>NW_004443997.1:2688479-2689712 GCF_000243295.1 Trichechus manatus latirostris
CATGTCAACACTGTCCCTTCTCAACCTTGGGTTCTCTATTACCAGCTTTCCTGTCCCCTCCTGCCTTCTAGTCCTTGTCCCTGGACTGCTGTGCCTCATTAGTCCCATTTTGTTTTAAGAGGCTGTCCAATCCCTGGCTGAACGGTGAACTTTGGGAGTGACTCCCCACTGAGCTAAAAGGGTGTCCGGGGACCATACTCTTGGGCTTTCTCCAGTCTGTCAGGCCAGTAAATCTGATCTTTTTTGTGTGAGTTAGGATTTTGTTCTACATCCTTTTCCAGCTCTGTCCAGGACCCTCTATTGTGATCCCAGTCAGAGCAATCAGTGGTGGTAGCCGGGGACCATCTAGCTGTACTGGACTCAGTCTGGTGGAGGCTGTGGTAGTCCATTAGTCCTTTGGACTAATCTTTTCCTTGTGTCTTGTTCTCTACACTCGCCCTTGCTCCCAAAGGGTTGAGACCAGTGGAGTATCTTAGATGGCTGCTCGCAGGCTTTTAAGACCCCAGACGCTACTCACCACGGTAGAATGTAGAACATTGTCTTTATAAACTGTGTTATGCGAATTGAGCTAGAAGTTCCCCCAGACCATGGTCCCCACAGCCCTCTGCCCAGCAATTCAGTTCCTCAGGGAGTTTGAAAGTGTCTATGGAGCTTCCATGACCTTTCCATTGTGCTGGCTTCTCCAGTATTGCGTACTGTCTTACCATTCACCAAAGTTACCACTTATCTATTGTCTATTTAGTTCCCCCATACCCCTCCCATCACTCATAACCAACAAAGATTGTTTCTTTTTGTGTGTAAACTTTTACATGAGTTTTTACAGTAGAGGTCTCATACAATATTTGTCCTTTTGTGATTGACATATTTCACTCAGCATAATGTCCTTCAGTTTCATTCATGTTATGAGTTGCTTCACAGATTCATCATTATTCTTTATCTTTGCATAATACTCCACTGTGTGTATGTACCATAGTTTGTTTATCCATTCATCTGTTAATGGGCATCTAGGTTGTTTCCATCTTTTTGCTATTGTGAACAGTGCTGCAATGAATATGGATGTGCATATGTCTATTCATGTGACATCTCTTATTTCTCTAGAATATATTCCTAGGAGTGGGATTGCATTTTGTAGTGCTTTTTTTGTGGTGCTGATGTTTTCTTTGTTCTTCTTACTCTCCTGTGCTGAATTCCTTTTGTGTTTTTTTTTTCATTTCTTTTGTTTTTGTAGATTTT
>NW_004443997.1:2689812-2754026 GCF_000243295.1 Trichechus manatus latirostris
TCTACTGAAAAGCCATCTAGTATTTTATTTTGGACGCCTACTGGAACCATCCTGTCCTGTTTTTGTAAATGTTTTGATATTGTCTGCTGTCTTTGGGGCATTCAGTGGTTATTTTCCTCATTTATTGACTGTAGATTTGTTTGTCTCATCCTGCTTTTTTGTATTATTTAGTTATGTCTGAGCAGGCTGGCTGCGCATTCTTGGTTGTTTGCTCATCTGTGGGCACGATACTTTTTGCCTCCTCCAATGGGCAGGGTCAGTCACTCAGGTATGGTACAGCAGGGCAGGTCCAGCTGCTGAAGGGGAGTTGATGGGATGGGTTGTTTGTGGCACATACCAGGGCTAACAGTGAGGACTGGGAATCAGTGTAGGGCAGGTTCCAGTAGGCCGTGCCTGTGCTGCTTGGGAGTGTAATGTTCAGTGCATAGTGCAGGTAGGCAGGAAGGACAGAGTAGATTGTGATGTGTGGTGCTAAGATGGGTATGGGAAAGAAGAGAGAGAGGAGAGAGGAATAGGAGCCAAAAACATACATATAAACAAAAAAGAGTGTTAAGGGAGCTTGCTATTGGAGTGGAGAGATGAGAGACTGAGAAATGGGGAAAAACAAAAATGAAAAAAAAAGAAAAAGGGTGAAATAAAAAATGAATAAATTGAGAAACTGGAAATGAAGAAAGACAAAGGGGAATAAGAGAGAGAAGAAAATGAAACAAAAAACAAGAAAAAAGTAATGCCCCCAGGGATGTCCCTGTGCATCTGCGCAGAGTAAGGGAGTAGCTTCCAAACCATGTGGTAGTGCCAAGAAAAGAAAAAGAAAACAAACAAATCAAAACAGAACAAATCAGAGCAAACAAACAAAAAAGCCCTGGGGGTCCCACCAGTGTGGCATCATGGGCCAGGAAGCAGTTTCACAGTCGAGCAGTGTTTCACAGGCTTTCAGGAAGAAGCAAACATGGCACACAGAACCAGGTATTTGAGAGGAAAGAGGGGGAGGTGGTGAGAGGTAAGGAAGAAATCTAAAGAGGAAAAAAGCAACACCAGCAGCCAACAAAAGGCACTCAGGGAGTCAGCCAGTGCGGGCAGTGGAATCCAAGTGACACAGGGGTGAAGCTGGTGCTTCCCGGCCTAGAGACTGTGGCTGCAGGAAGCAGAGGAGACTAAGTGGAGGTGAAGAAGGCTGGGGGGTGGGAAAGCCTATATCGCTGGCTACCGGTTGTTCTGTCTCCTGCTGGAAGCTCCAAGCTGCTTTCTCATACCCCCTGTTCGCTGATCTCCGATAGGAATCCAAGATGGCGGATCCATGCTGTGGTAGCTGATAGGGGACCTCTGCATGTATCTCTCCTCGCTCTCTGTTCTTGGTCAGTTTCTTATTCCATTCGGGTCTTGGCTGAGTTATCTCTTTATTTGATGTTCAGGGTTTCAGGACTGACGTGTGACTGTTTTACTTAGTTATTCTGATCTTTGCTGCAGAGGGATAGCATGGTGCTTCTGACTGTATTGCCATGTTGCCCGGAAGTCCCTCACAGCTTCCTCTCTTAGCATTAGTTTCCCCATCTGTTTAATGTGTAAGAGGAATTTCCACCTCATATGGTTATGAGAATTAAATGAGATCATAAATTAAATTGCCTAGCATAGTGCTTGACACTTAGTAGCTGGCCGGTCAATATCAACCCTCCTGAAATCACTCTGTGCACAGGGCAGAGTGGTATACCAGAGCCACAGTGGGACCAGGTGGAAGGAGAGAGTGGGAGAGTGCTTCTTGTTGGAGAAACTGGAAGGTCGATTAGAGGTAAGATTTCAACTAGGCATTAAGGACTTTAAGAGCCAGGGAAGGGGGTGGAAATGTGGGAAAGGACATTCTGGTTGGAGGAAACTTGTGGGCAGCATCTGGGAACCTGGTGGGCTTAGGATGTCCAGGGAGTGAGTGATGTGCTTGGAGAGGTGAGTTAGAGTCAGGCTAGATCTTTAAAGGGGAAGGGGTCCTGCCTAGGACCCTAGGGGTAGCTCAGTGCTGCATCTGCAAGACCAGCCCGTGGAGTCAGCCTCTGTCTGGATTCCTGTGTTTCCTGAGTTGGGGCCAGCCTGCCAATGTAGTCTGGAAGGAGACAGAAGGCTGTAGCAATCTGCTCACCTCCTAACATACCGGGAAGGAAAAGATGTTTTATGGCAAAGTTGCCTGGTAGGGAACCTTGGTGAAAACTTAGCAGCCCTCTCCCCTACTTCCCAGGGTAGGGTTTAAGCAGCAGGAGATGAGCGCTACAGTTATGCTCACAGCTCAGCAACCAAAAGAACATTCTTGGGCTCTCAGAAGGTCAGGGGCAGCAGTGGAAAGAATGGTGTAGGTGGAGCGCAAAGGCCTGGTTCCAGATTCTGGCTCTTCCCCCTTGCTCTCTGTGCTGCATTTGGGCAAGTTGCTTAACCTCTCTGAACCTTGGTTTTCTCATCTCTAAAATCAGAGTAATAACACCAACCTCACCTAAACCAAGTGAGAGCACACTGGCAAACTGCTGCCCATGTTTGGGCATGGAAAGGAATAACAACCTTTTTCTTCCATTCCATGTATTGACATGGTCCAAACACTTGTCCTTTGAAACACCCCTGTTCTATCCTCTTGAGTTGTCATGCTATCTGTGATGGATTGGACTATGTCCCCCCCAAAATATATGTTGAAGTCCTGACCCCTGTTCCTGTGTATGTAACCTTGTTTGGAAATAGAGTCTTCTTCAAAGAAACTATCAGTTAAGCTAACAAGGTCATACCTGAGTAGGGTAGATCTTAATCCCCTCTAAGAGTGTCTTATAAAAGGGGAGAACAGGCACAGAGACAAAGTCACACACAAGGGGAAGAGGCCATGTGAAGATACATCCTCAGGTAGCAAAGGAACGCCAAGGATTGCCAGCAGAAACTAGAAGCTAGATAACAGGCACGAACACTTCCTTTCTCAGGGCCCTCGGGAGAACTGACACAGCTGATACCCTGATTTGGGCTTCTAGTCTGTAGAACTGTAAGACAATAAATGTCTGTTCTTTAAAGCCACCCACTTTGTGGTACTTGTTACTGCAGCCTATGAAACTAAGACACCATTATTTGCTGAACTTTCAGTGGTGAAATGCCCTAGACCATCAGAGCTGCCAAGTGCCAGTGTGACCTCCCATTTTATTTATTTTGTTAAAATTTGCATAACAAAATTCACCATCTTAACAATTTTAAAGTGCACAATCCAGTGGCATTTAGTATATTCACAATGTTGTACAACCATCATCTAGTTCCAGAATATCTTCATCACCATTCTTTCCTCTGCTGCCCCATTGGCAGTTGCTCCCTAGTTCTCCCTCAGCCCCTGGCAACCACCAATCTGCTTTCTGTATCTATGCATCTGTCTGTTCTGGATATTTCATTTAAATGGAATCATCCAGACCTTTTGTGTCTGACTTCTTTCACTGAGCATAATGTTTTCGAGGTTCACCCACGTTGTAACATGTATCAGTAGTTGATTCCTTTTCATGGCTGAGTGATATTCAATTGTATGGATATACCACATTTTGTTTGTCCATTCATCACTTGATGGACATTTGAGTTGTTTCCACTTTTTGGCTATTGTGAGTAATGTTGCTATTTGTTTAAATACCTGTCTTCAGTCCTTTTGGGTATATTCCTAGGAGTGGAACTGCTGGGTCATATCGTTACTCTATGTTTAATGTATTGAGGAACTGCCAAACTGTTTTCCAAAGCTTCCCATTTTACAGATAAGAAATCCAAGGCACAGAGTGCGGAAGTAACGTGTCCAAAAGCACTCAGCTATGGTCAGAAGCAGAGATGAGTATATACAGGTAGGGGAGTGGTCAAGGGACTCTCTAGCCCTGACTCCCAGCTTTCCCAGACCACAGCAGCTGCTTCCCATCTAGGCCCACCCAGTGGGAACCAAGCAGAAGCTTGAGGCAATTATCCAGATGGTTCAAGCCAAACGATCTAGAAAATTCTGGCTAAGAAACACAAATTACCCAGCCATCTACAGAACTGAAGCAAAAGCCTTTCCTCCCTCATTTTAACTGTGATTCCATAGGTGACAGCTTTATCCTTCCCCCAGAACCGGGCTCCTCTGAACATGCTTTAGGGGGGCGGGTGCTGAGAATGGGGCTCCAAGCTCCACTAGCTCACAGATTGCAGCTCCCAGGACATTTTCACACTTCTTAATGCCAAAAGCTGCCTTCAGAGCCGATCTTCTCCCAAAGCACTCTATGGAAGAGTGGCAGAAGGCTGTGGGTCAGTCCAGAAATCTGTGTGCTCAGGCTGATCTTGGACATGGGCCAAAGTGAAGGAGCAGAAAATGGTGTGAGCTGGGGGAGGCGATGTGACTGCCTCGACCACAGAGCAAGAGCCTGGCCTCTCTTGGTCTCAGTTTCCTCATCCATATCATGAGGATAACCAACTACTTCCAAGGGTTGTGAGGATTTGGTGAGATAAGGTATATAACTGATTAATAAATAAGAGCTGCTATTAGTGTTATTATCATATTGCCTTGGGATCAGCAAGGTCACCCTGGCAGCAGGAGGCCTGTGCTTGGGAAAAAAACACCAAAGTTAAAATCCTATCTGGGTAATACAGATCTGTGGGTAGGTGACCCTTCCTGCTCAAGATGGTAACCATGCAGACAGTGTGAACACCATCTCCCTGGAACAAGAGCAGGTCCTCTCTGTAATATGCTCCTTGGTGTCCAGGCTTCTCAGGGAGTTCAGAGTGTCCCAGGGTATTGGAGAAAAACAAAACAAAAACAAAAAAACAGGACGTGCCTTTTCTGGGTCACCTATTCACTGGGCTCCAGCTGAGGGTTCTGGCAATGCTTTGGAAATCTAGTCCAGCGCAAGGGGCATCATCACTGGCTCACAGAGTGGGACACAACCAAGAATTATTATATAGCCCTGGTGGCTGGTGCTTTCCATGAGCTGCATCAGGCAGACATAGCACATACATGCTCTTGCTGATTCTCACAACCACCCTAGGAAGCGAGTATGGTTAGACCCATTTTTCAGGGGAGAAAACAGAATTAGGACAAGTGCCTTGCCCAAGGGTACCCTGGTAACTGGCAGAGCAGGATTCTAGCCCAACTCCAGAACCAGATGCTTTTCCCCCATCATACCACACACAGTTCTCAGGAAGCCAGGGGGTGGAGTCTGTTCCTTCAATGACACCCTGTGCCAGGTGAAGATGAAGACAGACCTGGCCCCTGCACTGGACCCCTAAGGAACACAGTATGTTTAACGTTAACCATCAGCCTCCTTCACCTTACTCAGGAACTCTTTGGAGTTGTTCCAAGGCCATGTTTGTTGATCAAACTTGTTGGTAGCTTCCATCGAGTCGGCCTTTGACTCATGTGACCCCATGCACAATGGAACAAAATGCTACAGTACTGTGCCATCCCGGTGACCAATTGCAGATCAGACCATTGAGTTTTCATTGGCTGATTTTCGGAAGTAGATCACCAGCCTTTCTTCCTAGCCTGTGTTAGTCTGGAAGTTCCACTGAAACCTGTTCAGCATCATAGCAACACGCAAGCCTCACCGACAGATAGGTTGTGGCTGTGCATGAGGTGCACTGCCTAGGAATGGAATCTGGTATCCCACATGGAAGGCGAGAGAGTCCTAGGATTGCGTGCCCTGACCAAGGTGGTGGTTGTAATCTTTATTTATGAGGCTTTGGGGAGTTGGCAGGTCCCTGGGTGGCACAAACAGTTTGTGCTGGCCTACTGTCATAGATTGAATTATGTCCCCCCAAAAATGTGTGTATCAATTTGGCTGGGCCATGATTCCTGGTATTGTGTTATTTTCCTATATGTTGTAAATCCTGCCTCTATGATGTTAAGGAGGGAGGATGGGTGGCAGTTGTGTTAGTAAGGCAAGACTCAGTCTACAAGACTGGACTGTGTCCTGAGGCAATCTCTTGAGATATAAAAGAGAGAAGTGAGCAGAGAGACAGGGGGACCTCATACCACCAAGAAAGCAGTGCCAGGAGCAGAGCGTGTCCTTTGGACCCAGGGTCCCTGTGCGGAGAAGCTCCTAGTCCAGGGGAACATTGATGAGAAGGCCAACGAGAAAGAAAGCTTTCCCCTGGAGCTGACACCCTGAATTTGGACTTTTGGCCTACTTTACTGTAAGGAAATAAACTTCTCTTTGTTAAAGCCATCCACTTGTGATATTTCTGTTATAGCAGCATTAGATAACTAAGACAACTACTAACCTAAATGTTTGGCAGTTCAAACACACCCAGTGGTGCCACAAAAGAAAGGCCTGGCAATCTGCTTCTGTAAAGATTACAGCCAAGAAAACCCTATGGAGCAGTTCTACTCTATAACACATGGGGTTGCCATGAGTTCGAATTGACTTGATGGCCATGGGTTTGGTTGTTTTTTTTTTTTTAGGGGGAGGGGAGGTGGTAGCTCTCTCCCAAGGGCAAAAGAGATGGGTGGGAGGTTGTGTGTGCATTTTACAATGTGAATGACTTCAAAAGAGGCGTCACACCTGAGCTTTTCTCGGCTAATACCAGGGCAGCGTGGGGCCATCAGGGTTGGGAGTCTGAATCTGGGGACCTGAGTTTGAATTGTAGTTCTGCTGATTACCAGTTGTGTGACTTTGTTCAAGTCATGAAACATCTCTGTGCTCATTTCCTCATCTGTAAAATGGAAATGGAAATTGTACTTACCTTACAGGGGTATCCTGAGAAAAACTATGACCATCCGTGGTGCTGGCAACATGGCAGATGTCTGTTTCCTCTCAACAGTGGGAGTGGACAAGGTCATCCAGGAGAGGGCAGAGTGAGAAAAGGGCCTGGGACAGAGCCCCGAGGAACCCTGCATTTCAGGGTAGGCCTAGAAGACAAGCCCACACAGGAGACAAGAGGAGCAGCCAGAGGAACAGAGGGGAAACCAGGAGAGTGTAGAGTCACGGAGCCAAGAGGAGACGGTTTCAAGGAGGGGTGGCAGGGACGGATTATCCAATCAGCAAGATAGGCACGAGCTTAATTGTGTTTATTTACTAATCTGTAGTACACAATTTCACCTGGTAACTGGCAGAGCAGGTGAAATCGTGTACTACAGATTAGTAAGTAAACACAATTAAGCACCTGCGTACCTTGCTTATTGTAAACGGTGCATACCGTGCTTACTGGTTAATCCGCCCCAGCTGAGAGCTGTGTCCAGCACAGCCAAGAGGGCCAGGAGGTGTCCTTTATTTGGCAACAAGGAGGCCGCTCATTGCCTTGATGAGAGCTATCTAGGTGGAGGGGTGGGGACAGAGCCAGAGTACAGTGGGCTGAGCAGTGGGTAGCAGGTGAGAAAGTAGAGACAGGGAAATTTGGTGAGAAGGAAAGAAAGGCTTCCCAGAAGAACTAACTCATCATTTATGAACTGAATCAAAATCAGTTTAGAAAGAAAGCTCCAGCTCATTGTTTTGAATTCAATCTCAGTCCAACATGATCAGAAAAGCATAGCCTCTAAGGACTGGAAGAAACTGCAGAGGTCCCCCATCCAGCCCTGGACCCTTCTCCACCTCTCACTGGAACCTCATCCTCGTAGAGGGTGGAGGAAAGGATTAATTACTATCTACCATGCTCTTTAAAGATATTCACTAGGGGGAGGATCAGCCTGGTTTGTTAAACCTTGATTCCATTTCTAGTTAGCAAAGGTGACTCTTCAAAGCACAGGGAAACCTGGGTGGGGCGTCCTGGACCCACACTCAAATCCTGTTCCATGGGTGCTACTGTCCTTATTTTAGTATTACAGAGGGGAGAAGGTGGCCTGGGAGGCAGGAGACCTGGTATGTGCACATGGGGCCAGCCTCTCCTCTCCCTAAGTCCTCAGCTTCCCTTTATGAGGAAAAAGGGTTGGACGGCAGTGACTCTAAGGGCCCTGCTTGCTCTGACATTCCAGGGTGCAGATTTCTATTTCAGTCCTTTAAATAGTCCATCAACTCCAGTTTTCCAGATGGCAAAACTGAGGTCCAGAAAACTCCCAGTCTCCAGACCCTCCCTTTTCCCCTCTAATGTATCTTACCTTCCAGAGCCAAACTCATGTCCTGAACTATGGCTTTCACCACCTTCAAAAAAAACAAACCAAACTTGCTGCCCCTGAGTTGATTTCCACTCATGGCAACCCCATGTGTTACAGAGTAGAACTGCTCCATAAAGTTTTCTTGGCTGTAATCCTTACTAAAGGAGATCACCAGGACTTTCTTCTGTGGCACCACTGGGTGGATATGAACTGTCAATCTTTAGGTCAGTAGTCAAGCTCAAACCATCTGCACCACCTAGGGATCTTCCACCACCTCTAAACCAAAACTCATTGCTGTCGAGCCAATTCCAACTCATATCCACCCTATAGGACAGAGTAGAGCTGCCCCATAGGGTTTCCGAGGCGGTAACCTTTATGGGAACAGATTGCCACATCTTTCTCTCCTGGAGGGGCTAGTGGGTTCAAACTGCAGACCTTTCAGTTAGCAGCCCAGTGTTTAACCACTGCGCCTAAGGATAAAACCTCAAATATTCAGTCTGGCATTTAAAATACTCCATAATCTCACCCCAACTAACCTCATTTGCCAGGTCTCTCTTCTCACCATCTCCCAAATTTTGTTCCTATCTTCACTGCCCAGCCTTTGTCCAGGCTGCACTCCACTCCCTAATAATACATTTTCCCTGATTCTCATTTTCTTCAAGGTCCTGCTTACCTCTTCTTGAGTATTTAGCTCTCAGCTTTTCAGAGGCAAGGGCTGTATCTTATTCAGTAGCTTCCTACCCCGAGTGCTGAGCATGCAGTAGATGCCCAGTAAAATTCTCAAGAGAGCCCAGCCGCCCCCTCCTGTGCTGGCCTTGGCATCTTGTAAGTTTGGGCCATGTTTAGTTATGGGGATTTTCTTAGCTTGGCCGGCACCCAAGCAGGGCGCTAGTGACATTCAGCAGTCCATGGCAGGGTTGGGAGGGGCTTAGTGACCAGCCAGCGGATCCACCGCCCTCTTTGCCGCCGCAGGAAGTCCAGCCTGGCTTTGAACCCAAATCCTGGCCCCGCCACTTAACAGACTGTAACCCTGAGCAAGTCACTAGTCTCGCTGTGCTTCACGTTCCATATCTGAAAGGTGGGGACACCAGCCGGCTCACTCTTGAGCGGGGTTGTGATCAACTAGGATAATGCTGGTACAGGCCCAGCACTGGGCGGGCTCCTAGGAAGTGTGCTGTGACTGTTCTCGCGCCGCCTCCTCTCGTGGAAGGCACTGCAGCTCTGCAGCCCGGGGAAGTGTGGACCCGATCCTGCCAGGCCAGTGTGGACTGGAGCGCAGGGTGTGGCCCGCGAAGCCGCAGGCCAAGCTGGGCTCCGGGCAAGCGGGACGCAGGGGCGGGCCCGGCCTACCCTCGGGCCCGCGGCCTCCAGCTTCTCCATGCAGTGGCTTTGCTTTCTGGATCTTTCTCAAGTCAGACCGCTAATGTGGATTCAGAGGCGCTTTTCAGGGTGGGACTGCGACATTGCGCTGCCTGTACAGCCCTCGTCACGGCGCCCATCCTTGAGCCCTGAACGGTCCAGGCGCCGCTCTCTACCCCCACCTCCACCTATGCGGCGGTAAAATGCAGCACTCGCAAAGCGCCTGCGCGGCTCCTGGGTGGGGCGGGGCGGCTATTTATAGTAGGTGACGTCACCTTGAAATAGACCGTTAGGGCCGGCCCGCCCTCCCCCACAACTCTCGTCGCTCCACGCCACCCGCCCGGCCTCTCCCACTGCGCAGGCGTCTTTCCGCCCGCCCCTGTCCCGCGCCGTGCCTCTCTCCCTCGGCGGCGTTCGCGGCGGAGCCACAGAACGCGGGGCGAGCCAGTGAGCCGGGGAGCGCGGTGCTGCCTGCAGCCTCGGGCCGGCCGGAGCCAGTGCGCGTGCGCAGCGGCCTCCGCGGCGACCAGGAGCGGCTAACGAGAGAGCGAACGAGGCGAGGCACGACGACATGGGGGACCGGGAGCAGCTGCTGCAGCGGGCGCGGCTGGCCGAGCAGGCGGAGCGCTACGACGACATGGCCTCCGCTATGAAGGCGGTGAGCGCGGCGGGGGCCTGGGCGGGCGGCAGAGGCCCAGCGAGGGGAGGAATGGGCAGCCGGCGGGGTCTCCTTCTGGACCGGGGCGACCCCGCAGGGCGCGGCCGCCCGCCGGCAGGCCGCGCTTCCCGCGCTCGCAGGGCGTCCGGCCATTTCCTGCGGCCAGCCCCGGAGTGAGATTTGCGGGCAGGGAGCCGCTCCCGGTCACCAGTGCTGCCCCACGGGGACGGGAGGCAGGGCACCCCCTGCGGGCGGTGGGTGGGGGTCGCTGCATCCCAGCTCAGAGTCCTGGGGAGGGGCGGGGGGTGCCCGAGGGAACGTGAGGGAGCCACATTCCTCCTTCCACACAGTTCTTCCGGCACCTGGGGGCCCAGCCCTTCTCACCTTCCCCCACCCCACCTTGTAGAACCCTCGAGCGAGTGGAGCCTTGTCTGCTGCTTTTCTTTGCATGACCTGCAGTCGGTTTAATTCCGATCTGTCTCTGCTCGCCCGAATTGTTCTCATTCCACCTTCCCACGCCCGACTCGGGCTTTGTGTGCGGAGACCCCCCTTCCTGCAGCCGCGGCGGAGGGCGGGCCGGGGCCCACTCTGTGGCCCGGGTTCGATGCGGCTCCCATCTGCCCGGAGATTAAAATGAGACGTGACTTCTAGGTGACATGAACCTGCGTGCCTTTGCTTTCCCAAGACCCTCGTAGATTGAGTGTGCAGCTTCATTTCCGGTGAAGGAGTCGTGCCAGCCACACCCTAGCAAACGCCGTGGATTAGACACGACCTGCGTTTCTGAGATTTAGAGTTCCGGATATCTTCTCCTATCCCTGTCTTTTCACATTATATTACATTTTCTCTAAGTGAACATTATTTCTCTCTCAAGGTCATTCAGTGGTAGAGCTACAACTGGGGCCACCAACCTGCTTTGTTCCTTCATCTGATGTACAACCTCCTTAGACCTGGGTGGGTCCCCTTGGCCCCACCTTAGACCTAAAGATTCAGAATCTCTAGGGGTGGAATTCAGAAATCTGCGTTTTAACCAGTGCTCCTGGCAAGTTTTGGCGGATTTAAGTGTGAGAATTACTGCTCTGGATTGTTGCTCTTTTGCCCTTTGCCCTTTCACTGGCTTTGTGGAGGGATTTCTTAAAGAAAAAACTCAAATCCCCAGGTTCCCTAAAATTTCGTAGTCGTCTGAAATGCTCATTTTAAAAGGGCTCTTGATATTAACATATAATATGTGGTTAAAGCCAATTTTTAGGATTATCCAGGTAAGAGAGGTGGTGTCCTTCTTACACATTTAACTAGTTGTGTTTGGAAAGTAACAACAACAGGTCTGTTTGTGGATTCATTGGTGATCCTGATTTGAGCACTGTAGCATGCAGTTGTTGGTTAGACAGGAACTTTTCATCCAAACCAGGGGAGAGTCTGAGTTTGGGGTCTGAAGCTTATGTAATTTTGGGGATCCTCTTCAAGAAAACAAGTATAAAAATAACGTTAATTTGGCAAATTTTACAGGAACAGGACTGATTATGTGAACATGTTCCCTTGGAAGGGCCCCTGGAGCTTCATTTTCTCTGGGATAAAATCACCGCTGTGCATACAGCAAGTCACACCTTAAGTGAGCCTCTTCTCCGCTGGTACTTGAGTGGTACTGGGATCGTGCAGGCTGAGGCCTTTCTGTAGCACATTTTTGTGAAGCGTTTTTGCTCACCAAGGCTGCAGTGTGAGGAGCCCTTTGAGGAATAAGGATGCTGAAAGTAGGGCTAGGGCGTGAATTGAAGTTGAGGAAAAACGGCTAGAGAATACATTTTGGAGCTAAAGGAAAAATGTGAGGCAATATAAAATGGGGAGTAAAAGAATGGGGAGAGGTTACCAGAATGAAATTTGGGCAGAGAAAAAAATTGGCAGTCTGGTCTTCATAAACAGGCTTAGAAAATGCTATCCTGCGGCTAGCTATTTGTGGCCACAGATTTTCTCTGAGGCGTTAACGTAGCATTTTACAAGCTAATGGACCCTTCACTCGGCTGGAAATCTATAACATCTCTATCTAAAATGACTGATGGGTTGGGCAAAGCATCCAGCATTGAAAATTCAATCTAAGCTTTCATTATATTATTTCAGAATTGTGGTAAACCATTTTCTCAAGGAAACTCCTATTAAAAGATAACTTTTTTGTCTGTTTCATTTTGTTTAAAAAAATTTATTTGTCATCTAAACTAATGGGATATATTTGTTGGAAAGGACTTGGCAGGGGTCAGTGGGGAACAGCTCTTATGTTTTACCTGTTAAGTTGGTGTTTGTAGGTTGAATTCTTCATGAATGTTATTGGGAAGATACAGCCCCTGTTTTATTAAAATCATAGGCCTTAAATAGAGCTTTTGGAAAGAATCTGAATTCTAGTAATCCTCTGGGCTTATGGGATTCTCTTCAGGATAGTGGATGGGCACGAAAATAGACTGCTCTAGGGGGAATGGAGTAGGGCACCTGAGTGAGGGGATGTTCTGGTGCCACCACTGCACCTTTGAACCTTAACATCTTTGGCATCTTTCTCTGAAGTGTAAAGGTAGGAATGTTGGTGTTACTAACAAGTGAGTGTCCAACCTCTAGTCTTCTAACTTGTTTTCTATTTTCTTTGTAGTTTAAATGGTCACCTACTAATACTGCCTGCTTATAATGACTGATTTTCCTTATGCTACCAGCGTCACCTGGAGGATGGAGTCGTAAGCTTTAAGAAAAATCATGCATATTGGAAACAAGGATGTTACCTCAGATTAATTGAGAACTTCAATGTCCTGCCTCACCCCATAATTTGAAGAGGCAAGAAGTGTTTCTGAATTGAAGTAAAGGAATATCTTCAAGCTCTCCTCATTTATCTAGTACCTTTGTCATGTTTTAGACATAGAATGTAATAGTGGGGTGAAACATGGAAGATTCTAGAACCCAAGTACTTTTTAGGCCAGGCTTTGAGTAACCATACGTAATTCATAACCTCTGTAAAACTGATATAATAACATCTTATGAGAACTGAAAACTATAAAGTCAGATAAAAATATTAGTCCATAACACTAAGTGATTTAAGGAAAACGGGTAAATAAGCAGGTAGCTTTCTGGTGAATATTCATGGACAGAAATCATTCACATCTCTTATTGTCCTAAGTCTTCTATTTTGTATTAAAACTTATATAGGTGGTAATTTTGAAGCTGTAAAACAAATTATTTGGGAAAGCATGGTATATTGTAACACAATATAGGGTTGATTATATAAAGGATGGGGAGAAATATGTCTGAAAGACTTCAGGGATACCTGTAGAAATCTTAACTGCAGGAAACAAAGCTACAGCATAAGGAAACGAGTCGGAGGGGAAGAGGCATTTGGCCCAACCAGTGGCACAAGGCTCTTATTCCAACAGCTGTGAGATTATTGGAATGAGCAGGTGGTATTTAAAAGGAGAGCACGTGCTGAGCAGCCCAGGGCAAGACGTTGTTGTGCTGCAGAGAAAAACCAAGGGTGATTTTGAGGTGCATCAAAATTGTGGTTAAAGCCATGTTGCCACTAGAGTTTGAAATATGTAAAAGCTAGTGAGCCCTGTTTATCAGTAACTGGTCACTTGAATTGTAATTATCACTGTCGTGTATCTGTGAGGAGGGGAGGAAGACTGGCTTCTTGCAGTAGTCTGAATCAAAAGGCACTAAAGGTAGTGGGTCGCTGGGTGGTACAAACAATTAATGGGTTAGTGCTTTGAGCCCACCCAGAGGTGCCTTGGAAGAAAGACCTGGTGATGTGAAAAATCGGCCATTGAAAACCCTGTGGAGCACAGTTCTGCTCTGACACACGGGGTCACCATGAGTGGGAATTGGCTGGATGGCAAATAGGAGTAAAGGTAGCAGACAGTTCACATAGCTTTGCTGCACTGAAGTTGGGGAGTGTGGGCTTGGGGTTCCTGAATTAGCCCCAGAAGAGTCCCCACAGTCAGAGACCCACCACACCTCCTTTAAAGAAACCAAAAATGTGTTTCTCTTCTCTGGGATTTTATATTAGTGGTAAACTGCAGTGTCATACATTTTCAGAGATATGGCCTGGGAAGGGGGTACCCCAGTGTGTTTTCCACATTAAGTTTATGTAAGCTTCTTTATCATTTTACTTCTTAGGTACTCAGTAAATGGTAGCAGTTACTCTTTATGTATATTTTTATTTAATCTTTATAACAACCCTGGATGGATACTGTTACTAACTCCATTTTATAAATGAGGAAAATGAGGCTTAAGGAGATAACTTCCTCATAATTAAACAGCTAGTAAGTTGTGAAGCTGAGATTCAAACTCTTGAATTTAGAGTGCACACTTTCACCCCTGTATGATACTGCTCTGGTGTGTTTGTCATTCTTGTAACTGGTGACCAGATTCTGAGTGCCTTACACAAAGTGGGCTTATTAAACTTCAAGAATTTGATTTATTGGGTATAAGTGATTTTTTGCCAAGTTTGATTAAAAACAGAATCTACCACTTTTAGCTAGAGCAGAGAAGCATAAAACGCAGACTCACAAATCTGGCTTTTGCTTGTTCTAAAGACCAGAAGTGTGGTTTTTTTTTTTTTTTTAAGCTTAAAAAGTAAAGTATTGAATTTGAGTCCTTGTTATGGATTCAGAAGTGCAGGATTGCTAAATTGTGATATTTTAAGAAATTGTTTCATATCTGTCTTGTCACCAGTTGTTCTTCCATATTAGTGTATCTTACAAGCCTGTTGGAGTCCTGGTGGCATAGTGGTTAAGAGCTTACCTGCTAACCAAAAGATTCGCAGTTCGAATCCACCAGCTGCACCTTGAAAACCCTATGGGGCAGCTCTACTCTGTCCTGTAGGGTTGCTGTGAGTCGGAATCAACTCGATGGGAATGGGTTTGGTTTTTTTTTTTTTTTTTTTTTTGTGTGTGTGTGTGTGTGTGTGTGTGTGTGTGTGTAAGCCCATAAAAACCCATTGCCGTTGAGTCCATTCTGACTCATAGCGACCCTATAGGATAGGGTAGAACTGCCCCATAGGGTTTTCAAGGCTGTAATCTTTACAGAAGCAGATTGCCTGTAGGGCCCCCACATTTCAGTCTCTGGTTGTTGGTAACATTTCTCCTGTGTCCAGCTGAGGCAGCCTGTCTCCCCAGCCTTGTGGTCCTCCTGCTCCTTGGCTGCAGTGTGGCATTCACTTCTTTGGTGGTGGGTGTTGGCACTTTTCTATAGGAACCTGGCACAGCTGCTGAGGCCTGCAGTCCTGGTGCCTCCGGGAACAGTAGCATGCAGTAATGCCGTTCATAGATGGGGTTATATTTCATCCCTGTCAATCCCTACGAAAATGTTATATCAAAAACAGGACAAAGACGGGAGAAAAATAGAACAAAAAAATCAAATTCACAAAAAAGACCAGACTTACTGGTCTGATAGACACTGGAGAAACCCCCGAGACTGGCCCTAAGACACCTCTCTGAACTGGAATTGAAGCTATCCCTGGAGTCCACCTTTCAGCCAAACCATAGACAGGCCCATAAAATAGTAACGCCTGAGAGGAACGTGCTGTTTAGAACAATCAATCATACGAGAATGAAAGTACATTTGCCCAAAAGCCAAGATGAGAAGGCAGGAAGGGGTAGAAAATCAGGACTAAAGGAAATGGGGGACCTAGAATGGAAATGGGGAGAGTGCTCACACATTGTGGGGAATGAAGCAATGTTATGGAACACTTATTGAATAGGAAACTAATTTGCTTTGTAAATTTTCGCCTAATGCGCGATAAAACAAAACAGGACAAGGGAAGTCTTCACCACAGACTTGCAGTCGATATTAAGTCAGTACTTTGAACTGGTTTGTTCCAGTTCTAACCCCTGCTGAGAATTTGCATTTCTAACAAGTTCCCAGGTGATGCTAATGCTGCTGGTTAGGGACCACTAGTAGAGCAGTGATTCTCAAAATTTTTACATAAGAATCACCTGGGGATCTTGTTGAACTGTAGATTTTGATTCAGTACATCTGGGCAGAAATGCAAATTGTCAGCAGGGGTTCGAACGGGAACAAACTGGTTCAAAGCCCTGTATTCCCAAGCCTGTCCCGTCTGGTGGCCTCATAGAACTTACCATAGTGTGGGGTAGGGGACTCAGCCAAGCCCTGGCTTGGGAATATGCCTTGGACAGTGGTCAGGATAGAGTGGTCTTGCCAGGCCTGGGCAAGTGGTGACTGATGGCCAGTGCTTTGCTAGCTTGGGGCCAGGCAGGATCCTCACTTCGGGCATTGAAGCTTGAGGAAGAGCTTTCATCCCTCTAGCTTCCTTTCTTTTTACACTGTCAGGGTTCTGCAAAGAAGTTTGGAAGGTTTTGTGATGTGGTTATATTAATTATTCATGAGAATCATTTTCTTCTGTTAAAAACTCATCAAAAAGGTAGCTTGTTGGTAGTGTGTGGGTGTGAGTAACTGTAAAGGATGGGATATGACTGCTCGCAAGTGTGCGTGTTTGGGGGGAAATGTTGGCACAGGTGTGGCTATGAAGGATAGGAGCACGGCTCAGGAGAAGTAACATTTCTCCCTCACTTTGACAGTAGGGCCTGGCAGTTCAGGGGTGGCATTTTTGTTTGCTCAGTGTTACTTGTGGTGTTGGATGTCTCCCAGATTAAGAATTTTGACTTTTCCCAAGTAGTCCCCATGCTATTTTTGGCAGTGGGTCTATTTTTACTCACAAACACATAGTTTATTGCCTTGTGAGTAGTGGGAGGAGGCATTAGGGTTTTTAATTTTTTTTATTGTGCTTTAAGTGAAAGTTTCCAATTCAGGTTAGTCTCATACAAAGATTTATACATACATTGTTATGTGATCCTAGTTGCTCTCCCTATACTGTGGCAGCACACTCCTTTCCACCGCTGATTCCCCATGTCCGTTCAACCAGCCCCTGACCCTCTCTGCCTTCTCATCTCGCCTCGAGACAGGAGATGCCCATTTAGTCTCAGGTATCTACTTGAGCTAAGAAGCACACTCTTCACGAGTGTCATTTTATGTCCCATAGTCCAGTCTAATCTTTGAAGAGTTGGCCTCAGGAATGGTTTCAGTTCTAGGCTAACGGAGAGTCTGGGGGCCATGTCTTCCAGGGTCCCTCCAGGCTCAGTCAAACCATTAAGTCTGGTCTTTTTACTAAAATTTGAGTTCTGCACCCCACTTTTCTCCTGCTCCGTCAGGGACTCTCTGTTGTGTTTGCATTATGGGTTTTTGAGTAAGCGAATGGTGTTTTAGGAAGATGAAGGAATTAGAAAATGGGTGAAGCAGGTGCCCTGGCATTGGGAGTTGGTGCAAGTGAAGGTTGTGTGGTGAGGTCACTGGTAAAATGACTGGCAGAGCCCAGTGCTCCCTAAAGGAAGTGGAGAGGAGGGCCTTTATCACATGGAAAGGATGTGGGCAGGTTTTCCTAGGGTGGGAGAGTGAGCAGACGAGGGAGAAGGTGGAGAGTCTGTGGGCAGAGGTGGGGGTATAGCCTTGGAAAGACTTGGTGCCCTGGGGTGGCTGTGCTGAGGGCAGCTGGTATGTGGTGGAAATAAGTGTGTTTTAACTGCTGTTGGAGTGGAAAGGTTGAGAGCCATTGTTCTTCTATCTCAGAAATGTTATGTCTTGTCTTTGCTTTGTGTTAATTAGAAACTATTTTGGAAACTTAAGATTGTAAAGATGCAGTAAATCTCATCTGCATAGAATCTATACATCATGACCCAGTGTGGCTGGGACTAAAAAAAAAAAAAACCCTTTGCTGTGGAGTCAGTTTCGACTCACAGCTAGTAGTGTTATTTTCCTTCGCATTACATGACATTGTCTTTCTCTTAGTATGTGATTGAACTTTTCTTTAGTTCTCCTGGCTCCACTGTTTTGATATTTGAAGTGTTGGGAAAACTAGTGCTAACTAAAATTAATGGAGATTATTCTCAACAAGTATCACTAATTAAGACTGACTGAAAATCTTTTTGTTTTAACAGGCCATCTGATTTCACTTCGGCCTGTAATTTTCCGAACTGGGGAAAACTCCCAGTTTTCTTTAGTTATCTGATTAAGTAATAAACTACTTTTATTGCACAAGTTTCCTTGTTAACTGAGTTGTAACCCAGGAGCGTTAAAAAATACTGTATTTAAAAGGATCCAGTAATGTCCTAGTTAGGCCCTGGTTAGGGTGCTAAGAGCAGTGTTTTCTTGCTTATGTTAGTCACCCTCAACTGATGCTGAGAGTGATTCATTCAGACTGGCAGGCGACCAGATGATTGTTATATAAACACTAATATTTAATAAATGATTTTTCTTGGGAAGATGTCATTAGAAATACTGCCAGTGGCCATTTTAGGCAGTTTGCTCCTGATGAAGAAGGGATAACCTCCATGAATTCTGAAACCCACAGACATAACCTAAACTTCATTTAAGTCGATAGTATCAACCTCCTGCTTTACTACACCTTCGAGAAAAATGGAATCATAGAAATTTGGAGCTGCAGGAGGTCTTGGAGATCATTTGGGCTAGTCTCCCTTATTTTACATTGTTGTGTGCTGTCAAGTATATCCCTACTGATGGTGACCCCAGAGGACAGAGTCGAGCTACCCCATAGAGTTTCCAAGGCTGTAATCTTTATGGAAGCAGATTGCCACATCTTTCTCCCACAGAGCAGCTGCTGAGTTTTAACTGCTGACCTTTTGGTTAGCAGCTGAGCACCTTAACTACTGCACCACCATGGCACCTCACTACTTTACATTAGATGCCCAGAAAGGCTGTGATTTGTTCAAGGTCGCATAGTTATGTCAGGCTAAACAAGATATCTTAGGTCTTAGTAATTGAACTGCTCCTTATACAAGCATACTATATAATATTTAAATGTATTTCCCCCATGCGTCTGTCATTTGTCATACCGTGGTGGCTTGTGTGTTGCTGTGATGCTGGAAGCTATGCCACTGGTATTTCAGATACCAGCAGGATCACCCATGGTGGACATATTTCAACTAAGTTTCCAGACTAAGACTAGAAAGAATGACTTGGTGGTCTACTTTTGAAAAAATCAGCTAGTGTGAAACCCTTATGAGTAGCAGTGGAACATTGTCTGATATAGTGCCGGAAGATGAGCTTCTCAGGTTGGAAGGCGCTCAAAATATGACTGGGGAAGAGCTGCCTCCTCAAAGTAGAGTCAACCGTAATGACATGGATGGAGTCCAGCTTTCGAGACCTTCATTTGCTAATGTGGCATGACTCAAAATGAGGACAAACAAATGCAAACATCCATTAATAATCAGAATGTGGAATGCACGAAGTATGAATCTAGGAAAATTGGAAATCATCAAAAATGAAATGGAATGAATAAACATTGATATCCTAGGCATTAGTGAGCTGAAATGGACTGGCATTGGCCATTTTGAATCAGACAGTCATATGGTCTACTATGCAGGAAATGACAAATTGAAGAGAAATGGCATCATATTCATCATAAAAAAGAACATTTCAAGATCTGTCCTGAAGTACAACACTATCAGTGATAGGACAATATCCATACACTTACAAGGAAGACCCGTCAATATGACTATTATTCAAATTTACACACCAACTACTAAGGCCAAAGATGAAGAAATTGAAGATTTTTACCAACTTCTGCAGTCTGCAATTGATCAAACATTGCAATCAAGATGCATTGATAATTACTGGTGATTGGAATGCAAAAGTTGGAAACGAAGAAGGATTGGTAGTTGGAAAATGTGGCAATTGGTGATAGAAATGGTGCCGGAGATTGCATGATAGAATCTTGCGAGACCAATGACTTCTTCATTGCAAATACCTTTTTCAACAACATAAATGGCAACTATGCATGTAGACTTTGCCAGGTGGAATACACAGGAATCAATCGACTACATCTGTGGAAAGAGATGATGGAGAAGTTCAGTATAATCAGTCAGAACAAGACCAGGGGCTGACTGTGGAACAGACCATCAATTGCTCATACGCAAGTTCAAGTTGAAGCTGAAGAAAATTAGAACAAGTCCACAAGAGCCAAAGTATAACCTTGAGTATATCCCACTTGAATTTAGAGACCATCTCAAGAATAGATTTGACTCATTGAATACTAATGACTGAAGACCAGACGAGCTGTGGAATGACATCAAGGACATTGTACATGAAGAAAGCAAGAGGTCATTAAAAAGACAGGAAAGAAAGAAAAGACCAAAATGGATGTCAGAAGAGACTCTGAAACTTGCTCTTGAATGTAGAGTAGCTAAAGCAAGTGGAAGAAATGATAAAAGAAATGAACAGAAGATTTCAAAGGGTGGCTCGAGAAGACAGAGTAAAGTATTATAATGAAATGTGCAAAGACCTAGAGTTAGAAAACTGAAAGAGAACACACTGCACATTTCTTAAGCTGAGAGAACTAAAGAAAAAATTCAAGCCTTGAGTTGTAACATTGAAGGACTCTACGGGGAAAATATTAAACGACGCAGGAAGCATCGAAAGAAGATGGAAGGAATACACAGAGTCGCTGTACCAAAAAGAATTGGTTGATATTCAGCCATTTTAGGAGGTAGCATACGATCAAGAACTGATGGTACTGAAGGAAGAGGTCCAAACTACACTGAAGGCATTGGTGAAAAACAGGCTTCAGGAATTGATGGAATACCAATTGAGATGTTTCAATAAATGGCTGCAGCATTGGAAGTGCTCACTTGTCTATGCCAAGAAGTTTGGAAGACAGCTACCTGGCCAATCCATTAGAAGAGAGCCACATTTGTGCCCATTCCAAACAAAGGTGACCTAACAGAATGCAGAAATTATCAAACAATACCACTAATATGACACACAAGTAAAATTTTGCTGAAGATTATTCAAAAGCGGCTGCGGCAGTACATCAACAGGGAACTGCCGGAACTTCAAGCTGGATTCAGAAGAGGACGTGAAACGAGCGGTATCATTGCAGGTATCAGATGGATCTTGGCTGAAAGCAAAGAATACCAGAAAGATGTTTACCTGTGTTTTATTGACTGTGCAAAGACATCTGACTATGGATCATAACAAATTATGGATAACATTGTGAAAAATTGGAATTCCAGGACACCTAATTGTGCTCATGAGGAATCTGTACATAGATCAAGAGGCAGTAGTTGGAACAGAACAAGGGGATACTGCATGGTTTAAAACCAGGAAATGTGTGCATCAGGGTTGTATCCTTTCACCATACTTAACTCAATCTCTATGCTCAGCAAATAATCTGAGAAGCTGGACTATATGAAGAAGAACAGGGCATCAGGATTGGAGAAAGACTCATTAACAACCTTTGATATGCAGATGACACAACCTTGCTTGCTGCAAGTGAAGAGGACTTCAAGCACTTACTAATGAAGATCAAAGACTACAGCCTTCGGTATGGATTATACCTCAACATAAAACAGAAGTCCTCACAACTGGACCAGTGAACAACATCATGATAAACAGAGAAAAGATTGAAGTTGTCAAGGATTTCATTTTGCTTGGATCCACAGTCAACACCCATGGAAGCAGCAGTCAAGAAATGAGAAGACAAATATTTGCATTGGGCATATCTGCTGCAAAAGACCTCTTTAAAATGTTGAAAAACAGAGATGTCACTTTGAGGACTAAGGTGTGCCTGACCCAAGCCATGGTGTTTTGAGTTGCCTCATATGCATGCGAAAGCTGGACAGTGAATAAGGAAGACAGAAGAAGAATTGATGCCTTTGAATTATGGTGTTGGCATAGAATATTGAATATACCGTGGACCTCCAGAAGAATGAACAAGTCTGTCTTGGAAGAAGTACAGCCAGAATGAAGCAAGGAGTTGAGACTTCGTCTCGCATACTTTGGACATGTAATCAGAAGGGTCCAGTCCCTGGAGAAGGACATCATGCTTGGTAAAGTAGAGCGTCAGCAAAAACGAGATGTACTGAGAGTTGCTGCAAGAGTGGGCTCAAGCATAACAATTATGAAGATGGCACAGGACCAGGCAGTGTTTCATTCTGTTGTGCATGGGTTCGCTATGAGTCGAAACTGACTCCACGGCATCTAACAACAACAAATGTATTTCAAATGTGCACTCTCAGTTTTAATGATACACTGGAAAGTTACCTTGGTGTATCTTTGCAAGTCTGCCAAAAGCAGCTTTATTAGTCATAGGATGAAGTATACTGTGACTCCTTATGGATATCATTTTCAGTTTTAATGCCAGGTGGCCTTAGTTGGATTCAGTTACTGCAGGATCTGAGGAGCTGTCCAAATTCTGTTCTTGCCTCGTGTTTTGTGTTATTGAAATTGCCCTTGAATAGTGAGATATTCTAGAGGATTTGAGCAGTCAGAGATTTGTCAGAGTATTTGGGATGAAATTTTGATTCCTAATGGTTGCTTCCTTAAAAGACTAAACTTTCAAGCAAATGTCTACAGTCTCTTTATTCCCAGTAGGCAAATGTGAGTATGTGTGTTTAAAGGCACTCACTGGTGGGTTTGCAGATCTTTGGCCAAATTTGAAGGAAGCATGGGTTTTGCGTTAGTAAAGAGAAGATTGCCCCAGACTGGGGCAGATCACAGCGAGAGGTATGGAGGCGTATGTGTATATGATGAGAAATACGGAACTGGGTTTGACTGGAGTAGAGGCAGCTGTTCTGGGAAGTGGTGAGGGGTGACTTGTGGCCAAAGATCACACTGAAGAAGGAAACAGGGTTGGGTTGATTGAGGAGGAAAGGAGGAGAGATACAACAGTGGATTAAGGATTTGCTTTACAGTAAGAGAGTAGGAGTATTGGGGAGAGAAAATGGGGGAACTGGATTTTTTTTTTTTTTTGGTCTGGAGTTCGCGGGTGGAGGGGGGCAGTAGATAATTGCTTGTCTTACTTTTTAACACCTTGGCACAAATTTTCTAATTTTACATCTAATAATGATTACACTTGTTACTTATGTACTTGAACTACTGATTCCCCAAATTAACATACCTTTTTTGTTTGTTTAAAATTTCTGATTCTCTACTGCTCAGTCTTCTCAATCCACTTTAAGCATGTCTTTTTGAATATGCTGTTAATAACTTTCTCCATCGAACTTGGCTTTTCTCCTCCATTGGAGGAGGTTCTGTCTTTATAGTTTGATTTAAGTAATACTTTTTTGTCTAGTGCTTAATGGTTTCTTAAGTGCTTTGCTTTTGTATTATTTTTTTGTTTTTTCAAAGGCCTTTACCAGTAGATCACGTAATTAAGGAATCCCTCTATTTATAGAGGATGATACAGGCTCTTTCGAGAGCTTGTGAAATGCCTTTGGTCAATTTAGTAAGTAAGTGGCTTTGCTGGGGCTCAGACCAAGGTTTTTTGGTTCCAAGTCCAGTGCTCTTTCTAATGGTTCACTTGGAGTTGGCTTCATGGAGAACTAAGAGTAGTTACAACTCATGAATTTTAACTTCCGTTTAAAATAGTTGGTGCTTCCCTCCTCGGTGAGCAGGCAGGGCGTCCTGTCAGGTAGGTCAGAGAGTGGCTATGCTTATTTTAAGCCGAGGCCGAGTGCACTTTACTGTCACTAATGCATTGCTCTCTGTTTTGGCTTAGGGGAGGGCAGGGAGTACCAATGAAGTTCCACGCATAGCCCCACAGACCAAAGTTCTGGCCACTAGATGTGTGTGGTGTTTGATTTCATCTGTGAAACTCCTGTCATCTGCTAATTTGTATTTGAGGCGTGATTTGTTCTTGAGTATAAAGCTGGAAGTAGGATTCGAAACAGACTTCCAATTTATCATCTTCTTTGAACATTTGACAGAGGAACTGTATGTTCTTATTCTTCAGAATATCTTTTGTGAAAGAGCTGAATCTCAGGGTTTTCTTCCCTGCTGTTATGTACCACCACCTCACAACCTTTCCATTGTTCTTATCCCTATACCTCTACCAAGATGAAGGCAGCATCTTCTAAGACCTGAACTATGAATTTCCCAAGGCCCTTATCACTTCCTATTTTGAGTTTCAAGTATTTATCTCTTCCGTTGGACTATAATCTTCTTCAGGTAGAATTCATGTCCAATTGGTTTTTATTCTCCAAAGTGCCTTGTCCAGAATCCTGTTTTTGAGAAGGGTTGTCAATTGGGTTGAATGGAAGGTTTCTTTCCAAGGTTTTCAGACTTGTCTCTCAGTGTTTTATCTTTTTGGGGTTTTGCAGGTGACAGAGCTCAATGAACCTCTCTCCAATGAAGATAGAAATCTCCTCTCTGTGGCCTACAAGAATGTGGTTGGTGCCAGGCGATCTTCCTGGAGGGTTATCAGCAGCATTGAGCAGAAAACAATGGCTGATGGAAATGAAAAGAAATTGGAGAAGGTTAAAGCTTACCGGGAGAAGATTGAGAAAGAGCTGGAGACAGTATGCAATGATGTCCTGGCGCTGCTTGACAAGTTCCTCATCAAGAACTGCAATGATGTCCAGTACGAGAGCAAGGTGTTTTACCTGAAAATGAAAGGTGATTACTACCGCTACTTAGCAGAGGTAGCTTCCGGGGAGAAGAAAAACAGTGTGGTCGAAGCTTCTGAGGCTGCCTATAAGGAAGCCTTTGAAATCAGCAAAGAGCACATGCAACCGACACACCCCATCCGGCTGGGCCTGGCCCTCAATTTCTCCGTGTTTTACTACGAGATCCAGAATGCGCCTGAGCAGGCCTGCCTCCTAGCCAAACAAGCCTTCGATGATGCCATAGCAGAGCTGGACACACTAAACGAGGATTCCTATAAGGACTCCACGCTCATCATGCAGTTGCTGCGAGACAACCTCACCCTCTGGACAAGTGACCAGCAGGATGAAGAAGCAGGAGAAGGCAACTGAAGATCTCTTGGGTCCCTGGCTCGCTCTTCACCCACCACCCCCGTCATCACTGATTCTTCCTTGCCACAGTCACTAAATATCTAGTGCTAAACCCATCTGTATCGGCAGCACAGCTGCTCAGATCTGCTCTCCTGTCCCTTGGGGAGTAGTTTCAGATAAATCTTTATGGCATTGCTGGATTGATGGTTGCTTTGAGCCCTCAGTAGCTTCCTTTTTGGACTGTGCAGACAAGTGCATTCTGAATGAGGCATTTTACTATGCCTATTGATCTGTCAGGAAATCCAGGTGAAAGTAATGGGGAAGTTTAGAAAGGAGAATTAGCCAATACAGGCTATAATTGATATTTAAATGATCCATTTAAAACAAGCTGATAGTGTTTTGTTAAGCAGTACATCTTGTGCATGCAAAAATGAACTCACCCCCTCCCCCGCCACCTCTTTCTTCAGCTAATGGAAAACTGTTAAAGGAAGCTGACACAAAGAGACAACTTGCTCCTTCCCATCAGCTTTATAATAAACTGTTTAAGTGACTTTCAGTAGCGCCTTGTTTTGCCTCTTTAAATTATGATGTGCGCATACCTTCTTTTCAATGCAATGCATCTAAAGTTTTGATACTTGTAACTTTTTTTTCCCTTTGGTTGTGATTGTTTAAGAATCATGGATTTATTTTTTGTAACTCGCTATTGTCTTTGTGTACCCTGACAGCACCACGTGTCAGCCCATGTCAATCAAGATGGGTGATTATGAAATGCCAGACTTCTAAATTAAATGTTTTGGAATTCAGTGGGTAAATAAATGCTGCTTTGGGGAGATTATGTGTATGGTGTTGATTTTTCCCCCTCAGGGAGTTCTTTCACTGATTACCATTTTGAATCCTGGTTTGAGTCTCTCAAACACTAAAGCATTTTTAGTACAGTATCTAAGTTTTCCTGCCCTCCAATTCTGTTATGTATTTTGTAATATACAGATATGACTTATTAGGATAAGACTTAACTAATTTTTAATAGTTTTCAGTGAACCCAGCTAACATAGTCTCTCTGATCTACTGTTCCTGATGGGTAATTGATATTTGTAAGAGCCTGGCAGACCAAAGTGTTGTCTTCCTCAATACAGCACCTCTGTGAAAGGTTGTGGTCTGTGTGTGTGTGGGTGGGGTTTTTTTTTTTTTTGCTTTTTTTTAATTGTGGTAAATATGTATGTAACAAATCTTCTGCCGTTTCAGCATTCTTCACATGTGCTAATTCAGTGGCATTAATTCTGTTTACCATGTTGTTAAACCATCACCACTATTCATTTCCAAATTTTCCCATCACCCTTAACAGAAGCTCAGTGTCCTCTAAGCAATGAGTCACCCTTTTTCCGTCCCTCCTGCCCGACCCCGGTAATCGCTAACAACCTTTGGTCTCTATACTTTTGACTATCCTAGATATTTCATATAAGTGGATTCACGCAATATTTGTCCTTTTGTGACTGACTGATTTCACTCAGTATAATGTTTTCAAGGTTCATCCATGTCATAGCTTGTATTACAAATCCATTTCTCTTTATGGCTAATAATCCATTGTGTGTATATGCCACATTTTGTGTATCCGTTCATGAGTTGATGGGCATTGAGGCTGTTTCCACCTTTTGGCTATTGCGAAGAGTGCTGCAGTGAACATTGGTGTACAGGTTTCTGTTTGCGTTCCTGCCTTCAATTATTTTGGGTATATACCGAGGAGTGGAATTGCTGGGTCATATAACATCTGTTATATTAAGGTTGGAACAAAGCAACCACAGAGCCTGCACAGATTCATGGTGGGAGGCCTAGCCCCTGCCCCCTCTATGGGAGGAGTGTCAAAGGCTTTGTGGCCATCTTCGCTATAGTACGTCAGGAGAAAATGTTTTGAACACTTACTCCCCAGTAGCTGTGGATCAGCAGCATCACATCCATATACTTATCAGTCTGCTGACTATCAAAACCCTGGTTCTGTGGTGGGTAAAATCATTTACCAGTTTGACGTAGAGTGAGATAGATTCTTTTGTATTCCTTATGGAATCCAAAGTCACATTGGCTTAAGTCATCCTGAAAGAGTCAAGAAAATGAGTGGCTCTTCACGTGGCGTTTATTCATTTTTCTTTGTCTCTTTATTGTCTTTCCACATAATTTGAGAGAAGACATTTTTTTTAAATTTTTTTCCATACAAAAATTTATACATACATTGTTATGTAACTCTAATTGCTCTCCCCATACTGTGACAGCACACTCCTCCTTTCCACCCTGATTCCCCATGTCCATTCAGCCAGCTCCTAACCCTCTCTGCCTTCCCATCTCACCTCCAGACAGAAGCTGCCCGTTTAGTCTCTTGTATCTACTTGAGCTAAGAGGCACACTCCTCACGAGTATCACTGTATGTCCCACAGTCCAGTCCAATCCCTGTCTGAAGAGTTGGCCTCGGAAATTGTTTTAGTTCTGGGCTGATAGAGAATCCAGGGGCCATGCTTTCCAGAGTTCTTCCAGTCTCAGACCGTTAAGTCTGGTCTTACTAGAATTTGAGTTCTGCACCCCACCTTTCTCCTCCATCTGGGTCTCTCTGTTGTGTTCCGTGTCAGGGTGATCACTGGTGGTAGTTCTTCTGGTCTCAGGCCGATGAAGTCTGGTTTACGTGGCCCTTTCTGTCTCTTGGGCTAATCCTTTCCTCGTGGAGAAGACAGACATTGTATTGGCAACTATGACCTGTAGTGTAAAAAAACACTGGCAAAACTGACAAATTTTAACTGAAAAACTGATTTCAAATAGGGAAGCTTGGATTTCTGTCTTTAGTCCAAGTGCAATGGCTCCTGCATACTAGACAGTCTATTCTGACTGCAATGTCTCAGAAAATATTGCTGTGATCCCCTCTTCCCAACCAAGCTTTTGTGGGTGAATGATCAGAGAGCTTAAGGCACTTTCACATGTTTACATTATTTCTTTCGATCTTCTTAAACAACCTATCTTTCAGGTTATTTCTTTTTAAAGATAAGGAAACTAAGACTGAGAAAAGTTACATAGCTAAATAAATGATAAGTGGTAGAGCTTAAGACTCTGGTTGGTTTCTCTTCCTCCCAGCTGAGAGAAGGTTCTCGGGAGTGGACACATGATACAAGTTCACACAGAGGTGGGTTTCGCCACACATTACTCCCTCTTTTTTCTTACTATTGCAGAATCGTGAATTTCACACAACTGGTGTCTTAGGCTGGGTTCTCTGGAGAAGCAAAACCAGTGCAGCTTATAAATATATATATATAAATAAATATATATATAAATATATATATATTTACATTGAGGAAATGGCTCATAGCAGTTGTAGATGCTGGAAAGTCCCAAGTCCATGGATCAGGCTGGAGGCTTCTGACTCATGTAGCTGCAGGGCCTGGTGAACCCAAGATCAGCAGGTCAGGCAGCAGGCCTCTGGCTCAAAGGCTGCGGAGGTTGATGAATCCCAAGATCAGCAGGCAAGACAGTAAGCTGCTAGCTCAAGTCCCAAGAACTGGAGGTCAGATAAATCGGAGCCAGTTGCAGCATCCAGAGCAAGCAAAAGCCAGTGAACTTTGCCATAAAGTCCACTTATAGTGGATGCAGGCCACACCCTTAAGGAAAGTCCCTTTCAACTGACTGGCTGCTAATGACAGATCTTATCACGGAGGTGATTACATTATATCGGATCTCATTATGGAGGTGATTACATCATTATACAACTGCTAAACTACATCATAACTGCCAAGCCACTGAGGGCCATGGCCCAGCCAAGTTGACACACAATGTGGCCTGTGTTTTAGCTTGGGAGGGTGTTGCGCAACTCACCCTACGGGAATGTTGGTTGATATTTTACACTGAAGGTAAATATTGAGATTATATATGTCCTTTTCAAGTTTTCTTAGTGTTGTTTCTGTAGTCAGATGTAATAAGATTAGGGACACAACCTGGATTTCTGAAATTAATAGTGATTATTATTAAAGCTTTGAGTATTCTTTAAAATAGAAAACAAGCCTCAATCTTAGTTTAAAAAAGAAAAAAGGGCTAACCCCTTAAGCGCTCTTCCCAACTGCCCTCCCCATAAGGCATCTTTTGAGGCTCAGCATCACCAGTTGACCTGTTCACTGGGTAATGTGTCTCCTACCCCTCAATTTTTATCACTCTATAAGTGCCCAGGACTGAACATGCTTGTTCAAGTGGGTTTGTTCAGTAACACAAAGGTCTTCTAAACACCTTATTCTTGACTAAAACTTGGCACTAGCAGGTGAAAATGACTATGAACCAATCTTTGAATTTATATTCTGGTGGAGCACATAACTTCTCAGCATAGAAGTTTAACCTATTTTCTCATTCTGAAGTAGAGGTATACTCCTTCAGAAGCCTGTTTCAAGCTGACCCAATCTTAAGCTAAAATGCTTACTGAGTTCAACTTAAATTAGTAGGTCAGGTATTTTAAAGCTACAAGTTTAAGTAGCTAACACACTTGACTTTGATAAACATGTAGGCATATAAATTTTACATTTGAAATGCCCATCACAGCTGCTAAAGCACTTACGTTTTCATTTCACAACTATCTTGTGAAAGGTTTTGTCCCCACTTTATAGACAAGGAGGAGCCTTGGTGGCATAGTGGTTAAAGCACTTGGCTGCTAATCAAAAGCTCAGTGGTTCCAACCCACCAGCTGCTCTGGGAGACAAAGATGTGGCAGTCAGCTTCCGTAAAGATTTACAGCCTTGTAAACCCTATGGGGCAGTTCAACTCTGTCCAGAAGGGTCTCTAATAGTAGGAATAGACTTGACAACGGGTTTGTTTTTTTGGTATTACAGATGAGGAAACTGAGGCGCAAAGGTTTTGGACCTCTTGAATTCACACAGTTGGTAAGCCACAGGTGATGACCTCCACCCGAGACTTCTAATTCAGAGTTCTAACTGCCTTCCCTGGTGGAATCGAGCAGTGCCATGCTGCTAAGGCTCTGGGCAACCTTGGCAAACCATACAAATTTTGAGGCTCAGGTCCCCCATTTAAAATTTTTTTTATTATACTTTAGCTGAAGGTTTACAGAACAAACTAGCTTCTCATTAAACAGTACACATATTGTTTTGACATTTGTTAACAACCCTACGACATGTCAACACTCTTCTTGACCTTGGGTTCCCTATTACCAGCTTTCCTATCCCCTCCTGCCTTCTAGTCCTTGCCCCTGGGCTGGTGTTCTCCTTTAGTCTCATTTTGTTTTATGGGCCTCTCTAATCTTTGGCTGAAGGGTGAACCTCAGGAGTGACTTCATTACTGAGCTAAAAGGGTGTCCGGGGGCCATACTCTGGGGGTTTCTCCAGTCTCTGTCAGGCCAGTAAGTCTGGTCATTTTTTGTGAGTTAGAATTTTGTTCTACGTTTCTTTCCAGCTCTGTCCGGGACCCTCTATTGTGATCTCTGTCAGAGCAGTCAGTGGTGGTAGCCAGGCACCATCTAGTTGTACTGGACTCCATCTAGTGAAGGTCATGGTAGTTGTGGTCTTTTAGTCCTTTGGACTAATCTTTTCCATTGTATCTTCAGTCTTCTTCATTCGCCCTTGTTCCTGACGGGGTGAGACCAGTGCAGTCTCTTAGATGGTCCCTCATTTTTTAAGTGAAGAATTTGGATTATGTTTTAATTCAACTCAAAGTATTCAGTGTGTGTAAGGCACCCTCTTTGGTCTGAGAATGGGAGGCGAAGAGTAAGTGATAAATGGGGTGCTATGAGAGAACCTAAGAGGGAGCTAAAGATTATATATGGCATGAACCGAAAAGGCTTCTCTACTGTGTGATCTCAAGGGTTTACTTCCAGCTCTACACACTCTTAGGATGTTTTAAAACTTGTCCCCTCAAGATAAATTTGAAGTAGGTAAGGTGAGGTCATCTGAATGTTACAGCAGTGGAAACTGAAGTCCAGAGAAATGAAATGGCTTTTTACAGTTACACAGCAAAGTTAATAACAGAAGCTAGAATAGTATTCAGACCCTCAAAATCCTTGTTCATGGTTCTTTTCACTGTGCCATGTTCTTTATGTGGATTGAGAGTAGAAAAATATGGATGTGACACACATCCCATTCTGCAGACACTTTCAGTGCTTTTAACACTTTGACTTATGGTTGAAGACACTGTACTTGGAAAGGGGTGCTTAAATTTATTGGTGCTATTGCTTCAGATACTCAATCGGTCCTCACATCCTGCTCAAAAGTTCATTAATTTGAGTTGGCGGAAGAGGTTGGATTCTTGATGGAGTTACTGTCAGGTTAAGTGCTTGGCCCTCTTAAATTACTTGGGGTTGGGGAGTCCAGGATTTCTCTTGGCTCTTTAAGAGAAACTAAGCTGCTTTCTGATTACTAGGCCCTCTCCAACTTCCATTTAGAAACTGAGAGCATCCTCAGTTCTCAGGAGTTCCCACAACTATTGGGTAAGCACAAACACTGATTCAGAGCTAGATGGGAATTACTAGATCACCTTTCATTATAAAACCCAGTCTTTACTGATTAAAATGTTGTTGTTAGGTGCTGTAGAGTCGGTTGTGACTCATAGCGACCATATGTACAGTGAACACAACACTGCCCCATGCTGTGCCATCCTCACAATCATTGCTATGTTTGAGCCCATTGTTGCAGCCATGGTTGAGGGTCATCCTCTTTTTCATTGACCCTGTACTTTACCAAGCATGATGTCCTTCTCCAAGGACTGGCCCGTCCTGATAACATGTCTGAAGCATGTGAGACAAAGTCTTGTCATCCTAGCATATAAGGAGCATTCTGGCTGTACGTCTTCCAAGACACATGTTCTTCTGGCAGTCCATGGCATTCTTCACCAACACCATAACTGAAAGGCATGAATTCTTCAGTCTTCATTATTCATTGTCCAGCTTTTGCATACATATGAGGCAATTAAAAATACCGTGGCTTGGGTCAGGTACATCTTAGTCCTCAAGGTGACGTCTTTGCTTTTTAACATTTTAAAGAGGTCTTTTGCAACAGATTTGCCTGACACAATACGTTGCTTGATTTCTTGATTGCTACTTCTATGGGTGTTGCTTGTGGATCCAAGTAAAATGAAATCCTTGACAACTTCAATCTTTTCACCGTTTGTCGTTTATCATGATGTTGTTGATTGGTCCAGTTGTGAGGATTTTTGCTTTCTTTGTGTTGATGTGTAATCCATACTAAAGGCTGTAGTCTTTGATCTTCATCAGTAAGTGCTTCAAGTCCTCTTCACTTTCAGCAAGGAAGTTTGTGTCATCTGCGTATCAAAGGTTGTTAGTGAGTCTTCCTCCAATCCTGATGCCATGTACTCCTTCATATAGCCCAGCTTCTCAGATTATTTGCTCAGTGTACAGATTGAGTAAGTATGGTGAAAGGACGCAACCCTGACGTACATCTTCCTTAACTTTAAACCACACAGTATTCCCTTGTTCTTTTTGAATGAATGCCTCCTGGTCTATGTATAGGTTCTGCATGAGCACAGTTAAGTCTTCTGGAATTCCCATTCTTTGCAATGTTATCCGTAGTTTGTTATGATCCACACAGTAGAATGTCTTTGCCTAGTCAATAAAACAAAGGTAAACCTCTTTCTGTTATTCTCTGCTTTTAGCCAGGATCCATCTGACATCAACAATGATATTCCTTGTTCCACATCCTCTTCTTAATCCTGCTTGAATTTCTGGCAGTTCTTTGTCAATGTACTGCTGAAATTGCTTTTGAATGATGTTCAGCAAAATTTTATTTATGTGTCATATTAATGATATTATTTGATAATTCCCACATTCTGTTGGATTACCTTTCTTTGGAATGAGTACAAATATGAGTCTCTTCCCGTCGGTTGGCCAGGTGGCTGTCTTCCAAATTTCTTGGTGTAGATGAGTGGGCACTTCCAGTGCTGCATCTGTTTGTTGAATCATCTCAATTGGTATTCCTTTAATTCCTGGAGCCTTGTTTTCCACCAGTGCTTTCAGTGCAGCTTGGACCTCTTCCTTCAGTACCATCGGTCCTTGACCATATGCTACCTCCTGAAATAGTTGAATGTCAACCAATTCTTTTTGGTATAGTGACTCTGTGTATTCCTTCCATCTTCTTTTGATGCTTCCTGTGTCATTCAATATTTTGCTCTTAGAATCCTTCAAAATTGCAACTTGAGTCTTGAATGTTTTCTTCAGTTCTTTCAGCTTGAGAAAGGCTGAACATATTCTTCCCTTTTGGTTTCCTAACTCCAGGTCTTTGCACATTTCATTGTAATACTTTACTTTGTCTTCTCGAGCTGCACTTTGAAATCTGCTGTTCACCTTTTTTACTTCATCATTTTTTCCATTCGCTTTAGCTACTGTATGTTCAAGAGCAAAAAGTCATTTGAAAAAACAGGAAAGAAAGAAAAGACCAAAATGAATACGTCAGAAGAGTCTCGGAAACTTGCTCTTGAACATAGAGCAGCTAACACATGCTTATGAGGTGATTGGAATACGATGGCTTGGGTCAGGCGCATCTTAGACCTCAAAGTGATATCTTTGCTTTTTAACACTTTAAAGATGACTTTTGCAGCAGATTTGCCCAATGCAATACGTTGTTTGATATGTTGACTGTTGCTTCCATAGCGTTGATTGTGGATCCAAGTAAAATGAAATCCTGACAACTTCATTCTTTTCTCCGTTTATCATGATGTTGCTGAGTCCTGTTGTAAGGATTTTTGTTTTCTGATGAAAATGGCCATTTCGAATACCTACTGCATTCTGAGCACTTTATACACACGCTCTTTGAATCTTTACAGTGACCCTGAAGGTTGGAATGATAATCTTTTTTTTTTTTAGCTTTTTTTTGTTGTTGAGAGTATACACAGTAAAACATATACCAATTCAACAATTTCTACATGTACAATTCAATGACATTGATTACATTCTTTGAGTTGCACAACCATTCTCACCCTCCTTTTCTGAGTTGTTCTTCTCCATTAACACAAACTCACTGCCCCGTAAGGTTCCTATCTAATCTTTCAAGTTGCTGTTGTCAATATGATCCCATATAGATTGTTCTTCAAAGAGTGTAATCCTCAAGGCAGACCATTTTTACTAGTTAAGCTAAACTACTGTTTGGTTTTAAGAAAACTTCAGAGGGTATTTTTGGTTTAAAGATTATCTCAGAGCAATCGTTTCAGGGATTCATCTAGCCTCCATGGTTGCAGAAAGTCTGGAGTCCATGAGAATTTGAAATTATGTTTGGTATTTTACCCCTTTTGATCAGAATTGGAATGATAATCTTTTTAACAGATGAGGAAACCAAGTATCAGCAAGTGGTATGAGGTACACGGATAGTAAGAGATAATGCCAACTAAAAAGAGAAATAGACACTTCCACAATAGTACTAGGACACTTTAACACACCACTGTCAGTGAAGGACAGAACAACTAGAAAGAAGCTCAGCAAAGACACAGAAGACCTAAATACCACAGTCAACCAATTTGACCTCATAGACATATACAGAGCATATTACCCAACAGCGGCAAAGTACACATTCTTACTCCAATGCTCATGGATCATTCTCCAGAATAGACTACATTTTAGGCCACAAAGCAAGCCTCAACAAATTAAAAAACATCAAAATAATACAAAGCATCTTCTTTGATCATAACACTATAAAAGTAGAAATCAATAACAGGAAGAACAAGGAAAAAAATCTAATAAATGGAAACTAAACAACACCCTGCTTAGAAACTACTGGGTGATAGAAGAAATCAAAGATGAAACTTAAAAATTCCCCGAATCAAACAGGAATGAAAACACAACATACCAAAACCTGTGGGACACAACAAAAGCAATGCTCAGAGGTTAACTGATAGCAGTAAATGCACCCATCAAAAAGAAAGGGCAAAAATCAAAACATTAACCCTACAGCTCGAACAATTAGTGGACTTTGAAAAGAAGTCCACAGTTGCCAGAAGAAACAAATTAATAAAAATTAGAGCAGAAATAAATGAAACAGAGAACAGAAGAACAAGAGAATCAATAAGACTAAAAGCTGGTTTTTAAAAAAGGTTAATAAAATTGACAAACCACTGGCCAAATTGACAAAAGATGCAAAGAACCCAAATAAGAAATGAGATGGGTGACATTACAACAGACCCAACTGAAATAAAAAGGATCATAACAGAATACTAAGAAAAATTGTACTCCAACAAATTTGAAAACCTAGAGGAAATGGACAAATTTCTAGAAACAACACCTACCTAAACTGACACAAACTAAGGTAGGAAACTTGAACAGACCCATAACAAAAAAAGAAATCGAAGAGGTCATAAAAAAATTCCCAACAACAACAACAACAACAAAAAGCCCCAGTCCAGCTGGCTTCACTGGAGAGTTCTACTAAACATTCAGAGAAGTTGACACCAGTTCTACTCAAACTATTCCAGAACATAGAAAAGGAAGGAATACTCCTGAATTCATTTAGTGAAGCCAGCATAACCCTAATAATCAAAGCCAGGCAAGGACACCACTAAAGAAGAAAACTACAGACCAATATCCCTCATGAATATAGATGCAAAAATTCTCACCAAAATTTTAGCCAATAGAATACAACAGCATACCAAAAAAAATACATCACGACCAAGTGGGATTCATACCAGGCATGCAAAGTTGGTTCAACATTAGAAAATTAATCAATGTAATCCACCATATAAATAAAACAAGGGAAAAGAATCACATGATCATATCAATCCATGCAGAAAAGGCATTTGATAAAGTCCAACACTCATTCCTGATAAAAACTCTCAGCAAAATAGGAATAGAAGGGAAATTCCTCAACAGAATAAAAGGAATTTATACAAAACCAACAGCCAGCATTATCCTCAACGGAGAGAATCTGAAAGCATTCCCCCGAGAACGGGAACCAGACAGGGATGCCATTCATCACTACTCTTATTCAACATTGTATTGGAAGTCCTAGCAAGAGCAATAAGGCAAGAAAAGGAAATAAAGGGCATCCACATTAGTAAGGAAGAAGTAAAACTATTCCTGTTTGCAGACGATATGATCTTGTACGTAGAAAATCCTAAGGACTCCACAAGAAAGCAATTGGAACTAACAGTAGCTTTCAGCAAAGTGGCAGGATACAAGATTAATATACAAAAATCAGATTCCCCTACATCCACAAAGAGAACTGTGAAAAGGAAATCAGGAAAACAATACCATTTACAATAGCCCCCCAAAAGATAGAATACTTAGGAATAAATCTAACCAGGACATAAAAGACTTATAAAAAGAAAATTACAAAACACTACTGCAAGAAACCAAGAGACCTACATAAATGGAAAAACATACTATGCTCTTGGATAGGAAGACTTAACATTGTGAAAATGTCAATACTACACAAAGTGATATATAGATATAATGCAATCCTGATTCAAATCCCAACAGCATTCTTCACTGAGATGGAAAAACTAATGACTAACTTTATATAGAAGGGAAAGAGGCCCTGAATAAGTAAAGCTTTATTTAAAAAGAACAAAGTAGGAGGCCTCACACTACCTGATCTCAGAACCTACTATACAGCCACGGTAGTCCAAACAACCCAGTACTGGTACAACAGCAGATACATAGACCAATGGAACAGAATTGAGAACCCAGATGTAAATCCATCCACCTATGGACATCTGATTTTTGACAAAGGACCAAAGGTTGTTGAATGAGGAGGAGACAATCTCTTCAACAAATGGTGCTGGCAAAATTGGATATCTGTAGAAAAATGAAAAAGGATCCATACCTCACACTGTACACAAAAACTAACTCAAAATGGATCAATGACTTAAATATAAAGCCTGAAACTATAAACATCATGGAGGAAATATTAGGGACAATGCTAGGAGCCCTAATATATGGCATAAATAGATTACCAAACATAACTAAAAATGCACACACAGAAGAAGAAGAACTAGATAAATTTAACACTTATGCTCAACAAAAGACTTCACTGCAAATGCCCTGAAAGACCGAGCTACTGAGCTTAGTGCTGGGGACCATGGTCTTGAAGGTTGTCTAGCTCAAATGGCATAACATAGTCTATAAAGATGTTCTACATCTGACTGTGGTGAGTAGCGACTTGGGTCTTAAAAGCCTGCGAGCAGCCTTCTAAGATACATCTATTGGTCCCATCCCTCCTTCAGCAAAGGAGAAAGATTAGACCAAAGGGCTAATGGACCACAACTACCACAACCTCCACCAGGCTGTGCCCAGAACAACTAGATGGTGCCCAGTTACCACCACCAACAGCTCTGACAGGGATCACAATATAGGGTCCCAGACAGAGAGGGAGAAAAATGTAGAACAAAATTCAGATTCACAAACTTCACACACACACACACACACACACGCACACACACACACACAAAGACCAGGCTTGCTAGTCTGCCAGAGACTGGACAAATCCTAAGAAGATGGTCCCCAGACACCCTTTTAACTCAGTACTGAAGTCACTTCTGAGGTTCACCCTTCAGCCAAAGATTAGATAGGTCTGTAGGGCCAACGATAACACATGTGAGGGTCGTGCTTCATAGTTCAATCAAGTTTATGAGACTAATGGGCACACTAGCCCAAAAGCAAAGATGAGAAGGCAGGAAGGGACAGGAAAACTGGACAAATGAAAACATGGAAACTGGGGTGGAGAAGGGGAGAGTGTTGACACATTGTGGGGTTGGCAACCAATGTTGCAAAACAATTTGTATATTAACTGTTTAATGAGAAACTGTTTGCTCTGTAAACTTTCATCTAAATCACAATGAAAAAAAAAAAGAAGAAAAAAGAATTAATAGTTTAAAAAAAAAAAGGACTTCACCAAAAGAGTAAAAAGAGAACCTACAGATTGGGAAGAAAATTTTGGCTATAACATATCTGACAAAGATCTAATCTCTAAAAATTTATAGAAAACGTCAACACTTCAACAACAACAAAAAAGACAAATAGTCCAATTAATAAATGGGCGAAGGATATGAACAGACACTTCATCAAAGAAGACATTCAGGCTGCTAACAAACATATGAAGAACTGCAATCATTAGCAATTAGATACAAATCAAAACTACAATGAGATACCATCTCACCCCAACATTACTGGCACTAATTAAAAAAAAAACAGAAAATAACAGATGTTGGTGAGGATGTGGGGAGATTGGAACTCATATACTGCCGGTGGTAATGTAAAGTGATACAACCACTATGGAAAACAGTATGGCACTTTCTCAAAAAGCTAGAAATAGAAATACCATATGATCCAGCAATTCCACTCCTAGGCATATACCCTAAAGAAATAAGAGCCATAACACAAATAGACATATGCACACCCATGTTCATTGCAGCATTAGCCACAAAAGCAAAAAGGTAGAAGCAACTTAAGTGCCCATCAACAGATGAATGGATTAACAAACTGTGGTACATACACACAATGGAAGACTACTCAACAATTAAGAATAATGACGAATCTGCGAAACATCTCACAACATGGATGAGTCTGGAGGGCATTAGGCTGAGTGAAATAAATCAACTGCAAAAGGACAAATATTGTATGAGACTGATTTTATAACGTAACAACAAAACGTTTACAGATGGGGAGACAAAACTCTTTGATGGTTACCAGGGATGGGAGGGAAAGGGAGGGAAAAATTACCTAAGAGATAGTAGACACGAGTTAATATTGGTGATGGGAAAGGCAATACAGAATATGGTAGAAATCATCACAAATGACCAAGGCAAGAGAGAACACTGAGAGGAATGCAAGAATAAAGGGCAGTTATGGTAACTACTATAGCATAGGCAATTCTGCAGTAATAGAATCAACAAACAATAATCTACAAATGGATGCATAGATTGATAGGTATGCCAAGAGGTGAGGGAGGGTGTAAGGGAACACACCCACCGGCAGATACAGGTTTGGCGATGGAAATTTCTAAATACATTTCTGTAGGTGCCCCTCATATATTAATATAGACAATAGAGCACACAAGTAGCACAGTCAGGGAAACCTCTTGGACATAGCTAAATATCTTACACGTGAAGTTCCCAGGCTCGAAGGCAAAGGACCGTAGACTCGGGACATCTACATCAATTGGCAAAACATAGTTCTTAAAGGCAAGTGTTCTACATCCTAACTTTGGTGAGTAGTGTCTGGGGTCTTAAAAGCTTGTGAGCAGCCATCTAAGATACAACTATTGGTCTCTTCTAGTCTGGAGCAAAGGAGAGAGAAAAAAACTAAATACTCAAGGGAGCAATTAGTTCAAAGGAGTAATGGATCACATGAAAATTACAGCCTACATAACCCTGAGACCAGAAGAACTAGATGGGGCCCAGCTACCACTGTCGACCACTCTGACTGGAATTACAACAGGAGGTCCTTAACAGAGTCCAAGAAAAATGTGTAGAACAAATGATCAAATTCACAAAAAAGACTGACAAAGACTGGAGGAACCCCTGAGACTATGGCCCCTGGATACCCTTCTAACTCAGAATTGAAGCCACTCCCAAAGTTCACCCTTCTGCCAAAGGTTAGACAGTCTTAGAAAATAAACAACAACACACACAAGGAATGTGCTTCTTAGAGCAATCAAGTATATGAGATCAAATGGGCAACACTTTCCCAAAAACAAGGTGGGAAGGGACGGGAAAACTGGATGAATGGAACCAGGGAACTCCAGGTGAAAGAGAAAGGGAGAGAGTGCTGACACAATGTGGAATTACAACCAATGCCACGATACAATTTGTGAATAAATATTTGAATGAGAAACTAATTTGCTCTGTAAAGTTTCACCTAAAACACAGTTGGAAAAAAAAAAGAAAAGATAATGCTGAGATCAAAACCGGGTCTATCCTGCTTCAAAGCCCTTTCCACCACACCATGTGTATTTTGATTCCCATCTGGAGAAAAAAAGTCCTCGAAAGGTCATAAAAATAGCTAGCTTCTCTGCCTCTGGGCTGTATTCTTCCTCCAATCTATCTGACAGCCTGCTCAAGTCAAATGCTTCCTTCAAGGTCTAATGAAATACTATCTACTTATGAAACTTCTGATCCAGCTAGAAGCCTCCTCTTCCCTTCTGAACGGCCATGTAACTTCGGGTCAGTCTTTTGCATCATTATTTTAAGCTACTGCGCACATCACTTCACCTCCACTGGACCACAGACCCCTATGGTGCATAGCTCAACATCACATGCAAAGCAGAAGCTTCAAAAGGTTGGGTGAGCTAGAGAATAAAGGAATCCATTGTCAAGATCATTTTCCCAAAGCACAATTCCTATGCTATTCTGACGGGCAGAAACTGTGCCCAGAAGAGAAGGGGAAATAACATTTGCTGACTGCCTTCTGTGGGCCAGTCACCCCGCTAAGTGGGGGTCTACTTACACTGCTTAGTTCAAAACTAACACTCTTGTGAGCTAGATTTTTAGCTCCAATTTAGAGGCTCAGAGAAGAAAAGTGACTTTCCCATGGTCACACAGCTGGGAGACAGCAGAGCCAGTCTTTGTGCTGTACTCCAAGGTCCTTGTTCTTTTCACAATGCCATCTGACTTTAGACAGGGGAGGGTAGCCTGACATTCCAGGTCTTTCTTGATGGGAACTCTTCTTTCCTTGCCAGCCGCACTTCTCTCTGCTACATACTCCTTCACACTTGCCTCTTTAGTCAGACCAGTTTTTTTGCTGCCCCTTCCACCTTCCCCAGGCATATCCTACAATCTGGACCGTATTGCTTTTCTTTCTCCTAAGCCTTGGCACTCCTCCTACCAGAGAGTGAGGTACCTGTATGTGCTATGTCTACAATATGACTTCAGAGTGGACCAAAGCACTACCTGTTAAAAATCTCTCTCCAGCTGCACCCAGCTGTTTTAATGTGCTCTCTCACTCTTGCACCAGCTACTGTGAGCTCTTTGTTCTGGGCTGTTTGTTCTGTGGCTCTTACCACACAATGATATATATCACTCTGTCTTCATTCATTCAACAAACACCAAGCTCCTGCTATGTGATAGACCTTGAGCAGAGTACTGGGGATACCTTGGTGAATTATGCAGACACAGTCCTTGTCCTCATGGGGCTAATGATCTAGTAGGGGGAGATACAATAAAAATATAATAAGTAACTATGAACTGTGATATGAAGGAAACTAGCAGGGTACAGTCATGGTGAATAAGAAGGACAGAACCTGTGTAGATAGGTGGTCTGGGAAGACTCCTGGTGAGTGACATTAAGCCATGATCTGAAAGTTGACAAACCAGTCAGTGGAAGGTGGGATGGTGTAGTAGAGTGGGCGGGGAGGCGGGTGGAGGGTTCTAGGTACTCTAGCTAAAGTGTGAAGGCTCTGAGGCAGGAGTTTGGGTGGATGAGTTTGGTGTGCTCAAAGAACTGACAGAAGACCAGTGTGGCTGGAATGTAGCAAATGAAAGAAACTAGTGAGCAATGAGTTTGGAAAAGTAGACGAGCCAATCAGGCATGGCCTTGTGGAATGTGTGTGTGTGTGTGTGTGTTGAAGTGCAATGGGAAGCTACTCGAGCTTTAAGCAGAGAGTGACACATTCAGATTCACATTTCAGTATCACTATGGGAACCCAGTTAGGAAGCTGCTGTAACAGACTGGATAAGAGAAGATGGTGGCTCAGTCTAGGGTGGTGACTCAGATGGAGATGTGAGCAGATTCAGGAGGCATTCTGGAACAGGAAACAGTAGGTCTTGCTATGGGATTGGATTTGGGGATGACAGAAGTGAAAGGGAGAAATCAAGAAAGACCCCTGTTTCTGTCTGGAGAATTGGGAAGATGGTATTGAGAAATGCAGAGAACTTGGAATCAGAGAATGCTTTTTGGGGGGACAAAAAAGATTGATTTTGGGCATGATGCTTATCTTTAACAGGTCTGTGAGACATCCAGCTGGTGAAGTCAGGTAAACAAGGCAGTGGATAAATGAGTCTGGAGTCAGAACAAGATGTGAGCTGGTGGGAAAATTGGAAGCTGTCTGCACACTGCTTAACTTGCATGTCTTCTCGCTTGTGAGCACTCTGAGGAGGCTGTCCCATCTCTGGGCTTCTCTCAGGGCCTAGTACACAGCTCAGAATAATAGTCCACTGAATTAATGGGTAACTGATTTGAGCCAGAAATTTTAAAAAGAAACGGCTGAAAGGTATCTTTCATTTCCCCACTCAAATCTACTGATAAGCCATATAAGAAACTGAGGGTAATAAGGCCACGGGCCTGAGTCTAACTTCACTTGTAAACTGGCAGTGTGACTGTGAGCAGGGCCTGCCCTCTCTCAGCCTATGTGAAAACGGGCCAGTGGCATCTGGTGGTCTTGGGGTCTGAGATTCTGTGTTATTTTCACTGTTTGGGGGATGATCCTCATCCTCTTCCTGGCCTTTTCTCCTGCACACACCCTTTTTCCTTCCACCCTTCACATTTGTCCCTTCTGCATCTGCCCTCCACCCCCCTTCACTTTCCTGGCCACCTCCCCCTGCCACCCTGGCTCCACCAAGATGGTCACCATGGCAATCATCTCCTGGAAGTGACATCGCTCATCTCCTAGGCAACTGTTTCCAGGGCAGTGACATCATTCGATTACCATGGCAACTGTCCAGGAAGACACTTTCGCAGTGAAATGGGCAAACAGAATTCTTATGCATTCCTGGGGGCTAGGGGCAAATCAGGAAGAATATTAAAAAAAAAAAAAAAAAAAAAAAAATAAAGAAAGAAAAACACCTCAGGAGTAAGCGGAAAAAGCTTTGGGCTTGTAGGGGAAAGGGGGGAATCCGCATGAGGCTGGAAAAGAGCAGAAGCTCTGGGTGAACCCCTCCTGCTTTCCAGTAACTAGGCTGAAGGTATGTCACCAAACCAGGACAGCTGAGGGTGAAACGGGGCACTGTCATAATTCCCGGGACAATTGGAGGAAACTGGTACTCCTCAAGCAAACCAGGGCATGTGGTTCCCGCCCCTTAATCCAGCACGTGCCTGGCCTCTCTCCCTCACCTCTCATTCATCCAACAACATTGACTCAGCTCTTCCTGTGTGCTGGGCACTGAGGATACCACAGTGAGCAAATTCAGCCTGGGTCCCCACCCCAATGGAGTTTAGTCTGTGTGTTGGATCCTGCCTGGGGTAGGTCTCTGTGGGAGGAGGAAAGGCGGAAGGCTAAGAACATGGCTCTGTGCCTCAGCTTCCTCCTCCGTAAAATAGGGATAATGATAGTAATAGTCCCCGCCCCATCGGTCTGTGGTGACGCTAAACGAGATGAGTAAAGTGTTGGCACAGGGCTCCAACACAGGATGTCATTGGAATGTTAGTGACTGTCAGAATCAGGGTAGGAGGGCAGGAGGTGCGGGTACATATGTTACTCATGGATCTGTGGGGATGGAGGCAGAGAGGCAGGGCACAGGGACATGTGGACTAGCTGGTTGATGAGGAAGAAGCCTCCTTCTCAACAGCTGCCTCCCGTGGAGATCTCCTACCTCCCCTCCCCAGCCCTCCACCCACTGCAGGGACAGTGGCCTGGCCTGGCCTCCTTTGGGAAGAGGAGGCCACAGAGGAAGTCTGGAAACAAGCAGATAAGGGCAGGGCCTGGGCGTAGAGGAAAGGGGTAGGGAAAAGAGGTAAGAGGCCTGTATCTGGGCCCTCCACCCTAATCTACCTCACATCCCTACCCCAGCTCTACTAACAAAATAACCATGGTTTTGCTAAAACCTCCAACTAGAGGACCCCTAAAGGCACAAACCACCCTGACCTTAAAAAGGAGTGCCCCAAGTACACACACAGATACCCCTTCCTCAGTGTGACAGGTTCAGCCAGAGAAAGACAACCAGTAGGAGATACACATTTAGAGATTTATTGTAAGGAATTGACTTATGTGATTGTGGGGGCCGGCTAGGGAAGTCTGCGATCTGTAGGGCAGGTGGGCTGGAATTGTCCTGCACCAGCTGCAGCTGCTGTTCACAGGCAGAAGGTCTTCTTCAGGGAAGCCTCAGCTCTGCTCTTCAGGCCTTTCAACTGATTGTGGGCTTGAATCTTCTACTGATTATGGACTTTAATTGCATCTACAAAATACCTACACAGCAACACCTAGATTAATATTTGATTAATTGGGAATTGTAGCTGAGCCAAGTTGACGCATAAAAAAGACCACCACACTCAGATACCAGCTGGGCGGGATCTTGGTGGCCTGTGGAGCATTCCTTTACATTTGGTAATGTGGCTATTTACTGAGCACTTAACACTGTGCTGAGATTTCCATGTGGCATCTCAGTTAATCCTCAAACCATTCTTGCCCCGGTTTTACAGGTAAGAAAACAGAGCTTCAGTGTGGCTGGGCATGGCCGTGTGGGTGCACCTGTGTCCTGAACCCTCACTTTCTGCTGCCCCTCCATCTTGTTTGGCAGTTCAAACCCACCCAGAGGTGTCTCGGAAGTAAGGCCTGGTGATCTGCTTCCAAAAGGTCAGAGCCTTGAAAATCCTATGCAGCAGTTCTACTCTGCACACACGGGGTCGCCATGAGTCGGAATCTACTGGACATTAACAACAACCACCACCTCTATCTGGTCTCCTCTTCTCCTGGGGCAGGAAGTTAGGGTCCACATCGCGGCGTGCCTCGAGCACGTTCCTACCACTCTGGACTGCAGTTCTCTCCAAGAAGTGGTTCCATTTTCCCCTGCCTTTCTGGGAATATAGTGGAAGGGAGGGACCATTCTAGGACCACTTTCTCAGGCCTTTGGTGCCACCTAGAGGGCTCGCCGGAGGCAGTCCGGGAAGGCAGGTGAGCGTTGGCAGATGAGTTGCTGAGGACCAGCGGGATGGCAGGAGGAAAAGGAGGAGAGGTAATTACGGGCCTAGTAACAGAAACAATGCAAATTTCCCCCGTTCTTGTGCCCACCTACTCACTCAGGCTCCCAAGGCCTCTGCAGAGTCCTCAAGGATTTCTGGGCGCTGCGGAAGGGAAGGGGTTCGGCCCCTGCCATGCACAGTCCCATGCCTGATCCCCGAACCGTTCTGCCACCCCCTTCCTCAGGCCAGGCTGCTATTGGATCTACGGGGAAGCCGGGAACTTCTCTCGCCCCATTAGGTCTTTAGTGCGACTCAGGCTCCGGACTGGCGAGAAGGAAAAGGAGGCCCGGACGGTGCAGACGAGGAGGAGAAGAGGAACGACGTCCTGGTAAAGCAGATACTGGGACGCTCCGCCAAATCCCTTCCCGCGCCTTCCGAACTCCCACCTTCAGGTCCACCTCTCAACACGTAGCCCCGCGCACGAAGCTCCCGCGCACGAAGCCCCCGCCCACTCCCCGTCCCGCCTCTCAACAGCTACTCCGCTCTCCTAGCCCCGCCTCCCTCACTACCATCCTTTCCTTCCGGGCTAGGCTACGAGGTAGCACCACGGAGCCGCGCAGGGGCTTCAGCTCAGGATCTGGCGGGGTCCGCGGCTGGCCAGCTCAGAGCCCTTTCACGGTCGTGGTGGGAGAGGCCGCGAGCTGAGCCAGAAATGGGAATCAGAGTTGAGAGTCTGGCAGCTGCCCAGCAACACCCTTAACAGGTAACTTGTGAATCAGTTCTGTCAGTCAGTCTGTCAGTCCAATCAGCGCTAGTCAGTCAATCCAGTCAGTCATCCTGTTGACCTAGTCAGACATCCTGTCAGTCAATCTAGGCAGCCTGTCAGTTTAGTGAGTGAACGAGTGAGTGAGTCAATCCGATTAGTTTGTCAGCCATTCCTGTCAGTTAGCCTGTCAATCTATTAATAAATGTATTTATTCAGTCAATCCAGTCAGTCATCTAACCAATCTGTCATTCATCCTGTCAATCAGTGAATTTAGGCAGACTGTCAGTCAATCTAGTTAGCCCGTTAGTCACCCAGTTGGTTGGTCACACCATTTCTCCACGGGTACTTAGTTCAGTTTCTTGCCAGGCAGTCGGCAGGCCATCACTGTGCCCTTGTCACTTATGTCCTGGTATGCTGGCATTGCACATAGTGATAGCAAGGGGGGGTTCATGGAGGTTAGTAAGGGGAGGAAATAAAATATGCGGAACCTACTCCTTGGTTTTGCCCTCAGGATCTTCCAGGCATTTGAGGAAGAGTGGACAATGATGCTGAAAAGATCCCAAGCTGGCACTCTTGGGGGCAATACAGAGCAAGTCCCACACTCTCTGATGGTTGAGTTGGGAGATGCTTCCAGTTAAAAGTTCAACACTTTATTGTGCAGACAGGAATCTGAGGCCCAGGGAGGGGTCACTGTGTGAGGAGTCCCCAGGGAGGCTGTGCACTTGGCCTAATCCGTTCCACTCTTCACACATCAGTGGTGGCCATGATCCTGGCCCTTCCAGGACCTGAGCTGGAGACAGGATACCTGGGTTCTGGTCTTGGCGTTGCTTCTGCGTTCCCTTGGGTGAGCCACTTAACCATCTGGGCCTCAGTGTCACTGTACATATCTCTCAAATGGGGAAAACAATCTTCATAACCTGCCTCTACCTCCATACTCTGCTTCATATCTTGAGTTGGAAATGAAGTCACAGAAGTGAAAACCCAGGTATGAGGAGGTCATTAATAACCAGACTTTCTTGTGGTTTTCTTGAGGCAGAGAGGATAATGGAAGAAAGAAAATCAGGGGTGACCTGAGCCCCTGGACTCTAGGGGAGACCATGGCCTATCACCTCCCCTACAGGAGCCTGAGGTTCTGACTCTGCCCTGGATTGGCCATGTGACCCTGGGCAAGCCCTGCTCCTTTGTGGGCTTCTGTACAGTGAGGAGTTTGGACTTCATGGTCTCTAAGGCCTGAGGCTTGAGTGGAAGGAAAGCAAAATACCTGATGGGAGATATCCCCGAAGGGCAGTCTAGGACTCTGACTAATCACAGCATGGGGGTTGGGAACACACCCTCTTGCTTTTTGACCTTGTAAATGTGAGGTTGAAGTGCCTGTCCAGTATTCAGAACAGTGGAGGTGAGGAAAGGGACCAGGGAGGGTGGTAGCTGGGTCTCAGAGGTCAGAAATCCTCACTTAGCCCAACCAGGGTGGGCTTTGGGACTCTCTCTGGGAGGAGTGCTCTGCTAACTCCCATGGGAGGGGGAGAGGGGAATGGGCGAGCCTCAGACATACGCCAGGGACAGTAGTCCTCCCTTCCTTCCGCCCCAGCCCTGCCCCTTTCTCCGAGGCTGAGTACCCAGCTGACCTCATGCTCAGGCCTCCTCAGTGGCCTAGTGTGGCAGGGGCTGTAGTTCCTGGAAGTCAGAGGAAAGCAGGGCAAGGCAGACTTCTTGTAGGACACTGGTAGGACACCCACAGAGGATAGCTCCCCTGGGCAGGGCTGGGAGGTACTGGGAAGTGTTCATTATTCATTCAACAAATATTTATTGGACATCTGTCTGCCAGGCTTTATGCCAGACATTGGGGGACAGACGTCGTCCCTGTTTATGGAGCGTAGAGTTGTGGTAAGGGCAATGGGAGAAACAAAAAGAGAGTAAACAAATTGGCTAAAGTAAAAATTGTGGTATGTGCTATGAGGAGAGCAAAGAGGGTGCTGAGGCAGAGAATAAAGTTGGGCAGTTTGGGAAGTTTCTCTGGGGAGGTGACATTTAATCTAAGACCTGAGGGGAATATGTGCCAGGTTCTATTCTAGTTGCTGGAAAAACAGAGATGAAGAATACAAATGGAAGGAGATAGAAAAACACACAAACAACCACCAAATCAAACAACCAAACAAATAATCTTAGGGAGTGAGAAATACTATGAAGAAAAGAAAAACAAGATTATGGAGTAGAAAAATAACTAAGGATGAGGGGGCTTTTGCAGATAGGTGAATGATGAGAAGGAGCCAGTCACGCAAAGGTCTGGAGGAAGAGCGCTCTAGGCAGAGGCAGCAGGAAGTGGGAACGCACTTAGCAGTTTGAGGCATATGGCTGGTGGACAGTGATAGGTGGTGAGGTGCGGAAAGCAAGCTAATGAAGGATATGGTAGAGCCATGCGAGGGGTTTGGATTTTATTAGAAGGCACCGGGGAGCTGGTGGAGGGATTTGGGCAGGGGAGAGGTAGAGTGTATGAGTGTGTGAGCGTGCATGCCGTGAGTGGGTGGGAGGATAGGAGTGGAAGCAGTTAGGAGGCTGTTCTAACAGCCCAGACCAGATGATATTGGCCTGGGCTAGGGTAGAAGCAGCGGAGATGGAGGCAAGTGAACAGATACATTTATGGGCTGAATTGATGGAACTTGATTACTGTTTGGATGTGGGGTAGCAGTGAAGGAAGAGGATGACTGTTGGATTTTAGTTCTAGCAACTGGGTGGATGGTAGTTCCATTGACTAGTGTTGGATTGGGTGGTGGGAGATATGTTTTGCGGAGGAAAACGAGAATGCAGTTTTGGGCAACTTGTCTCCAGAGATTTTCTGTTAGACAGCCAAGTGGAGATGACAAGCAGGCGGTTGGCTCTCTGAGCCCAGAGCTCAGGTGAGAGAACTGGTCTAGAGATAACATTTGGCTTAGGACATGGGGCATCGCTGGTTAGGACAGCAGGGGCAGCGCCACTTATGGCACTAGAGCTAAGTGGTCCAGTACAGAAGCCACTAGCCATGTGTGGCTGTTGAGCACTTGAAATGATGGTTTTTCGAATTCAGATGTGCTGTTAAGTGTAAAATACATACCGAATTTCGAAGACTTAGTATGGAAAAAAGCATGTAGAATATCTCAATAATTTTTTATATTGATTATGCATTGAAATGCAAATATTTTGGATATATTGGGTTAAATAAAATAAAACCTATGATCAAAATTAATTTCACCTCTTCCCTTTTACCAGTTTTTAATGTGACTACTAGAAAATTTAAAATTACATTATGTCTGTCACATGTCTGTCTTGTATAATATTTCTATTGGACAGCCCTGCCCTAGAGGGCAGGCTGGAGGGGGCATCGGTGGGTATGGCCAGTCAGGGCACCAGGGGACAGCTCTGGTTAGGAAATCGAAGGGCACCTTGGAACAGGGCAATTCTACATGAAGCCCAGCGTAGGGGTTGTTGGCTGGGCTTTCCCTTGCTCCCCTTCCTGGAAACTTGTCAGAGCAGAACCGCCCCTCTGAACTGCCCACCTCTTTGGTTGTCTCAGTTGGAGTTGAGGAAGAGGCAGGAGGGTCCCAATGAGGTGACAATATGAACAGTTGGGGAGGGTACTGGAACCTCAGATGCTGACATCACTCTGCCAGGAGAACATTTCTACCCCTTGGGCTGAGCAGGGTATGCCAACTAACAGCTGGGTAGTCAAGGCGACCAAGCCCATAAAGCTCACAGAGTTTAATTTATATGAAACAAATGTGGCTGTAACCCATTTTCATGCATTAGTGTTCTAAACACCTTGTTCAAACTGCCCACAGTGTTTCCAGGTGGTAGGGAAGTACCACTAGTGGTGGAGGGGTCAGGGGAAGAACACTGAGATGATTGGGAACGAGATTGAATTCTCTTCTCATAGGTTGGTGTGCCTTTCATGAGTACCGCTGTGTGCCAGACCCTGTGCTGGGTGCTGTGGGTTGTTAGTATGCGGCCCTCAAGGATCATATGCCCAAATACCTTAATACAGGGAGAAGATATATGTGGAAATAAAAACAGTTGCCCATGAGTGCTCAGAGGAAGCTAAATTAATGCCTCTGTGTGTGTGTAACCTTTGAGCTCAAAAAAGGTGGCTGGTGACATCAAAGCAGAGGTGCAGGACTTAGCCATGCAGTGGGGGGTGGGTAGAGAGAGGGTTTTCCAGGCACATGGAACAGCAGGAAAGGACATGGTACTAGCAAGGGCAGGGAGACTCATTTGCCTAGAGTGTCATACATGCGGAGCAGAACCTTAGGCAAAGAAAGTTGGTGCCAGATCGTGGGGGCCTTGATTTCCAGGTTAAGGAGATTGGATTTAAATTGTAGGCACTTGGGAGCTATTGAATGTTTTTGAGGAGGAAGTGATGTGGACAACACTGCTTAGAAAGAAGAAACCACTTGCCTGGTGATTTTGGTGCTCAGAGGTGTGCAGAGAAGAGGAGCTTTTGTGAGAAAAGGAGGGAGGTGAGGGGCCCTCTGGGATTAGACTGCAAATGAGAAGTGCGAGGGAGTGGTTGAAGGCATTGGTTTTGGAGATGGAAAGACCTGGATTTGAATCCTAGTCCTGCTACTTTTTTTTGGTAACACCTTTTTTTTTTTTTTAAGATTAATTCATATACAATTATATGAATTAATTGAATACAATTCACCCATTTAAAGTGTGTAATTCAATGGTTTTTAGCATATTCAAAGAGTTGTGCAACCATCATCACAATTAATTTTACTTTATTAAAAATTGAGATATAATTCACATACCATAAAATTCACCATTTTAAAGTTTACAATTCCAGTAGTTTTTAGTGTATTCACAAGGTTGTGCAACCACTACCACTGTCTAATTCCAGAACATTTTCATCACTCCAAAAGGAAACCCCTTGCCCATTAGCAGTAACTCCCCATTTCCCCTCTGTTCATCCTCTGACAACCACTAATCTTTCTGTCTCTATCAATTTGTCTCTTGTGGACATTTCATAAAAATGAAATCATGTAATATGTGACATTTTGTGTCTGGTTTCTTTCACTTAGCATAATGTTGTCGAGGGTCATCCATGTTGTAGCATGTATCAGTACTTCATTCCTTTTTATGGCAGAATAATATTCCATTGTATGGATAGACCACATTTTGTTTATCCATTCATCAGTTGATTGATATTTGAGTTGTTTTCACTCTTTAGCTATTATAAATAATGCTGCTGTGAACATTCACGTACAGGTTTTTGTGTGGACGTAAGTTTTCATTTCTCTTGAGTATATACCTCAGAGTGGAAATGCTGGGTCATATGACAGTTGAAGGATCCTATGGACAAAATATTGAGCAACAAAGGAAGCATTAAAAGAAGATGGACGAACACACAGAGTCACTGTACCAAAAAGAATTGGTCGACGTTCAGCCATTTCAGGAGGTAGTATATGATCAAGAACCAATGGTATTGAAGGAAGAAGTCCAAGCTGCACTGAAGGCATTGGTAAACACAAGGCTCCAGGAATTGATGAAATATCAGTTTAGATGTTTCAACAAACGGATGCAAAGCTGGCAGTGCTCACTCATCTATGCCAAGAAATTTGGAAGAGAGCTACCAGGCAACTGACTGGAAGAGATCCATATTTGTGCCCATTCCAAAGAAAGAATCCAACAGAATGCGGAAATTATTGAACAATACCATTAATGTCACATGCAAGTAAAATTTTACTGAAGATAATTCAAAAATGGTTGCAACAGTACATCAGTAGGGAACTGCCAGAAATTCAAGCAGGATTCAGAAGAGGATGTGGAATGAGGGATAACATCACTGATGCCAGATGGATCTTGGCTGAAAGCAGAGAATACTAGAAAGATGTTTGCCTGTGTTTGATTGACTATGCAAAGACATTTGACTGTGGATCATAACAAATTATGGATAACATTGAGAAGAATGAGAATTCCAGAAGACTTAATCGTGCTCATGCAGAACCTGTACATAGACCAAGAGGCAGTTGTTCCAACAGAACAAGGGGATACTTTGTGATTTAAAATAAGGAAAGGCATGCGTCAGGGTTGTATCTTTTCACAATATCTATTCAATCTGTATGCTGAGAAGCTGGGCTATATGAAGAAGAACAGGGCATCAGGATTGGAGAAAGGCTCATTAACAACCTTTGATATGCAGATGACACAACCTTGCTTGCTGGAAGTAAAGAGGACTTGAAGCACTTACTGATGAAGATCAAAAACTATAGCCTTCAGTATGGATTACACCTCAACATAAAGAAAACAGAAATCCGCACGACTGGACCAATAAGCAACATCATGATAAACAGAGAAAATATTGAAGTCATCAAGGATTTCATTTTACTTGGATCCACAATCAACACCCATGGAAGCAGCAGTCAAGAAATGAGACAACATATTGCATTGGGCACATCTGCTACAAAAGACCTCTTTAAAGTGTTGATAAACAGAGATGTCACTTTGAGGACTACGGTGTTCGTGACCCAAGCAATGGTGTTTTCAATTGCCTCATATGCGTGTGAAAGCTGGACAATGAATAAGGAAGACTGAAAAAGAACTGATGCCTTTGAATTATGGTGTTGGCAAAGAATATTGAATGGTCTGTTAGAAGAATGAACAAATCTGTCTTGGAAGAAGCACAGCCAGAGTGCTCCTTGGAAGCAAAGATGGGGAGACTTCGTCTCATGTACTTTGGACACGTTATCAGGGGGGACCAGTTCCTGGAGAAGGACATCATGCTTGGTAAAGTAGAGGGTCAGCAAAAAAAGAGGAAGACCCTCAGTGAGATGGATTGACAGAGTGGCTGCAGCAGTGGGCTCAAACATAGCAACGATTTTGAGGATGGCGCAGGACCAGACGACGTTTTGTTCTGTTGTACATAGGGTTGCTATGAGTTGAAACTGACTCGATGGCACCTAAAAACAACAATAACAGCATGACAATTTTATATTTAATTTTTTTGAGGAGCAGCCAACCTTTTTTCCAAAGTGGTTGCATCACTTTACATTTTCACCAGCAATGTATGAAGATTCCAATTTCTCCACATCCTTGTCAACATTTGTTATTGTCTTTTTTTAAAAATTATAGCCATCCTGGTGGATGTGAAATGGTATCTCATTGTGGTTTCATTTGCATTTCTCTAATGACTAATGATGCTGAACATCTTTTCATGTGTTTATTGGCCATTTGTATATCTTCTTTGGAGAAATGTCTATTCAAATTTTTTTTGCCCATTTTTAACTGAGTTATTTGTCTTTTTATTGTTCAGTTGTAAGAGTTCTTTGTATGTTATGAATACCTGGACCTTTATCATATATTTGATTTGCAAATATTTTCTCCCTTCTGTGGGTTGTCTTTTTATTTTCTTGATAGTGTCCTTTGAAACATGAAAGTTTTTAAATTTCATGAAGTCCAACTTTAGTTGCTTGTTTTTAGGCGACATATCTAAGAAATCATAATGTCACAAGGATTTACATCTGTTTTCTTCTAAGAGTTTTATAGTTTTAGCTCTTACATTTAGGTCTTTGATCCATTTTGAGTTAATTTTTGTATACGGAGTGAGGTAGGGATTTCACTTTATTCTTTTGCATATGGAAAGACGATTCTTTCCCCATTGAATTGTCAAGGCATCCTTGTTGAAAATCAGTTGACCATAAATATATTCCTACCACTTGTTAGCTCTGTAATTTAAGCCTAGTTTTCTCATCTGTGAAATGGTGATAATAATATCCATGACTGACTTATCCATCAGGCACAGGGGCACAGTGCCTAGGGCCCATGACACTTTTAGGGGCTCATGGAAATGTTTTAATTGCTTTTAAAATCAGAAGCAAAAATGAACTTTTAGGTCAATGAAAATGTTTTAGCATCCAATATTAATATATTCATTTTTATACTGACATATTTGTAAAATATAGTTAATTTTTTTTTTTTTTAATTACAGAAGTGGACTACGAAGTCAACAGTGCCTAGGGCCCATGAAGGTCCTCCTGTGGCCCTGATAATATCTACCTCATAGGGTTATTGTGAGGACTAACCACGATGCTCATGTAAAACATCATGTGCAGTGCTGGCCCATAGTAGGCCATCAGTAAATGGACAGTGTTTATAGGGGGAGCAGAGAGAATCTCCCTCACCAGCCTTGGCCCCTTTAACAGGGGGGCAGTGGGAGACTTTTCTGCCCCACTGGCACCTTGGCAGGCTGGAGAATTATTGACTGTGCGAACCCATGAAGGAGCCACCCAGTAAGCTAAAGGGAAGGTCAGCACTAAGGAGCTGCCCCTTAGCCCTGATTTCCTGCTGTGACCCCTCTGAGGTCTCCAGTGGCACCTGTGGCCTCACTAGGCAGAGATGAGGAGGGGAGTGACGAAGGAGCACTCTGCCTCAGTGGCTGGCTGCGTTGGTAAAAGTCCCTTGTTGTGATCTCTCTGCTTTAAGTGGAAGCCTGGTGTCTGCCTTGGTGGAGAAGGCAATGCCCATGCAAGAAGATTTAAATGACCCCAATAATCCACGAAAACTAGTTGATGTATAATCAATTCCGACTCATGGTGCCCCCATGTGTGTCGGACTAGAACTGTGCTCCACAAGGTTTTCAATGGCTTTTGGGAAATCGATTGCCTCTGGGTGAACTCGAACCTCCAACCTTTTGGTTAGCAGTGGAGCACGTTAACTATTTCTACCACCCAGGGACTCCTTATAAGCCTATAGGGCCTTCCATGCAGGAGAAGCGGGTTCAGTTCCTGGCCAGTGTACCTCATGCACAGCCACCACTCATCTGTCAGAGGGAGCTTGAGTGTTGCTGTGATGCAGAACAGGTTACAACTGAGCTTCTAGACTAAGATGGACTTGGAAGAAAGGCCTTGTGATCCATTTTGAAAATCAGCCCGTGAAAACCCTATAGATCACAATGGTCTGATCTGGAATCAATCAAGGGGATGGCTCAGAATAGGGCAGCATTTTGTTTTGCTGTCGTTCAAGGGGCCAATTCGATGGCAGCTAAGAACAACAACAACAGCAACAAGTCTTGTTTTTTCTTCGCTTCTTTCTTGTTTAAATTGAGGTAAAATTCACATAATATAAAATTAACCATTTATAAATGTACAATTAAGTTGCATTTAGTACATTCACAAGATTGTGCAACCATCCCCGCTCTCTAATTCCAGCACATTTCAGCATCCCAAAGGGAAACCCATTAAGTAGTCCCTTCTCATCCCCCCCAACCCCCCACAACCATGAATCTGTTTTCTGTCTCTGTGGATTACCTGTTTTGGCTGTTTTGGATATTTCATATAAATGGAATAATCCAATATGTGACCTTTTGTGTTTAGCTTCTTTCATGTAGCATAATGTCTTGGAGATTTCATCCATGTTGTAGCATGTACCAGAACTTTATTCCTTTTTATGGTAGAGTAACCTTTTATTGTATGGATATACCACATTGTCCATTCAACAGTTGATGGACACTGGGTTGTTTCCACCTTTTGGTGATTGTGAATAGTGCTGCTATGAACATTTGTTTACTAGTATTTGTTTTCAATTCTTTTGAGTATATACCCAGGAGTAGGATTTCTGGGTCTAATGATAACTATGTTTAACTTTTTGAGGAACCACTAAACTGTTCCTGCAACATTTTACATTCCCACCAGCAATGCATGAATGTTCCACTTTCTCCACATTTTTGCCAACACTTGTTATTTTTGGCTTTTTTGATTACATTCATCCTTGTTTGTATGAAGTGGTAATCTCATTGTGGTTTTGATTTGCATTTTCCTAATGACGTTAAGCATCTTTTCATGTGATTGTTGGTCACTTGCTCCACTCTTTTCTTAAGCTGAATCAAACCATCTTTTGAAGTCAGGATGGATAGAGCTATTATCATCCAGAGGAGGTTTATAGATGTGTCTATGGCATAGTCTGAGATTCTTTTGATCTAAGCCTGGTGAATTCTCCTCCAGGTTTTATAAGAAAATCCTGTCCTATGTATTAGTATCTGAAATAAGGAGCTTCCCCTAAAGGGCTCTGGGGCCCCCAAAGGGCCGTAATGGGCCAGACTTAGCTGTTAAACTTGCAGTCTCAGCACCTTTTCTGCCTCCTTGCCCTGGTGACCCTTCTCTATTTGGCCTCATCCACTCCTTGCTTCAGAATTTGGGCTTGTCCTGCTGGCCGCTCCGTTCCCAAGGTGCAACAGTAGTATCTTAGTATCTTTGGGAGTTCTTTGCCCTGACAGAGTCCTTATGGTTTGTTTATCTGGAGTTTACCAACTGTAACCTCTGCCCACTTAGGCCTCACTAAATTTTTCTCCACATCCTACTCGTTCCCAGTTATCTTAGATACCGTGGCATCCAAGGTTTCCTAGACTCTCTCTCTTAGCCCTGGGAAGATTTCCAACATGGGGGACCCTCTTGTTCTGGCATAGGTGGAGAGAAGCGCAGGAGCCTGGCTTGCCTCCCCAAGGCAAATGGTGTTGGGGTGGCAGATGATTCACACTTCAGCTCTCACCAGGAATCGTGGGGAGGTCTCTACAGAACCCTGTCCGTGGAGGAGGAGGAGGTTGCCATGCCAGCCTTCGTGGTAAGAGATGACAATGATGGCAACCTGCATGCTATTAGTGGGGTGCCAACCCCAGTCTGGCTTAGCCTCAGGGGTTCCTCCTTTCTGCATCATGGCTCTCACTTTCTCCAGTATTCCACTTATTCACTGACTCACTAACAATGCACGTTTATTTGGTGCTGACTCCGCAAGGCACGTTGCTATGCCCTGAGACTAAGAAACTCAGCATTTGAGGATCTCCTAGTCTGGGGAGGTACACAAATTAACATCTAAATGCAATATGATGTGGCATGTGTCATAGTCAAGGTATATATGAAGTGGGAACACAGCTGAAGGAGAAATAATTCTGCCTTGAGAGAAAGAAAGGGACGCTTGTGCTGCAGGGGAAAGGTGACACTGAGCTGGGTCTTGAAGGAGGAGAGGGGGTTTGTTAGGCTAACACGGGAGAAGGGCCTTCTAGATAAAGGACTCGGATTCGTTGCATGGACTCAGATGAAGGGTGATTTTGGGGAAAGTGCAGAAGCCCACTGCATTTCCTTTTGTGTCTCCCTCCCCAGCTACACTGGGAACACCTGGAAGTCAAGGAAGCCTGTCTTCCAGAGAGTGGCCCACGCCCAGACCATCTCTTGCCCTCCCAGGTAAATTCATTTGTCCTGTGTCCCACCCACTCCAGATGCAGCAAACTGATGTGACAAACTCATGCTAATGTGTTGTTGGGAATGGATGGGCTAATTTGTTAATTAATTAACTAAATAATTCACTCATCTAACATTTATTTGGGCTCACTATGAGCAAGGCATTGTGCTAGGTATGAAAGACTGCAGTGTGGTGCTTAAGAGGGCAGGCCTTAAAATCAGAACAGCCTGGATTTGATTTCTACTCATTAGCTAGGAGACCTCACTCAAGGTACTTAACTCCTTAGTTTCCTCCTTTATAAAATTGGAACAGTAATGCTCTATGGTGTTGTGGAAGGAGCCCTAGTGGCACCAATGGTGAAGCACTGGGCTACTAACCAACCAAAAGGTTGGTGGTTCAAACTCGCTCCATCAGAGAAAGACCTGGCAATCTGCATCCATAAAGATTAAGCCAACAAAACCCTATGGGGCACTTCTGCTCTGTCACATGGGGTTGCTGTGAGTCGAAATTGACTCGATGGCATCTAACAACAACAAAACAACATGGTATTGTGGAGATTAAATAAGACAGTACATGTTTGAGCTCCGAGCATGGTGCCTGTCTTAGTCATCTAGTGCTGCTATAACAGAAATACCACAAGTGCACAACTTTAACAAGCAGAAGTTTATTCTCTCACAGTCTAGTAGGCTAGAACTCCAAATTCAGGGCATCAGCTCCAGGGGAAGGCTTTCTCTTCTGGCTCTGGAGGAAGGTGCTTGTCATCAATCTTCCCCTGGGCTTCTCCTCGCAGGAACCCTGGCTCCAAAGGATGCGCTGTGCTCCTGGTGCTGCTTTCTTGGTGGTATGAGGTCCCCAACTCTCTGCTCGCTTCCCTTTCCTTTCATCTCTTGTAAGAAAATAGGTGGTGCAGGCCACACCCCAGGGAAACTCCCTTTAAATCAGGGATATGATCTGAGAAGGGGTGTTACATCCTACCCTAATCCTCTTCAACATAATCCCATCTTGCCTCATTAACCACAGGCAGAGATTAGGATTTACAACACCCAGGAAAATTACATCAATCACAAAATGGAGGATAATCACACAATACTGAGAATCATGGCCTAGCCAAACTGACACATATTTTTTGGGGACACAAATCAATCCATGGCAGTGCCTGGTATAGAAAATTTTAATTAAAAGTTGGAATATACAGTATATGTTGTTAGTTGCTGTTGAGTCAATTCTGACTCATAGTGACCCCATGTGTGCAGAGTAGAACTGCTCCATAGGGTTTTCAAGTCTCTGCCCTTTCAGGAGCAGATTGCCAGGCCTGTGACCTGAGGTGCCACTGGTTGGGTTGGAACTGCTAACCTTTCGGCTAGTAGTTGAGTGCTTAACTATTTGCGTCACCCAGGGACTCCTGTACAGTATATACAAATATAAAAAATATACATATTTTACAAACAAATAAATAAATAAAATTTTTCCCCTGCTATTAAGGAGTTTCATAGTGGTTAAGTGCTGTGGCTGCTAAACAAAAGGTCAGCAGTTCGAATCCACCAGGTGCTCCTTGGAAACTCTATGGGGCAGTTCTTCTCTGTCCTATAGGATCTCTATGAGTCAGAATTGACTTGACGGCAACGGGTTTGGTTTTTGGTTTTATTAAGGAGTTTAAAGACTTCGAATGGGAAAGAAAAGTACTCAAACTCTAAGGTAATATTGCATTTTTTCCCAGATTATGTATTAGCATTTGAAACAGGGACCCCCTGAAGACACAGGTCTTAATCAAAGGACAATTATTCCCAGATAGAATCTTGTTGTTGTGTTTTAGGTGAAAGTTTACAGCACAAATTAGTTTCTCATTCCAAAATTTATACACAGATTGTTTTGTGACATTGTTTGCAATCCCTGCAATGTGTCAGCATTCTCCTCCTTTCCCTTTACACTCCAGGTTCCCTGTGTCCATTCATCTAGGTTTCCTGTCCCTGCCTGCCTTTTCGTCTTTGCTTTTGGGCAGTTGTTGCCCATTAGGTCTCATATACTTGATTGAACTAAGAAACACGTTCCTCACGTGTGTTATTGTTTGTTTTATAAGCCTGTCTGATCTTTGGCTGAAAGGTGGACTTTGGGAGTGGCTTCAGTTCTGAGTTAGCAGGGTGCCTGGGGGCCGTAGTTTCTGGGTTTCCTCCAGTATCTGTCGGACCAGTAAGTCTGGTTTTTTTTTTGTGAATTTGAATTTTGTTCTACATTTTTCTCCTGCTCTGTCTGGGACCCTCTATTGTGATCCCTGTCAGAGTGGTCGGTGATGGTACCTGGGCACCATCTATTTCTTCTGGGGTTAGGCTGGTAGAGGCTGTGGTTTGTGTGGTCCATTAGTCTTTTGGACTGACATTTTCCTTGTGCCTTTGGTTTTCTTCATTCTCCTTTGCTCTGTACATGATGGGACCAATAGATGTATTTTAGATGGTTGCTCACAAGCTTTTAAGACCCCAGATGCTACTCACCAAAGTAGGATGTAGAACATTTTCTTTACAAACTAAGTTATGCCAATTGACCTAGATTTCCCCCAAGACCATGGGAGAATTGTTTTTTTGGAGAGAAAGCAGGACCAATGAATGGAAGTTGCTAGGAGGTAGATTTTTGTCCCAGTACAACAGAGACGTTTTTAAGAGAGCATCTTGGGGGTAGTGAGCTCCTCATGTCCTGGGAGGTAACCAAGCAGAGGCTGGCTGACCTGTTGGTGGAGATGCTGTAGAGGGCTTCCTGGATTCCTTAGGAAGGTACAGAGGGGGTGCTGGACACCTGAGGGGCATTTTGCAAAGGGCTGTTTTTTCCACCCACCTTCCCAGAAGCCCCTGCCCTCTCCCTGTTTGAGTGGCTTCCTCCTTTGTTGGGACTTGGAACCCTGCAGGTATTGCGGTGCCAGAGGTGCTGCCAGGGCAGGTGCCTCCTGCAGGTGACGTGGTACCTTATCTCCCCTACCCCTATCTCTCCCCTGCCTTTTCTGGCTTACATCTTAGAGCAGAAATAACCCAGGGCCAAACATTAACTGTGAAACCATAAAACCATGTGAAACTCAGGTGGCTCCCAGTGGCCTGGACTCTTGGTGCCCTGTTATCGGGAAATGCTGCCTCACCTCCCTATGGGTGGGGAGGGCGGGGTGGCTGAGATGATGAGCACTCAGGCTTCTACCCTGTGAAGTGAAGGTTCTTTAGAATCTGATCCTTGGGGTTTGGGGAGTGACCACAGCAGCATCTTTCAGCATCAACAGAAGATATGTCCTTACTTATGCAATCAGGAATTTTCCCAGCTTGTGATGTGGTCCCTGCTGTACATGTACATATGTGCAGAGATTTCGTGGACACCTACATAGTACCAAAAAACGTGTGTACCATTCATGTACTGTGGTGTATAACCATGCATATATTGTGTCTTAGTCATCCCCAGAGCCTTGCACAGTGCCTGGAACATCAATACGTCTTTCTGGAACTGCAGGGTGAATGATGAGTAAACAAATGTTTATGCCCATTTACATACTCATGCACACTTGTACACATTTACAGGAGGGAACTGGGTCGTACAAACGTCCCTAGGTAGCGCAATTTGTTTGTGCTCAACTTCGCACCTAAAGATCGGTGGTTTGAACCTACCCAGCAGTGCCACAGAAGAAAGGCCTTGTCAATCTCCTTCCACAAAGATCACAGCCAAGAAAACCCTCTGGAGAAGTTCTACTCTGTAACACATGGGGTCGCCATGAGTTGAGTTGACTTGATAGCCATGAGCTTGGTTTTCAGTTTATTGGGTGGTGCAAACAGTTTAAATGCTTGGCTGCTAATCAAATGGTTGAAAGTTTGAGTTCATCCAGAGATGTCTCAGAAGAAAGTCCTGGTGATCTACTTCTGCAAAATCAGCCATTGAAAGCCATATGGAGCGCAGTTTTGCTCTAGCACACACAGGGTTGCTATGAGTCAAAGTTGACATGACAGCAATTTGTTTTTTACATGCAGATACAAATTCACATTATACTTATCCAACACACACACACACTCAAACCAAAAGCAGTAGCATAGATGCTCCTGTCCATACACACCTGCACTTAGTAGTCACATACATATGACTATGTGTGTATATGTGTAGATTCCTGAGTGACCCTGCAGAATGGCAAAGATGGTGGCTGTGACGATAGAATAAGTTTCCATGCAGCCTGGACAGGGCAAAGATGCGATTTGGCTGGGAAGCCCATCTCTCAGTTGTGTGCGGGGGTGCTTGCACACATTCCAAAGCTTCCACTCTTCTCGTTTACCTGCTAAGCAAGTTGGTGCAAAGGGGAAGTGGGCAGGGGTTGAGGGGAGCACCAGGGCAAGTAGGACTGAGTCCAGTGTCTCCCAGCCTCTTGCCATCTCTGAGGAAATATATTGGGCTGGCTGAGGACTGTCCTGGGCTGTTGTTCCCCTTAGAGAACAGTGATAATAGGGTGAGAAAAACAGTCCCTAGATGCTAAAGGGATGAAGCTACAAGCAGGCTGGAGTCAGTATGAAGATATTTATGAAGTGTATATGTGTGTGTGCATTTGTACATTAGTACGAAGTCAGCACCAGGCTGCAGTTTCTTAATCAGGGAGTCAGGTCTGATCTTACTGTGTGCAACACCCCTCAAAACCCAGGACCGGGAGGCAAGAACTCTGTGTCTGGATCCAGCACTATCACCAACTTGCCGTGTGGCCTCAGGCAAATTGCTTCACTTCATTCTCATTTGTCAAGTGGTCAGCCTGCCTCACAGCGTTTCTGTGAGGGTCAGAGGAGCTAAGAGAGCTAAGGTGCTTTGAACAGTTAAGAACATTTCCTTGTGTTCTTATTTTTCAGCTCGGTGAAAAGCATTTCGAATGTTCCTGCATCTCAACAGTGAACCTGTGCCATGCCCTCGGAAGGGTCGGGGATAAAAGGATGAACACAGCACGGTTTCTGTTCCCAAGAGGAGGGGCTGAGGAAGATGAGTACCCGCAGGAGGGGCTCCCTACCAACCCCAAATGTCAGCGCTAATGTACTGGCTCTGCTAGGGAGGCGGTCAGAGGACGGTGTGGTCACGGGGTCTAGGGTGTCAGAAAAGGTTTCATGGAGAAGGTTAGGACCAACAGAATTTAGTCAAGGGAAGAGCTGGGAGGATAGAGCACTCTGAGTGGGAGGATGGGGGGATGGCACTGGCATGTTGGAAGTGGAAGGACAAGCCCTCACAGTTATGGATGGTAAAGATTAAGCAGGTTAATTTTTTTTAAAAATTGTACTTTAGAGGAAGGTTTACAGATCAAATAGTTTCTCATTAAACAGTACACATATTGTTTTATGACAATGATTAACAGTTCCACGACATGTCAACACTCTCCCTTCTCGACCTTCGGTTTCCTATTACCAGCTTTCCTGTCCCCTCCTGCCTTCTAGTCCTTGTCCCTGGACTGTTGTGCCCCATTAGTCTCATTTTGTTTTGTAGGGCTGTCTCATCTTTGGCTGAACGGTGAACCTCATGAGTGACTTCATTACTGAGCTAAAAAGGGTATCTGGGGGCCGTACTCTCGAGGTTTCTTCAGTCTCTGTCAGGCCAGTAAGTCTGGTCTTTTTTTGTGCGTTAAAATTTTGTTCTGCATTTTTCTCCAGCTCTGTCTGGGACCCTCTGTTGTGATCCCTGTCAGAGCAGTCAGTGGTAGTAGCCGGGCACCACCTAGCTGTACTGGACTTAGTCTGGTGGAGGCCTTGGTAGTTGTGGTCGATTAGTCCTTTGGACTAATCTCCCTTGTATCTTGTTTTCTTCATTCTCCCTTGCTCCTGAAGGGGTGAGACCAGTGGAGTATTTTAGATGGCTGCGCACAGGCTTTTAAGACCCCAGACGCTACTCACCAAGGTAGAATGTAGAACATTGTCTTTATAAACTGTGTTATGCCAATTGAGCTAGATGTTCCCCAAGACCATGGTCCCCATAGCTCTCTGCCCAGCAATTCGGTCCCTCAGGGAGTTTGGATGTGTCTATGGAGCCTCCATGACCTTTCCTTGGACAAGTTGTAAGCAGGTTAATTTTTAAATTCTTTCTGGAACTGGCCCACCCGATGGTTAATCTGATTAATGCCTTTAGGAATCTGTTGGCATACGTACACACAATGGGAGAATCCAGAGGGGCCCGGAGCAGAGCTGAGGGGGACCTTGGAGGTCACCCTATCCAGACCTTACCCTTTTCCAGAGGCAAAACTGAAGCCAGGAGAGGACAAATAAAAGGACAAAGACTTCACAGGGAGTTAGTGGCAGAGGAGGAATTTGAACTCAGGTCTCCCGAGACAGAGTCTAGTGCCTTTTCTAGGTCACTAGCTGTGTCTTAACAGTGGACTGGGTTTTGGAGGCTTTTGCCAAGTGTTGGGTAAGGTTGAAAGTTAGGATCTTGCCTTGTGAGTGTAATTGTATATATTTGCTGATTGTCTTGAGGGCAGAGCCTGGGATTGCACACTGGCTAGGCTTCTGCAAATATCTGAGGTAGGCAGCTCCCTGTGCCTGGAGATTTCAGGGGTGACCAAAAGGCCCTCTGTGTTCCCACATGGCCGATAGCTAACATTCAGTAGTGGGGCTTCATGCCCATGGCTTTAGGCTTTGATCTTTTTTGAAATGCTGTTCAGTTCTGGGAGGAGGAACGTCCATAGCCAGCTGTTAATCGGCTCTGGCTCCGTGTAAATGGGGCAAGCAGGTCCCTTCTGAGAGCTGGTTTTTAAATTAAAAAAAAATTTTTTTTATTGTAGTTAAATATATACAACAAATCATTTGCCATTTCAACCATTTTTACATGTACAATTCAGTGACATTAATTATATTCACCATGTTGTGCAGCTATCACAACTATCTGTTTCCAAATTTTTTCATTATCCTTATCAGAAACTCAGTGCTTCTTAAGCAATACCTCTCCATCGCCCCTTCCTGCCTGCCCCTGGTAACCACTAATAAAGTTCGGTCTCAATGCATTTGCTTATTCTAGATGATTCATATAAATGGGATCATACAATATTTGTCCTTTATGTTGTGACTTACTTCACTCAGCATAATGTTTTCAAGGTTCATCCGTGTTGTAGCATGTATCAGGACTTCATTCTTTTTATGGCTGAGTAATACTGTATGGATGTACCACTTGTCGTTTATCCATTCAGTTGCTGAGGGACACTTGAGCTGTTTCCCCCTTTTGACTATTGTGCGTAGTGCTGCTATGAACATTGGTGTACAAGTATCTGTTTGAGTCCCTGCTTTCGATTCTTTTGGGCATATACCTAGGAGCGGACTGCTGCGTCATACAGTAATTCTATGGGATCAGTGGTGGTTCAAGGGTAGAATTCTCACCTTCCATGAGAGAGGCTCAGGTTTAATTCCTGGCCAGTGCACCTCAAGTGCAGCCACCACCTATCTGTCAGTGTGTGTTGCTATGATGCCGAACAGGTTCCAAAGATGCTGATAGATTAGGAAGAAAGACTTGTCAATCTACGTCCAAAAAAATCAGCCAATCAAAACCTTGACAGTTTGATCCAATGAGTCAGGGGCCAACCTGAGGGCAGCTAACAACAACAGCAGCAGCAGCAACATGGTAGTTCTTTTTTTTTTTTTTTTTAATTGTACTTCAGG
>NW_004443997.1:2756061-2759947 GCF_000243295.1 Trichechus manatus latirostris
CTCTTCATTACGCTCTAGAGCAGAGGTTAGCAAACTTTTTCTGTAAAAGGCCAGATAATAAATATTTTATATTTGGTGGGCCACATGGTCTCTGTCACAACTACTCAACTCTGCCATTGTAGTACAAAAGCAGTTACAGATAATAAGTAAACGAATGGCCATGTCTGTATTCCAATGAAACTTTATTTATTGACCCTGAAATTTGGATCTCATATAATTTTCATGTGTCACTAAATTTAACTTTCTCCCCGGCAATTCTGGCTTTTTTTCAACCAGTTAAAAATGTAAAAACCGTTCTTAGCTGGTGGGCCATACAAAAACAGGTGGTAGCGGGGTGTGGCCCATGGGCCATAATTTGTTGACCCCTGCTCTAGAATGGTGTAGTCCAATAGAACTTCCTGCAGTGATGGAAATGTTCTCTATCTGTGCTGTCAAATACAGATGCCACAAACTACGTGTGAGCACTTGAGACTTGAAATGTGAGCCCTTGAGCTACTGAGCACTTGAAATGTGGCAACTAAGAAACAGAATTTTAGATTTTATTTCATTTTAATTAATTTAAATTTAAATAGCCACAGGTGACTCCTGTATTGGACAGAGTAGCTAGAAAACAATGGTTCTCAGACTTTAGTGTGTACCAGAATCACCTAGAGAGCTTGATAAAACAGTTTGCTGGGCCCCACCCTCAGAGTTTCTGATTCAGTAGGTCTTGCCTGTCTAATAAGTCCCAGGTAACGGTGATGCTGCTGGCCCAGAGACCACCCTTTGAGAACCACTGCTCGAGAGACTGTGACTGTGCATTTGACACCCTGAGCCAAGGGCTGTCTTCTTTGGGCTCCTGCATACAAGATGACCTTGGTTCTCTTATCTTTGAACTTTGGATGGATGCTGGCCTGTGTGAGTGCTCGTGGGACTAGGAGACAAAAGTTTTGGTTTTTAGTTATGCCGTGTTGACACTCAATAGGGAGAGCTGGGACAAATTACTTGTAGTCTCAAGGCCTTAGTATCTTCCTGGCCTTTGGTCAGCACTGACAATCGGTTACTCCCTGGTGGCAAGACAAGGGCCCATCTAGTCTTTTGATTAGCTCTTGGCCTTTATGCTCTCTTGCATACCCTTGGTAGCTATACACTTGTGCCAATGAGACTAAATTCTGGAATTTGGTCTTTATGGAACTTATTGATTTTTTTCTGTACTCTATTAATGTTTTCTCCACTTATTAAGCATCTATTGTGTACTAGCCATTGTGCTGAACAGAGCAGGGTCCAGGCTTCTGAGCTCACAGCCTGGTGGGGAGATAGACACACACCAAATAATCAGAAACACATTTGAGGAGTACTGTAGCTGTGTTGTAAATATAATGTGCAATGGGAACTGGGAGGGTGAGGTGGATAATTCTGCCTGGGGGAGTCAGGGAAAGCATTAGTGAGGTTCTGAACCATATCTTGAAGGTTGAATAGCAGTTTTACAGGCAAAGAGGGCCAGAAGAGAAATTCTAAGTAGAGGAACAGCTTGTGCAAAGGCTGGTAGTATGAAATTCAGTGTGGCTGGTGCTCTGAGACATGTGGAAAACTAGTAAGAGACAAGGCTGGACATATGCCTTCAGACCTCACCGTGAGAGGTTGCTATGTGCCAGGCCAAGGCGTTTAGACTTCATCCTGAGGCAAAAAAGGAATCATGAGGGTTTTCATTCTGGGCAGTTTTATGTTCACATGTTTTGAGAGGAGCTCTCTGGCAGCAGCCTGAAGGTGTTGGAGGAGAAGAGGCTTGAGGCAGGGAGAGCAGTTAGGAGGCCAGTCCAACAGTTCAGGTGAATGATGATGGTGTCTGAATTGAGGCAGGGGCCATAGTGATAAAGAGGAGAGGACAAATTCGAGAGACATTTAACAGGTCTTTAGCTGGGCAACTGGGTGTTTGGTTGCACAGTAGCTGGTAAGTGAAGGGGGGGTAGTTGGCTGGAGAAAGTAATGACTTCTGCTGGACACATAGCATTCAGGGGTCTGGGTACCTCCCAGAGAAACCCTGATGGTCCAGTGGTTAGAGCGCTCAGCTGCTAACCAGAAGGTCAGTGGTTCAACCCCGCCAGCTGCTCCATGGGAGAAAGATGTGGCAGTCTGCCTCCTTAAGGATTTACAGCCTTGGAAACCTTATGGGGAAGTTCTACTCGGTTCTGTAGGATCGCTATGAGTTGGAATTGACTCGACAGCAATGGATTTGGTTTTGTACCACCCAGGGAAAACTGTGCAGTCAGCTTAAGAACTACAGGTTTAGAGCTTGAGACGGGGACAGGGACCATCTCATGCAGTCTCCCCCCGCTTACTGCTCCAGCCACACTGCCCTTCTGTCACTTCTTAGACCTTGTCAGCCAAGCTCATTCCCATCTCGTTGTTGTTGTTAGCTGCTTTCGAGTCGACTCTGACTCATGGTGACCGCATGTACAACAGAATGATATGCTGCCCGGTGCTGCATCATCCTTATGTTTGAGTCCGTGGTTGCAGCCACTGTGCCAATCCATCCTTACCCTTGTTGGCCCTCTACTTCACCAAACATGATGTCCTCCTCTAGCAATTTATCCCTCCTGATGATGTGTCTAAAGCAAGTAAGTCAGACAAGGTTCTGTTGTGATCCATAAGGTTTTCATTGGCTAATTTTCAGAAGTAGATCAATAGGCCTTCCTTCCTAGTCTGTCTTAGTCTGGAAGCTCCACTGAAACCTGTCCACCACAGATGACCCTCCTGGTATTTGAAATACTGATGGCACAGCTTCCAGCATCATAGCGACTCTCAAGCCACCACAGTACCTTAGGGCCTCCATTTTCACTTTTCCTTTGGTTTTCTGCATAGCTAACTCCTTCTCATTCTTCAGTTCTCTGCTCTGTGAAGGCAAGTAACTTGCCTTGACTGTCTTGTTCAGAGCTAAATCCTCAGAGCTAAATCCTCAGGGCCAAGCAGAGTGCCTGGCACATGGTAGATGCTCAATGAATGTCTGTTGAATTAATGAATGAACATCCAGGGGTGAAGCAAGGGAAAAGGATGATCATTAACATTAGAAAGATCCAAGAGGAATCAGATCCAAGGGTAATCCAATTCCCCTCCATATTTGGAGAGGAGGTACTGGGATCCTTTCTGTGTTATTATTTTTGTTGTATAAGGGTCAGAGTGTCTGGTTTCAAATTTCCCACTTACTACCTGTATGACGTTGGGCAAGACTCTTAAATGCTTAGTGCCTCAGTTTCTTCATCTGTGAAATGGGGATAATAATAGAATCTACTACCCTGGGTTATGTGAAGACTGAATGAGATGGTAACTGTGTAGACAGGCACAGAATACATGTTCAGTAAATATTAGCTATTATTGCTAATTGAACATTACTTTATGCCAGGCACTATGCAAAGGACAAATGCAAGTTCTTAATTTGCACAATAACGTGGTGAGAGAGGTTTTTTTCCCACATTTACCAGCTAGGAGGTGGAGGCACTAGGAGTTAAGCCCAGGTTTGTCTGACTCTAATGCCTGTGCCCTTAACCACTGCACCATGCTGCAACCCCTTTGCAATGTGACCCTGGAGTCCTGGCCTGGTAAAGGGAGCTGGCCACAGAGGCTGGTTAGAACTCAGGGGTCCTTCCTCTTAGCCCTTAACCTCCCTGAGCCTGCAGAGGTCCTCTCTGGCAGGACAGCAGAAAGGGTATCCCAAGACAAGGGGGACCCCAAGATCAGTCTCCCTAGTTTTGACTAGGAAGACAGGGCAGGGGAACTGGGAGACTTTGAACGTTTACTGCCTGGTGACCCACACCAACATATAGACCAGAATGTTTATGGCCAGTCATCACATTTCTCTCCAATATCTAGATCCTCAGGGTAGGATAAGATACTTCAATTAAAACATGAT
>NW_004443997.1:2760958-2766040 GCF_000243295.1 Trichechus manatus latirostris
AAAAAAAAAAAAAAAAAAAAACATGATCTTTCCTTTTGACTAATTAACCTTGAATTATCTTCCTACTTACTAACCTTGGTTAATAACCATGATAAGTAAGAGGAAATAACATTTGAATTAGTTCATTGACAACAAGTCTTCTAAAGAAAGGGTTTTATATATACACAGATTCCCATGCACATACCCACTCCACTGCAAATATGCAAACACATGTAAAAGGTTGGAAGACAGCCAAGATGGCCTCCCACAGCATGTGTATATACAGTTGGTACACACAGTCCCCTGGAACACAAACAACCTTGCAAGGAACTTGCCACACGTGCATGTTGGGTGTGCATACACAGAAAACAAAACAAAACAAACAAAAATAAAGCAAAGCAACAACAACAAAAATCCTCAGATAACTGTGAAATTTGGAAGGACAGAAGCTAAGTTAAAAAATATTAGCTTCCACTCATTGAGTGCTTCCTAAGAGCTGGGAGTTGTGTGAAACACTTTACATATACTTTCTCACCTAATCTTTATAACAACCTTGTCTTAGTTACCTAGTGTTACTATAACAAAAAAATCACAAGTGGGTAGCTTTAAAGAACAGAAATTTATTTTCTTACAGTTCAGAAGGCTGTAAGTCCGAATTCAGAGCTTTGGCACTAGGAGAGGGCCCTTCTTTGTCTCATTCAGCTTCTAGTAGCTGCCGCCAATCCTTGGTGTTTCCTGGCTTATGGATACATCTGTTTCCATTGTGACAAGGTGTCTGTCTTCCCCCTGTGTGTGTCTCTGCATCTGTTCTGCTCTTTTTTATTTTATTGTGGTAAAATATATATAACAAAACATTTGCCAATTCAACATTTTTTACATGTACAACTCAGTGACGTTGATTACATTTATCATGTTGTGCAACCATTACTACTATCCATTTCCAAATTATTCCATCATAAGTAGCAGAAACTCAGTGCTCCTTAAACAATGACTTCTCCTTTCCCTCTTCCTCCCACCCGTTATTGTTGCTAGGTACCTATCAAGTAGGTTCCAACTTATAGTGACCCGATGTACAACACAGTGAAACACTGCCCAGTCCTGTGCCATCCTCACAATCGTTGCTATGTTTCAGCCCATTGTTGCAACCACTGTGTCAATTCATCTCGTCGAAGGTCTTCCCCTTTTTCATTGACACTTTACCTTACCAAGCTTGATGTCCTTTTCCAGGGACTGGTCCCTCCTGATAACATGTCCAAAGTATGTGAGACGAAGTCTTACCATCCTTGCTTCTAAGGAGGATTCTGGCTGTACTTCTTCCAAGACAGATTTGTTCATTCTTCTGGCAGTCCATGATATGTTCAATATTCTTCTCTAACACCATAATTCAAAGGCATCAATTCCTCTTTGGTTTTCCTTATTTATTGTCCAGCTTTCCATGCATGTGAGGTGACTGAAAATACCTTGGTGTGATAGTTAAGGTTGTGTGTCAACTTGGCTGGGCCATGATTCTCAGTGGTTTAGGTTGGCAGTTGTATAATGATGTAATCACTTCCATGATGAGATCTGATATAATGTGATCACCTCCATGATGGCATCTGCTATGAGTAGCCAATCATTTGAAAAGGAGTTTCCTTGGGGCTGTGGCCTGCATCCATTATATGTGGATTTCCTGGCAAAGTTCAAATGCTTTGGATCCTGCATTTGACTCGTTAGCATCTGACCTCTAGTTCTTTGGACTTGAGCCAGCAGCCTGCTGTCTGACCTGTGGATCTTGGGTTCATCAGCCCCTGCAGCTACGTGAGTCAGGAGAAGCCTCCAGCCTGACACTGATGCCTGATCCACAGAGTAGGGACTTGCCAGTCTCTACAACTGCATGAGCCATTTTCTTGAGATAAATCTCTCTCTCTCTAATATGTATATATATGCTTCACTGGTTTTGCTTCTTTAGAGAACCCAGTCGAAGACACATAGTGGCTTGGGTCAGGTGCACCTTAGTCCTCAAAGTGACATCTTTGCTTTTTAACACTCTTTTGCTGCAGATTTGCCCAATGCAATACGTCATATGATTTCTTGACTGCTGCTTCCATGGGTGTTGATAGTGGATTCTAGTAAAATGAAATCCTTGAAAACTTCAATATTTTCTCTGTTCATCATGATGTTGCTTATTGGTCCAGTTGTGAGGATAAACTTTGGTCTCTATACATTTGCCTATTCTACATATTCCCTATAAGTGGGATAATACAATATTTGTCCTTTTGTGACTGACTTATTTCACTCACCATAATGTTTTCGAGGTTCATCCATATTGTAGCATATATCGGAACTTCATTCATCTTTATGGCTGAGTGATATTTCATTGTATGGATATGCCACATTTTGTTTAGCCATTGATGGACATTTGGGTTGTGTTATGGATTAAACTGTGTCCCCCAAAAACATGTGTTGTAAACCCTAACCTCTATGCCTGTGGTTATAATCCCATTTGGGAATGGGTTGCTTCTGTTATGTTAATGAAGCAAGGTGTGTCTTAAGTCAATCTCTTTTGAGAAATAAAAGATTAAACAAGAGATAAAAGGAGAATCAGAGATGGGGGAAGAGAGACACCAAACCACATGAAGATTTTCCAGGGGCAGAATCTCAAAAGAGACAAGGACATTCCTCCAGAGCCAATAGAGAGAGAAAGCCTTCCCCTAGAGCTAGCACTCTGAATTCAGACTTCTAGCCTCCAACAGGGAACTGCCAGAAATTCAAGCTGGAATCAGAAAAGGGCTTGGAATGAGGGATATCATTGCTAATGTCAGATGGATCATGGCTGAAAGCAGAGAATACCATAAAGATGTTTACCTGTGTTTTATTGACTACGTAAAGGCATTCAGCTGTGTGGATCATAACAAATTATGGATAACATTTTGAAGAATGGGAATTCCAGAACACTTAATTGTGCTCAAGAGGAACCTGTACTTAGACCAAGAAACACTTGTTTGAACAGAACAAGGGGATACTGCGTGGTTTAAAATCAGGAAAGGTGTGCGCCAGGGTTGTATCCTTTCACCATACTTATTCAATCCATACGCTGAGCAAATAATTCAAGAAGCTGGACTATAAGAATAAGAACAGGGCATCAGGATTGGAGGAAGTCTAATCAACAACCTGTGATATGCAGATGACACAACTTTGCTTGCTGAAAGTGAAGAAGACTTGAAGCACTTACTGATGAAGATCAAAGACTACAGCCTTTGGGATGGATTACACCTCAACATAAAGAAAACAAAAATCCTCACAACTGGACCAATAAGCAACATCATGATAAATGGAGAAAATATTGAAGTCATCAAGGATTTCATTTTACTTGGATCCATAATCAACACCCATGGAAGCAGCAGTCAAGAAATCAAACGATGCGTTGGGCAAATCTGCTGCAAAAGACCTCTTTAAAGTGTTAAAAAGCAAAGATGTCATTTTAAGGACTGAAGTGCGCCTGAGCCAAGCCATGGTGTTTTCAATCGCCTGACATGCATGTGAAAGCTGGCCAATGAATAAGGAAGACTGAAGAATTGATACCTTTGAATCATGGTGTTAGTGAAGAATATTGAATGTACCATGGACTGCCAGAAGACTGAACAAATCTGTCTTGAAAGAAGTACAGCCAGAATGCGACTTAGAAGCAAAGATGGCGAGACTTCTCTCACATACTTTGGACGTGTTATCAGGAGGGACTAGTCCTTGGAGAAGAACATCATGCTTTGTAAGGTGGAGGCTCAGTGAAAAAGTGGAAGACCCTCAGTGAGGTGGATTGACACAGTGGCTGCAATGGGCTCAAGCATAACAATGCTTGTGAGGATGGTACAGAACGGGCAGTGTTAGGTTCTGTAGTCCATAGGGTTGCTGAGTCAGAACCAACCTGATGGCACCTAACAACAACAGCCTCCTAAACCATGAGAAAATAAATTTCTGTTTGTTAAAGCCAACCACGGGTGGTATTTCTGTTATAGCAGCACTAGATAACTAAGACAGAAGTTGGTACTGAGAGTGGGGTGCTGCTGTTACAAATACCTACAATGTGGAAGTGGTTTTGGAATTGGGTAATGGCTACAGGCTGGAAGAGTGTTAAAGTGCCTAACAGTAAAAGCCTAGATTGCCTTAAAGAGACTGTTGGTAGAATTATGACGTCAAAGGCAATTCTGGTGAGGGCTATGAAGGAAGTGAGGAGAGCTCTAGAGAAAGTCTCTATTATCTTGGAAAATACATATGGCACGAGCAACAGGATTTTGCTAGAAATGTGAATGTTAAATGTGCTTCTGGTGAGGTTTTAAAAGAAAATGATGAACATGTGATCAGACAGTGGAGGATGGGTGATGCTTTTTATGCAGTAGCAAAGAACTTGTCTGAATTATGTTCAAATGTTTGTTGGAAGGTAGAACTTGTAATAGATAAACTTGGATGTTTGGCTGAGGAGATTTCTAAGGAAGATCTTAAAGGGACCACATGGCTTCTCCTTGCTGCTTACAGTAAAATGCAAGAGGAAAGAGATGGACTTAAAAATGAACACAAAACTTAAAGATTTGGAAAAATTCTGTTGTATAAACTAAGGACACGTGTCCTAGAATTTTCACCAAGGATGTGGCTACACAGTCTTTTGTTAAAGAGATTTACTAAGCCTGTGACTGATGGATCTAACCAACTACCACAGCAGAAAACCCATCAGCTTAGACTAAAGGGGACAGAGAAAGAATGAAAGGAAAGAATGCTCTGCCTCATGGAATTCTACAGGCAGGATACAGGTCAAAGGAGCTACATCTGTTGTCCTCCAAGAAAAGAAAACGATCATCCCTGGAGCAACTTGGAGATCAGCAGAACTGTTGGAAAAAGCACAGGAAGTAGGGTTGCCTTGATTTCAAAGGGTGGAACCACAGCCTGCTGGGTTTCAAAGGGTAGGGCCACGACCTCCTAGGTTTGAAAGAGACAGATCTTCACTAACTAGGTTCTAGAGTGTGGGGCTGCCGTTTACAAGTGCCAGGGAGATGGGGCCACTGCCCAAAGCTGAAGGGGAAGGGCTTACCATGCCCAAGGGTCAGAAGGATGGGACCTGTCAGGGTCGAGGGG
>NW_004443997.1:2766404-2768179 GCF_000243295.1 Trichechus manatus latirostris
TAACTTGTAGTCTAGATTTCACAGGTTCACAGATGAAGAGGAATTTTGCCCCAGGATGAAATACACCTGAAAGTCTCACCCATATTTGATTTAGATAATTCAGAAGATGAGGTTTTAGACTTGGAGTTGGTTTAAGACTTTTGGGATGATGTGTTGGGGTGAATGTGTTTTACATGTGGCAATGACATGAATTTTGGGGGCCAAAGGGTGGAATATTATGGATTGAATTGTGTCTCCCCAAAATATGTGTTAAATCCTAACCTCTATGCTTGTGGTTATAATCCCATTTGGGAATGAGTTGTTTTTGGTATGTTGATGAAGCATGATTAGTGTAGGGTGTGTCTTGAGTCAATCTCTTTTGAGAAATAAAAGACATTAAACAAGAGATAAAAGGAGAATCAGAGATGGGGGAAGAGAGATGCCAAGCTGAAAGAAGATTGTCGAAGAGCAGAAGCTCAAAGAGACAAGGACCTTTCTTCAGAGCCGATAGGGAGAGAAAGACTTCCCCTATAGCCAGCACCCTGAATTTGAACTTCTGGCGTCCTAAACCGTGAGAAAACAGATTTCTGTTTGTTAAAGCCGCCCACTGGTGGTATTTCTGTTATAGCAGTACTAGATAACTAAGACAGGTTGTTTCCACCTTTTGGCTATTGTGAATAGTGCTGCAGTGAACATTGGTGTACAAGCTTCTGTTTGCGTTCCTGCTTTCAGTTCCCTTGAGTATATACCTAGGAATGAGATTGCTGGATTATATAGTAGTTCAATGTTTAACTTTTTGAGAAACCACAAACTGTTTCCCACGTATTCTGCTCTTTTCATAAGACACGACTCAGAAGTGATCAGGACCCACCTATTCTGGTATAACCTCATTAACATAACAAAAGAAAACCTCTGTTGCCAGTGTCATATTTACTGGTACAGGGGTTAGGACTTCCTCATTTCTTTTTGGGGGACACAATTTAATCCACATTAAACCGTATGAAGTAGACATTAGTACTCTCTTTTTTTCCCACAGGAAGACTTAGTCTGTGGTAAAGTCCATTTGTCTGTCTTAGTGATTTGTATGCACGCTAATGTTTGGAAGCATTGTGGTGCAGCTTGCCCAAGGTCACACAACTAGCGAATCACAGAAGCCAACATTGAATACAGCTGTGTCCTAACTACAAAACCTTTGTTCTTAACCACTAAGATCGTATTGGTCTGTATTTTCATGACAGGGACTGAGAGAGAGGAAACACAGTTAATCTTTTTTTTTTTATTATTATTATACTTTAGATGAAGGTTTACAGGACAAACTAGCTTCTCATTAAACAGTTAGTACACATATTGTTTTATGACGTTGGTTACCAACCCCACGACATATTAACACTGTCCCCTTCTTGACCTTGGGTTCCCTATTACCAGCTGTCCTGGCTCCTCCTGCTTTCTAGTCCTTGCCCCTGGGCTGGTGTGCCCCCTTAGTCTCGTTCTTTTTTATGGGCCAGTCTAATCTTTGGCTGAAGGGTGAACCTCAGGAGTGACTTCATTATTGAGCTAAAATGGTGTCCGGGGGCCATACTCTCCGGGTTTGTCCGGTCTCTTGTCAGGCCCATAAATCTGGTCTTTTTTTGTGTTAGAATTTTGTTCCACGTTTTTCTCCAGCTGTGTCTAGGACCCTCTATTGTGATCTGTGTCAAAGCTGTCAGTGGTGGTAGCCGGGCACCATCTAGTTGTACTGGACTCAGTCTGGTGGAGGCTTTGGTAGTTGTGGTCCACCAGTCCTTTGGACTATTCTT
>NW_004443997.1:2776502-2777727 GCF_000243295.1 Trichechus manatus latirostris
GTTTTATTTTGGACACCTACTGGAAACATCCTGTCCTGTTTTTTTTAATATGTTTTGATATTGTCTGCTGTGTTTGGGACATTCAGTAGTTATTTTCCTCATGTATTGATTGTAGATTTGTTTGTTTTGTCCCAATTTTTTGTTTTATTTGGTTATGTTTGAGCTGGCAGTCTTTGTTGTTTGCTCGTTTGTGGACACGATACTTTTCACCTCCTTGACCAATCGGCAGGGTCAGTCATTCAGCTGTGGTGCAGCAGGACAGGTCCAGCTGAAGGGGAGTTGCTGAGATGGGTTGTTTGTGGCACTACTAGGGCCGACAGGGCGAGCCGGGAATCAGTGCAGGGCAGGTTCTCATAGGCTGTGCCTGTGCTGCTTCAGCTGAAACTCCACCCTTCAACCTTTCTTCCTCCCTCTCCAGAGGTAATTATTATCTTGAAGTTCCGTTTATCATTTCTTATAGCAGTTTTTATACTTCATTCTACATTTGCATGTACCCATGAAATATATATATGTATATATGAAACGTATGTATATATAAGCTTCCTGGGTGGCGCTAATAGTTAAGCACTTGACTACTAGCCAAAAGGCTGTAGTGTGAACCCACCCGGAGGAACCTCGGACAGGTCTGGTGATTTGCTTCTGAATGGTCACAGTGTTGAAAACCCTGTGGAGCCCATTTCTACTTTAAACACATGGGGTTGCCATGAATCAGAATCCATTTGATGGCAACTGACGACAACAATATATATAGTTTTGAATGTTTAACATGTATATAAATGCAAGCACATTGTAAACTTGTTTTCAGCTTGCTTTTCTCATGCAACATTGTTTTTGAGACTTATCTATGTTGACACGTTATATATTTCTAAGAATAAGATATAAAGTGTTTATTATCTGATGTACAGTTAGATTGTTTCTTTTCCTTTTTTATTGTTGTTATAGTGCTGCAATAAACATTCTTACATCTGCCCCTTTGCACATATGTAAGTTTCTTTAGCGTAGGTACCTAGACGTGGAAGTGCTTAAAACTGTACACATAGCCCTACCTTTACTTAAAAAAAAACAAAAAACACCAAACCCATTGCTGTCGAATTGATTCCAACTCATGGTGACCCTATAGGACAGAGTAGAACCGCCCCACAGGGTTTCCAAGGAGTGGCTGGTGGATTCAAACTGCCGAACTTTTGGTTAGCAGCCGTAGCTCTTAACCACTATGCCATAGGTA
>NW_004443997.1:2778760-2780353 GCF_000243295.1 Trichechus manatus latirostris
GTGTAGTGCTTGGCACTTCATGTATTTTAGAATTTGTCCAGACTTAAGAGGCCATTGCATCTAATTTTTCACCCACTGCCAGAGTCCCCTGTATACAATCTTAGGTTCATAGTTAACCTACCTCTGCAGTTTAGTCCCCAACGCTGAGAAGTTCACTCCTTCATGAGGCACTCCATTCTGTTTGTAGATTCACTCCGGTTGTTACAAAACTCTTCTTTATACTGGACTGAAGTCTATCTCTGTGCCTTTTCAACCCATTGGTTACTGTCTGCCCTCTGGAAACAAAAAATACCTGTTCTTTCTGCCTGATTGCCCTTCAACTATCTGAAGAGAATAACCTTGTTTCTTTTGAGTCTCCTTTTCTTCAAATTAAACATCCCCAGCCCAGTCAACCTCCATTTTCATTCCGAGGCATTCATGGATCACCTTTTCCAATTCAATAAGTCTTTGTTACTGACCCCACTGGATTGGAACAGGAAACTTGGCCTCTTCTTTTGAGAAGCCTGGGAAGAAAAGGTAGTCCTAAGGGGATATATATATATATACCTATACATATGTGGGAATATAAATGCCTGATTGCATATTAGAACCACCTGGAGAGTTTTTCTATTTTTAAGATGTAAAGAAATGGTAGTATATTAATTTACACTTTGTTGTAAATAACATATTTTCTACAGTTAAAAAAATATTTTAACTAAATATAAAACCTGAAACGATAAAGATCATGGAAGAAAAAATAGGGACAATGCTAGGGGCCCTAATACATGGCATAAATAGAACCATAACTAACAATGCACAAACACCAGAAGATAAACTAGATAACTGGGAACTCCTAAAAATTAAACAATTGTCTCATCAACAGACTTCACCAAAAGAGTAAAAAGAGAACCTACAGACTGGGAAAAAAATTTTGGCTATGACATATCGACAAGGGTCTAATCTCTAAAATTAATAGAATACTTCAACACCTTAATAACAAAAAGACAAATAATCCAATTAAAAAATGGGCTAAGGATATGAACAGACACTTTACCAAAGAAGACATTCAGGCAGCTAACAGACACATGAGGAAATGCTCAGGATCATTAGCTATTAGAAAAATGCAAATCAAAACTACAATGAGATTCTTCTCACCTTGACATTACTGGCACTAATAAAAATAAAAAAACAAAAACAGAAAATAGTAAATGTTGGAGAGGTTTCAGGGAGATTGGAACTCTTACGCACTGCTGGTTGGAATGCAAAATGGTACAACCACTACGGAAAATGATACGGCGCCTCCTTAAAAAGCTAGAAATAGAAATACCATATGATCTAGCAATCACACTCCTAGGAATATAGCCTCGAGAAATAAGAGCCGTCACATGAATAGACATATGCATACCCATATTCACTGCAGATTATTCACAATAGCAAAAAGATGGAAACAACCTAAATGCCCATCAGCAGATGAATGGATAAACAAATGATGGTACATACACACAATGGAATACGAGGCAACTAAGAAGAACAATGATGAATCCGTGAAACATCTCACAATATGGATGAATCTGGAGGGCATTATGCTAAGTGAAATAATTCAATCACAAAAGG
>NW_004443997.1:2781759-2806552 GCF_000243295.1 Trichechus manatus latirostris
TGGGGACAAGTCTCAACATGCTGTGCAGCATAGAGGCCTTTGGGGGCTGCAGTTGTCAATAGTGCAGCCATGTTTAAATGGCATATATCCCCACAGCTGCCCATTTGTAATAAAACCCTCCCCTCACCCTTAGTCCCTGGCAATCACAATCTGTTCTCCATTACTATAGTTCTGTGTTATCCCGAATGTCTGTGAGTGAAATAATACAACTGTAGCCTTTTGACTCTGGCTTGTTTCACTTAGCACAATATATTTGAGAGTCATCCATGTTTTTGCATATATCAGCAGTTTATTCCTTTTTATCGATGAATAATAATCCATTTTATGGAAGTACTGTACCCTTCCTCTTTCCCCCAGCTGAGGACATTGTTTCCAATTTTTGACATGTGCAGTTTCTTACATAAACATAGGTTTTCATTTCACTTGGGTAAATACTTATGAGTGGAATTGCTGGGTCATATGCTAAGCAAATGTTTAATTTGATAAGAAACTATCAAACTCTTTTCCAGAGTGGCTATAGCATTTTACATCCCCATCAGCAATGTATGAGAGTTCCAGTTGTTCCACATTCTTGCCAACACTTGGGATTTAAAAAATTTTATTTATTTATTTTAGCCATGCTTATAGGTTTGTAGTAGTATCTTGTCATTTTATGTTGCATTTCCTTAATGTCTAGTGACATTGAGCACCTTTTCATGTGCTTATTTGCTATCCATATATCTTCTTCAGCGAAGTGTCTAATCAAATCTTCTTCCCATTTTTTAAATTGAGTAGTTTGCTTTCTTATTCTTAAAATTTGAGAGTTATATATTTTGGATACAACCAAGTCCTTTGTCAGGTAATGTGATTTGCAAATATTTTCTTTCAGATTGTGCCTTGTCTTTTCATTCTCTTAACAGTGTCCTTGTAGAGCAAACATTTTTAATTTTGAGGAATTCCAGTTTATCAATTTTTTTCTTTTATGGATGGTGCTTTTGGTGTCATATCTAAGAACTCTTTGCCCAGTCTAAGCTCACAAAGATGTTCCCCTATGTTTTATTTTAATGCTTTTATAAAATGTGAAAATTTGACATTTAGGTATATGATCCATTTAGAGTTAATTTTTGTGTAAGGTATAAGTCAAAATTTATTCTTTTTCATATGGATGGCCAATTTTCCAGCACCATTTGTTGAAAATATTATTCTTTCTCCACTGAATTGCCTTTGTACCTTTGTTAAAAAGTCAATTGGCCATCTTTGTGTAGGTCTATTTCTGGACTGTACTCCCTGGGTAGGGCAAACGATTAATGCAGCTGACTGCTAACTGAAAGGTTGAAGGTTCCTGCCCACTCAGCGGCAACTTAGAAGAAAGGCGTGGTGCACTACTTCCAAAAAAAAAAAAAAACAGCCATTGAAAGTCCTGTGGAGCACAATTCTACTCTGACACATACAGGGTCACCATGAGTCTGAACAACCTGTGATATGCAGATAACACAATCTTGCTTGCTGAAAGTGAAGACGACTTGAAGCACTTACTGATGAAGATCAAAGACCACAGCCTTCAGTAAAGAAAACAAAAATCCTCACAACTGGACCAATAAGCGCCATCATGATAAATGGAGAAAAAATTGAAGCTGTCAAGGATTTCATTTTACTTGGATCCATAATCAATGCCCATGGAAGCAGCAGTCAAGAAATCAAACGATGCATTGCATTGGGCAAATAATGCTGCAAAAGACCTACTAAAAGTGTTAAAAAGCAAAGATGTCACTTTAAGGACTAAGGTGCGCCTGACCCAAGCCATGGTGTTTTCAATCACCTCACATGCTTGTGAAAGCTGGACAATGAATAAGGAAGACCGAAGAAGAATTGATGCCTTTGAATTATGGTGTTGGCGAAGAATATTGAATATACTATCGACTGCCAAAAGAACAAACAAATCTGTCTTAGAAGAAGTACGGCCAGAATGCTCCATACAAGCAAGGATGATGAGACTTCGTTTCAGATACTTTGTACATGTTACCAGGGGGGACTAGTCCCTGGAGAAGGACATCATGTAAGGTAGAGGGTCAGCGAAGAAGAGGAAGACCCTCGAGATGGATTGACACTGTGGCTGCAACAATGGGCTCAAGCATAACAACGATTGTGAGCATGGCGCAGGACCAGGCAGTATTTCATTCTGTGGTACACAGGGTCGATGTGAGTCGGAACCGACTCGACAGCACCTAACAACAACCATTCATTCATTGAAGGAGATCTGGGCTGTTTCCAGTTTTTGCCTATTATCAATAAAGCTGCTAAGAACATTAGTGTACAGGTTTTTCTGTACACGTAAGTTTCCATTTTGGGGATAAACGCCTAAGAGTGAATTGCTGGGTTGTATGGTAGTTGCATGTTTCTTTTTTTTTTTTAATCTAAGAAATAGCCAAACTATCTTCTGAAGTGGCTGTGCCATTTTGCATTTCCACCAGCAATGTGCACGTGATCGAGTTTCTCTGCATCCTTGCCAGCATTTGGTGTTGTCGCTATTTTTTGTTCAACCTTCTGATATGGGGGTAGTGATACCTCGTTGTGATTTTAATTTGCATTTCCCTAATGGCTAAGGAAGGGAGCCCTGGCAGTCCAATGGTTAAGCACTTAGCTGCTAACCTAAAGGTTGGCGGTTTGAACCCATCCAGCAGCACGGCTGGAGAGAGATCTGGCAGTGTGCTCCCATAAAGATTACAGCCTAGAAAACCCTATAGGGCAGTTCTGCTCTGTCACATGGGATCTCTTACAGCCTAGAAAACCCTATGGGACATTTCTATGCCATCACATAGGGTCACTATGAGTCAAAAATCGATTCAATGTCACCTAACAACAACAATGGCTTAGGATGTTGAACATCTTTTCATGTGCTTATTGAGGTGTCTCTCACGTCCTTTGCTGATTTTCTAATTGGATTCTTTTTTTTTTTTTTATTGTTGACTTTTGGAAATTCTTTATATACTGTAGATGCTTTGTTAGATATGTGGTTTGCAAGTATTTTCTCCCGGTCCATAGCTTGTCTTTTCATCTTTTTTAAAAAACAGGATCTTCTGCAGAGCAAAGCTTTAAATTTTTGATGAGGTTCAGTTTAGCAATTTTTTCCTTTTATGAATCATGCTTTTGGTGTCAAGTATAAGAACTCTTTGCCTACCTGTAGATCCTGAAGAATTTTTTTCTGTTTTTTTTTCCTGAAACTTTTATTGTTTTATATTTATTGTTTTATATTTATTGTTTTACATTTAAGTCTGTGATCTATTTTTAGTTAATTTCTGTACAAGATGTGAAGTTTAGGTTGTGTTTTTTTTTTTTTTTTTTTGCATATGCCCAGCTGCTTTAGCACCACTTGCTGAAAAGGTTACCCTTTCTCCACTGAATTGCTTTTGTACCTTTGTCAAAAATCATTTGGGCATATTTATGTGAGTCTATTTCTGGGTTCTTTATTCTGTTCCATTGACCCATGTGTGTCTCCCTCTGTCAGTACCACATTGTCTTGATTACTGTAGCTAAATATAAGGCCTTAATATTGGGTAGAAAAATTCCTCCCACTTTATTCTTTCCTTTTAAGATTGTTTTAACTATTCTAGAGTCTGTGCCTTTCTATAGAAGTTTTAGAATAAGCTTGTTTATGTCTACAAAAACCTTGTGGGGATTTTGGTAGAAAGCACATTAAGCTTATAGATCAATTTGGGGAAAATTAACATCTTTATTATGTTGAGTCTTCCAATTTACGAACATAGATTTTAACTTATCTCTTGACTTTTCGACTTTATCTCTTTGTATTTTTAATTGATTGCTCTAGAGATTATAATATACATGTTTTATTCTATTAAAACATAGAAATCTTGGTACCATATAGATTCCTCTGCTCTATCTCCTTTATGTAAGTTGCATGAGGAAGTGGCTCAAATGCCCATAGTCTCCACTCCTGTCATACTATCTTCCCCCCCCAATTCTGCACCTATGGCCTCATGGGGGAGTTCCTTATGATCAGTTGACTGAGGAAGAGAAAACTCATGCCTGGTTTACAGATGGTTCTGTGCGATATGTAGGCACAACTCAAAAGTGGACAGCGGCAGCACTACAGCCCCTTGCTGGGACCTCCTTGAAGGACAGTGGTGAAAGGAAAGCCTCCCAATGGGCAGAACTTCAAGCAGTCCACCTGGTTGTTCCCTTTGCTTGGAAGGAGAAATGGCCAGATGTGCAATTGTATACTGATTCATGGGCTGTGGCCAATGGTTTGGCCGGATGGTCAGGTACTTGGAAGGAAGATGACTGGAAAATTGGTGACAAGGAGGTATGAGGAAGAGGTATGTAGATAGACCTCTCTGAAGGGGCCAATGAAGTGAAGATATTTATGTCTCATGTGAACGCTCACCAACGGGTGATCTTGGCAGAGGAGGATTTTAGCAATGGAGAGGATAGGATGACGTGTTCTGTAGAAACCAGTCAGCCTCATTCCCTAGCCACTCCCATCATTCCCCAATGGGCTCATGAACAAAGTGGCCATGGTGGCAGGGATGGAGGTTATGCATGGGCTCAGCAACAAGAACTTTCACTCACCAAGGCTGACTTGGCTATACCCACTGCTTAGTGAGAGACCAACACTGAGTAACTGATATGGCACCACTCCTCGAGGTGATCAACCAGCAACCTGGTGACAGGTTGATTACATCATGGAAAGAGAAGCATTTTGTTCTTACTGGAATTGACACTTACTCTGGAGATGGATTTGCCTTCTCTGCACGCAGTGCTTCTACCAAAATTACCATCCATGGACTTACAGAATGCCTTATCCTCTATCATGGTATCCCACACAATATCGCCTCAGATCAAGGGATTCACTTCCAGCAAATGAAGTGTGGCAATGGGCCCATGCTCGTGGAATTCACTGGTCTCACCATGTTCCTCATCATCCTGAAGCAGCTGACTTGATAGAATGATGGAATGACCTTCTAAAGACACAATTATAGTGCCAGCTAGGTGGCAATACCTTGCAGGGTTGGGGCAATGTTCTCCAGGAGGCAGTATGTGCTCTAAACCAGCATCCAATATATGGTGCTGTTTCTCCCATAGCCAGGATTCATGGGACCAGGAATCAAGGGGTGGAAATGGGAGCAGCACCATTCACTACTACCCCTAGTGACCCACTCGCAAAATTTTGCTTCCTGTCCCTGAGACCCTGTGCTCTGCGGGTCTAGATGTCTTAGTTTCAAGACATACTTCCACCAGGAGACACAACACTGATTCCATTGAACTGGAAGTTTAAAATACCACCCAGCCACTTTGCGCTCCTTATGCCTCTGGATCAACAGGCAAAGAAGGGAGTTACTGTATTGGTTGGTGTGATTGATCCTGATTACCAAGAGGAAATCAGATTGATATTACATAATGGAGGAAAAGAAGAGTCTGTCTGGAATATAGGAGATCCCTTAGGCTGATTAAAGTCAATGGGAAATTACAGCAACCCAATTCTGACACGACTACTAACGGCTCAGATCCTTCAGGAATGAAGGTTTGGGTCACCTTACCAGGCAAAGAACCACCACCATCTGAGATGCTTGCTGAGGGTAAAGGGAATACAGAATGGGTGGTGGAAAAAGTAGTTCTGAATACCAGCCATGACCACATGACCAGTTGCAGAAACGAGGATGGTAATTGTTGTATTTCTTCCTTGTATGTGTGCTTCAAATATTTTTTTTTTCTTCACTTATAAGATGTAAATAAGGTTAATGCGTTTTTGGTTGTATGTGTGTTTGTTGTATCGTGCTAGGTGCAAGTATGACTTTATAATTGTGTTTATAGAGACTGTGTATGGTTTAGGGAGATATATATGGGTGCCAGGTTGCCAAGGGATGGACTGTGATGGTTAAGGTTGTGTGTCAACTTGGCTGGGCCATGATTCTCAGTGGTTTGGCAGCTATGTAATGAGGTAATCACCTCCATAGTGAGTTCTAATATATATATGATATAATCACCTCCATGATGAGACCTGCTATGAGCAGTCAGTCAGTTGAAAGGGACTTTCCTTGGGGGTGTGGACTCTATCCAATATATGTGGACTTTCTAGAAAAGCTTGCTGGCTTTTGCTCGTTCTGGATCCTGCAGCTGGTTCCTTATCTGACCTCTGGTTCTTGGGACTTGAGCTAGCAGCTTACCTGTCAATCTTGGGTTTCCTCGGCTTCTGCAGCCTGTGAGCCAGAGGCCCGCTGTCTGACCTGCCAATCTTGGGTTCACCAGTGCCTGCAGCTACATGAGTCAGAAGCCTCCAGCCTGAACCATGGACTTGAAATTTTCTAGCCTGTACAACCTCGTGAGCCATTTCCTTGATATAAATCTCTCTCTCTCTCTATATATGTATGCTTAACCAATTTTGCTTCTCCAGAGAACCCAGCCTAAGACAGTTTCATATATATTAAATATACATACATTGAAAATGTACCAGCAATGTTATAATTTTTGCCTCCAACAGTCATACATATGTTGTAAAGAAATTTAGAGAGGAGCAATATTCTATTATATTTACCATTTTTAAAAATTGTGCTTTAGGTGAAAGTTTACAGAGCAAATTAGTTTCTCATTAAACAATTAATACACAAATTGTTTTGTGACATTGGTTGCCAACCCCACAATGTGTCAACACTCTCCCTTTTCCACCCCAGGTTCCCCATTTCCATTTGTCCAGTTTTCCTGTCCCTTCTTGCCTTCTCATCTTTGCTTTTTGTCTGGTATGTCCGTTTAGTCTCGTATACATAATTGAACTACGAAACATGTTCCTCACGTGTTGTTGTTTATTTTATAGAACTGTCTAATCTTTGGCTGAAGGATGAACTTCAGGAGTGACTTCAGTACTGGCTTAAAAGGGTGTCTGGGGGCCATATTCTCAGGGTTTCTTCAGTCTCTGTCAGACCAGTAAATCTGGTCTTTCTTTGTGAATTTGAATTTTGTTCTACATTTTTCTCCTGCTCTGTCCTGGACCCTCTACTACCCCGAACAGTCAGTCAGTGGTGGTAGCCAGGCACCATCTAGTTGTTCTGGACTCAGTCTGGTGGAGGCTGTAGTAGTTGTGACCCATTAGTCCTTTGCACTAATCCTTCCCTTGTGTCTTTGTTTTTCTTTAATTCTCCTTTGCTCCAGACGGGGTGGGACAAGTAAATGTATCTTAGGTGGCCACTTGCAGGCTTTTAAGATGCCAGATGCTACTCACCACTGTCAGATGTAGAACATTTTCTTTATAAACTATGTTATGCCAGTTGAGCTAGATGTTCCCTGAGACCATGGTCTCCAGCCCTCAGCCCAGTAACTCAGTCCCTCAGGGAGTTTGGATATGTCTATGAAGCGTCTATGACTTTGCTTTGGTCAAGCTGTGCCAACTTCTCCAGTACTGTGTTCTGTCTTACCCTTCACCAAAGTTACTGCGTATCTACTATCTAGTTAGTGTTTTTCTCTCCCTACCCCTCCCCTCCCTTGTAACCATCAAAGATTGTTTCTTTCTGTGTGTAAACCTTTTCTTGAGTTTTTATAATAGTGGTCTCATACAGTATTTGCACTTTTGTGATTGACCTATTTCACTCAGTAAAATGCCCTCCAGATTCATCCGTGTTGTGAGATGTTTCACAGATTCATCATTGTTCTTTATCCTTGTGTAGTATTCGGTTGTGTGTTGAATGGGCATCTGTTGATGGGCATTTAGGTTGTTTCCATCTTTTTGCTATTGTGAATAATGCTGCAGTGAACATGGGTGTGCATATATCTATTTGTGTCACAACTCTTATTGCTCTAGGATATATTCCTAGGAATGGGATTGCTGGATCATATGGTATTTCTATTTCTACTTTTTAAAGAAAGCACCATATCATTTTTCAAAGTGGTTGTACCATTTTGCATTCCCACCAGCAGTGCCTAAGAGTTCCAATCTCCCCAAAGCCTCTCCAACATTTGTTATTTTCTGTTTTTTTTTTTGATTCGTGCCAGTAATGTGGGGATGAGACAGCATCTCATTGTAGGTTTGATTTGCATTTCTCTAAAAACTAGTGATCGTAAGCATTTCCTCATGTGTCTGTTAGCCCACTGAATGTCTCCCTTGGTGAAGTGTCTGTTCATATCCTTTGCTCATTTTTAAGTTGGATTATTTATCTTTTTGTTGTAGAGGTGTTGGATTTTCTTATAGATTTTAGCGATTAGACCTTTGTCGGATATGTCATAGCCTAAAATTTTTTCCCAGTCTGTAAAGTCTCTTTTTACTCTTTTGGTAAAGTCTGTTGATGAGCATAAGTGTTTAATTTTTAGAAGATCCCAGTTATCTAGTTTATCTTCTGGTGTTTGTGTATTGTTAGTAATGCTTTGTATCCTATTATGCTGTGTATTAGGGCCTCTAGCGTTGACCTTATTTTTTCTTCCATGATCTTTGTAGTTTTTGATTTTATATTTTGGTCTTTGATCAATTTTGAATTAGTTTTTGTATATGGTGTAAGGTATTGGTCCTGTTTCAATTTTTGACAGATGAACATCCAATTTTGCCAGCACCATTTGTTAAAAAGACTGTCTTTTCCCCGTTTAATGGACTTTGGGCCTTTACCAAAGATCAGATGACCATAGGTGGATGGATTTACATCTGGGTTCTCGATTCTGTTTCATTTGTCAGTGTGTCCATCATTGTACCAGTACCAGACCGTTGTTTTTTTTTCCAGGTATTACTTTGGTTCTACTCAAACTGAGCAACTCTGAAAGTGCTAAGGGAAAATGAACCACCATTGATTTAGCTCACAGCCAGGCCAGAAGAAGCACACTAAACTAGCTAAATTTTAAAGTACCAGGCTGTTTTGACCACCATAGCTGCATAGTAGGTTCTGAGGTCAGGTAGTGCAAGGCCTCCTACTTTGTTCCTCTTCTTCAATAATGCTTTACTTACCCGGGGCCTCTTTCTTTTCCATATAAAGTTAATGATTAGTTTTCTCATCTTGTTAAAGAATGCTGTTGGTATAGAGATCGCATTGTATTTGTAGATTGCTTTGGGTAGGATTGATATTTTCATAACATTGAGTCTACATATCCATTTGGAAGAAGTACAGCCAGAATGCTCCTTAGAAGCAAAGGTAGCGAGACTTCGTCTCACATACTTTGGACATGTTATCAGAAGGGACTAATCCCTGGAGAAGGACATCATATCTGATAAAGTAGAGGGTCAGTGAAAAAGAGGAAGACCCTCAATGAGATGGATTGACACAGTGGCTACAACAATAGGCTCAAGCATAACAATGATTATGAGGATGGCCCTGGACCGGGCAGTGTTTTATTCTGTTGTACATAGGGTCATTATGAGTAAGAACCAACTCAACAGCAGCTAATAACAACAATCTATGAGCATGGTATGTTTTTCCATTTATGTAGGTCTCTTGGTTTCTTGCAGTAGTGTTTTGTAGTTTTCTTTGTATAGATCTTTTAGGTCCCTGGTTAGATTTATTCCTAAGTATTTTATTTTTTTAGGGATCATTATAAATGGTATTGCTTTCCTGATTTCCTTTTTGTAGTTCTCTTTATTGGAGAATCCAATTTATAGGAATCCAACTGATTTTTGTATGTTTATCTTGTATCCTGCTACTGTGTTGAATCTATTAGTTCCAGTAGTTATCTTGTGGGGTCTTTAGGTTTCTCTATTTACAGTATTATATCATTCATGAATAGGGATAGTTTTACTTCTTCCTTACCAATTTGGATGCCCTTGATTTCTTTTTCTTTCCCTATTGCTGTAGCTAGGACTTCCAGCACAATGTTAAATAGGAGTGGTGATAAAGGGCATCCTTGTCTTGTTCTCAGGGGGAATATTTGCAGCTCTCTCCATTGAGAATGACGTTGGCTGTTAGTTTGGATAGATGTCTTTTATTATGTTGAGGGATTTCTCTTCTATTCCCATTTTATTGAGAGTTTTTATCAGAAATTGGTGTTGGACTTTATCAGATGCCTTTTCTGTGTTGATTGAAATGATCATGTGATTCTTTTCTTTTCCTTTATTTATGTAGTGGCTTACGTTGATTGATTTTCTAATGTTACCCATTCTTGCGTACCTGGTATGAAACCCACTTGGTCATGATGTATAATTTTTTTGATATGATGCTGAATTCTATTGGCAGAATTTTGTTGAGGGCTTTTGCATCTATATTCATGGGAGATATTGGTCTGTAATTTTCTTTTTTTTGTGGTATCTTTTCCTGGATTTAGTATCAGGGTTATGCTGGCTTCATAGAATGAATTTGGGAATATCCCTTCCTTTTCTATGTTCTGAAATAGTTTGAGCAGTACGATGTAAGCTCTTTTCTGAATGTTTGGTAGAATTCTGCAGTTAAGCTATCTGGGCCAGGACTTTTTTGTTGTTGCTGGGAATTTTTGATTACTTTTTCAATCTCTTCTCTTGTTATGGGTCTGTTCAAAATTTCTACTTCAGTTTGTGTTAGTTTAGATGGGTAGTGTGTGTCTAGAAATTTGTCCATTTCCTTCAGGTTTTCAAATTTGTTGGAGCAGAATTTTTCATAGTACTCTGTTATGATCCTTTTTATTTCAGTTGGATCTGTTGTAATATTCCCCATCTCATTTATTGTTTGGGTTATTTGCTTCCTTTCCTGTCTCTTTTGTCAATTTGGCCAGTGGTTTGTCGATTTTGTCTATCCTTTCAAAGAACCAACTTTTGGTTTTGTTGATTCTTTCTATGGTTTTTCTCCTCTGTATTTTATTTATTTCTGCGCCAATCTCTACTATTTCCTTTCTTCTGATGGCTGTGGACTTCTTTTGCTGTCCTCTTTCGATTTGTTTGAATTGTAGAGCTAACATTTTGATTTTGTCCCTTTCTTCTTTTTTGATGTGTGCACCTATTGCTCCTTTTGCTGTGTCCCAAAGGTTTTGGTATGATATGTTTCATTCTCATGTTGATTCTAGGAATTTTTTTTTATCCCATCTTTGATTTCTTCTATTACCCAGTTGTTCTTAAGCAAGGTGTTATTCAGTTTCCATGTTTTTTATTTTTTTCCTTGCTCTTCCTGTTATTAATTTCTACTTTTGTGGCATTGTGATCAGAGAAGATGCTTTGGGTTATGTCAATGTTTTGGATTTTGTTGAGGGCTGCTTTGTGGCCTAAGATGTGTTCTAGTCTGGAGAATGTTCAGTGTGTTGGAAAAGAATGTATACTTTGCTGCTGTTGGGTGGAGTGTTCAGTATGTGTCTATGAGGTCTAGTTGGTTGATTGCGGCCTTTAGATCTTCTGTATCTTTGTTGAGTTTCTTTCTAGATACTCTGTCCTTTAATGAAAGTGGTGTATTGAAGTCTACTATTATTGTGGAACTATCAGTTTCTCTTTTCAGTGCTACTAGAGTTTGTTTTATGTATTTTGGAGCCCTGACATTGGGTGCATAGATATTTATTACGGTTATGTCATCATGGTGGATTGTCCCTTTAATCATTATATAATGTCCTTCTTTGTCTTCTGTGGTGGATTTTGCTTTAAAATCTATTTTATCTGAGATTAGTATCACCACATCTGATCTTTTTTGGTTGCTGTTTGCTTGATATATTTTTTCCATCCTTTGATTTTTTAAAAAATTATGTCTTTATTTCTAAGGTGTGTTTCTTGTAGACAGCATATTGATGGGTACTGTTTTTTTATCCATGCTGTCTACTCTCTGTCTCTTTACGGTCGCATTTAAGCCATTTAAGTTCAGTGTGAGTAATGATCAGTATGAGTTCATTGCTGTCATTTTTAGTGCTTTTTTTTTGTGTTGTTGATGTTTTCTTTGTTCCTTTTACCCTACTGTGCTGAGTTCCTTTTGTTTGTGGATTTTTTTTTCCATTTCTTTCATTGTTATAGATTTTGTGTTTACTAAGACTTTATGTCTCTCTTCTTTATTTTGATGAGTAGATCTGTTAACTTTCTTTGTGGCCACCTTGAAATTTACCCTTATCTTCCTACGTTTGAGCCAGTCTTTTATTACTTGATATTGCCTTGACTTCCTCTCCATTTGAAAATTCTATACCTACACTGTTTTTTCTGCCTTTTATTGTTCTGACATTGTTGTCATTTACAGATTGACGTTTCTGGTTCCCTGTTGTAAATATTTTAGTTTTGTTTTATCCTTGAGAGTTCATTACCTAGGATGGTATCCGGCTGATACTGACCTGTGTCCTAGATTCAGGTTGTTGTCTGATGTTATTGGTTCTCTGACAGAAGGACTCCATTTAATAATTCTTATAAATTTGGTTTTTACATATTCCCTTAATTTCTGTTTATCTGGAAATGTACTAATTTCACCATCATATTTGACCGAGAGTTTTGCAGGATATATTATTGTTAGTTGGCAATTTTTTTCCTTCAAAGTTTTATATATGTCATCCCATTGCCTTCTTGCATGCATGGTTTCTGCTGAGTAATCAGAGTTTAGTCTTATTCTTTCCCCTTTGTATGTGACTTTTCATTTGTCTTGAGCTGCTCTCTGGATTCTTTATTTGTTTTTCGTTTTGGCAAGTGTGATTACGATATGTCTTGGTGAACTTCTTTAGGGGTCTCTCCTATATGGTGTTCGTTGAGCTTCTTTGATGGTCAGCTTGTCATCTTTCATGATATTAGGGAAGTTTTCTGTCAGCAAGTCTTCAATGATCCTCTCTGTTTTTCCATTTTCTCTCCTTGTTCTGGAACTCTGATCACTTGAAAATTTTTGCTCTTGATTGTATCCCAGATAGTTATTATGTTTTCTTCATTCTTTTCTCAGATTTTTCCTCAAACAACATGGCATCCATGAATTTGTGTTTAATTTCACCGATTCCGTCTTCCATTGTTTCAAATTTGTTCCTGAAACTTCATATTTCATTGTCCATTTCTGAAATTTTGTTATCTTTCAATTTCTAATTGCTGTTTTTGTATGATTTCTAATTATTTATTTATTTTGACATTTTGTCCATGTATTATTTTCCCACAGTTTTGTGAGCATGCTCCTGTGGCTACCATGTGAGAGTGTCTGGGCACTTCCTTATGCTGCAACCAGCAAACATGTTCTTACTTAGCTCTGGGTGTGTTCATGCCATACCTCTATCTCTTATTAGGTGTCTTTCTGCATTCTTCATGTGGGGTTATTGGCTTTATTCCAAGAAGGCCATGCTGTGTCCTGCCAGTTGGCCAGGAACCTCCATTCCGTATCTCTACTCGTTCACCATTTTCTGTCAGTTTCTTCTTCTCAGTGGCTTCCAATCTAATACTTTATCCCTTCATTTAAGGTTCAGGGTTTCAGATTGACATCTGTATCTGTTTTACTTGTTTTTTGGGTCTTTGTTGCAGAAGGATGTCTTAGTGCATCTGACTAGTCTGCCATCTTGGCCTTGCTCTCAATATTTACTATTTCTGTTGCTCTTCCTTCATTCTTGAAGCTTTGAGTTTCCCCATGGAATTATTTCCCTTCAGCCTGAAGAATTTCCTTTAGCATTTCTTTTACAGCAGGTTTGTCTACTAGCAAAAATTTTTCTTAGTTCTCCTTAATCTGAGAATGTCTTTATTCACCTTCTTCCTAATGGATATTTTCACTGGATATAGAATTCTTGGTTGATGGTTCATTTCTTTTAACACTTAAAAATGTTGTTCCACTGTCTTCTGGCCTCCATAATTTCCAATGAAAAACCTGCTGTTATTCAAACTGTTGCTCCCTGTCTTAGTAATCTAGTGCTGCTATAACAGAAATACCACAAGTGGATGGCTACAACAAAGAAAAGTTTATTCTCTCACAGTCCAGTAGGCTACAAGTCCAAATTCAGGGCATCAGCTCCAGGAGAAGTCTTTCTCGCTCTGACAGCTCTGGAGGAAGGTCCTTGTGATGCACCAGTCTTCCCTTGGTCTGGGAGTATCTCAGCATAGGCACCTCACTCCAAAGGATGCGCTGTGCTCCTGGAAGTGCTTTCTTGGTTGTGTAAAGGTTCCCATGTGTCTCTGCTTGCTTCTCTCTTTTACATCTCAACAGAGATTGGCTTAAGACACTATCTAATCTTGTAGACCTCATTAGTATAACTGTTGCTAATCCATCTTATTACATCATAGGGATAGAGTTTACAACACATAAGGAAATCACATCAGATTACAAAATGGTACACAATCATACAATACTGGGAATCATGGCCCAGCCAAGTTGACAGATATTTTTTGGGGACACAATTCAATTCATGACACTCCCCTAGATATAATGTATGTGGTTCCTCCCCTGTGGTTGCTTTAAAGATATTTCTTTATTTTTGGTTTTCAGTTTGATTATGATGTGTTTGGATATGGATTTCTTTGAGTTTATTCTGTTTGGGTATCATTGAGATTCTTGAATCTGTAAATTTGCGTCTTCCCCCTAATTTGGAAAATTTTCAGCTATTGTCTCTTCAAATATATATAAAATTCAAGTAAGCTTACCACCACCACATTGATCATGCTTCAGGTTTGACTTTCCTCTGCAATCTGCTTGCTTTGCTTTACAGTCTTCGGGCAGCTGCTTTTTGTGTTTTGTCCTGAGCTTTCAGCTGTAATCAGTGGAAGTGATAGTTTACAATGAGTTTACTCTATCTTGGTAAGAACAAGAACCTTTGGAAGTTTATCTTTGAACTTTTTGACATAATTTTAGAATTATAGAAAAGTTACAAAATAGCAGAAAGATTGGCCATATACTCTTTATCCAGATTTCACAAACGTAACGTATAATAATAACATATAATAATATAATATTATTGTTGTTTTTAGCTGTCATTGAGTCGGCCCCCAGTTCATGGTGACCCTATATATAAGGGAACAAAATTCTTCTGGTTATGCACCATTACCCTGATCAATTGTGGATCAGACTGTTGTGATCCATAGGGTTTCATTGGTCGATTTTTGGAAAGAGATCACCAGGCCTTTTTTCCTAGTCCATCTTAGTCCGGAAGCTCCACTAAAACCTGTTCAGAATCGTAGCAACATTCAGGTCTCCACTGACAGACAGGTGGTAGTTGCGCAGGAGATGCATTGACCAGGAATCAAACCCGGGCCTACTGCATGGAAGTGAGAATTCTACCACTGAACCACCAACCAGACCATTTGAGAGTCAGTTGTAGACATGACACTCTTTTACTTCTAAGTACTTCAGTGTGATTTTCTAAAAACAAGGATATTATCTTATATAAACCCAACAAATCAGGGAATTAACATTTCTATATTACTATTAAGGAGCCCTGGTGGCACAGTGGTTAAAGTGCTCGGCTGCTAACTGAAGGATTGGCGGTTCAAACCCACCAGTTGCTCCATGGGAGAAAGATGTAGCAGTCTGCTTCTGTAAAGATTTACAGCCTTGGAAACCCTATACGGCAGTTCTACGCTGTCCTATAGGGTCATTAGGAGTTGCAATTGACTCGATGACAGTGGGTTTAGTTTGGTTATAATACTATCATCTAATGTACAAATTTATTCAGATTTTGCCAAGTATTCCAATGAAAAGAAAACCCCAGAGCATGTGTGGCATTCACTTGCCCTGTCTCTTTAGTCTCTTTTAATCTTGAGCAGTTACTGTCTTTTTTTATATTTCATGACATTGATAGTTTTGAAGAGTACAGGTCAGTTATTTTATTTTTTAAATTTTTATGGTGGTAAGATATATCTAACAAAAACTTTTCCATTTTAACAGTTTTTAAGTGTATGATTCAGTGACATTAATTCAGGCCAGTTATTTTGACCTGGAGAGTTTTAAAAACTATGCCTGGGACCTCACTCCATGAGATTCTGATTGAATTGTTCAGAGGTGGGGCTTGCACATTGATGTTTTAGAAACAACAACAACAGAATTACCCCAGGTTGTTCTATTGTGAAGCCAGGGTTGAGAAACCACTGGCTTTGAGACTTCAGAATAAGAGAATCCCTGCCAGGTGTGTTTAATTAGGGAAGGTGGGACTTTGGCTCACCTTGAATGATGGTTGGTTAGTCCGAAGGCACAAATTCAGGTGTAAATCCAGATCCAAGGTTCACCTCTTGCTACCTGAGATTCTGGGCAATTTATCTCACTTCTCTGAGTCAGTTTTCTCATCTGTGAATCTGATAATAAATCTCACCTTATAGGATTCTTATGAAAATTCAACTAACTAATATATTGAAAGTGCCTAGCCCAGTGCCCAGCACATAATGGGTAGCTGCCATATTAGTATAGCAGTGTTAGTGTTATCATTTATATAATTAAAGGTAGGGCATTCCTGGCAGAAGGAACAGCCAAACCAAACTGTGAGGCAGGAAACATGAGTTATGGAAGTGGATGTGTTCCCAGTGAGGTCAGGGACCACATCTAACTCACCGTTGGTCTCTCTAGTGCCGAGCTATGGGCAGAATGTTGTTCAGGCAAGCTGGTGAGAGTCAGCTCTGGGGTGGGCAGGGGAAGAGAGCTTTACCAGATGAGTGGTGTCCAAAATCAAGGGGGTGGACCTAATGGGTGGCTTCCAGTTGGTGTTCCGAGGAGCCCTAGGAGGACCACGGGACACTTGGTAACAGTGTGTCACTAGGGTTGATGTCACCCAGTGCTGTAACTCATGATGTCACCTCTCCATGCTAATTACCACAATATTGTAGCTAAAACACCAGAAAATTTGACAAAATCAGCAACTGTAAACACACTGGCAGCAATGAAAACAACAGCCCGTGCTTGTAGCGAGTGCAGACAAAACCATGTGATTCGAAGCATCATTGTAATTGGGATGGGAGAGCATTAGAAGGTTCAAAAAAAATTAGTATAGAGTTTTAGCCTTCTTGGTATATTGATACATGTAAGCTGGACTTATGAAGAATGTTTTTGTTGTTATACCTAACTAAAAAAACCAAAACCAAACCTATTGCCATCGAGTCAATTCTGACTCATAGCAACCCGGTAAGGACAGAATAGAACTGCCCCATAAGGTTTCCAAGGCTGTAAATCCTTACAGAAGCAGACTGCCACATCTTTCTCTGTGGAGTGGCTTGTGGATTCGAACCACTGACCTTTTGGTTAGCTGCTGAGTGCTACCAGGGCTACTTTTATAACTAACTACAGGGATATTTTTATAAAAAATAATAAATTTCTGCTGAAACATTGCACAAAAATTTTATAGATAGTCATTTTGCTGTCATTCCCTCTGACAGTATCACCCTGTGTGGTTCGCACCCTCTGCACCTCCTTAGTGACGCCACCCCTTGGTAGGAGTGAGGAGAAGGCAAAGTGTTCCAGGCGCCGAGACTTCCCTCCATGTTCGTCTGCTTTAAATATACGCTAGGTAGCCCTGAAAGAGTTTATTTAAATTACAAACTTACCGGATTTGATAGTGACCACGAGACCCCTTTCAATTCATAACTTTCCACAAGACTGTAGGATGTGAATTTGTTTCAGCTGCTGACTTGACTGCCTCGTGCTCACAGGGCCTGAGTGTGAGACAGGTCTCCTTCCCTCGCAGCTGCTGGTGGTTTCCCAGCTGTGGTAGGCTGAACAATGTTGTTGTTGTTAAGCTGCTGTCTAGTTGACTCCGACTCATGGTGATCTTATATACGACAGAACAGAATGTTTGCCTGGTCCTATGTCATCCTCACAATTGTCAGCATGTTTGAGTCCATTGTTTTGGCTATTGGGCAAATCCAGCTCACTGAGGGCCTCATTGGCCCTCTACTTTACCAAACATGATGTCCTGCTCTAACGATTGATCCCTCCTGATGATGTGTGCAAAACAAGCAAGTTGGACAATGTTCTGTTGTGATCCATAAAGCTTGGAACTAGAGTGCCAGGCCTTTCTTCCTAGTCTGACTTAGTCTTGAAGTTTCACTGAAACCTGTCCACCATGGATGATCCAGGCTGAATAATAAACCTAAAAACCAACCCACTGCTGTCAAGTTGATTCTGACTCATAGCGACCCTGTAAGACAGAGTGGAACTGCCCCATAGGGTTTTTAAGGCTGTAAATCTTTATGGAATCAGACTGCCGTATCCCATGGAGCGGCTGGTAGGTTTGAACTGCTGACCTTTTGGTTAGCAGCCAAGTGCTTTAATCACTGCGCCAGTAGTCCCCCCAAAGTACCCATGTTCAAATCCTCAGAACCTGTGAATGTTACCTTACAGGGAGTTGGCTGATGTGATCAAGTTAAGTATCTTGAGATGGGGAAATTATCCTGGATTATCTGGGTGGGCTCAGTGTAATCACAGGAGTCCTTATAAGAGAGAGGTAGAGGGGAACTTGGCACAGAAGAAGAAGGCAGAGGGAGACTTGACCACTGAAGCAAGATGCTATGCTGCTGGCTTTGAAGATGGAGGAAGGGACCATGAACCAAGGAATTCAGGAATGCCGTTCTAGAATTTGGAAAGGGCAAGGAAACGGATTCTCTCAGACAGCCTCTGGAGGGAGTGCAGCCCTGCAACAGCTTGACTTTGGACTTCAGAACTCCGGAACTGTAAGAGAACAACTTTTCATTGTTTTAAGCCACTAGTGTTGTAGTAATTTGTTACAGCAGCCATAGGAAATTATTAACTTGTCCTCCCCTGACACCCTCCTGTCCTTCTTGAAACAGTTGATGTTCAAGATGCTACTCTTGCATCTGTGGATCACGGCGTGGGCTGTGGTTGAGACCCTGGTCTAGTGCAGTGGTGTCACCAGGAGGGTACAGGGGGTGTGCACTGCACCAGGTGACACTGTCAGACGGGGTGACACCAAAATGACTGTCTACAAACATATCCTTGTAGTTAGTTATAATAACAAAAACATTTTTTATAAGCCTAGCTTACATGTATCAATATACCTACAAGGCTAAAACTCTATGCCAATTTACTTTTTGAACCATCTAATGAGCTCTGGGCAGAGCTGTCATCATTACCCAATTATAGTGATGCTTCAAGTCATGTGGTTTTGTCTGGGCTGCGTTACAAGCATGTAATTGTTTTCGTTGCTGCTGGTGTTTTTATAGTCGCTGATTTTGTCAGACTTTCTGGTGTTTTAGCTACAATGTTGTGGTAATTAGTATTTGTGAACCTATATCAAAACTTTTTTGAGAATGAAGTAGTAATTAAAAGAAAAGAAGGAGTGATATATGGGAGTTACAATTTACTAGTAACATTAGTAAAAAAAGAAAAACATTACTAAGGATTCTGTATCGTCTGGTATGGGAGGAGGGTCTGATATGGGAGGAGGCCCATGGTGGGGGGTGACACCATGAGTTACCACACGGGGTGATACCAACCCTAATGATGCCACTGGTATAGTGCCTCCTCCATAGGATTATAGCCACACAACATGAAACAATTCAAAAATGATCAGATTGACCAGATCTTTTGGGCTATATGATGTAAATAATTCAGATGGATTTTTTTTTCATCAAATATAAAAGTTTTTTTTTAAAAAAAAAAACAGCTGATTTATTACTAAATTGACAAAGGTGACTTGATTTTATATAATTTGGTATTTTTCCTTCAAAACCACTGTTTTAACATGCAATTTGTTTATTTCTCATCAGATTAAGCATATTTACACTCACTGAAGCTGCTTACTTTTGCCCTGGATTCAATGGTTGCATCTGCTCCACCCCAGCTCTGAGCCCTGGAGTCTCTGGGCTCCCTTCCCCCTCCAGATTTCCCAGGAAAAGGGTGTGACAGTGCTTATAAGATAATTAGTTTCTTGCTTCAGAGACAGGTGTGACAGGAGACTGTGGTGCCAGTCACTGCAGGCCAAACTTTCCTGAACTGAGCAGGTGAGGGCATGCCCCTGCCTGACTCAGCTGGAGGAAGAAAGGAGTTCAGTCCAAAGGCTCAGTGTTCGTTCCCAAATCTGGAAACAGGGAACTGGGGCAGACCTCAGGGGAAGACTTAGCCGAGGTCAATGCTATGACTGTGGCAGGAGTCCCAGGGCTCTGCCTCTGTTATGGATTGAATTGTGTCCCTAAAAATAATTGTCAGTTTGGCTAGGCCATGATTCCCAGCATTTGTGTGGTTGTCCTCCATTTTTTATCTGATTATCCTCCATTTTGTGATGTGTTGTAAATCCTAGCGTCTATATCTGTGGTTATGGTCCCATTTGGGAGTGAGTTGTCTGTTGTGTTAATGAGGCAGGATTAGGTCATGTTAATGAGGATTAGGGTGGGATGCGACATCCTTATTCATGTCACAGCCCTAATCTAAGAGGTGTTTCCCTGGTGTGTGGACTGCGTCACCTTTTATCTTACAAGAGATTTTAAAAAAGAAGTCAGCAAAGAGGGAGGGCCTACTATCACCAAGAAAGAAGAGCTGGGAGTGGAGCATGTCCTTTAGACCCGGGATCCCTGTGATAAGGAGCTCCTAGACCAGGAGAAGATTGATGACAAGGACCTTCCCCCAGCCAACAAAGAAAGAAAGCCTCCCATTGGGGCTGGCCCCCTGATTTCAGACTTCTATCCTTCTAAACTGTGAGAGAATATAAATTTCTGTTTGCTAAAACCATCCACTTGTGGTATTTCTGTTATAGCAGCAATCTTCCCTTGGCCTAGGAGCTTCTCAGCCCAGGGATCCCAGGTCCAAAAGATGTGCTCCATTCCTGGCTCTTCTTGCTTGGTGGTAAAGAGGTCCCTCTCCTCTCTGCTCATGTCTCTCTTTTATGTCTCAAAAGAGATTGACTCAAGATACAACCTAATCCTGTAGATTGAGTCCTGCCTCCTTAACATAACTGCCTCTAATCCTACCTCATTAATATCATAGAGGTTAGGATTTACAACACACAGGATAATCACATAAGATCACAAAATGGTGGACAAGTTGATACACAATTTTTAGGGGACACAATTCAATCCATAACAATAACTAAGATAGCCTTCCACCCCAGGCTCCTCTCATTTAGTAAGTATTTATTGAGCACCACTGTGTAATAGTGCTCCTTGTCTGGTGCTGTGCCTTCTGTCTGGCTCTCCGGGTTTGCTCCTTTTCCCTGGATCATTATCATTGATCTTTCCAGAGGACCTTACCTCACTCTCAGGTAGCTTCCTTGACCCTCTGTCTCCTAGAGAATAGTCCCAATTTTTGCTCTTCTGGCTGCTTCAAAGCACAATGTGGATATCTTTGTCATAGCAGGTGTCCCTCTGTGTGGATATGCAGGTCATCTGTTTCCTTGTTGTCTGCCCCACACTAGTCTCTGAGTGTTCAAAGGTACAGGTCTAGTTTTATCTGTCTTTGTATTCTCAGCATTCTTCACAATTCCAGGTACATAGTAGGAGCTATATGCTACTATTTTTATTAGTAGTGGTATTGCCATATTAACTGAACATTTACTGTGTGCCAGGCATTGTGTCATGCATATAGCACTGGAGGCATAGCTTCTAGTATCGCAACAACACGCAAGCTACCCCAGTACAACATGCTGACAGACAAGTGGTGGAGAATGTGAATAGGGACTGTGTTTTTTCACTGCTGTCTCTCTAGTGCCCAGAACAGTGTGTCTGGCACATAGAGGCATTCAATAAATATTTATTGAATTATATGAATAGATACAAAAAATATCCATCCAAACGAGACTCTTCATGCCCCCATGCCTTTGTTTATGCAGTTCCCTCTACCTGTTATGCCATTAAAATTTATACTTTTTTTTTTGCAAATCAAAACCACAATGAGATACTACTTAACACCCACTTGTCAGTCCCCAACTCATGGCAAACAATTGTGTTACAGAGTAGACTGCTCCATAGGGTTTTCTATACTAATCTTTGCAGAAGCAGTTCTCCAGGCCTTTCTTCCATGGAGGTGCTGGCTGGATTTGAACCACCAACCTTTGGCTTAGCAGCCAAACCACTTGTGCCACCCAGCTTTTTTTTAACACCTAGGATGGCTATTACTAAGAAAAAGGAAAATAGCAAGTGTTGGAGAGGATGTGGAGGAATTGAAACTCTCATGCACTGTTGGTGGGAATGTAAAATATGTAAAATGGTGCAGACACTGTGGAAAACAGTTTGGTGGCTCCTCAAAAAGTTAAACATAGAATTACCATGTGACCTGGCAATTCCACACCTCGATATATACCTCAAAGACTTGAAAGCGGGGAATCAAACAGACACTTGTATACCAATATTCATAACAGCATTATTCAGAATAGCCAAAAGGTGGAAACAACCCAGGTGTCCGTCAACAGACATCAACAGATAAATGGATAAACAAAATGTAGTACATACATAGAATGGAATATTACTCAGCCATAAAGAGAAATGAAGTTCTGATTCATGCTACAACCTGGATGAACCTTGAAAACATTATGCTGAGTGAAACAAGCCAGACACAAAAGGACAACTATTGTATGATCCTGCTTACATGAAATATTTAGAACAGGCAAATGCACAGAGGCCAAAGTTTATTAGTGGTTACCAGGAGCTGAGAGGAGAGAGGAATGGGGAGGTATTGCTTAAAAGACATGGAATTTCTGTTTAGGATAGTGAACAAATTTTGGAAATAGATAGTGGAGATGGTAATTAATGCCACTGAATTGAACACTTAAAAATGGTTAAAATGGCAATTTTTTCATTATATCTATTTTGCCACACACAAAAAAAGAAGTGTGCCAAGCACTGAGCCCAGACCACTCCATCAACTTTCCTTTGACTTGATTTCAATAATTTAATATAGTAATAAGACACTCACTGATTTTGTAAAAAAAAAAAATTATATATATGTACACACACACACACACACACACGTCCACATATTTATGTTGCTTCTTTCGTAAAGCCTTTCTTGGTTCCTCAGAGATACTAATAAATACATGTTAAATTCCAAATAGGGCATAATCTTCTGGGATTGTCTTCTATTTACACCTGTACTTATCGAAAGTTCCTTCTCTCTTTATAAGACATTATAAAAATTGCAACCTTGGATTAATGAACCAAAATATCAGGCTGCCCTCTTGTTAATTGGAAAAAGACCCAAAGCAAAACTTGCTAGCAGAGTCACCTCCTGTTCAGCACACAGCCCCTAAAACATACAGCAGTTTGAGGGCCCATCACTCTTCTGTCAGTGTGTTGCACTGTGGTGGCTTGCGTGTTGCTATGATACTGGAAGCTATGCCACCAGTATTTCAAGTACCAGCAGCGTCATCCATGGTGGACAGGTTTCAGCACAACTTACAGACTAAGACAGACTAGGAAGAAAGGCCTGGAAATCCACTTCCAAAAATCAGATATTGAAAATCGTATGGATCCCAACAGAGTATGTCTGAGAGAGTGCTGGAAGATAAGCCCCCTAGGCTGGAAGGCCTTCAAAATACCCAGTGACTGCAACAATGGACTTGAGCATACCAAGATTGTGTAGATGGTGCAGGACTAGGCAACATTTTGTTCTGTATATAGGGTCACCATAAATTGGAGCTGACTTGATGGCTACTAACAACATCAGTTTGAGGGCAGTTTAGACGTAAGTTCTGCCCATATTCATTTGTTTTTTCTAATTATGCCTGCAGTACATTAATTTATTTAAAAAATTGATTTATTTGAAAAAATGCAGGCAGACAAAAGAAAAAAAAGTCTGTTTTTAAGCCCATATTCTATAAATTGCCACTGTTAGCATTTGTTGTATATATTCTTTCAGACTTTAAAATATATATTAAATTTAATATACATAAATGTTAAATATATTAATATTTATAGTATATATTTATAAATAAGCATCACATATTTACAAAATGGGATCGGAATATGTATAACATTTTGTGGTTCTACCACATTCTGTTGAATGGCCACACATTGCTCTAGCATATGGATATATTTATGTTTATTTAATGAGTCCCCTATTATTGGAAATTTACACATGTATTTTTCACCTCCTTTCCTGGAGAGCTGTCACCCTTGTAAAAGAGAAACACTGGTTCAGTCAGGTACTGCTCATATATACTGTGGAATACTAGTGACCAACAAGACAGTCATTAACATATAGGAAGGTCTTCCTCAATATATTGCTATGTGAATAAAACTCTATAATATTCCAGATTCTAACTAATACTCTGAGGAGCCCTGGTGCCGCAATGGTTAAGTGGTAATAGCAGAAAGGTTGGCGATTCAAACCCACCCAGCAGCTCCACGGGAGAAAGGCCTGGAGAGCTGCTCCCATAGAGATTACAGCCTAGGAAACCCTATGGAGCAGTTCTACTCTGTCAGGACTTGCTGTGAGTCAAAATTGACTTGACAGCACCTAACAACAACAATAACCAATCCCCTAGAGAGGACGTTTAGGTTTTTTCTAGTTTTTCGCTATAACAACTAACATATGCTGAACATTTTTGCTCACTTGTGTGAGTATTTCTACAGGATAGACATCTAGAAGTTGGAAGTGCCAGGCCAGAGGGCACACATTTAAAGACTGGAGAGATATTGTTATAAACTAAATAAAATCTATACCCCACTAAGAGTGTGTGAGGGTGCCTATTTTCTCTTATGCTCGCCAACACTGGGCATTATTAATCCTTTTGACATCTTATAGGTAGCAAATGATTGCTTATTTCAATGTCGCTTTCATTACTAAGGGCTTGCTCTGGCCGATGTTCTTTGGTGGAATAATGCCAGGAACTGTTCCATCAGAAATCACCCTGTGGATGAGTTCATTAGAACTGCATAGTCCTTGACAACTAGCTGAGGGCAGGGCCTGAGGAGCCCAGAGTTTAGATGACAAAGGAAGGGGATAGAACTTGGTCTTGGGGCTTTGCTTGGGGAAGGCAGGGCTGAAGGCCCCAGAGGGAGCCAGGGAGAGCCCGGGGCAGCTGTAGCAGGCCCCTGCTGAGAGTGGGGAGAGGAGCGGGAAAGGATAGTGGGGAGGTTCAC
>NW_004443997.1:2807411-2815348 GCF_000243295.1 Trichechus manatus latirostris
CCATGTCAGTCAAGATACAGAATATTGCCAGCACCCCAGAAATTCCTCTCGTGCTCCTTTGTAGTCAATCACCCCTCTCCTGCTCCAGACAACCACTTTGTTTTCTGTCACCATAGGTTAATTAGCTTTGCCTACTCTAGAGCTACATATGAATGGAAAATACAATATGTACTCTTTTATGTTTGCCCATTTTTCTTAATTCGGTGTCTGTGAGATTCAGCATGGATCAATAGTTTGTTCCTTCTTATTAATTAGTATTCCATTGAATGAACACACCACAAAAAAATTTTTTTTTTTTTTTTGGTTTTGCTTATCCATTTACCTGTTGATGGACATTTGGGTTGAACTAGATTCTGGTTATTATGATGAATAAAACTGTTACAAACATTTGTGTACAAGTATTTTTTGTGGACTTATGTTTTCACTTCTGCCGAGTAAATACTTAGGAGTGGAGTTGCTGGACCATAAAGTAGGTATGGAGCCCTAGTGGCGCAGTGGTTAAGCATTCAGCTGCTAACCAAAAGGCTGGCAGTTTGAATCCACCAGCTGTTCCTTGGAAACCCTATGGGACAGTTCTTCTCTCTCCTATAGGGCCACTATGAGCTGGAATCGACTTGGGGGCAATGGATTTGGTTTTGGTTGGTTTAAAGTAGGTATAGGTTTAACTTTATAAGAAATTGTAAGAGTTTGGAACAATGTTTTCGGAGAAGGCAGAGCATTGTATTAGGAGTTCAGAGACTAGGGCATGACCTCGGACAAGCCACTCTTTTCTTCAAAGCTCAGTTTCCTCACTCCAGAATGAGGGTAGGTTTCCCTGGGTGGCGCAAACAGTTAAGGAATCAACTACAAGCCAAAGGCTTCTCAGTTAGAACCAGCCCAGAGGTGCCTGGGAAGACAGACCTGGCGATCTGCTTCTGAAAGATCACAACTTGAAAACCCTATGGAGCAGCGCTACTCTGCACACTTGGGGTCGCCATGAGTCGAAATCTACAGCAACTAAGGACAACAACAATAAGAATGAGGGTGTGGGTTGGATGCTCTGAATTCTTTTTAGCATGAGAGTCTGTAATTCTTAGAGGATGGGGAATTAGAAAACCTGATGCATGCCTGATTGAGGCATGAAAGGAACTGGCCCTCAAGGCCATTAGCAGCCGCTCCCTGTGGCCAAGAAGGCGCAAGAAGCCTTTCCGTATCAGGGCTATCTGGGGGTAATCATCGTGTTAATCACACTTGTAGTTTAAAGAAGCCTTTGCCCCGTGGCGCTCACAGCCCTTTCACGTGGAACTTTGACTTTGGAAGATACTTTGCACTGAAGGAAGCCCTCCAAGCCCTCAAGCAGTGGAAGTGGGAAGCAGTGAGTAACTCAGGATGAGTCAAAACGGGAGATTAAACTGGGACCTGCGATTCCCACTGGCTGGAGAGCAGAGCAAAGGGGCACTGCAGCCGGCCCTCCATTGAGAATGAGGCCCTGTGGTTGGATCCACAGTCTAAGCCTATAAAAAAAATCCTAGTTTGGCTTCTCTGCTCTTCTCATTCACATCCCTGAACCATTCCTCTCTCCCATTAGCAATTGCTGTCTCAGGAAGGATCAATTCCTTACTATACCTATCTGTCAGAGCCAAACTGAAGCTAGAAGGTCAATCATCAGGCTCTCCTCCAATAATTGTTGTTATTGTTAGGCACTGTGGAGTCAGCTCAAACTGACAGTAACCTTATGTATAACAGAATGAAACACTGCCCGGTCCTGTGCCGTCCTCACAGTTGTTGCTGTTTGAGCCCATTGTTGCAGCCACTGTGTGAATCCATCTTCCTCTTTTTTGCTGACCCTTTACTTTACCAAGCATGATGTCCAGGGACTGGTCCCTCCTGATAACATGTCCAAAGTATGTGAGATGAAGTCTTGCCATCCTCACTTCTAAGGAGCATCTGACTGTACTTCCTCCAAGACAGATTTGTTCCTTCTTCTGTCAGTCCATGGTATATTCAATACTCTTTGCCGACACCATAATTCAAAGGTATCTATTCTTCTTCAGTCTTCCTTATTCACTGTCTAGTTTTCACATGCGTATGAGGCGATTGAAAATACCAGGCATATATGGGGCACTCAAGATATATTTGTTGAGTTGGTGAATCTATTATGGAGTTGGGTTAGAAGTTCTCTGTGGTTCCTTCCAAAACCAAACGCGTTGCTGTCAAGTTGATTCCAACTCATGGTGACCCCATGTGTTACAGAGTAGAATTGCTCCATAGTGTTTTCTTGACTGTAATCCTTATGGAAGCATATCACAAGGACTTTCTTCTGTGGTCCTGCTGGGTAGGTTCAAACTGCCAACCTTTTGGTTAGTAGTCGAGGGACCTTCTGTGGTCCCTTACCACTTGAATGATCAGTGATCCTGGAGTAGTGTTCAGAGTCCCTGAGTGGTGTAAACAGTTAATGGGATCAGCTGCTAACCAAAAGGTTAGAGATTTGAGTCCACTCAGAGATGCTTCGGAAGAAAGACCTGGTGATCTGTTTCCCAAAAATCAGCCATTGAAAACTCTGTGGAGCACAGTTTCTACTCTGACATACAGGGCGTCGCCATGAGTCAGAATGGACTCAATGGCAACTGGTGGGGGTAGTGTTCATCTTCCCTCTCTTCTTCCCTTCACTCCTCCCTCCCTTCCTTCTCCCTCCCTTCCTCCTCCTGTCTATTGATCTAGTAGATCTAGTAGATAATACATTCACATGGTTCATAAGGTACATAGGGTATATAGAGAAAGCCTCTTGGCCATACAGATTTTCTTCCTGGAGGCAATCATTTTAACAGTTTCTTGTGTATCCTAGAGATTTTTTTATGTAGCGATAAACAAATATGTACCTATATTCTTCCCCCATCTCCTACTATTTTACACCATTTGCATACTATACACTGTTCTGCATACTTTGCTTTTTTAACCAAACAAAATATCTCAGAGATCAATCTATATTGATACACAAGAATTTTCTTATTCTTTTTGTTTGTTTATGGCTGCATAGTTAAGTGGATGTACTGTAATATATTTAAACAGTCCTTTCTGGATGGGCATGTAGGTTATTTCCAATATTTTCCCATTACAAACAGTGCTGCAATAAATAACTTTGAATGTAGGTTGTTTTGCCTGTATGTGAGCCTATCTATAGCATAAATTCTTAGAAGTAAAATTGTTGGGTCAAAGAGTATGTGCGTGTAAAATTTTGATGGACATTTTCAAATTATTCTGTAGAGGTGATAACAAATTATACTCCCATCAGCAATGTGTGAGAGTATATTGTTTCTCCTCACAACACAAGATGTTATCGATTTTTTAAATGACCGTTTCCAGTCTGGTAGGTAAAAAATAGTATCTTACTGTAGTTTTAATTTGCATTAATCTGATTAGAGAGAGATTGGATTTCTTTTAATATATTTATGTGCTATTTATATTCCTTTTATATTAACTTTCTATTTTTGGTTCATTTTTCTATTGGGGTTGCAATGGATGGGTGAGTAAATATTATGAGCTAGTTCAGAGCAGAGCTCCAGCTCCTCGAAATCTGCCCTCTCTGCACTGTTTGTTTATACACCCTTCTTTGGCACTTGGACCCATTCACTGCCAGCATCCTCTGCAGTTCAAGGTCCTGAATTGACCCTGTTTTTGCTGATTCGACTGATGTTCTAGTTGATTTGTATGTGATACTGTATGTGGTCTTTATTCAGCTTTAATTACTCCCTTCCTTTGCAGGGAAATCCCATTCTCCTTAGTCAGCAACATCGAAAGTTACAGTACATAATCCTTTGACTGATGTATGCCAACTGTGATCATAAAATAACAAGGAGTTACTCATCTTTATAAGTATTTTGCAATTCCCTTTAACTCAACACTGCTGCCATGGTTACAATGGAATCACTCTTACCTCACGGTATCTCTGATGCTTCTTGTGTCATATACAGGTGCAAAGTGTCACAGCCAGGACAGGAAACAGATCTCCTAATTTCCAGTTCAGAGCTCTTTCATTTACCTGTCCATCCACCTATCATCCATCCATCCATCCATCCATCCATCCATCCATCCATCCACCCACTCATCCATCATCCACCCATCCATCATCCACCCATCGGCATCCACCTATCCATCTACCTATCATCCACCCATGTATCTATCATCCACCCATCTATCTAACTATCATCCATCCATCCACCCACCCATCCATCATCCACCCATCCATCATCCACCCATCCACCTATCCATCTACCTATCATCCACCCATCCACCTATCATCCACCCATCCATCTACCTGTCATCCACCCATCCATCTACCTATCATCCACCCATCCATCTACCTATCATCCACCCATCTATCTACCTATCATCCACCCATCCATCTACCTATCATCCATCCATCTGTCATCCATCCATATAGCATCCACTCATCCATCCATCCATCCATTCATCCACCTATCATCCACCCATCCATCCATAATCCATCCATTCACTCATAAATCAATCCATCCATCCATTCATCCATCCCATCCATCCACCCACCCACCTGGCCTGTGGCTCCTTCTTGTTTCAAAAAGGATTAAAAAATACCTACAATAAGATTTATGTGATTTATCAATATATATTTACTGGTCTTCTATATGTTCCAGATCACATGTGATAGGCACTGGAGATAGAACAGTGAATAAAAGAGACAAAGTCCCCACACTCACAGAGCTTGTCTTCTAGTGGGGAAGTCAGACAATAAACAAATAAGCAAAGGAACAAATGAATTATTTATATTTGGTTATGAATACTACAAAAGACATGAACTGGAGTGGGAATGGGGCTGTTTTAGTTAGAATTGCCAGGAAAGGCATCTCAGAGAAGGTGACATTTGAACAGAGACCTGGAAGATAAGAAGCTGATTCAGTCATGTGAAGAGGTGGGGGGAGCATCAGGGAGAACAACAAAATGCATAGGTCCCAAAGAAGAAAAGAGCCTGGCATGCTAGAAGAACAGAAAGGAGGCAAGTGTGGCTGGAGCCTGGTTAACAATGATGTGAGATGGAGAGACTGGCAGGGGCCAGATCATGAAGACCAGGACATGGGCTTTATATTTTATGCTAAGCTGGATAGGAAATAATGGAAGCGTTTTGAGCAAGGGTGTATGTGACCTGATTCACCTTTTAAAAGATCCCCTTACTGCTGTATGGCGAATGGGAAAAATGAATGGGAGAGGGAGAAGACCAGGAGGCTGGTGAAATCATTCAGGCAGATGGTGGTGGCTGGCCTAGGGTGACAGCAGTGCAGATGGAGAGCTATGGATGGAGTTGGAATTATTTTGGTGGTAGAACCAACGGGACTTGCTGAAAGATTAGATATAGGGGGGAGATGATGTCAAGAGGGGGTTGTGGCTTGAGCAAATGAATGTGTGATAGGCCCCTTTACTGAGAGGAGAAGTTTGGGAGAGGAGTGGGTTGTGTGTGTGTGTGCATGCATGCATGTATGTGTGTATGTGAGGGGGAATTTAAGAGAACTAAATGAGAAAATCTCTTTCTACTTACCATCCTGCCTCTGAAAGCTCACTGAGGGTCTACATCTTTGGACTTGTACCCTCCAAAGCGCTGGTGCTTGTGTTGTGCACACCCACATTTCTGACAACCCACTGGACTTCTGCCAGTGTATTGCCCAGAGGTCTAAAGATCAACATGGCTCCAACTTTACCCATCATTGTTGTCATGGTTTGAATTATGTCCCCCAAAAAATGTGTGTACCAATTTGTCCAGGCCATGATTCCTGGTACTGTGTGATTTTCCTGTATGTTGTAAACCTGCCTCTATGATGTTAGTGAGGGAGGATGGGTGGCAGTTGTGTTAGTAAGGCAGGACCTGATCTACAAGACTGGATTGTGTCCTGAGGCAATCTCTTGAGATATAAAAGACAGAAGTGAGCAGTGAGACAGGGGGACCTTATACTATCAAGAAAGCAGTGCCGGGAGCAGAGCGCGTCCTTTGGACTGGCGTCCCTGCTCAGAGAAGCTCCTAGTCTGGGGAAACACCGAAGAGAAGGCTGACAGAGAGGAAAAGCCTTCCCCTGGAGCTGACACCCTGAAATTGGACTTTTAGCCTACTTTGACTGTGAGGAAATAAACTTCTCTTCATTAAAACCATCCACTTGTGGTATTTCTGTTATAGCAGTACTAGATGACTAAGACAATTGTCATTCCAATCTTATTTCTCCCCCAGCATTCCCAAGCCAGGTGAACGCATTTGGTTGCCAGCTGAGCTAGAATTTGGGAGTCATCCTTAATGCTTCTCCCTTTAAAAAACTCCCATCTTGGAAATCACCAAGTCCTATCCTTTCATTTCTGGAAATACTTCCCTTCCTCTCTACCACCATAGCCACTGACAAAGTTTAAGGCATCCCTCATCATGGCACACCAGATTATGCAATAGCCTCCTCTCTGCCCTTGGCCTGCAGTCTTGGCCCTTGGTAGTCCACCCTCCCTGAAGCTGTCTGGTGGAGAAGTTTGAGATATCTCACCACTATGCTTTCTGTGAAGTTGTTCTTAACATTTTTTTTTTTTTTTTTTGAGGTGGGGGTGGTCACTGGCCTTTCGGAGAATTTGATAAAAGCCATGAGCCCTCTCTCCAGGAAAACACAAATCTGACCACAGTTTTGCGTACAATTTTAGGGAGGTGCCTGAAATCCACCTCTGTGGGGTTTGTGAATCTAAGGCTAGGGACCAATGCCTTACTGGCCCTCAGTGTTCTATGGAATGAATTCTAGCATGCTTAGCATGATGTATAATGTTCCCTGTGGTCCAATTCCAGCCCACGTCTCTGGCCTTATCTCCTGCTGTTTTGTCCATCCAGGCAGACCACAAGCACTCCCCATTCTCTGAATATGCATACTGTGTTCTCTCACACCACCATACTTTTCCAAGCATGGTTCCCTTTGCTGGACTGTCTTTCCCCAACTGTGTTGCTTCAGGAATTCCTACTTGTCCCTTAAATATCCCCTTTTAATATTATTTCTTTTGTCCTTCTCTCTACCTCCCTTAGCTAGACAAAGTTAGGCAAGTTCTTCCTTACCTTGCCTTACCATCAGAGCATGTATCACATTATAATTGTTTCTCCTCATTATTTTAATTCATTTATTCACCCAGCTAATGTTTATTGAGTATCTACTATATGCTAGCCACAGACTTAGGACAGTGATGGCCGAGAGACATTGTCACTACCCTCATGAAGCTTGTAGTCCAGTGGGGAAGACAGATATGAAATGTATAGTTATACAAATAAATATAAATAGAAAATTGAGACAAGTGCTAGTAAGGAGGAGAAGAGGGCTCTCTGAAGGACAGTTTAGCCTGGGGGTGGGGTGCAGGAAGCCCTTGAAGGAAATTTAAGATGAGACTAAAGGATGTGTGTGGGCTATCTGGGTGAAGAGTAGGGGGAAACGCATCCTTGGTGGAGAAACGGCATGTGCATATTATGCGTAAACTTTCCTTGATTGACTATGAGGGCCTGGAGGCCGAGATCATGTTTTATTCAAGTTTGTAACCCCAGTGCCTGGTGTGACTAGATATACTGAATGAATGAATGAATGAATGATTGAATATGTTTCTCAATGTAGAATTATCAGGACCAGCCATTAGAAGAGAGGGAGTATTCTATTGATCCAGAGGGTTTTTGTTGGCTAATTTTCAGAAGTAGACCTCCAGGCCTTTCCTCCTAGTCTAAGTCTGGAAGCTCCTCTGAAACATGTCCACCACTGGTGACCCTGTTGGTATTTGAAATACTGGTGGCATAGCTTCCAGCATCACAGCAACACACAAGCCACCACAGAATGACAAACTAACAGGATGGCAAGACTTCACCTTGCTTACTTTGGCCACGTCATCAGGAAACACCAATCACTAAGAAAGGTTATCGTGTTTAGTAAAGCAGAGGG
>NW_004443997.1:2816542-2846129 GCF_000243295.1 Trichechus manatus latirostris
ATAAAACACAGGTAAGCATCCTTCTGGTATTCTCTGCTTTCAGCCAAGATTCACCTGACATCAGCAATGATATCCCTCATTCCACGTCCTCTTCTGAATCTAGCTTGAATTTCTAGCAGTTGCTTGTCGATGTACTACTGCAACTGCTTTTGAATGATCTTAAGCAAAATTTTACTTGCATGTAATATTAATGATATTGTTCAATAATTTCCACATTCTGTTGGATCACCTTTCTTTGGAATGGGCACAAATATGGATCTCTTCCAGTTGGTTGGCCAGGTAGCTGTCTTTCAAATTTCTTGGCATAGATGTGTGAGCACTTCTAGCACTGTATCCATTTGTTGAAACATCTCAGTTGATATACTGTCAATTTCTAGAGCCTTATTTTTCAACAATGTCTTCAGTGCAGCTTAGACTTCTTCTTTCAATACCATTGGCTCTTGATCATATGCTGCCTCCTGAAATGGTTGAACATCGACCAATTCTTTTTGGTACAGTGACTCTTTGTATTGAAGGCAGTCAGCAAGCCCCTGTTATATCACGTCAGATCCCCATATCAAGGTGATTCTCAGAGAAAGCCCAAGGTCATCCAGAGCATCAGGGCCGAGCCAGAGCTCAGATCCTTGGATGGAACACATCAGGGGTCATCCTCCTGCTGATTTTGGTTTTAGAGGGAGCATCAGGAGCTCTTTGCCCTGAGCCAACAAAGAAAAGGAAAAGGAGAGACAATTGTAACAGCCATCTCAGCCCCTCACCTTTGGGGATGTCTTTCTGTCAGTGAGCCCCTTCACACAAATCATCTCAGGTGCCCCTCTTAGGAATGTGAGTCGGTCATTGTTTCTATGACATTTTACAGATGTTCAAAGGGAGGGTCATGGATGTTAAGTGAGCTGTCCATGGTCTGCTACTGGTTGGTGGCTGAACTGAGATTCAGACTAGTATATGGGCCCCCTCCCCAGCTTCCACTTCCCCAAAGCTCACAGCCTCCCAACATAGGCTGTTAATTTCACTGCATGGCCAGAGCTCCAGAGCTGGCCGTTCCACCACGGGGTCTCTTGCCATGAAGCAGTCTAGCCAGTGAGAAGTGGACACAGCGCATTTTGGGCCTTTCCTAGCTTCAGGTCTGCTGGGTGGGGGCCCCCAGGCTGGCAGAAGAAGATGGGACTCCTGTGGGACCTCTGCAGATGAATGGTGTTGAAGGAGGCAGAAAAGAGGACAATGGCTCATGTCCAGTTATTTGCCAGGAGTTAGTACCCTCCAAATTCCTGGTTCCCTACTCTTTCCCTTGTCCCCACCATCTACAGACATAGGCTTAGCAGCTTCAGAGTCACTGAATATTTGATCTTCTACCAACATTTTTGGCTGTGACTCTGTGGACGCCTGGCCTTTTAAACTCAGAGTCTTACTCTGACCACCGATTGTGAACTCATGTGGCCTTAGGTGGGGTCTGCTTTCTGTTTTCAGGCCTGTCTTTCCTCATCAGCTTCATCTTCCCCCATTATTGATGTTGCTAGTTACCATCAAGTTGGCTCCAACTCACAGTGACCCCATGTACAACAGAACGAAATGTTGCTCAGTCTTGCACCATTCCCATGATCGTTGGCATGTTTGAGTCCATTGGACAATAATCTGTTGTGATCCATAGGACTTTCGTTGGCTATTTTTTGGAAGAAGATTGCCAGGCCTTTCTTCCTAGTATGCCTTAGTCTGGAAGCTCCACTGAAACCTGTCCACCATAAGTGACTTTGCTAGTATTTGAAATACTGATGGTATATCTTCCAGCATCATAGTAACATGCAAGCCACCACAGCGGGACAAACTGAGAGGCAGGTGGTGGACTTCTCACATAGTTGGGGCTTTCTTCCCTCTCTGGGGTTCTGGTAACAAGCTTCCTTTTAGTGACATGGTTGGCACCAGTTTGGGCAGGAGAGAGTGGCTCTCAGGGTGAGGTCGACAAGATCCTGATCAATGAGCAGTGATCCAGCAGCTCTGGTCAGCTGTGTAGGGGCAGGCCGTGCCTCACACCATGTTCTGGAAGCATCCACTCAGGAAAACTAGGGTTTAAAGTGTCCTTTTAGAAGAAACCAATGAGGATGAGCAATCACAAAAGGGCCTCAGGCAGCCTGGGGATGACCAGCCCCTGGGGGTTACTTGCTGATGACATGCTTTTTATTTTTTCTTTTATCTCCACCTGGCCCCTCTCTATTCATTGCACGCCTCGCCCCATGCTTGCCCATTCTGGAATGTCCCTCACTCCCCACTCACTTGGCTCACTCCTCCTCTTTCAGGTCCTGCTCAAGCCTTCCCCTCGGGCCTCCCCCAACCTTACCTCATTTCCAGATCAAATTCTTTGCTAGATGCTTGGAGCATTAGTACTTCTCCTTCAAAGCACGTATCACAATTGTAATTTTCTAGATATTTGTCTCATGTTTGCTGGCGGTCTGTCTTCCCCACTGAGTAGGAGCCATGTGGGGCTTTTTCACTGCTGTATCCTCAGGGTTAGCACACATCACCTGGCACAGAGAAGCTGCTCTTTTGTTGCAGGAATAAATGAATGAATGAATGAATGCATTTTCTGGCTTCTCCCTGACCATTGCCCCTTTCCCTCTCTGCCCATCTATGTTCTACTGTCCTAGAAAGATCAAAGGAAGGCTTGGTCCCTCCTTTGAAGCCCTGTACACTTCCAGTGCCCTCCCCACCCACTTTTTGGATTTGCTCATTCCCAAAGACTCCACTTTCTGTGCCTTGTACTTTCGGAACTTGGCACAGCCTGGCCTGGACCTGCACTTGTCCTGTGGGTGGGATCACCTCCAGACCAGAAGTTCCCTGAGGTTAGGGACTCTTCCTGGGCTTTGTGGAATGCAGGAATGACTGGAGCTGTGACTGAGGGCTGAGCTCTTCTCCAGAGGCACCCACAGTGGGAGCCCTGCTTCCAGCGTCCCCAGAAGAGGAATTCCTGCTCCCTGTGGGCATTATTTCCCTGAGGGGTCCAAACAGTTAATGTACTTGGCTGCTAACCGAAAGGTTGGAGGTTTGAGTCCACCAAGATGCACCTTGGAAGAAAGGCCTGGTGGTATACTTCTGAAAAATCAGCCATTGAAAACCCTATGGAGCACAGTTCTACTCTGAACACATGAGGTCACCATGAGTTGAAATTGACTGGATGGTAACTGTTGTCTTCTTTCTTTCTTTTTTCTTTTTTGGTGGGCATTTTGCTAGGCCCTGGGCATGCCCTTATACAGTTTATACTCCTGGGAATGGGTGGGGGGAAATGGGGAAAACAGACACCATGGACACTGTCCAACGGCAGCCTCAGGAAGAACAAGTGCTGATGGGAGAGAGTGAGAAGTGGATCAGTCCCTGGTAGCAGGTAGGCTCTGACCTCAAGGCACTGAGATGCAAAAGGACAGGCCTCTCATCTTTGGGCAGTGGATGGCTTGCTAGTGTTGGGCAGGGAGGGCTTGAGGCAGAACAGAGCCCTGTGTTCTGTGTGGGTCCTTCTCCCTCCGTGAGCCTCATTACCTGAACAGGGCTCCCCTCTCCCAGAGCAACCACTGCTGGCTCTAGGGCAGCCCCTGGGAGCATCCCCCAGCCCTCCCTCTGAACTAGGCCTGCCCTAGCCTGGGCTGCAGGGCCAGCTCTGTCATAGGCTTCCGGTGTGACCTGGGGTAAGTTACGCCTCCTCTCTTGGCCATTGCTGTCCTGAGCTCCCGCTTGCAGCCTTGACACCTGTTTCCAGGTGGGCTGGCCGAGTCCCCAGCAAGAGTCAGGGTTTGATGAGCTCCTTGGAAGGGGTTTTCTGGTATTATCCCTCCCACCTGTCTCAGAAGGGCCCCAAATGGCATTAGTGGGAAGCAGGTGAGGCCCAGAACAAGGAGACCGTTCCCTGGGAATCCCCTCTCCCAGCCCCCTTTCTCCCTTCTTACAGTGGGGGTAACTGCCCCCAGGAGCTCCAGGCTGTGGAGGGCGAGTCAGGAAGGGGAGTGGGTGGCCATCCCGGTGACAAAGAGATTGCAATTGTGCAGAACTTCACCCGTCAATATCGGGCAACCTCCTCTCCTCATCACAAGGTTCTCCAGCTAGAGAACTTGGCTGGCTACTGGGAACAGCCATCTGACGGTCTTGCACCCACTTCACGCCTGGAGAAGCTGGGATGTGGGACCAGTCCAAGAGCAGGTGGGTGACCCACAGCCTCTAAGCCCGCGCCCTAGGCCGCCTGGTCCCTGATGGGAGCGGCTCCGGCTCTGTCCGGGTGCGGCTTCCTGGCAAGCCAAGAGGTGGGCCGGCCGGTGACTGCGGGAGCACAGAGCGCCTTTGTGCCAGGCGGGCACCACCCCCCGGCCTGCACCTCCTCCCTCGGGGACAGCCCTTACCTGCCGGCGTCGTGGCCCCGCCGGCAGCTCTGGCCACTCTGGCTCCGCGCGCCCAATCGCCCAGCTCCTCGACGACGCGCAGCGCAGCCCAGGGACCGGGCACTGCCGCGCCGCTGCCCAGCGGCGCAGGTCCCCTCCCCCGGGGCTGATCATTAACCCGGGGGCCGTGTAAGAGGCAGCGGCCGGGACACGGGGACGCGTCGCCGCCATGGAGAACAGCACCTCGAGCCCCCTTGCGTCCTACGAGCGCATCCGCAATCCTGCGGACATCTCGGTCATCGTCATCTACTTCGTGTTGGTGATGGGCGTCGGGCTCTGGGTATGTGGGGAGCTGGGACAGCGGGCTGAGGAGCAAGGCTAGCGGGAGGGATGAGGAGCGGCGCATGGAGAGTGATGGCCTGGGGGCTGTGGGTTTAATTTCAGCGTCTGTGGAGCAGAGCCGAGTCTAAAGGACTAGGCGTGCCTTGGAAGCACTTGAGGGAAGTTAAGAAGGCACAGTGCAAGCAAGGTGAAGGGGACCGGGTGAGGGTGAGAAGTGAGAGAGCTGTGAGGGGAGTCGGCCAGGAAGGCCAGAGAGGGATGCCAGAGAGCCTGCACTGAGCAGCATGGGGATGACAGAGGTTGGCAGAAGGTGCCAGGGGCCAGGACAGGCAGCTTGCAGCTGCAGGGAAGGTCTGGGGCTTGGGAGTTGAGCCCATGGAGGTGACTGTCCTGTCCGATGGAAGAGAAACAGTGTAGAACCTAGGGACACAAGCACTCAGACTGGCCGCCAGCTGCAGGTGCCTGGGCAGCGGGTGGAGGCCTGACCATTGCCCCTCTTGGAAAGGCTGGCCTCCAGGCCTTGGTGCTTTGGAGTCCTAGGGACTGGAGCACTTGGAGTCGTGGCTGCAGGGCCAGGAGGAGGAAGGCAGGAGGCTGGCCAGGTGTTGGAAGAGGGAAGTGCCGGGGTTCCCCTTTGGGACTCTGGGGACACATCAAACCACAGAAACTTGTTCTCAGCGCTTGGAACTTGGAGATTTCACTGTGACGGACTCTGGCACACCCAGCCACTAGACAAGGAGGTGATTTAAAAGTGTGGAAATATTCCAGCCACCTTCAAGGGCTGTCCTGGAGGGTGACAGGCTGAAAGACTGAGGGAGGCTTCGGTGCCAGCAGGTGGCTGTGTTTAACTCTTTTGACTTAGAGGAGGGAGGGTGAGCATTAACCCTTCCATGACCATGGAGTTTTTTCAGGGGGTAAATGGAAGTGTTGATTTTTTTTAGGGTTTTTTTTTTTTTTTTTTTTTGAGGTGTGGATGTGTGTGTTGATTTTTTAAAAAAGGAATTGTATAGACCAGCTGTGACTGAAAGCCTCCTGGAATGTCATGTAGAGTTAGAGGGGTTGACTCTTTCTGTGTACTCTCTGCTTCCTAGACACAGTGGAAAGTGTCCAGTTAGGAGACAGAATACTCAGGTTACCGTACTGGCTTTGGCATGGTTTAAGTCGTTTGACTTTGGGTAACCTCCCCCAGCCTCAGGTTACTCAACTGTAAAGTAGGTACAATCTTATCCAGTCTTACGACTCCCCAAGGTTGTAGTGGGGACCTGCAGAGAGAATCTGAAAGGTTCTTATGGACCCCTTCCTGGATAGGGTACTGTTGTCATTTGACCTCTAGTTATGAGTTAGGCCCTAAATAATTTTTGTCCTTTTAAACAAAATGGACAACAATGGTCAGCAGGATAGTACATCTTCACAAAAAGCCACGAGATGGGGAGAACAGGAAGGGTAATCCCGTTTTCGGAAGAGAAATCAATGCCCGATGTAGTGATTTGCCGAGGGTCACAATAGATGAAATTGTCCCTGGAACTCAGGTCTCTTGACTCCTGGTTTTCCATGTGCTTTGCCACCTTGCCTGCCCCCTCCCCAACCCCATCCCAATTTTCAAGTGCTGCAGCCAAGAGTCACATCCATCATTTGCTAGCAATGCTACTGCCTGTTTCTGAGAAAATCACCATTAATCTCTCTGTTCCCTGAACCGATCTCATCTCAGCCCTGCCAGGCCTGTTGATCATGGTGTTTACACTTTTCAAATACCTGTAAATTGGTATCACTTGCCCTGTTAAATGCTACTTAATGAGCCTGTTAGTATTTGTCCACGTTTAATCTTCCCTCATTAGTCAGTGACTCTGGACCCTGATCATTCAAGGTGCTGGATTTCTTCCAGTTGACTTCCTCTTTTTGCTATTGAAGCATCAAGAGCAGCTGGGTTAGGGATGGGAATCCTGGCCCCTGCATTGTCTCTGGGCTGTGCAGACAGAATGGCCCAGGCCCATTGTGCTTCCTCAACTTAGAAAAGACACCCACAGCCAGTGTCCTGTCTGTCACCGTCCCCATCTCTTCCAACATTGTTTTGTTTGGTTTTATCCTCTTCCAACCCTGCCTCATCCGTTCATATTTGGGCCTTAGCTTGTTACTTCTTGAATGTGTATTTCCTTTTTTCTTTCCCTACCTCTTAGTTTGTTTTTTTGAGATTGTGTATCATTTTAAATGGAATCTTTGACTTTATTCTGACTGGAAGATTTCATTAAGCTATCCTGCGACCCCTTATGCAGGGATTATTAAACTATGACCCATAGGCCAAGTCTGGCTTGTTTTTGCATAGCCTACAGCCAAGAATTGTTTTTACACTTTTAAAGGATTGTAAAAGAGCAAAGGAAACAAAAAGAATGTGTGGCAGAGACTGTATGTATCCCACAAAACCTACAGTATTTGCTCTCTGGTCCTTTACAGAAAAAAATGTACAGTAAATTTTTAGGCATTTGAACCATAGCATCATTCTATGCCTGAGTTGGAATGGCCCCTGGGGGAGCCCAACCTTCTCATTTTACAGATGAGGATCAGAGAGGATGACCAGAAATCACTCAGATGAATTACTGGCAGAGATGGGACTAAAACCAGGTCTTATGATACCAAAGGAGTCCCTGGGTGGCGCAAATGGTTAAGCACTCAGCTACTGTCTGAAAGACTGGTGGTTCAAACCCACGAAGAGGTGCCTCAGAAGACAGCCTGGTGATCTGCTTCTGAAAGGTCACTATCTTGAAAGCCCTATGGAACAGTTCTACTCTGCACACAGGGTCGCCATGAGTAGGAATCGACTTGATGACAACTAACAACAATAATATGGAGCCAAAGCTAATACCCTTTCCACTCTTCCACCTTTTCTCCTCCCAAAGATAGGACCCTGTCTGAGACACCCTCTCCATGGTCCTTACCACCATGGGCATTGACTCAACAGTGTCCTTGTGGTGCTGAATTCCTTCTTTCCTCACATATTTCTGGGAAGCAAGGGCCTAAAATTTATTGAGTTCAACCTTCTTCATCCTATGCTTGAGTCCCTTCTTTTACCATCTTGACAAAACCATCTTGACAATTGTCAGCAGCCTTCTGCTTGAGTACTTCCAGGAGAATCTCTCTTCAGTGGCACTGCTTCCATCTCTGGACAGTTCTGACAGCGAGGAAATTCTTCCTAATACTGAGCTCAGCCCAAAGTCCTGGAGGACCTCCCACTGCGTTGGTGCAGACCATGCTGAGCTTGTCTGGCCACTTTATGTACTAGAAGACAATTGGCCACACTCGAGTCTTCTTTCTCCAGACCCAGCAGCCTCAGTTTCTTAGGCTTTTCCTTATCTAAACAGAGGTCTGAAGCTCCTTCCTTTTGCTCAATATTTTTATTCCATTGAGAAAGCAAGAAAAAACAAACAGACAGACAAAGAAACAAACAAACAAATCATGGTGAGTCAGTAATTGTGCTTCTTTTGCCTCTGTGGCTTGCAGTTGTGAGTTTATTTTCTTCTAGTTGTTGGATGGACAGGCAAATTTAACGCCATGGTTTAGAAAGTGGAGTTCTGGAGCCTTAAAGTTTTCCTTTGTGTATCCCTTGCTCACGGGGCCAGTGTCTTTCTATTTGTAGGGCAAACAGTGAAGAAGAGGAAGGCAGGGTACCTGGACTGCAATGCATGCCCCAGAGGGGAGAAAAGAAAACAGTTGCTGTCGAGTTGATTTCGACTCAGGGTGACCCCATGTGTGTTACAGTAGAACTGTGTTTCATAGAGTTTTCAATGGCTGATTTTTGGAACTAGATGGCCAGGCCTTTCTTCTGAGGAACATCTGGGTGGACTTGAACCTCCAATCTCTCAGTTAACAGCAGTGAGTTAACCGTTTGCACCACCAGGGGACTGCCGGGGGCACCTACTAAATACTGCTCATAGACTGACTCTTTGCAGAGTGCCTGCCGGATGAGTGCTGCTCATTTCCAAAATGGGCTTTAAAGATGGGATACAGGGGAGAAGTGAAGGCTGAGGGAACTGAGAACCCAATCATTCAACATTTTATTCAATGTCTATCATCCACAAGGCATTATATTAAGCCTTTTGGGGGATTAAATGATAACATAAAGTAAAACGAAATTGTAAGGGTCATGAGAGAAATACAGAAAAGTCCTCCAGGTGTTCAGAAGAGGGAGAGATTACTTTTGTTTGGGGAGGAGAGGGTGCCATCAGATAGAACGAGGCATCTGTGGGGGAGTGTCAGGTAGGGCTTCCTGGGAAAAGTGGCATTTGAGGGGCCTTGAGGATGAGTATGGAGCCCAGATTGTGCAGTGGTTAAGAGCTGAGTGGTTAAGGTCTGCAGTTCGAATTCAACAACCTCTCCTTGGAAACCCTATGGGGCAGTTCTACTCTGTCCTATAGGGTCACTATGAGGTGGAATTGACTCGACGGCAATGGATTTGGGTGGGTTTGAGAATGGGTAGGTACGGTCTGGCCTTGCAGAGATGAGAGGACGGGCATTCCAGAGAGGGAAGGGCCTGAAGGAGACACACTTCTCCTAACCTTTTATCCATCCTCAATATATTCTAGCCCTCCAATCTCACATTCTTCCTTAAAGCTCTTAATTTCTGAGACTAACTGGGAAATATTTTTGTGTGGGCTCCAAATTCACTTTTTCTGTTCCTCCAACCCTCCCCAGAAGCTATCAACCTTCAGAATACCTTCCAGATGACCTTTTCCTGACCAATTGCCAGAGCCTGGGTCTTTGGAACTTCTTCCAATTTCACTCCTACCTACCTTCTCTCTGCTCTTCAGGTCTGTTGAGTCTCTTACTATTCCCACTACGGAGGCCTCGAGAGTATGTCTTATGGGCAGGAGGACCTTGCCAGGAGTCCAGAAAGGTCTGAGCTGTGTTCTCCCTGGCACTGCCTAGCACACAGTAGGTGCTCAACAAATCTGTGTTGATTGGATGCATGAATGGCCAGCTCACTAGGGACTAAGTCCCATCAATACATCCCTGCAGTCTGAGCACATAGCAGTGTGCTGTCCCTAGCAGCTAAGTTTGCTGAATGAATGGCGAGTGACTGAGTGCCTGACATGGCACTCGCAGAGGATAATTCCTTTGGATCAGAGACCCTCTGAGCCTCAGTGTTCACCCGTGGGAATGCAAACACCTCTGACAGGGCTAAGTCATTGTCTACCATTAACATCTTCAGGGAGCTTATCAAGCTTCAGCTGAGGGAAGGCCATTAACATAGAGAAAGGAAGGCGGAGGGGGCCAGCGACAGAGACACCTTCCCTGTTTTGTGCTGGAGGCCTGCATCTGGGCCTGAGCTGGACCAGGAATAAACTAAAGGCCCAAGAGGCAATACTCCAAAGGAGCTGTGTTAGGGACTGGCTATCATTTATTGAAAATTCGTGTTTTTCTTCTCATAAGCCTTTAGTGGCTCCCCACTGCCTACAGAATAAAACCTGTGCTTCCTAGCCTGGCACTTGAGGCCCTGTGGTCTACCTCTACATATCAGCACTCTCCCCATTCAAACATCTCATCCAGTTTCACCTGCCGGCACCCTATCTCTCCCTCCCACACACGCTAGGCCAAGGCACTTAAGGTCATTGTTCATTCTGTTCCCTTTTTCCCTGACTAATAAAACCCCATACTTTCTCCAAGATTTGTTGAAACGCTGCCCTTCTCTGAAGCCTTTCCTGACACCCCAGTCCAAAGGAATCCCCCTCCTTCCTCTCTATTTACCTCAGTTGTCATAACATATTGAAAAGTCATGATCCTAAGAAGCTCCTATGTAAATCCTCAGAGAGGAAAGATTGAAATGAGTTTGAATGTCCAGTCTTTTAAGTAATACTTAGTACTACCTTACATTCTTATAGTATCTTCTGTTCTTTCTTCCTCCTTTCTTTCTTTTATAACAGCTTTATTGAGACATAATCCATATACCATATGGCTGCTTTTCAAAAGTATGATATTTCATTAGGCACCTTGAGTAAGAAAGGCAAGAAAAGTTACATTTTCCCCTGTTTAATAGGCAAGGATACAGATCCAGAGAAGTGAGGTAACTTGCTAGTTGCAGAGCTAGGACTAGAGCTAGGACTAGGACAAGCTGTTTAAACTTTCTGAGCCTTCAGTTTCCTTGTCTGCCAAATGTAGGTTCCTGCCTGGGTATATAGGTAGGTATGTCCTTTCGGCTGGCAAGGACAATGTTCTAGTTTCCTACTAAATTTTTACCCTTTTACCCTCAGGCTATGTTTTCCACTAATCGTGGGACTGTTGGAGGCTTCTTCCTGGCAGGCCGAAATATGGTGTGGTGGCCGGTAAGTTTTCCCTGAAATACTGTTTGCTTAACTACGATGATCCCTTTTCTTCTGGGCTTTGAAAGGTGGTGATTCTTCCTTCTGCCTTAGATGCCTGCTAGTGGGTTTCCTCCTCCTCAGGTTTCCTGGGTACCCTAATCTCCAGTGGTAAGGGAATTGCTTTTACATAAATAATGCTTGGAATCCCTCCAGGAATAAACAGAAGAAAAAGACCGCACATCGTGGTCAGTGTGGAGAAGCAAAAAGAGCACGCAGACCCAGGTGATCTTGGGCAAGTCTGAGCTTCCACTTTTGTATCTATAAAATGGGGATGATAATATTTACCTTCCAGAGTTCTTATTAGGAATCCCTAGGTGTGGCAAATGGTTAAGCTCTCTCTTGACTACTAGCTGAAATGTTGGTGATTAGAACACACCCAGGGGTGCCTCAGAAGACAGGCCTGGTGATCTTCTTCCAAAAGGTCTTGAAAACCCCATGGAGCAGTTCTAATTTGATGGCAACTAACAACAACAACAGGGTTCTTATGAGAAGTGGGTACAACATATGTGGTGGAAAAAATCAATCAATGTTAACTCTTTTACTTATATTTTAAGCCCCACAGAGGAGGGACTTTATCTGCCCTACCTCCAGCACCTAATGTAGTGCCTGATACATAGGAAAACAAACAGTTGTAGAGTTGATTTCGACTCATGGCAACCCCATGTGAGTCAGAGTAGAACTGTGATCCATAAGGTTTCAATGGCTAATTTTTTGGGAAGTCTTTCTTTTAAGGTGACTCAGGTGGACTCAAACCTCCAGCCTTTTGGTTAGCAGCATTAACCATTTGCAACACTCAAGAGGCCATCAATAAATACTCATTGGACAGATGGAGGAGAAGTCCCTCACTGTTTCCAATCACAGTTTTCCTCTTGATGAATTTTTCTCACTTTTTGGTGGATTTTGTATTTTGTATATTTAAGAGGTGTTTTTCTTAATACTTGTATGTGGGTAGACACTTTCCCAATCAAAGGACGTATACTTGGGCAGAAGAGAAACTGGGAGATCTCTTCCATCATAATCAACACGGGGCTGAGGCTGGTTTATCGATTCATTCCAATGACCATGATTTTTTTGTGTGTGGTAAAAATATATACAACAAAACACTTGCCAATTCAACATATTTCACATGTACAATTCAATGACATTGATTATGTTTATCAGGTTGTGCAACCATCACCATTACCCATCCAAATTTTTCCGTCACCGCCAACAGTCCAATGACCATTTAGATCCGAGTTCTCACTGGAGCAACTGGCTGACTAACTTGGCCAGATTATGTACTTCCTTGGGCTTAAGATACAGGTAAGACTGGCTGGTGAAAGAGGGGGTAATGAAACATACGTACAGAGAAGGGAGTGACAGTTGTGTTTTGGCTGGAAGAAGAGAAGCCAGAAAGTAGACTATCACTGTCATAGTATGTATAGCACAGAGAGAAGTTACCAGGAAACGGTGCCACATCCTGCAGTTGGCCTTTAATCAGCTATTTTGGGATGGATTTTAATAACTGGCACCTTCACTGTTGCTTGGGCTATTCATGAAATCATTTCTGTTTGATCCTTAAGGTGACCAAGAACACTGAGCTGATGCTGATTTCTGTGAAAGATCCCTTATGGTAGCTCTCCTGACCCCTCATGTGTATAGAGGCGTACACATCTGACCTTCTTTCTTGTTCCATGCCCGGGCCTTTTGTCTTTTCATGCCTTGGATTTTGGTGCTTTCCTAAAAGTTGATGTTGAACAGGCAGCTCTGATTCTAATGTTCAAGATAAGGCTGGGTAATCCTCTAGAGCTATACTGTCCAATATGGTAGCCATTCACCACATTGACTATTGAATTAAAATTAAATAAAATTTAAAATTCTATTTCTTAATCACACTAGCCACATTCCAAGTGCTCAATAGCCAAATGTGGGCAATGGCTACCATGCTGAACAGCACAGATCTAGAACATTTCCATCACTGTAGAAAGTTACATTGGACAGTACCACTCTACAGATTTCAGAGCCAAGCCTGGTATGAAATTCCAGTAGACTTGAGACTTGCTAAATTAGAGAGCTGAACAGGACTTTGAAGTTCACTTGAATTATTTGGAAAACAGTGCATTCCCCTGCTCCATCCAGGCTTCAGTTCCTTTATAGTAAGTCTGCCAAATGCCATATGGCTTCAGTCTGCATCCAGCCTCCTTTTCCCCCCAACTCTGACAGGAAACTCAAGATAAATCATTTGATTTTCAGACAACATTTTTCCACTTCTCTTGCTGTAATCAACATGAAATTGCATCTCTTTATATAAAATTTCTAGGGCTGATTAATTAGGGGTTAGACCTTGGCCTCCAATCTCTGGGTCTTGGAGAAGCAGTGACGGGAGAGGCATGGATCAAAACCGCCCTTGGGAGATACTCATTTTAGGCTAGGCCAGGGAACACTTCACAGTTTAACTAGAGATGATCTTTCTTCCTGATAGTGCCCAGGTCTGGACCTAGGTTGAGGGTTGGTTGATGAGAGAGATTCATCCTCTGCAAAGCAGTTAGGATTCAATGACTCATGGGGTTTTCCGTGGATGTTGTTATCCTTACTATGTCTCAGTATTGGATTATTCTGACCAACAAAGAAACATGGCGTCATTCTTCTTTTGTGCATAATTCACTGCTTCCTTGACAAGGTGGAAATTGGACTCTCTTCCTCCAACAATAGTTTACATTTAATGCTTCTTGAGATTTACATTTGTGGTTTCTAAACCTACCCATGTATTGGAATCACCTGGTGTGCTTTCTAAAAATACCGATTCCTGGGCCTCACTCCAGAGCTACTAAATAAAAAAAAAAACTTGGAAGTGGACTCCAGGAGTTTATATTTTTAAAAGCTTCCCAGATGTTTTTGATGATCAACCAGGTTTGAGGATCACTGGTTTGGGTAAACTTACCTATCTGGTCAGAATTACTGAGAACATCACCTCTGATAGGGATGCTGGGGAGGGGATTCTGGAACGGGGAAGTGGCCTCTAAATCCCTTCCAACTATGAGAATTCTCTAATTCTAGAAAACTCTCTAGTAGAACAAGCATGAGCTTTGAAGTCAGCAGGTCTGTCCTACCACATTTACTAGTTGTATGACTTTGGGCAAATCACTGAACCTCCCTGTCTTAGTTTGCTAGGGCTGCCATAACAGAAATACCACAGGTGGGTAGCTTTAAAGAATAGAAATTTATTTTTTCATAGGTTTGGAGGCTAAAAGTTCAGATTAGGTTCTCAGCCATGTTGATTCCTTTTAAGGGCTTCTCTTCTACTTTCTGGTGACTGCTGTCAATCCTTGGCATCCCTTGGCATCTATCTTTCTCCTGTGTGTGTCTCTCTGTGTCTATCCTACTCTTTTTATAACTCAAAAGTGATCAGGTTTAGGACTCACCCAACTGGTATGACCTCATTAGCATAATAAAAGAAAACCTTATTTCCAAAGAGGATCACACCAACTGGTACTGGGGCCAGTACTTCAATACATATTTTTGGGGGACACAATTCAATCTGTAACACTCCCTGAGCCTCAATTTCCACTGCTGTAAAATAGAATAATTACCTACTCTCAAGGGTTCCTGTTTAAGGATTAAATGAGATATGCATGTACAGCACTCAGTACTGTGCCTGCTAGGAGGTGGAGGGCTAGCCACGATATCAATGTGACGCCCAGTGAGCATTTCTCATGGTGCATGGCACTTAGTGGTGCTCAATAAATGGACGCAATTGCTTAAGTGAAACCATTGCTGATGCTTCACTTAAATTGAACCCTTCAATTGATCATGTGAATAAATTAACATGATTTATGTATTTATTTATACTACTGCAAACCATCAGCTCCAGTCACACATTGATCCCATTTTAGCATCTCTGAAAATTGGGTTGTGTCTTAATAACAGTGGCCTGACATAGTATCCGTGGCACTGTTTTCTCTTTTTTAGCAGTACATGGCGTGTCTTATAATAGTGAGCATCTTAGAGTTAATAAAGAAGGTCAGCAGTTCAAATGCAGCAGGCGCTCCTTGGAAACTCTGTGGGGGCAGTTCTACTCTGTCCTATAGGGTCGCTATGAGTCAGAATCGACTCTACGGCAACAGGTTTGGTTTTTATATTCTAAAGCACTGGTATTTAAACTATGGTCACTACAACCCTTGGGCTCAGTAGAAATGCCTCAGGGGACACTCCTCTTCCTCCAGAGCAGTATGACTTATATTTATTTAATATATTTTATGTAAATGGACTCAGGGCTGGGTTACAACAGGTGTCTCCTTACACAGGACTGGTAGCAGGCCTCCAGAAGCCGCAGTCACGCTTGAGGCAAGCCAAGCAAACTGAGTAACATGAAACCTTACATAATTGTGGACTGGTTGGTGGCCCCGGATTCCGTTTCTCTGTGGCCCCCTGGCTTGGTGCCTTGAGCTAGCAACTGTCAGTGTGCTGTGTTACAATGATTATGTGGGAATGTGGGAAATGTGAAAGCAGGAAGACTGTGAAGCTCAGGGGCTGAGCTTTGAGGAGGAAATTCCCTTCTCCTTGGCTGGTGGCAGTAGAAATTACTCAGAGAGGTGGGGCCCCAGGTACACAGCCCAGTGGAGGGTTCTTGCTCTGCAGAAGAGTTTGTCCACACCTTCTGGGACCATTAGCTGGCTCCACTGGAACAGCAGGATACAACAGGCTGAACCAACGCTTAGACAAGCCCCTTCAACTCAGAAGGAAACATTCCAAAGGTCAGGGAGTGGGAACCTGACAAGGAGCCAAAGGTCTTGGCTTGTCCCGGCTCTGTGACATAGAGCAAATTATTAACCTCTCAGAGTCTCTGAGAGTCTCTTCTGTAATGTGAGATCGGGATCTCATTGGCTCTTCCAGGACTGACATTCTAAGATATTCTGCCACAGAGGAGGGAAGGAGCAAAGGAGAAATGGGTGTGGGCATTGCAGTGCATCACCAGCGATGGCCTTGATGATGGAATGCTTGTGTGTTTCTCAAAAGCCACAGGTCCTTTCCTTCCTTTATTATTATAGGATCATCAGAGACGAGCATAACATAGTGGTTTAGGGCAAGGGTTGGAAAACTTTTTCTGTAAAGGACCAGATAGTAAATATTTTTGGCTTTGCAGGCTATATGGTATCTGTCAATTACTCAACTTACCATTGTAGTGAGAAAACAGTCATAGACAATACATAAATGAATGAGCATGGCTGTGTTCCAATAAAACTTTATTCACTAAAACAGACAGTGGACCAGATTTGGCCCAAGGGTTATAGTTTGCTGACCCCTTGTTTAGGCCTGGGCTTTGGAGTCAAATTGCTTGGATTTGGATCCGGGCTCTGCCCCTTACTAGATGTGTGACCCTTGGTGAGTTACTAGACTTGAGATTGTGAGGACACATGCGCAGGGCTCAGAACAGTACCTGGCACACAGAAAACTCTCAGGCATAGCTCTTGTTCTTTTTTCAACTGGAACCTTTTGAAAGACTTTAATATCTCTTAGCTCATTGAATCCTAAGTGATAAATACAGCAAAGATGATGATTAACCCCATAGACTGCCCAAATTCACACAAGATAACGACAGAGCTAGGACTACCTCTGTTCTTCTGGCTCTTCAGGTTGCTTACTCCTTGTCCTTTGAGATGGGAATTTATGAGGTTAACAGCTGTGGTGTACAGATTGATCTGAAAACTAAGGAATTCTTTTATTTACAGTTGACCAGAGACCCTAATGGAGCCCTGGTGGTGAAGTGGTTAAGAGCTTGGCTGCTAACCAAAAGGTCGGCAGTTTGAATCCACCAGCCGCTCCTTGGAAACACTATGCAGCAGTTCAACTCTGTCCTATAGGGTTGCTATGACTCGGAATTGACTCGATGGAAATGAGTTTGTCTTTTTTTTTTTTTTTTGGTTGAGATCCTGATGGAAATTTTCCCTGGGGAAAGAAGGCGGCTTCTTAAACTTTTTGAACTCTCTTGAGTAAAATGGATTTGATTTTATCTTTAAGTCTCTAAAACCTAATGATCAGATCAAAGGTCAGCAACTTATGAGACAACCAGAATGGCCAAAGGGAGTCCTGGAAGAGCTCACAGACCTAAGAAATACGTGGGGCTGTTGGATCAGAGAAGAAGAGAGGGAACCAGGCAAATGGACCGAGGAGAGGCAGAGAGCACACCAAGAGAGCGATCCCTGGGAAGAAGTGACAGGGAAGAAAGACAAGCCCTTGGGCCTTCATGAGCATGGATGGAAATGACTGCTGCCTCCTCTGACCCCAAGTCCAGATGGCCCTCTCTCCATGCTCTGCCTGCTTTCCATCTGTAGGACTGTATCCTCATTCATTCTGGTGACCTGCCAGGGGGGCTGAGTCTCTGTTTGGCTTAATCGTCTTCTTTGTTTTTTATTCCCCACAACGCCTAGTCCAGGGTTTTGTGTGTAGTAGGCACTTGACAAACATTTGCTAATTTTATTTTCATATTTTATTTTATTAGTGTTGAGAATATACACAGCAGAATGTACAATTCAACAATTTATACATGTACAATTCAGTGACATTGGTTGCATTCTTCAAGTTCTGCAACCATTCTCATCCTCCTTTTCCAAATTGTTCCTCTACTATTAACATAAAATCATTGCCCCCTAAGTTTTCTGTCTAGTCTTTTCGAGTTGCTGTTGTCAATTTGATCCCATATAAATAGTATTTAAAAGGCCCAGTGCTCAAGGCAGACATTCTTTACCTGTTAAGGTACACTGTTCTGGCTTAACAACAGCATTGAAGACTTCAGGGTATATTTTTGGTTAAAGGTTTAAAGATTACCTCAGGGCAGTAGTTGTGGGGGTTCATCCAGCCTCCGTGGCTCCAGAAAATCTGGATTCCATGAGAATTTGAAAATCTGTTCTGAATTTTCTCCCTTTTGATCAGGATTCTTCTATAGCTTCTTTGATCAAAATGTTCACTAATGGTAGCCAGGCACCGTTCTATTCTTCTGGTCTCATGGCTGTTGTTTGTGGAGGCAATTAGCCACACATTCCATGTCCTCCTCCTCCTAATCCCGACTTTTTCCTTTTCCTCTTGCTTCAGGCGAATAGAGACCAATTGTTGTGCCTTGGATGGCCGCTTGCAAACTTTTAAGACTCCAAGCACTACGTAATGAGCTAGGTGGTAGAACAGAAGCATTAGACACGATATTAGGCCAATTAACTGGGATTTCTCAGGAAACCATGACTCTATACCTCCAAACCAAGAAACCAAATCCCAGGAGATACCTGGTTGTGTGTAAGTAACCTCAGCAGCTGCTCTCTCTCTCTTTGCTGTTCCTGTTGTAATATTTGCTAAATTAAAGAAATGAGATGGGGGAGAGGGACATGTCCACAGACCCTCATGCCTGGCCCTAATCAGAGAGGCTGATTTCAGCCCACGCTGAAGCCATTGGTAAGGTTTGATGTGGCCATCCTTCCTCACTATCTCAGGACATTTGACGCTTCTCAGCTTGAGGGAAGGTTTTGTAAAACTTGGCAGTGCCCATAGATTGGGATTGCCTTTGTGGTGAGAATTTCTTGCTTAGCAAGTGAGTTCCTGCCTTGCTCTTGAACAACCTGTTCCCTCCTTTTCTTCTTCTTCTTTTCCTTTTCATTTTTTTTACTCCTCCTCCTCTCCCACCTTCTTCTCTTCCTCCTTCTCCTTTTACTCCTTCTCTTTCTCCTCCTCCTCTTCCTCTCCTCCTCCTGGTTCTCCTCCTGCTTCTCCTTTTATGCATTCTTTTTCTCTTCCTCCTCCTCTCCTCTTTTTTCTTCTCCCCCCTCATATCCCCTCATCTTTCTCCCCACTCCTTTTTTTGGGCAGAGCCATTTCTCTCCTATTCTTCATGGCGTAGTCTTCTCTGAGGAGCTTCTCTGATTAATGCCCAGCCACTCATCACCCAGTATATTCTTCGTGTTTCTAGGCATCTAACAGGTTAGCACCTCTGCAGACAGAGAAAAGAAAAAATGAAATATAATCAATAGTTCTAGCTGACTGAAGTCAGAGGAGACCTGAAACTATCAGCTAAGATGAAGCCTTTGGATTATCCACCTTAGAAATGTATTTGGACTTTCCTTGTCTATCACTGGCATGGCAGATGGAGGCAGCTGCCGTTCTATGTATTCTTTTGGGTAAACTTTATATTAGGGAGGTGATTTAGAGTTGGGTTAAGAGTGTGGACTCTGAAGCCAGGTTATCTTGGTTTGAACCCCACTCCACCAATTCCTAGCTTTGTGGCCTTGGGTGAGTTACTTTAGCTCTCTGTGCCTCTGTTTCCTCAACTGCAAAATAGAAATCACAGCACTTACCTCATAGAGTTGTTCTGAGGACTAAATTAGTTAATACAAACAGGTAGCATTATTTGAAAATGTTTCTCATTAAGTGTGATCTCTGCACATTATTGTAGATTGTAAGAATGTCTGTATAGCAGTTCTCTTCTACTCTTACACTTTGACGGTGAGATACTGAAAACTTGAAGATGGTTTATTTAATGTATTTGGTGAGAAATCATCATAAAAGAGCCTGGATTCTAAAACCGCCAAACACTTGTTGTAGAGACTTAAGAAGAGGGCAAGAAACATGAAGAGAAGAGATGTGAAGAATGAATCACTAGGGCTTGCTGATTGATAGGATGAGGAAGGTTGTAGAAAATGATCAAAAAAAGCCCTAAGTACTTAAAATTTCAAGTCTGAATGTCATGAATGAATGAATAAAATTTTCTCAAAAAAATAGAAGTCATGAGGAGAAGGTAACCTCTCGTCCACGTTGAGTATAGCATGGGTCAATCACAGAGTGTAAGTGGGAAAGTTGTTAAGTGATCACAACAGAACAGGGCAACCATGAGAGGATAAATGTCATCTAAAACATAAATAAATTCAAGACTCATATGAGATAATAATGAGGAGTAATCAATGCTGCCAAAAGTTTTAGAAAAACCAAGAGTGATGATAGACAATAACCTAATATATTCTAGATTTCCAAGGTTATTTTGAACTTTGAAAATTTTAAGGTAAATAATGAGATAGGCTAGAAGATTGTTTTTGCTTTTACTAAAAGTCTTTTTTGTTCACATAAGCTTTCTCCCTCTATTAAAAATACTGCTAATAATAGATACAATTTTAAATCTTAATCATAGACCAGTAAAGTTACTGAGAACTTTATATTCACTAGCTTATAATTGTATACGCATTGTATGCTGAGAAACCTGGGTCTTTTGGTCAAGGAAACTAGAAAACTTTGGTCAAGGAAACCAGAAAGTAGGAACTGTGGTATTCTCAGTCAAGGCCCCCTATCTCTGTAGCCAGTAATATGTGAACTCTGAGAATGAGTCTGCAATTCAAACCCTATAAGCACTCCAACCGCAAATACACCCTCAGCTTTGGACGACAGTTGCTTTGTCTTCTACACTATGTTTGTAGGCAAATATTTCAAAGGTTCTCAGGGAACGTCTCCTTTCCTTGATTTCCTAATGTATAGTATAAGCTGGACTAGGCTTCCTTCTTGTGGTCAATAGCATTTAACTGTTTATACATGTTTTTGACACTGAGTATTCAGATAGCTTGCGAAAGGTCAAGGATTTCTTAATTCAAGATGCTGAATTTTTTACTCTTGTAATCACTCAAACATTTTCCGGATATGTTTGACCTAATTAGGTTGTTTAAATGGTTTTCAACTTTAAAATGTTTAAAGTCTTACAAAGACTAACGAAACAGAATTGAGAACCCTGGTGTAAATCCATAAAAAAAAGAGTTAACACAGGTAGATCTCTTAGGACAGTATATAAACCAATTGCTGTCGAGTCGATTCCAACTCAAGCATATAGTTAGTACTATTCAAGGGTTGGCTATTATTATTTTCATCATTATTGTTGTATCTCTTCTCCAGATCTTCCTTCTTAAACTGTGAATTCCATCATCCATCCATCTATCCATTAATGCATTGCTATCCCTGCATTCAACAACTACATGTTGATTCCACTGCCAGATTCTGGGTTCGGTAAAGTATATATTGGAGACACACGCATATTTGCACAAAACATACATAAAATTACAAATAGCGATGTTAAGAAAGAAATGTATTGAGTCAAGAGAAGTTAGAAGGAGAGGAATCTTAACCTACACAGGAGGGTCCAACCAACCAACCAGTTGCCATGGAGTTGATTCTGACTCATGGCAACCCCATGTATGTCAGAGTAGAACTGTATTCCATAGGGTTTTCAATGGCTGATTTTTAAGAAGTAGATCGCAAGGCCTTTCTTCCAAGTTGTCTCTTGGTGGACTCAAACCCCCAACCTTTTGGTTAGCAGGTGAGCACGTTAACCATTTGTACCACCCAGGGACTCCCATAGGAGGGCCAGGGAAGGGCTTTCTGAGGACTGGACATTTAGGCTGAGACTGAAAAGATCAGAAGGGGCTAGCCAGTAAATAAAGATTGGAGGATGGGCAATCCAAGCAGATGGAACAGAATAGGCAAAGGACCTGGAGTGGGAAGGAACTTTGAGTATTTGAGGAACTGAGAGGGGACCAGTGTGGGCTAGAGATAGTGCATTTAGATCAGGTCCCTCAGGTCAGGGACCCAGAGTTGGTGATGACTCCAAAGACAGTCCCATCTAGATTGGTGGGAGGGGTGGTCTCCAGTGCCCTTGATCTATAAATGCCAACAGAAGACCTCACCTGCCTTTTTGTGCCAAAACCAGTGGGAAAACGCTAGCTTTGGTTATGGTTTCCTATTTCCTGCCCCTTTGATCCTTTGAGCAAGGAGAGGTATTTGTGAAGGCAATGCATGAAAAATGACCATTATTAATGAAGGACATGAGCTGTCAAAGAGTAGAGATTGTGATGACTCTGCAGCAGGGACTGTGACTAAATATTTTCAAGAGTCTAAGAAATAAAATATTCTGAATATATGAGCCCCATGTTGTCTTGTCTCAATCCAGGAAGCGTGATTCCTGAGATGGCAACGGTCAAACATTAAATCTCTCTGTCTTAGTTATCTAGTGCTGCTATAACAGAAATACTACAAGTGGATGGCTTTAACAAAGGGAAGTTTATTCTCTCACAGTCCAGTAGGCTAGAAGTCCGAATTTAGCCTGCCGGCTCCAGGGGAAGGCTTTCTCTCACTGTCAGCTCTGGAGGAAGGTCCTTGTCATCAGTCTTCCCTTGGTCTGGGAGCATCTCAGTGCAGGAACCTCAGGTCCAAAGGATGTGCTCTGCTCCCAGCGCTGCTTTCTTGGTATGATGTCTCCCTGTCTCTCTGCTCGCTTCTCTCTTTTATATCTCAAAAGAAATTGACTTAAGACACTATCTAATCTTCTAGATATTATCAATATCACTTCGACCTCATTACATCATAGTGACAGGATTTACAACACTTAGGGAAATCACATCAGATGATAAAATGGTAGGCAATCATACAATACTGGGAATCATGACCTAGCCAAGTTGACAGATATTTTGGGGGGACACATTTCAATCCATGACACTCTCCAAACTTCCCCGGCTGAAAGAGAGCTTACTAAAGGAATAGAGAGGCTAATCAAGATGGAAGACAAGCCCCTGAGAGAATGAGGGAGGAGTCTGAAGTGAAAGCACAATGCAGATGGGCACATGAACTTGATGAGATGGCTAAGGGGTCTGACCCATGGTGACACTTCAGGGAAATTCAGAAGAGAATGTTTGGGAGGCAGGGGGCAAGGGGAAGGAAAGTCAGTGTGGGGCTACGTCCAACATCACCTCTCCCCCAGAGACTTCAGTCATATTTGGTTTTGATACCTCTGACAAGTCATTTCACTCCTCTGAGCCTCCGTCTTCTCATCTGTAAAATGAAGTTAAGAATAATGCATACTTCACAATACTATTGTAAGCATTAAATAAGATAAAGTGAATGAAGTAGCTGGCCCAACGCTTGGTCCAAAGGAGACTCTGTAAAAACTAGTGTTCCTCTCTCCCTGGACAGTGTGGTACTGAGACTGGCAGCATCAGCAAGTCCTGGACTCTTGTTAGAAATGCACATTTTCCAGCCCCAACCCAGACCCACCTATTTAGAAACTCTAGGGGTGGGGCCCAGCAATTTGAGTTTTAACAACCCCTTCAAGTGATTCTGATTAGGGTTGCCAGATTTAGCAAATAAAAATACAGTACACTCAGTTAAATTGGAATTTCAGATAAACAGTGAATACTTTTTTCATATAAGTGTGTCCCATGCAGTATTTGGAACATGTTATTGTTGTCAGTTGCTGACTTTGATTCTGACTCGTGGTGACCCTACGTGTTACAGAGTAGGCCATAGTCTTAATGGCAGCAGATCGCCAGGGCTTTTCTTCCATGGTACCACTGGGTGGGATCGAACCACTAATGTTTGTTAGCAGTCAAGCTCAAACCATTTGCACCACCTAGGGGCCTTATATTTGGGACATACTTATACTGAAAAGATATTCGCTGTTTGTCTGAAGTTCAGATTTAACTGGGCATCGTGTATTTTAACTCTAGATTCTGATGTATACTAAGGGAGGCCTCTAGTACACCCCAGAGGAGTGGACAGGAGGTCCTGGGATGTCCTACTATCCCTTAAAGGGGAGGACAGCAGCAGGGACCAGGAAGCCATTTCCAGAGCTCTGGATATGCTGGTTATTACATGATCCATTATTAAAGAAAGCAGTTTCCTAAAATTAGCTGAGTGCATTTTCCATTCAAGCTGTGATGATCTTGCTCTCTCAAAGAGAGAAAACGACCACTCTGTCTCTTTCAGGAAATTCAGGGCGTCCTATAAAGACACCAGCTGTGCAAAAGCATTGTTAATATTTCTTCAGAATAGCATGCATTTGTGGGGCAAAACTTTCTTACAGGCTTCTCACATTTGTCACCTAATTTAAGCCTGATAACACCCTAGTGAGTTAGGCTAGGAGGGATTCTTTTCCTCGGCTTATGTACGCTTACGAAAAGGGGAAGCAAGGGCAGAGGTCCATACTTTAAAGCATGTTATTGATACAGGCTACTTTTTTCAAATCCATTAGCTCCCTTTGATCGGGAAGCCAGAGAACCCACACAGACACTTGTCCACTGCCTTGTGCAATTCTTGATTCCTCAGTGTGCATATGCTGTCTTACTTTTCTTAGGGTGTGGAAGGTAAAGACAAAGTTAATGTGTGAGCTTGAATCACTTTCTTCCTCTGGGCTATGAATTTTTTTTACCTGAAAATGACGAAGTTGACCTTATCATTTCCAAGATAATTCCAGGTCTAATGTCAGATGAGCTGGGCTAAGATACCTGTTTTCTATTTCCTGTTGCAATAAACATAATTTCATTTAGTATTCAGTGACATTTTCATACCTTTTTCTACATACCCCCACCAAAAGAAACGCATAATTTACCTGCATGCTTTGTTCTCACCCCGCAGCCTCTGCAGGTGAACCTGAGATAGCTCCAGAATTGTCTTATATTGTTAAAGGTTTTAAAGAATTGTGTTCTGGTTATAAAATTACACAAACTCATTGTGGAAAATTTGGAAAAGCATAAAAAGGAATACCCACTGTTTTCTCTTCCAAATAGAACTACTGTTAACTTTGGATATATTTTTATCAATTTATATCTACATGTATGTATACATTTGTTGTTAGGTGCCGCTGAGGTCCTGCTGCAACTGCTTTTGATGATCTTCAGCAAAATTTTACTTGTGTGTGATACTAATGATATTGTTCGATAATTTCTACATTCTGTTATATCACCTTTCTTTGGCATGGGCACAAATATGGAAGTCTTCCAGTTGGTTGGCCAGGAAGCTGCCTTCCAAATTTCTTCACATAGACTAGTGAGCACCTCCAGCGCTGCATCGGTTTGTTGAAATATCTCAGTTGGTATTCTGTCAATTCCTGCAGCCTTGTTTTTCACCATTCCCTTCAGTCCAGCTTCAGCTTCTTCCTTCAGTACCATTGCTATTGATCATATGCTACCTCCTGAAATGGTTGAATGTAGACCAATTCTTTTTGGTACAGTAACTGTGTATTCTGTTCATCTTCTTTTGATGCTTCCTACGTTGTTCAATATTTTCCCTTTAGAATCCTTCAATATTGCGACTTGAGACTTGAATTTTTTTCTTCAGTTCTTTCAGCTTGAGAAATGCTGTGCGTGTTCTTTCCTTTTGGTTTTCTAACTCCAAGTCTTTGAACATTTCATGATAATACTTTACTTTGTCTTCTCGAGCTGCCCTTTGAAATCTTCTGTTTGGCTCTTTTAGTTCATCGTCTCTTCCATTCACTTTCGCTACTCTACGTTCAAGAGCAAGTTTCAGAGTCTCTTCTGACATCCATTTTGATCTTTTCTTTCTTTTTAATGACCCTTTGCTTTCTTCATGTATGATGTCCTTGATGTCATTCCACAACTTGTATGGTCTTTGGTCATTAGTGTTCAATGCTTAAAATCTATTCTTGAGATGGTCTCTAAATTTAGGTGGGATATACTCAAGATCGTGTTTTGGCTCTTGTGAATTTGCTCTAATTTTCTTCAGCTTCAACTTCAACTTGCATATGAGGATTTGATGGTATGTTCTGCAGACGGCCTCTGGCCTTTTTCTGACTTACGATTGAACTTCTCCGTCATCTCCTTCCACAGATGTAGTTGATTTGATTCCTGTGTTTTCCATCCAGTAAGGTCCACGTGTATAGTCACCATTTATGTTGTTGCAAAAAGGTATTTGCAATGAAAAAGTTGGTGGTCTTGCAAAATTCTATCATGCGATCTCTAGCATCGTTTCTATCACCAAGGCCATGTTTTCCAACTACCGATTCTTCTTCGTTTCCAACTTTTGCATTCTGATCACCAGTAATTGTCAATGCATCTTGATTACATGTTTGATCAATTTCAGACTGCAGAAGTTGGTAAAAATCTCCAATTTCTTCATATTTGGCATTAGTAGTTGGTGTGTAAATTTGATTAATGATGGTATTGAGTAGTCTTCCTTGTAGGTGTAGGAATATTATCCTATCACTGACAGCATTGTACTTCAGGATAGATCTTGAAATGTTCTTTTTAAATGATGAATGTGATGCTATTCCTCTTCAATTTGTCATTCCCAGCATAGTAGACCGTATGACTGTCTGATTCAAAATGGCCAATACCAGTTCATTTCAGCTCACTAATGCCTGGGATATTGATCTTTATTCATTTCATTTCATTTTTGACAACCTCCAATTTTCCTAGATTCATACATTGTACATTCTACGTTTCTATTACTAATGGATGTTTGCAGCTGTTTCTTCTTGTTTTGAGTTGTGCCACATCAGCAACTGAAGGTCCCAAAAGCTTTACTCTATTTACGTCATAAAGGTCGACTCTACTTTGAGGAGGCAGCTCTTCTCCATTCGTATTTTGAGTGCCTTCCAACCTGAGGGGCTCATCTTCCCTCACTATACCAGACAATGTTCTGCTGCTATTCGTAAGGTTTTCACTGGCCAGTTTTTTCAGAAGTAGACTGCCAGGTGCTTCTTCCTAGTCTGTCTTAGTGTGGAAGCTCCGCTGAAGCCTGTCCACCAAGAGTGGCCCTGATGATATTTGAAATTCTGTTGGCATAGCTTCCAGCATCACAGCAACACGCAAGCCACCACAGTAGGACAAACTGACAGACGTGTGGGGATAATTTACTCTACATACATATATTTTAAAATATGGCATATGAGACCTTGGGTGGTACAAACAGCTAACACGTTCAGCTGCTAACCAAAAGGTTGGAGGTTTAAGTCCATCCAGAGACATCTCAGAAGACACCTGGAATCTACTTCCAAAAAATCAGCCATTGAAAATTGTATGCAGCACAGTTCTACTATGACACACAGGGGGTCACCATGAGTTGCAATTGACTCAGCAGCAATTGTTTTTCCTTTTTTTATGGCATATTGGTTTGTATGTTTTTTTTTATTTGACATTTCATTATGAGCATTTCACCATGTCATGACAAATTACTCAAAGCTGTAATTTTTAATGGCTGCTTAATATTCTATTGTGTGTATGTATGTACCTTAATTTATCTAATCGTTTTGCTACTGTTGGACATTTGTATTGTTTCCAGTTTTTCTCTTTTGTATATAATGTAGCAGTGAACTTTCTAACAAACATTCCTTATATATAGATCTTTGTCTGCATCTCTGGTTTACTTAAAATCTAGTCTGAAAAGTAGGATTATATAGTGGAAGGTGATGAACTTTTAAATGGTTTTAATCCATACTGCTTTCCAGAAAGATTGTATAGATTTACATTTCTATCAGAAATATATGGAAGAATCTGTTTACTTGCAAACACCAAGAGTTATCATTAAAGAAATTTGTGTATTTGATGGACTAGCCCACAAGGCGGTCAGGTCTCCTTTGTGGTCTTGTTCTTATTAATGCTGAGCTTGCAGGTCACCATATTGATGTCTCTGAGTGCTTCCGAATCTCTAGTATGCTCCACTGTCCTTTGGGCCCCTTATGGGCCCTTGGCAGGCCAGGTTTGTTGCCTCTTCCCAGAAAAGAGTGGCCCTTGGCCTGTCCTTGTGAAGAGTCCTGATTCCATGAAGCTGGTAGGAACAAATGCAGCTCTAAGGCATTTGGCTGCCCTGGTCCCTGTTGTTTCTCCCAGAGGAGCATCCAGTGATTTGATGTCACTCACTCGCTCCTTCAGCAAACCTTTGCTGAGGGCTTGCCGCATGCAAGGAAGGTCCTGTGCTAAGCGGAAGCAGAAATGCTCTTTGAGGCCAGAAGACATTTGGGGGACAGAACTTGCACAGAACTAGTTACCAATATGGGATGTGACATGCACCACGAGAGTGGAACAGACCGCACATGGGGTAAGAATTAGAGAAGGAGGAGATCGCTCTGGTTGGAGTCAGAGGAGAGGTGGGACTGAGCTTCATTTTCAGGTAGGCAGAGCTCAAAGAAGAGGGAGTTCCAAGTGGAGAGAAATGTAACAAACAAAGGCAGGAGGCAGGAAGGCACAGAGCATGTCTGTTGTGCATGTCACATCCTAGGAGACTGAGTCAGTGTGATTTAGTCACAGCTTAAAAAAAAACCCATTGCTGTTGAGTGATTCCAACTCATGATGACCCCGTGTGTTATGAAGTAGAACAGTTTCATAGGCTTTTCTTGGGTGTAATCTTTATGAAAGCAGATTTCTTCTGGAAGGCTTTCTTCTGCAGCGCCGCTGGATGGGTTTGAACTGCCAACCTTTAGGTTTAGAAGTTGAGTGCAAACCATTTGCTCCGCCCAGGGACCGTCAGCCAGAGCTTAGGGGACATGAAAGGGCATGGAGGGACTGCTGGGAATGGAGAAGGAGGGTGGGGCTGGATTGCAGAGAGCCTTGAGCGCCTGTAATTCCTCTTTCCAATTTCATGCCATGGCAGAGGTATTCTCCAGTAGGCAGTCTTTGTTGCCTCTCGCAGTTGAGATGATCCCTGGGAACTCTTACAACTCCATAAATTGTCTTTGGAAGGATGTCCCAGAAAGACTTTGAGTGGTCTCTGTAGATGTCCATTAGAAATATTGTCTCAATAACTTTGCTGTGGTGAGAGGATATTCTGGAAGTCTTTATTTGACTGAGCCCACCTGTTCTGGGGTTTCACCAGCGTGGATCAGTCAAATTTTCTTTCGGTCCATGTGCGATACATTGGCATTTGATTGAAGTGATAGTGTCTCCTAATGGGCAGCATGAGTGCATGTTAGCAGACCTTTAAAACTTTGGGGGTTAAGCAGGAATTTTGGAGAGAGCCTCTTTCACCCCCACCCCAAACTTTTTGTCCTCCACGTCTTAGCATTCCAGTTGTCTAGCTAATCTCTGTGCTCCCGAAGAGATGTCAACACAAGTTTAAGGAGGAAATGATGACTTTCAGTATAGCATAGGGCAGACTTCTCAAACTTCATTGTGCATAAGAATCCCTCAGAAGGTTGTTACGATGCAGATCTCTGGGCCCATCCCTAGGGACTCTGATTCAGCAGGTCTGGGGTGGGGACTAAGGGTTTGCATTTCTCACAGGCTCCCAGGTAAAGATAAGGCTCCTGGCCTGGAGAACACAAAGAGTAGATGTTCCCGAGAGCCCATTTCAAGAGCCTAGTTAAGTCTTGAAAGAGTAACCATGACTTCCCTTTGTTTCAAGAGATAAATGCAATCTTTGCTAAGTTGCAACTTTTTTAAAAATTGTGATAAAGTATATATAACAAAAATTTACCATTTCAACCATTTTTACACCTACAGTTCAGTGATATTAATCACGTCCACCATATTGTGTAGCTTTAGACTTTTAACATTAACAGTTGGTGGAGAGAAATGTATTTAGCCAAATGTTTTCCTTTGTTGTTTTAAGTAGCTTTCCCTGGAGAGATGGTTCATGGGGAAACATCAAATTCGTGCCAAAGCCCGGAGGGACTGAAGTGAAAAACTTTAAGTGATATAGCCACTGTATTTTTTTTTTTTTTTAAATATTTTATTGTACTTCAGGTGAAGGCTTACAGAACAGATAGTTTCTCATGTAACAGTAACACACATGCTGTTTTATGACATTGGTTAACAACCCCAC
>NW_004443997.1:2846229-2904590 GCF_000243295.1 Trichechus manatus latirostris
TGTTGGACTTTGTCAAATGCCTTTTCTGCGTCAATTGAGATGATCATGTGATTTTTTTCTTTCCTTTTATTTATGTGGTGTATTACGTTGATGGAGCCACTGTATTTTTAAGACAAACCCAATCGGTCCTATCAGGAAGCTAAACTGCAATAAAAGGAAATCTGTTTTTGTTAAATGGTCCAAATAATTTAGAGGCAGATTCTCTGATAGTGACTGGAATTAGAAGGACTGACCCTGTACTCACCACTGCCAAAGACCCATGGCTGAGTGGCGGGCTTATAGGAGAATTTGAAACCAGATGATGTTAAAACAAGATGAGAAGTCAAGAAGGGCAGCCTGCCTCCCTCTGACCAACCTATGTCTGGATTAGTTCATTTGGGTCTGAAGACCACTTGGGGACATAGTCTGACGGGGCTGAAAGCAGCAGAGAGCGACAAGGGTGTTGGGGTTCAAGTCCATGGCAAGTGAGAAGTTTAGCTGGGAGAAGACTTGAGGGGGGCATGGCCCCTATCCTCAGATATAGGAAGAGCTGACATGTAGAAGAGAGATTTGATTTGTTCTGTATTACCCAGAGGGCATAAGTAGGACTATTGGGTAGATTTCAGCTCAAGGTAAAGAAAGACCTCTTAATAATTAGAGTTGTCCCATCACGAAATTGGCTGCATTGTAAGGTGGGGAGTTCTCTGTCACTAGAAGTATGCATCTAGAAGCTGACCTTCACTTGGGGGTATTGCAGAGGAGATTAAAGCTGCAACATCTATGGACCCATCCAATGCTAGAAGATTCTATGATTCTATAATTTCTTCACCTATTTCCCCTCCTGCCAACCTTCCAGGAAAGGAAATTTAGGCCCTAAGATGTGATTGTGAATTCCCTAAAGTCGAAGGAAAATAGCTTTTTTGCTTTTTTCAATGTGACATTAGTTTATTCCCCATTTTCCATGTTGAGTTTGGTCAGATTGGCTCATTTTACCCAGCGGTAGAAAAAATATCTATGTACTTGTAATGGCATCTTGAGCCCCATTAGAGAGTGAGGAAGGCTTGGAAAGAAGTTAGTCTGAGCAAGGTCAAGCTGGAGGAGTTTTAGATAAAGACTAAAATCCTGAATGCTGAAGGAATGCGGGAGGAAATTACAGAAGACACCATGATTCAGGTTCATCATTGAGTGATTCATTGCGTCACTCCCTAGAGGGGGCATGATTCCCAAATGGGCATGAGCGTGAGTGAGGAGTGGACAGAGAGTGTTTAGGAAGCCAGGGAGATGAAAGCATTGTTAATGGACTACTGGGAGGAAGGAGTAGTGGGAAAATCTGGTAGGGTATGTGGGTGATAAAGCAAGGGTGGCCATTGTAACTCTTGTGAATTGTTTTTGAGGGTGACATAGATGTTCTCTTGGGAGGAGAGGGGAGAGAAAGGATACTGACTGAAGGCCAGCTGAGTGCCAATCATTACTGATTCATAATCTCATAACCCTGTCATGAGAGAAGATTGAGACTTGAAGATGTTATGACCACCCAGAGAGTAGTAAGAGGTCACCAAAACATTCAAACTCTAATTCTTAAGCCCATATTGGTTTCTCACTGGAGGGGAACTTTACCTTGACATCTTTCTGAATTCCCAACACTATGTCTTTAAGCCTGGAGCTGTCGGGAAGACCACTTGGCAGGCCCCATTTGGGAATCCAGGAGGGTCTCTGAACAGGGAAGGGGCATGATCTGAGTTGTACTTCTGGAGGTAACTGGCCATGTGGCTGTAAGATGGTTTATAGGAGGGAGAGGCTGGGAATCAGAAGCAACAGTTCTGGTGAGAGATAGTGACCAGCTGGTACAAGGGTATCTAGAAAGCACTAGATGCCTATGACATTGTGGAGGCAGAGTCAGGGTCTTGGTAAATGATTGAGTGAAGGCCATGGGGTGGGTGGAGGGAGTTCAGGATGAGGCCAAGATGACTGAGAGAACAGTGGTGACCCTTACAGAAATTAATGGTAACTTGGGCCCAGAAAATTCTCATATCCCCAAAGCTCTCCTGGCCCCCATTCCATCCCCTTCTCAGATGGTGAGCCTGAACCTGCTTAAAGTCCAGTGTCCCCATTTGAGGGGATGAAGGAGAGGCCTTCTTGAACTTAAGATTAATCTAATGCAGTTAATCATTACTGGTAATTATGCTCTTAATAGTACAGCATTAGGCTTAATCATTTATCAAATGAGAGGTGATAGATGAAACGATAATGGATCAGAATATGTAGGCCACATGCAGAAAGGAAAGTAGGCTGTTAGTGGTTGAAATGGCAAACTTTTTGCTATATGTATTTTACCATAATAAAATTAAAAAGAAAAAAGAAGTGGCTGTTATCCCCATCAAGCTTTGAAGAAGAGGTGGATGTCTCTAGACCTGCTTTCCCCCATCTTCCCTTCTTAATGAATGGTGTCCACTCAGTTACTCAAGTTCCAAATATAAGAGTTTCCCTTGATTAGTCTCTTCCCCTCTTTGTAGGGGCAGTGGTGGTTCAGTGGTAGAATTTTCGTCTTCTATGCGGGAGACCTGGGTTTGATTCCCAGCCACTGCACCTCATGCACAGCCACAACCCATCTGTTAGTGGTGCTTTGGATGTTGCTGTGATATTGAACAGGTTTCAGTGAGGCTTCCAGACTAAGTCAGACTACGAAGAAAGGCGTGGCGATCTACTTCTGAAAATAGCCCATGAAAATCCTATGGATCACAATAGTTCCCTTCCCAACCATTCATGGGGATGGGACAAAACTAGGCAGCATTTCATTCCATTGTGCATGGGGTCTCCATGAGTTAAGGGCCAATTTAATGGCAGCTAACAACAACAACAATCTGTTGACAAGGTCTGTCAACTTTATTTCTGAAACATATTCCCAGCTCTACACTTGTCTCTGTCTCCACTCCTCCTGCCCCAGTCCACACTGCTGTCATCTCTTTCCTAGAACTACAGCAATAGCCTCCTACCTGGTGTCTCTGTTTTCTCCTTTGTCCTGAAACACTGTAGTCTCCACACAATTCAGAGTGATCTTTAACAGCAAATTAGGTCATGTCCCTTCTCTGCTTAAAACCTTCCAGTGTTTTCTCATCACACTTAGAATAAAATCCACACGTCCTATCCTGGTTTACTAGCACTGCCATGATCTAGTCCACACCGACTTCCAAGCTTCATCTCACACCAATCTCCGTCTTGCCCACCATGTTCCCTACTGCCACTCTGGCCTTCTTTCTGTTCTCTAGCATACAGGCTCATTCCCAGTTGGGGTCTTTGCTTTGCTGGGGTGCTTTCCTTCTGATCTCTGCAGGGTTGACTTTTCATTCAGGTCTCACGTCCGCTCCACAGAGGGGCCTTCCCTGACTCTCCCACTAAAGGAGTCACCCTATCACATCCTCTCTGCTTTACTCTCTTCACAGCACTTACCAATATTAGATTCTTTTTTTTAAATTTGCTTATTTATTATGTTTCCTCTGTCAGAATATAAGGTTCTTGAGAGTAGGGATTTTGCCTGTGTTATTCACAGCAGAATCCTCAATGTCTAGAATAGTGCTATTGAATACATGGTCTCTTGACGAAATCTCTATTTGTTGCTGGAATGAATGAACGTGCTTATATCACTGTCTCCTAATCCTCCCAGAGACCTCCCTCCTACTGGGCCTTCAGGGATCTCACTTTCGTCTGACTTAACATTTGGCATTAAGCACCTGCTGCCTTACGATGGGAGCAGGGCTGGTATAGTTAGGGCAGTTTCTTGGATCCACAGAGTAACATGCCTTTTGGGAAATATGTGTTTAATTCCAGATTTGGACCATCTAATAGGGACTTTAGCAGGAGTCCTGGTGGCACAGTGGTTAAGTGCTCGGCTGCTAACCAACAGGTTGGCGGATCGAACCCACCAGCTGCTCCGTGGAAGAAAGATGTGGCAGTCTGCTTCGATAAAGATTATAGCCTTGGAAACCCTATGGGGAAGTTCTACTCTGTCCTACAGGGTCGCTATGAGTCGGAATCAACGGAACGGCAATGAGTTTGGTTTTTTTGGTTTAGGGACATTAGACAAATAAGTACAAGCCTCCCCTCATCTGCTTAGCAGGAGTGGGGATACTTATACTCATCTGGTACTTATTGAATGCTTCTATGCCTTCTCCTTGGTATGGAAGGATTCTAAAACTTTAGAATTGCTCAGATCAATTGAGTTGATGGCACGGTGCCATGATTGGTCAGTGCAAGATCCCGCTCTTGTTTCACCTGATATTTTCTCCTTTGTCTCACATTCACAACCCCATTCTTCTTTTCCTTCTCAGGCCTCTGCTCTTGGGTATTTAATATATGTTCTTCCAGTATGCCCTCTAATCTGTATATTTAGACATGTGTGTATCCTTGAAAAATTCAGTGTTTTCTACACGTGTCCATGGAGCCTCTAGGACCTTTCTAAAATATAACAACACTATATAGATATGCTTGCTGAAAGTGAAGAGGACTTGAAGCACTTATTGATGAAGATCCAAGACTATAGCCTTCAGTATGGATTAAAAAACCAAATCCCAAACCTATTGCTGTCGAGTCTATTCCGACTCATAGTGACCCTACAGGGCAGAGTAGAACTGTCCCATAGGAGTGGCTGGTAGATTCGAACTGCTGACCTTTGGTTAGTAGCTCAGTGCTTAACCACTGCACCACCAGGGCTCCTCAGTATGGATTATACCTTAACATAAAGAAGACAAAAATCCTCACAACTGGACCAATCAGCAAAATCATGATAATTAGAAAAGATTGAAGTTGTCAAAGATTTTGTTTTACTTGGATCCACAATCAATGCTCAGGGAAGCAGCAATCAAGAAATCAAACGATGCATTGCATTGGGAAAATTTGTGGCAAAAGACCTCTTTAAGGTGTCAGAAAGCAAAGATGTCACTTTAAGGACTAAGGTGTGCCTGACCGAAGCCATGGTGTATTCAATCACCTCATATGCCTGAGAAAGCTGGACAATGAATAAGGAAGACTGAAGAAGAATTGACGCCTTTGATTTATGGTGTTGGCGAAGAATATTGAATATACCATGGAGTGCCAGAAGAATGAACTTGGAAGAAGTACAGCCAGAATGCTTCTTGGAAGCAAGGATGACAAGACTTCGTCTCACATACTTTGGACATGTTATTAGGAGGGACCAGTCCCTGGAGAAGGACATCATGCTTGGTAAAGTAGAGGGTTAGAGAAAAAGAGAAAGACCTTCAAGGAGATGGATTGACACAATGGTTGCAACAATGGGCTCCGCCTTAATGATTGTGAGGATGGCACAGGACCGGGCAGTGTTTTGTTCCGTTGTACATGGGGTCTCTATGAGTAGGAACCGACTTGATGGCACCTAACAACAACAACATATACATATGGAGCCATGGTGGTGCAGTGGGTAAGAGCTTAGGCTACTAACCAAAAAGTTGGCAGTTCGAATTCACCAGCCACTCCTTGGAAACCCTACAGTGCAGTTCTACTCAGTCCTGTGAGTCGGAATCAACTCAATGGTAATGGGTTTGGTTTGGTTTTATATAGATATAGAGAATTATTATTATAATTAATATAATCTATTGTTACTTGTTAGTACATGGAATCACAGAGTTTAACAACTAAGAGTCACTTGGAAATCACCAGCTCCCATTCTCCCTTCCCTTACCCCAATCTTGTTTGACAAGTGAGGACTGAGACCCAGAGGCTTCCATTTTTTAAAATTTACTTTTATTAATTTTTATTGTAGTGAATATATATGTAACAAATCATTTGCCTTTTCAACATTTTTCACATGTACAATTCATGACATTTGTTAACTAATCATGTTGTTCAACCGTTACCATTATCCATTTCCAAATTTTCCCATCACCCTTAACAGAAGCCCAGAGGCTTACTTTTAAATGATTCCTTTCAACAAAATCGTGCACATTTGCTAAGAGCCTGTATTGGGCAAGTCCCCAAGCCAGGTGTGCTGGAAGATATGAAGATGAATGGCATGGCCCTGCCCCTGAACCTACAGCCTCGTGGAGGACTTCCAGGGGAGGCACAGTGGGTGGTGGGCTTCCCATGTTTTCTTACACTTCTTTACTACTCGGCATTGGACTGGGTGCACAGTGGGCTCACAAGGAACTCACAGATGATCTCATTCGGGGATAAGTCCCACTGCCCCTCACAGGTCCCACCTTTGTCCTCTGAACCAGTGGCCTTGACAGACTCTAGCAGGGTCACGTTCCTGGCTATTTCTCCTTTTCTTTGTCCTTCTCTTGGCTGCCATGTCTCTTCTCTCTCTGGCCCACCTTGTGTATCCTGGTCAAGCACAGAGTTCTCACTTGACTTTATCTCTGTGTTTCCAGATTGGAGCCTCTCTCTTTGCTAGTAACATTGGAAGTGGCCACTTTGTGGGACTGGCGGGGACGGGAGCAGCTTCAGGCATCGCCACAGGGGCCTTTGAATGGAACGTGAGTAACATCAGCTCTACTGTATCCTGGAGCTGGAAGGAGCCTTGGCAGTCACCCAGCTCAGCCTGTGCTCTGAGGAGCTCTAAGGGTTAGGGAACCCCTTGGGGCCACCTCAGGGTGCAGATGGAGGAGGGGTACAGTTTCTGGAGCTGCAGAGTCCTGCTCCCATTCTACCAGAGTGGCATGAGAAAACCACTGATCTAGGTCAGCACTGGGGAAACAGATTTAGGGGTGAGTTGATGGCAGTACTATTTCTTCCTTCTCTTTCCCATTGGTGTTAAAAAGCCAAGTCCCTCACTACCCTTCCCGCCATACTGGAGGTTTAGAAATGCTTACCACCATTTCTAAGGAGCCCCGGTGCTGCAAACAGTTAAGTGCTTGACTGCTAACCGAAAGGTCAGTGGTTCAAACCTACCAGTGGCTCCTCGGGAGAAGAGACTTGGCAATCTGCTCCCATTAAGATTAAAGCCTAGGAAACCCTATCGGGCAGCTCTACTCTGTCCTATAGGATTGCTATGAATCAGAATTGACTTGACGGCACACAACAATAACAACAGCACCATTTCTATTATTATTATTAAAAGGTCTCTAAATGGGATTTTACAGGGACGAGTCAGAGAACTCAGTGTTCTCTCTAGGGTCTGGTGCTGTGACTGGCAGTGGGCAGGCTTCTGGGCTCCCCTCCACTGTTGTCCAATTCCTGTTCCCATCTGCCAATCAGACAGCTAAGGCCTTCTCCAGTCTCTGATGACGCTTAGGGAGTTGTACTTAGAGCCAAAAAGAGACAATGCTAGGTGATTGGTCTGAGCAACTGAGGGAGTGTGTGCTTGGTGCGGTGGTTGCACAAGGCAGCAGGGATGGGTTAAGGTTCCTCCTGGTTTGACATCACCTCTTTTTTGGTTTCAGGCACTGGTTATGGTGGTTGTGCTGGGCTGGGTGTTTGTCCCCATTTACATTAAGGCTGGGGTAAGTAACTGCTCTGTTACCCAATTTCCTGCTGACAGATATGATATGTGAGCTTGGTCCTGCTAGAAGGCAGACAAGACTGTGGGATAATTGGCAGAGAACCTGTGGCTTGACTTTTGCTCCCAAGGTGTAAAGTTCCTGCCTGCCAATGGGTGCATTAAATGGTCCACTTGGCCTGGGTCTGACTGCTTTTTTCAGTCCAGGCTCATGACTCCTCCCTCTAGGAAATCCCCTAGGTAGCCCTGTTCTCTTCAGAGTATACTCAGACGTATCATGCCCCCTTGCCCTGGGTGTGTACTTGCATGGTATTGCCATGCACTTGCCCTTGATATATAGCTTCTATCTTTGCTCCTTCATTTATACATATCAGCCACCCTTGTTTGCTGAGCACACAGCTGGTACTCAACTACTGCGTGCATGATTGGTCTCCTGACCAAGTCTCAGATTATACATAAGACAGCTTTAGTATCATCTGTTCTGTGAGAAGGGAGCTCTAGTGGTGCAGTGGTTAAGAGCTTGGCTGCTAACCAAAAGACTGGCAGATCGAATCCACCAGCCGCTCCTTGGAAATCATATGGGGCAGTTCTACTCTGTCGTATTGGGTCACTATAAGTCAGAATCGACTCAACAGCAATGAGTTTGGCTTTTGGTTTGGCTCTGTGAGATGTAATGAGCACCTACTAGGTGTAAGCCTATGCATTAGGTGCTAAAAGCAACAAAGAATAAACACAAGGCTGACTGCATCTTCAAGAGGCTCACAGACTGTTGGTGACACATGTCTTATCCAGGAAACAATAGGCTCAGGGTTGATGGAGCAAGATAGGAAGTGTGGTTGGAATTTGCAGAGAGGGACTGGGAAGACAGTTGGGCAGACCTATAGCCTCAATCCTTGGCACAGCCTGTCTGCAGAGAGGGAGATGTACAAATCCAGCCTGGCACCTTATTTGGTGCACTGGAAGGATGCTTCCACTGTTATGATGTCTGGTCCACAGTAGGTACTCTGTATAGGAATATATAATTCCCTCATCCTCCAGGGCAAGGATCTGCTTTCTTGGTTATGCTTGATTTTGGTTATGTGTTCATTCAAAAACAGGTGTTTACTGGGTACCTTCTATGTGCTGGGATGATACCAGCTACATTGCAGTGGCAGGGCATGTGGGACTGACGTGAGGAAAAGGCTGGAGGACCAAGGCCATCTGGCTACCTCACAGACTTCTCTGGCCAGCAAGGGTTATGAATCCTTGATCACACTGCTGTGGCTCTAACACAGGGTGGATCCCATTGCTCTGCTTGCCCTGGGCCCTCTGGTCACTCTGGCTGACGGTGACCTCCTTTTCATCTCATGCAGGTGGTGACAATGCCAGAGTACCTGCGGAAACGATTTGGAGGCAAGCGGATCCAGATCTACCTCTCCATTCTGTCCGTGTTACTCTATATTTTCACCAAGATCTCAGTAAGTCTGCTGCCTTGGGGGCTTGGCCCTGGCTGTCTCAGACCCAGCCTGCTCTCACTGCCCAGCAATGAGGCAGCTCTGCATGTTTCTGTTAACTTGGTACCTTATGCCTTCTTGCTCCTCTGTTAAAGTCCTATCTCACACGTCAAGGAGCCAACAAATGGACCTCCTTATCTTCCACGTGGTGCAGTTGAAAAAATAAATGGATGCAGGAAGGTTCAGTGTAAGCAGTCCTTAAAAGAAGGTTAAAAGGGAGTTGGGATGTCTAAGGGCTGACTCCAACCTTAGAAGCAGCTGTGGTCCTTTGTGCCCTTTGATGTAGAATCTGACTCCATGTGCCATTTCTGATGTGCTTAAACATGGGCAGTCAGAGCCAACTCTTGAAGGGACCTCAGAGATTGTCTGGTGGAGTCCCACCCTCTTCTTTTATGGATGGGGAAATGGAATTCCTGAGGATGGAAAGCACTTGCTCAGGATCCTGAATCAGGAATAGAATCCCAACTAGGTTGGGCGCCGAAAAAAACAGCTGGCTAGTGCTTTTATTTTCCTGCTTACTAAAAGCTGAGACAACACTAATATTAAATAACATTTCTAATTTTTTTAATTGTGAAAAATTTCAAACATACCAAAGCAGAGAGAGAATAGTATAACATGTACTCACAGACCTAATATTTATCACTCAGTTTCAACAATTATCAACATTTTGCATTCTTGGTTCACCTATCCCTTCTTTTTTTCTTTTTTGCAATGCACCCACTCCTCACTTATCAACATGGTTAGGTTCCAAAGACCAGGTCATTATGTGAAAATCGGCATTATGCAAAAATGGAGGATGACCACATCAGATGACAAAATGGAGGATGACTACATCATTGCATAACTGCCAAGTTACATCATTACATAATTGCCATATTACATCATTGCATAACCGCCAAACCACTGAGAATCACGGCCCAGCCAAGCTGACACATAACCATGGCGTTCATTACTGCTAGATGTACGTCATTAACGCACAAAATAGTGGGATGGTAGATTTTTTACTATTGTCGTAAATGCAAAATGTTGGATAATGAGATAGTAAGTGAGGAGTAGGTGCATTTTGAATCAAATCCCAGACATCATGTTATTTCTCTGTAAATTCTTCAGAATGCATCTCTAACTTTTAAAAAACATAACCATTGTGCTATTATCACTCCTAACAAAATTTATAGTAATTTCTTAATTTAGGTAATTTAATACCTGATCCATATCCAAAATTTCCTGATTATCTCCGAAAGTTCTTATTACACTTGGTTTGTTTGAATCAGGATCCAAACGAGGTCCACATGGTGCATTTGGTTGTTCTTTCTTTAAAGGAAATATATATGTGTAGATCTTCAGCCTACCACAATTATTTTTCCCTTTTATATCATTATCTTTCATTCCTGGCCTACATGCACATAGTTTTTTTGATTGGGTTGTTTGTCTTTTTTGTTGTTGAGTTGCAACAGTTCTTTATATATTCTGGATACTAGACCTTATCAGGTATTTGATTTACAAATATTTTCTCCTATGCTGTTGTCTTTTCACTTTCTTGATAGTGTCCTCTGATGTACAAATGTTTTAAATTTTGGTGAAGTCAAAGTTAATCTATTTTTCTTTTGGTGCTTGTGCGTTTGGTGTCATTTCTCGGAACTCAATGCCAAATCCAAGGTCATGAGTATTTACTCCTATATTTTCTTTTAAGAGTTTTAGCTCTTATAATTTAGCTCTTATAAATTTATAGTTTCACTATTGAGTTAGCTTCTGTATATTACGTGAGGTAGGAGTTTAAATTCATACTTTTGCATGTGGATACCCAATTGTTCCAGCACTATGTGTTGAAAACACTGTTCTTTCCCCATTGAATGGTCTTGCACATATGTTTTAGACAGCTCGATAAAAACATGCTCTTATTGACAGGACCAATAAGGCTTTGTTTTGGAGTTGGGACTGACACCTAGGAATAGTGCTCTGTCCCGGCTCAGCATCCTGACTGTCACTGCTAATACCCCTGTCCTTTGTGCTCTCTCTGACAATGTGATGAACCCATCTGCTGCACTTTCTCCTCCTCTCCTTCAGGGTCAGGTTTTCATTACAAAATAAAAACCCTGGGCTTTGCAGTCCGATTTCATTAGAAACCTGTGTGCAGAGCCTTGATTAGGAAGTCCTGGGAGAGGTCGAGAAATCAGGCCTCTGGCTTCCTAAGGGAGGAAAGATGAAGAGCATGAAAGAGGAGAAAAAGGGAGGCTGGGAAGGTCAGGCATGAAGGAGCAGGAGGCTGGTGAAGGATTCACTCCTTGGTTCAGACGTGAGGTGGCACCTGTCTTATGAGCACGTAGAGGAGGGCACTGGCTTCCCCTGCTCGGAAGCAAGTCTTCTCCAAGTCCACAGTTCAAGTGGATGAAAGTCTGTTGACTGCAGTTGCCATGGAACGGGCACTCTTTGCCCTCGGAGCTCATATAAATGAACAGAGTACCCAGCCTCTCTCCCTTTCTTCCAAGCCGTGTATTTTCCTGGTTACAGTTTAACCACTTTAAACTTGGGAGCCCCCGGGTAGCCAAAGGACTGCCTCTCTCAGCTCAGTCCTGATGGAGCCCGTCCCCTCTAGAGTCAGGTCTTTCTGGGAATTTTGCTTTTTAATCATAGATGGTGTAGACTGCTCGCTCTCTACGCGATTTCTGCCCAATGTTATACCTGCTCCACCTGCTGCCCAGGGCCCGTGATCCCTTGAATAAAGCACAAGGATGATAAAGCCAATAAACCAGTTGCCACTGAGTCGACTCTGACTGATGGTGACCCCATGTGTGTCAGAGTAGAACTTTATAGGGTTTTCAAAACCAAACAAACCCATTGCCGTTGAGTTGATTCTGACTCGTAGCAACCCTATAGGACAGAGATGAACTGCCGCATGGGGTTTCCAAGGAGTGACTGGTGGATTCAAACTGCCGATCGTTTCAGTTAGCAGAGCTCTTAACCACTGCGTCACCAGGGCTCCATAGGGTTTTCAGTGGCTGATTTTTTGGAAGTAGATCACCAGCCCTTTCTCCTGAGGCATTGGATTTTATGCAGTAAAACAGCTGATGCATCCTGTCCAGGGGCAGTCTGGTTTCTTGTGCGTGCAGAGATTTGAAAACAAGGTTCCCCATCATCCCCTAATGCTACCCTTCCTAGTAGTGTTTTGGAGATGGCATGAAAATTCATTTTGAGTGACCCCAGCGCTCTCTGCTGGTCTAAATTAGCAACTGCACCATCTAGCCCTGTAGAAGGTTCTCAGTAGCTTTATCGGAACAGTTAAATGAGGCAGGGAGGAGGAGAAGTAGGAGTGTGTGTGTGGGAACTGCATGAAGAACATAACTGGTGAATTCAGGGGTGAAGAGGAAACGATTTCCCTTAAAGTTATATGAGAAAATCTAGATAAAACCACCTAGCACTAAGCCTGCCGTGCGAGAGGTGCTTAGTGATGTGCAGGTGTTTTTGATTCAAGATGGACGCCATCTGGGCCTGGAAGATAAAACTATGATGTTGCTGAAGTTTCTCTCCACTCAGGGGTGACAGGGGGTCTACTCACAGCCTCTTCATCACTCAAATTTGCTTTGGGGAATAGGTCTGATAAACCACTGATCACTGAGGTGTAAACGATGGATAACGGCTTAAGGCAGCAGTTCACAAGGTGGGTTGTGAAGAACCTCAGGTGTTATAGCTGTTCATTGGTAAAAAGAGGGCTAAGGTTAAATAAGTTTGTGAAACATTGCACGCCATGTTCCCCTCCTGGAATTCACAGCCCATGGTGTATGTTAAAGGCTGAGCAGCTGTGTTGTAAAGAAACTACCTTAACTTTGTTTGAACCAGCATTGCACAGAGTTTTTGACCGTGGAATCCTTTTGTTGTTGTTTCCAGGAAATTCAGGAATAGAGTGTTACTCTCCTTCAGATATTCATATTCTTGACTAGGGATAAATCTGTAGTAGTTGTTGTTAGCTGCCGTTGAGACAGCTCTGACTCATGGAGACCTTCCGTATAACAGAATGAAACGTGCGTGGTCCCATGCCATCTTCATGATTGTTTGAGTCCACTGTTGTGCTTACTGTGTCAATCCATCTCATGGAGGGTTTCCCGCATTTTCACTGACCCTCTACTCTACCTAGCATGATGTCAGATTGCTAGAAAAGGACATCATGTTTAGGATAAATACATGAACCTCTAATTGTGGGATTTCAGCCAAAGGGCAAGAGGATAGGGGCCAACCTTTGTTACTGTTGTTGTTAGGTACCGTCTAGTCACTTCCAACTCATAGCGACCCTATGTACAACAGACAAAATTCTGCCCAACCCTGCATCATCCTTTTAATCCTTGTTATGCTTGAGCCTGTTGTTGCAGCCACTGTGTCAGTCCATCTTGTTGAGGGTCTTTCTCTTTTTCACTGACCATCTACTTTACCAAGCATAATGTCCTTCTCCAAGGACTGGTTCCTCCTGATAACATGTCCAAAGTACATGAGATGAAGTTTCACCATCTTTGCTTCTGAGGAGCATTCTAGCTGTACTTCTTTCAAGACAGAATTGTTCATTCTTCTGACACTCCATGGTATATTCAATATTCTTCACCAACACCATAATTCAAAGGCGTCAATTCTTCTTTGGTCTTCCTTATTTATTGCCCAGCTTTCATATGCATACGAGGCGATTGAAAACACCATGGCTTGGGTCAGGCGTACCTTAGTCCTGAAAGGGATATGTTTGCTTTTTAACACTTTAAAGAGATCTTTTGCAGTAGATTTGCCCAATGCAATGCATTATTTGATTTCTTGACTGCTGCTTCCAACCTTGAGCCTCTGGAAACTGCAGACACTGATGCACTTTTCTATGCAGGAGAAGGCTTCTGCTAGCCTTTCCCGGTTGCCTTCCTGTCCCTTGCAGCTCAGGCACTGGGCACACCCTGCGGCCAGCTGGCCTTTCCCATTCCTAACTCTGGCTCTCCTCTCCTTTCCAGGCAGACATCTTCTCTGGGGCCATCTTTATCAATCTAGCCTTGGGCTTAGATCTGTACCTGGCCATCTTTATCTTATTGGCGATCACTGCCCTTTACACGATCACAGGTGAGTCCATTCAGTGGATCCAGCTGCCCGTGCCCAGCTTGGGATTGGAAATTGTGAAGGATAAAAGGAAGTAGTGGACATGGCTTCCTTCTCATGGAGGAGAGATATGCACCCAGGAAACAGTTTGAGAATTAGGTATTTGCTTGACCCCAACTCACAGACCTCATAAGTTATATGGATGGTCTCAGAAACCTCCAGTGTCAGCCAAAATATTCAGGACAACTTCTCACAGGAGGTAGGGCAGAGCTTGGCCGTGCAGGTGTGGAGAGGATTTGGCTAAGCTGGAAGAATCAGGGATGGAGTGCCAGGTTTAGGGAATGGCATAAGCAGAGGAATGGGAGTGAGGATGGGTATGGCGTGAGGCAGGAGGTAGGGTGAACAAGCAAGTGGGCTTAGCTGGAGGAGGGTGGTCACTGGGAGATAGTGGAGGTGGGGACTGTGGATGATAAGACTTGATACTTCAAATGAGGCCACACTATAGGTACCTTAGGAGCCCTGGTGGCACAGTGGTTAAGCGCTCAGCTGCTAACTGAAAGGTCAGCAGTTAGAACCCATCAGTTGCTTCATGGAAGAAAGATGTGGCAGTCTACTTCTGTAAAGATTACAGTCTTGGAAACTTTATGGGGCAGTTCTATTCTGTCCTATAGGATCGCTATGAGTTGGAATCGACTCAACGGCATTGAGTTTGGTTGGGGTTATAGGCACCTCGGAAACCAGACAGAGGCTTCGGGTTTGAGGCAGGGAATGTGAGCCACTGTAGGGAAGGATGGAGTTACAAGTAGAAAGAGGTTTTAGAAGAAGACTCAGGAGGTGACCAGAGGAGTTGGTGACACAAATAACAACGGAGGACACCTTTGCAGTAGTGTTATTCTGCCCATGTAGGGGGCAGGGTCGGCGATGGAACTTGCTGTCCAGTGGGAGCCCCGTCCCTGGGTTCCTGTTCCAGTTAACTTTGGGGGCAAGAAGTTACTTAGATGGTCTGAGAAAAGAGAGATACATAAATAGCACTTTGAAATGTGATGTGCCAATTTGGTAATGTTCCCAGACATCTCCGCAGTCAGCTCTTTCTTCTTCCCTGCCTTTGTTTGTGGAAAATCCTTCTTCTCACCATCAGAGAACTATCTCCTGACTATCTCCTGGTCACCTCACTCAACAAGTTAAACATAGAACTACTATGTTGTTGTTGTTAGTTGGCATTAAGTCGATTCTGACTCATGGACACCCCATGTGTGCAGAGTAGAACTGCTCTCAGGGTTTCCAATGGCTGCAATCTTTCAGAAGCAGATTGCCAGGCCTGTCCTCCAAGGAGCCTCTGGGTGGGTTCAGACCACCGCCCTTTTGACTAGTAGTCGAGCACTTAACCGTTTGCGCCACCCAGAGAATTCTAGAACTACTGTAAAACCCAAAACCTGCTGCCATCGAGTCATTGCCGTCGAGTCGATTCTGACTCATAATGACCCTATGGAACACAGTAGAACTGCCCCATAGGGTTTCCAAGGAGCGGCTGGTGGATTCGAACTGCTGACCTTTTTTTGGTTAGCAGCTGAACTCTTAACAACTGCGCCACCAGGGCTCCAGAAAGAACCCTGTTTTCAAGTCTTTGGGGGTATATACCTAGGAGTGGATTTACTGGGTCATATGTGTATATATATATATAACCAGTAGGTATATACCCCCAAAGACTTGAAAGCAGGGACTTGAAAACAGTTACCTGTGCACAAATATTCATTGCAGCATTACTGACAATTGCCAAAAGGTGGAAACAACCCAAGTGTCTATCAACAGATGAATAGATAAATAAAATGTGGTATAAACATACAATGGAATATTATTCATCCATAAAGAGAAATGAAGTTATGATACATGCTATGACATGGATGACCTTTGAAAACGTTACGCTGAGTGAAATAAGTCAGACACAAAAGAACAAATATTATATGATCCCGCTTGTATGAAATATCTAAAATAGGCAAATGCACAGAGACCAAAGTTTATCAGTGGTTCCCAGAGGTGGCAGGGAGGGGGCAATGGGGAGTTATTGCTTAATGGGCACTGAGTTTCTGTTAAGGGTATGAAACATTTGGAAACAGACAGTGGTAATGGTTATACAACATGGGGAACATGATTAATGTCACTGAATTTTACACATAGAAATGATTGAAATGGCAAATGTTTTGTTATATATATTTAGCCACAATAAAAAAATTAAACTAAAAAAAGGGTCACCTTACGCTCTTCCACATCAAATATGGAGAAACATTCTCTCCCTAAGGCCTCCTAAGCATTTCAGTGAAAAGTGGAGATATGCATACCTGCTGAGTAGCAGAGCGCTGTAACAGGGCAAGGGAGGGAAGGCAGTTGGGTGGTTCAGGGGGCGTGCTCAGAAGGTGTGTGGAGGTAGAAGGCTGGAGGATGGGGAAAAGAAGCAGGCAGACAGATTGCCTTCAGTGCAAGGTCAGTTGCATTGTCTTCTCATCTGCTTAGGTGGCCTGGCAGCTGTGATTTACACGGACACCTTGCAGACACTGATCATGCTGGTGGGGTCTTTTATCCTGACTGGCTTTGGTAAGTAGGGCTGGAGCAGGCTGAGGAGGTTGGGCCAGAAAAAATTGTTGCTATGGAGTCTATGTCAGAATAGAACTGTGCTCCATGGGGTTTTCAATGGCTGATTTTTGGAAAGAAGATCACCAGGCATTTCTTCTGAGGTGCCTCTGGGTGGATTTGAATCTCCAACCTTTCAGTTAGCAGCTGAGTGTGTTAACTGTTTGCATCACCCAGAGACCCTGCGGAGGTGGGGCAGAGGTAGAGAAAAGCAAGTTTGGCCACTTTGCCTGCCTCCAACCTAGTCAGTGAGTTCAGACACTCTCTACCCTCCCGAGGGGAGCATGGATTGGGGCATCACTGTGAGCGTGCAGGGTCCCCTCCTCACCTCTGGAGGTCTCAGGCTGGATTTCCTGCTTCCCTTTTTAGACAGTCTAGGCCAGTGGTCCAGTGTTGGCCTGTGATGACCTGTCCACAGAGAAAGTAGACAAAAAAGGATAAGAATACTGTAGTGAGTTTTCCATATGTTCAACTATTGCATTTTTTAATCTCAGATTATGCCTTGTTTACATTTAGAGGTTAAATGACCTTTATGATTTGATAATAGTAAGAGAGAGTTCTTTTTTTTAAAAAAAAATATCCTTATTTGACAAAATTTAAAAATTGGCCACTCAAAGTTAGTCTTCCCCCTTCTCAATTTTTTGAAGTCTTACTTGTCTATGAGCTCCTAAGGACAAGACTGGAAACCACAGATCTCGGGGGTCTTGCTATGGGAGGGTATAAAATACATTCCATCTGTGTGTCCTGTGAAGCCTCTTACCTGTATCTATTGTTCTGTTTTGCAAGAGCTTTCATTCTGTTTTCCCCAGTAGGGCTTGGGGTGGGCAGGACAGGGATGGAATGACGTATTCAGGGACACACAGCCAACAGGTGGCAGGGCTCCACACTCCTCACCCATTCTGTGTCCCTCCCACCTCACTGATGGGACCAGGGTAGTCTCGCCTGGTCTGTGTGTCTCTAGGTCTGTGTCCAGGCTCCCAAAGGCCATTGCTGATAGCAGGGCGTGAGGGGAAAAACAGAGAGATCCAAAACCCAGGTCTTCCTTTAATAAATAAAATACCTTCCCTTTGTAAAGAAGTTCAGATACTTTCACAAATTATTACTTTGGACCCTCACAGTAGCCCTGAGGGGGCTGGGCGGGGTTAACAATCCCATTCTATGAATGAGAAAGCTGAGGCCCAGAGGGGAAAATGACTTGCTCAAGATCACACAGTTGATGACACAGTCTGTTAGTTGGATCCTCTCAGTATCTCAAGCATCCTCAGAAGGAACACACTATGAAGACTTCAGAGCTTCCGAATGTTGCTTTTTTTTTATTACTGATGTTTTCCAGCTTTTCATGAAGTGGGAGGGTACGAAGCCTTCATGGAAAAGTACATGGAGGCCATTCCAACCTTGATCTCTGATGCAAACACCACCATCAACGAAGAGTGCTACAAGCCGAGGTCTGACTCCTTTCACATCTTCCGGGATCCTCTCAAGGGAGACCTCCCATGGCCTGGGCTTATCTTTGGAACGTCCATCATCGCCCTGTGGTACTGGTGCACGGATCAGGTACTCACGCTGGGAGTGCAGGGTGGACAGGGTCCACAGGAAACCCTGTTGGTCTTGGCCTATGGGGTTGGGAAATGTAGGGCACGGCTCACGTGGTCAGAGGGCCACTGGGCCCTAGTGACAAGGGAGTGCCTGGCTAAGAACCCAAGATGGAGAGGCTGAGTTAGCAGGAGATGTTGCAGGGACGTCTGGCTGGCACCCTTTCCTCACTGGGCTTTGCCTGGCAGGTCATTGTGCAGCGCTGCCTCTCGGCCAAGAACATGTCTCATGTGAAGGCTGGCTGCATCCTATGCGGGTACATGAAGCTGCTGCCCATGTTCTTCATGGTGATGACGGGAATGATCAGCCGCATCCTGTACACAGGTAATGCCTTCTGCAGGACTCACCGGCGACTCGCTTCCATTTTCTTGGCTCCAAGTCACTTCCAAAGCCCTGTAGCTCTACTTCATCCCACTACCTTCTTCTTTTCTTGCCATATTATTGCTATATTATTGTTCTCCTGCCATACACTGAGCAGCCTGAGGGTTGTGGAGTTGCTTTGTTTTTTACATTGGCAATTGTTTCCCCTTCTTTTTTCAAATCCTTTGAAGTCATGATATGCCTCCGTTCTAGTTTCTTCCAGCTAATATTTGCTTGATTGTTGCTCAATTCTTCCAGGGCCGTTGGCGTGGATAATGTCCTTCTTAATGTCAAAGGACCCCAGCCAGTCTCTACTTGCCTGCTGCTCTGAGCCTGCTTTCTGGGCTTTTCCTTGAAGGAGCTCTGAGGCTTGCATTTTGCTATCCAGGGTGATATTTTCTTCCCTGGCCCATTTGTGGCCTCTCCAGCATTGCCATTTCATGTCTTTTGTCAGCCATCATGGGTCAAAATTGTTTCCTGGGATGTGGCATAAAAAGAGCACAGCAGAGTCAAAGTTTGGTGAGCACCCTCCGAAATGAAGACAGGAAAGTAGAAGGCATTTGCTGTCATTGGCTGAGTGCTCCCGATAGTACTTCAACACTCCTACACTGGCTCACCTGTCAGAGAAAGATATATGCAACCCAGTATAATATGCATCATATTATAATGACTATACCAAAAAAAAAAAAACAAACCTGTTGCCCTTGAATCAATTCCGACTCATAGCCACCCTATAGGTCAGAGCAGAACTGTACCATGGGGATTCCTAGACTATAATCTTTACAGAAAGGAGACTTGGTGGCGCAGTGGTAAAGATTACAGATTTGGAAACCCTATGGTGCAGTTCTACTCTGTCCTATAGGGTCGCTTTGAGTTGGAATCGACTTGATGGCAATGAGTCTTTTTTTGTTTGTTTTTTTAAAATCTTTACGAAAGCTGACTGCTACATCTTTCTCCCGTGGAGAACCTCCAACCTTTTAGTTAGCAGTCGAGCGCTAAACCACTGCACCACCAGGGATCCTCTTATAATGGCTATAACGCATATTTATTTATAAAAATATTTGAGATAGTGCTATATGGGGCAGCACTAAGTGAGGTATACTTGTAGTAGTTACTTAATAAATATTTGCTGATATGAATTCTATCCAAGTTCCTAGAATTCTCTTCTAGTCTCTGGAGTCCCTGGGTGGTGCAAATGATTAATGTGCTCGGCTGCCAACCAAAAGGTTGGAAGTTTGAGTCCACCCAGAGGTGTCTCAGAAGAGGGGCCTGGTAATCTACTTCCAAAAAATCAGCCATTGAAAACCTTATGGAGCACAGATCTACTCTGGCACACATGAAGTCACCATTACTTGGAATCTACTTCATGGTGACTGATTATCCTAGTCTCTAGCACATGTCCCCTTCCTTTCTCTGTATAGTTCTAACCTGTCTCCACCCCAGATTTCCCACATCTTGAAAGTGCTACCCAATGGCCGTGCCACTGGAGAATTTCCTCAGTTGTCTGGGCATTCAACCTTACTTGTACGGGCTGCTTAGAATAAATCTCAAAATTAGGAGCTACAAATCATTGTGATCTTCAGGAGGAAAAAGAGAATTATCACTGCTCAGCTGCAGAGTAGCTAGCCAAAATCTAAGGACCATGCCCCCTTCCTCTCGGCCCTGGCATTTCCTCGTTTATTCCGCTCTGCCTAGGGTCAGTCCCTTCTCCCCAGTCAGAGCTTGGGGATGGGCAGGCCAGCAGGGAAGGAGCATGGCATGGAAGGGCTCAGCTGGGAGCTGCATCTTTCATAGTGCCATTTCAAGGCCTTGAGCAGGAATGTCCTGTTTGAACCTTGTTTGAAGAAGGCAAATCTTGGAAATATTTCCCCAATGTCCGTTTGCTAACATGGCTCTTCTTCTCTCCCCAGACAAAGTTGCCTGCGTCCTCCCCTCAGAATGTGAGAAATATTGTGGCACCAGAGTTGGCTGTACCAACATCGCGTACCCAACCTTAGTGATGGAGCTCCTGCCCGTCGGTGAGAGTTTGTTCCTGCTGGTGAGGTTTCATGGGAGGCCGATTGGGCTTAGCCTCCACATAGATTTATCTGAGCTTTCTGGGGCAAAACTGTTTCTGAGAGTGGGAGGTGGAGCAGCAGGGAAAGCCTCATTTCAGGTGTCCTCAGTTTTTGAACATGTCTGCCCTCAGTGAGAAGGAGACGTATGACTTAGTTGGGCTCTATGAAGCCAATCAGACTTGAAAAGGAGATCATCTGAAACATTTTTAGGAAAAAATATGACCTTTTCATGCTTGTCTAGAAGGCTTTTCAAAGCTCTTAAGCAGATATTAACATGAAGGCTTAAAATAAGGGTCCTAGGCCCAAGGGAGTTATACCTGGAGAATAAACTGACTTCTAGACTGTTACAAGGAAATACACGGAAAAAAAGGCAAGGAGTGATTTTAGTTCTAGGATGAGAGAGTTTGAAGCAGTAGGTGGATGGGATACAAGGGAGATTCTTACCATAAAGAATGAGTTAACCCGGGAGATTAAGTATTTAACCTTGAGTCCAGAACAGCTATAGTTTTGGGATTGATGTGTGAGTTGCTGTTCATTTCATGTTGAAGAAAAATCTAATTCTGTCTCAAGGGAAGAAACCTGGTTAGATCAGGGAGTCTCAGAAGACCAAAAATTCAAAGGTCTTAATCAGGAAATTTAGAACAAGCTTATGGAATTTTATTACTGAAATGAAAGACCATCTAGTCAAATACCTTCACTTTACACTTGGGGAAACTGAGGCTTACAGAAGAGTGACTTCTAAGGCCATACAGCAACGAAGGGTCTACTACCTTGGCTTGCTTAACTCTGCTCAAGGCTGGAATTGAACTTGGGAGGGTTTGTTTGTTTGTTTTTAAACGACAGACTTGATGCATGATCTTGGGCAACCATTTGCATTTAAATTCTTTAAAGGTGGAAGTAATAGTTAACTATTCCACTCAGCCAGGCTGCTTAGTAATTAAGGTTGCAATTAGCAAGAGTCTTGATGGCCTTTTTAGAGTTCTGGCTTGAATAACAATGATCTCTGTTAGGCGCGTTTCTTTCTTTAGATTAGCAGACCTGGGGTAAGGAAAGTAGCTCTCTGCTAGAGTGGACTGTACACAACACAAAGATATGTGGCACAAACAACACCGAAAAACTGTGTTTACACGTGCCATTGCCATTCCGTCTCCTCCCGAAACGACTGGGCATCTGTGAACACTGAATTCACCAATGACCTCCCTGTGTTCAGTCAAATAGGTGTTTTTCATTCAACATTATTGATCACTTATCCTTCTTGAGGAAACCCTGGTGGTGTAGTGGTGAAGAGCTAAGGCTGCTAACCAAAAATGTCGGCAGTTTGAATTCACCAGATCCTCCTTGGAAAATCTATGGGGCAGTTCTACTCTGTCCTGTAGGGTCGCTGTGAGTCAGAATCGACCTGACAGCACTGGGTTTGGGTTTGATTTTATCCTTCTTGAGTTACTCTCGTCCCTTGGATTCCATAGTACTGTACTCTCCTGTTTGTCTTTTTCTTCCATCCTTTGCGGCTGCTTCTTTTGATCTTGTTTTCAGATTCAGCCTTCTCTACTCCAACAGTAAATGTTCCCCCCAATTCGCCCCATTTTGCCTTCTAAATATCTCTCGTACTCATCTACCTTTCTCCATTTTATCTCCATAAGCCAAATCCGAGATGTCATTGTTTCTTACCTGGATCATTATGTTCAACAAACATTTACTGAGTAAATAAATGAATGAGGATTCGATCACAGTGTGGTATAGAGGGGAGAATTCTGTCTCAGTTTAGCCATTAACTGGTGAAGTAACCTGAACAAATGGCAAAGCTAGGAATAGAAGCCCTACCTACTAACTTCCTGTAACCACTGAAAAATGAGAGAGTTGGAATAATCTTTATAACTCCTTCTATAGCTCCGATAGTCTGTGATCCACATTATAAAAACCCAGGAAGGACCATTTTTAAAATCTCCTAACAAATGACAAAGTAATTAGAATAGACAGGCTTCATCATTCATCTTGCCAAGACTATAGATGAAATCATAAAATTAGTTATGGATAAAAAACCAAGAAAAATGACAGAATCATGTTCCAGAATGATCTCAAGAGCCAGGAATGTTGAACCAAGTATAACAAGCTGAAATTTAATAGAGGTATAAGTCAAGTTCTGAATATTTAGGTCCCTCAGACTTAATCGTACAGGATCATTGCAAGAAACTAAGGATGTTTATCTTGGAGAAGAGAAAGTTCACGGGACATGAGTTGTCTCTGAGTATGTGAAAGATGGTAAAGTGAATGAAGGGTTAGACCTGTTCTGTATGGATCCAGTGGGTAGCCCAAGGGCTATGTCTGAAGAGAGGCAGATTTCAGGCTAGTCGGTACTGTCCAAGAAGGAACAGGCTTCCTGTGGGATGGTAGATTTCCTATAGCTGGACGGTTTGGGCAGAGGAAGTGTTGCAGAAGGGACTCATGTATCAGATGGATAATTGACCGCTAAGGTTACTTTTACTCCTGAGACTGTGTAATGTGTCACCAGATGGTGGTCCCTTAGCTTGGTCTGGCCTTCCGGCTCTGACAAATGCAACTTTATGCCCTTGTTGGCATGGGAGCGAGAAGAGAGATTATAGCCAAACATACTTGCCATGATGGAGAAAACTTTGAAAATAACAATACCTTATTCTGATTTGGGCAGGTGTAATGTCATTTAACACATCAAGAAATGATTTGGTTATTGGAGGAGTTGAAAATAGAACCTCATTTTTTGAATCCTAGTTTAAATCTCTTTCTGCTATATCATGAATATTTTGAGTGGGAGACCTATACAAGCCCCTCAGATGGAAACTCACACATACACACACCACCATCATCATCATTGTTGTCATCATCAACCTTATCATCCAATCGCAAAAGTATTTACTTCATATATATTTGCTCCCAGTTCTTTGTTGGCTGCTGTGGGGCTTACAAAATAATTCAAAGCCACAATCCATTCCTTTAAACTGGTAGTCTTTCTGGGAAGATAAATCAGAGAACACGACATGGTTTCAGAAGGCCTTCGTACCTTCCCAGCACAAAAGACCTGAGGTGCTGTTTGTGTGCCACTCAGGATCTCTCTTTTCCCCCCAGGACTGCGAGGCCTGATGCTGTCGGTCATGATGGCCTCTCTCATGAGCTCCCTGACCTCCATCTTCAACAGCGCCAGCACCCTCTTCACCATGGACATCTACACCAAGATCCGGAAGAGAGCATCTGAGAGAGAGCTCATGATTGCAGGAAGGTAAATGCTGCTTCCCTCTGCCATGCACCAAAGAAGCTTGAATGATCAGAGAGGTTCTGTCTCTGCTACCCCTCAACCCATGGAAGGTTGGCAAATGCCTGGGTGGAATGATTGTAGCATTAAATTGCAATCGTCCGGTTGCCCCCCTGGAGCTAGAAGTGGTATCAGAGATCAACTAACCCAACCCTCAGGCTATTGATGAGCAAAATAGGCCTGGAGAAGGACACTGCTTAAGCCCATACAGTGGACAGTGGCAAAGCCAGGACTAGAATCTGGTAAACTGAGTCCCTGTCCAAAGTCCTTTATGCTGCCCCATACTCAGCCAGCAGCTCTTCAGACTGGCCATTTTTTTGAGGCCTAGACCCTTCAGGTGCCTTGATGCAACACTTTGCAGAGCCATTGTGAAGGTCAGGTGAGATTGTGCTTGTGAATATGCTCTGTAAAGTCTAAAACACCACGCTATGTACACATTTACTATTATTGTCTAAAAGGCTAACAGACACGACAGGATGCCAAAAGCAGCAGAGCAATGATACATGGATCAGGTGTGCTTATTATCATGATTATTCTTGGAGCAGATGCTCTGGGTAGAGGTTTAACAGAAGGTCAGCTGTGTCTCTCCATGGGGCGAAGGCAGGGCAACAAGTCCATGTGATGTCATTCCAGGAAAAGGTTCCAGTGAGGTGCCCAGGAGTATAGGTTTTTACCTCATAGGTCTCATCAGAGATTAGGGTAAAGAAAGTGAAGGAGAAATGACAAGCCATTTTCAGGAGACAGGACGCCTGGCACCCAGGAGAAGTCTGACCAGCCCAGAGTACCACACTGCGTCACAGAAAGCAGCCCCATTACGTTGGCTGGTTTTTCTATAGGAAGGAGTTTACTGACTTTTCCTGTTGTTTATAAGGCTCAAGATCCAGAATAGGAAGAGAGCCACTTTGCTGCTCTGCCCAGCTCAGGCCTGGAGCCCATGGCCCTGAGATTATGTTGGTGCTCGCATTTCTGGGCTTTCCATGACTGCTGCCCTGAGGCTTGTCCCTCCTTGGACAAGCTTACAGTTACATGAAACAGCTCCAAACTCAGCTGTGGGGACTGTAAGAGTGATCAGGGGCTCAGAGGGGGAGAAATGAGCATAGCAGGCCATATTCAGGGATGGCTCCTGGGGAAGGAAGAACCTTAGTTGAGTCTAAAGTGATGGGTAGGATTTGGTAAGTGGGGAACATAGAAAGGGCATTCCAAAGGGAGAAATATGTGAGCACAGCACTGCTTTGTGAAGGTCAACTTAAGATTCTTTTGTCTTAAATTTGGGTAAGTGAGGTAAGGAATCACAGTCTTCTATCTAATTAAATCAAAAGCACAGGTAAGAAGAGCTTGTAAGGGAACCCTCCAATCTTACCAGAATTTGAAGTGAAACTCAAAAAGGGGAGAGTTAGAAGTACTTGGTAATGTCTCTTCCTATCTAGACTCTTTCTTTATACGGTCTTCTTGGTTTATATTTTTGAGTTTATTATAAGGAAGAAGGAGAAGAAAATACTACTACTGCTGCTAAGAGTTTTTATTATTTATTGAGTGCCTACTATTTGCTAGGTGTTTTACTATCACTGATCCTTATTTCAGCCTTGTGAAGTTGGTCATATAATCCCCAGTTTCCAGATGAGGAAATTGAGTCTCAGAGAGGTTGTCTTAGTCAGCGTTCTCTAGAGAAATAGAACTGTGGTTGGTATAAATGGTCACGTGCTACTAACCAGAAGGTTGGCAGTTTGAATCCACCCAGAGGTGCGTTGGAAGAAAGCCCTGGTGATCTACGTCCAAAAGGTCACAGTCATGGAAAACCCTATGGAGTACAGTTCTACTCTGACATACACGGGGTCACCATGAGTCAGAATTGACACGATGGCAACTGGTTGTGTGTGTGTGTGTGTGTGTGTGTGTGTGTGTGTATGTATTTATGTATCTATATATTAAGGAATGGGCTCACACAATTGTGGAGGGCTGGCAAGTTGAAAACTTGTAGGTCAGGTGACAGGCTGGAGATTCCTGCAGTCTTGTGTTCCAAAATCTGAAGGTTAGACAATGGGAAAAGTGAAGATTGATAGGTTCTGGCAAAATGTCTATTTGCAGTCTGGAGGCAGAATACACTCTAGGGAAAACTCCCTTTTGTTCTTAAGGCCTTCAACTGATTGGATGAGGCCCACCCACATTACAGAGGGTCATCTGCTTTACTTAAGTAATCTGAATTGATCCATGTAACAACTTCATAGCAGCATCTAGACTGTTTGACCAAACAACTGGGCACCGTAGCCTAGTCAAGTTGACACATAAAGTTAACCAGCACAGAGGTTAATCAATGAGTCCCATATCATACAGAGAGAATTACAATTTGAATTTGAATCTAGAACTATCTGACTCCAAAGTCCATACTCTTGTTCCTATACTCTATTGCCCCTCAGAGTGGAATACTTTTATGGTAGTGACTGGATCTAGGTTATTATTGAATTACTCATAGGTACATACGACTTTCCTGAAGGCAAAGTTTGAAAGAAGAAAAGCCTAAAGAATGACTTGCTGTGTTTAAATTTGCTAAGGAGATTTTATGTATATGTGTAGTATAAATAAATCATAATTAAAAAATACAAACCTATTGCTGTCAAGTCTATTTTAACTCATAGTGACCCTATAGGACAGAGTAGAACTGCCCCCATAGGGTTTCCAAGGTGGTAAATCTTTGTGGAAGCAGACTGCCACATCTTTCTCCGTGAAGCAGCTGGTAGGTTCAAACTGCTGACCTTTCGGTTAGTGGCCGAACACTTAACCACTGTACCACCAGGGCTCTTTCTCTCTATATATATATACACACACGCACAGAGGCGCACACACAGTAATATGTTTTTATTTATTTAGAGTTATTTTCTAACACTCTATTGTGGGGCTTTGATTTCAGGATGTTCATCCTGATCCTGATTGGCATCAGCATTGCCTGGGTGCCCCTTGTGCAGTCGGCACAAGGTGGGCAGCTCTTCGATTACATACAGTCCATCACCAGTTACTTGGGACCACCCATTGCAGCTGTTTTTCTGCTTGCTGTTTTCTGGAAGAGAGTCACTGAACCAGTAGGTGTCATTCTGGCATGCCCAGAATAAAAACTAAAGGAATAGGAAGAAGTTAATTGTCAAAAGAGGAAAAAAAAAAGCCTTAGAAAGTTGTATCAATACTGTTCACACAAACTCAAGATCAAGAAGTAATATTCTGAGTGACAAATGAATGGGGAACAGGTTCTTCTTTTTCCTTATTCATTTATTCATCTAGCAGACACTTTCAGGTGCCACACATGGGGCCAGACACTAGAAACACAAAGGAGTAGGAAACCTGGTTCCTGCCCTGGACAAGCTCCCAGTTCAGATGGGAAGACAGAAAAGTGAATGAGTAATTACATAGCAGGGAAATCAGTGCTGGCGATGGAGGTGTGTCCACAGTGCTGAGGCCACAGCAAGGAGGGCGTGTCCAACTGCACTGTCTCTGGGGAGTAGGGATGGGACATTCCAGCTAGAACAAGGTTACCAGGAAGGCAGGTGCTTGTGCTCTCCCACAGAGGGAATGACCTGTATAGAGACCCAGGCACATGAACATACAGGGCATGTTTAAAGAGTAGCTGGTAATTTATGGCTGTTAAGAACAATACTTGACAAATCATGAAGGCCTCCTTTTGGCCATCCTTCTATGAGCTCACTTTACTTTGTCACTGGCTCTCTTAAAATGTCATCTCCAGACCTCGATCTGGTGTGTTCTGTCAGGCCTTCAGTGCGACATACCTTGTTACAAGAATCCTCTAGGGGTAGACTGACCAAAAATCAATCACTCTAATATGCAAACACAAAATTCAATGTAAAAACACATAGTTCAGTTGTATGTTTTCAAATTAAAAACGGTGACTTTGGATCTATAAAGAGGGATGCAGAAAGAAGTTTTATTTATATTTTGATGGAAAAGTTCCTTTCTCCTCCATTCCCAAAGGACTCTATTTCTTTTTCCATGTCTTCAAGGAATACAAATTAATTCACAAATAGTTACTTATATCTGAATGTGCCTCAATCTATAGGCTGGTAGTGATGGTAGCTGAGGACAGAGAGGTTCAAATTATTTTAAAAGTTAAAGAGAATTATTTTTGGAATTATTAAGACTTTTAGTTAATATTATATACCAGTTACTAGACACTTATTGCTGTTAGCTGCCATGTAGTTGACTCTGACTCATGGCAACCTTATGTACAACAGAATGAAACTTTGCTCAGTCCTGTGTCATCCTCAGAATTGTCAGCATGTTTGAGTCCATTGTTGCAGCTATTGTGCCAATCCATCTTGAGAGTCTTCCACACCCTCCTCGGCTCTCTACTTCACCAAACATGATGTCCACCTTTAGCAATTGATACTTCCTGATGCCGTTTCCCAAGCAAAGGAGTTGGATAATCTTCTGTTGTGATCCATAAAGTTTTCATTGGCTAATTTTTGGAAGTAGATCACTAGGCCTTTCTTTCTAGTCTGTTTTAGTCTGGAAGCTCCACAGTGTCTGCCACGGGTGACCCTGCTGGTGTTTGAAATGCCAGTGGCATAGCTTCCACCATCATAGCAACACACAAGCCACCACATTACAATAAACTGACAAACGGGTGGTGGATTAGACACTTTACGCCGCTATATTATGAATCTTTCTCTTATGATCCAGGTAAAATCATGTCCCTGAAATGTAATAAATATATCCACTGCAGGCCTGACCACATTCCAATCTGCAGGATTCTGGCTCTAGGAGGCCTGGAGCTATCATTTTTCCCAGCTTTATTCCCTTGCCTCTGTTTCCCCAGGAATGCCATAATGCTCAGCTGTGCTGTGTGTGGCATTGTTAAACCAGGGTTTTCTTTCACAGGGAGCCTTCTGGGGACTGATCCTAGGATTTCTGGTTGGGGTAGCCCGTATGGCTACTGAATTTGCCTATGGAAGCGGGAGCTGCATGGAGCCCACCAACTGCCCAACAATTATCTGTGGGGTACACTACTTGTACTTTGCCATCATCCTCTTTGTCTTTTCTGTCATCATCATCGTAGCTGTCTCCCTGTTTACCAAGCCCATTCCGGATGTGCATGTAAGTATCCATTTGGGAGGCCTGCCTTTCTCTTGTCTCATGCTCATGCTGCAGTGTCCATTTTCACTGATCTTGGCTTAGACATTTCACACTCACACGACTAAAATAGGCCATACATGGCCTTGGTTTCAGGCAGAAGGATACAAGACAGGAAGCACAGCGGGTCAGCAAGGCCATGTCAGGCATGCATCTTCAATGGTCCTGACACTATTTCACACTTCAGCTCAGGGTCTATTCTCTGGCTCCATTCCCCAAGTGACAGCTCAGGTGCAAGGAAATGAAATTACATGGGCAGGTGCAGGGGCCTCCCTGGCTCAGAGGCCCATGTCCCAAATAAAACCTGATATTTCTTGTTAACAGTCCCATGGTCATTAGTGTCCAGGAGCCCCAACAAGGGACATATCTTGTTACAAGAATCGCCACACTCGGGAGCCTGAAGTATGATTTCCTCTTTGAATTTTTTTTCCCGAGTAAGTCATAGAATCTAAGACATTTCTAATAATATCAATGTCCAATTGATTCAAAACTTCAAAAAATTACTTTTCTTTAGCTTTAGATAAACCCCTTGGTTTAGGGTTCATTTACAGCCCACCCAATCCAGTTGCAGTTTACCAGTTAGGAATCATATTTACCATAAGCAATGTAGTCTGATAATCCAACACAGCTGACATTCCAGTTTTTCGGATTTCCAAGGGATCAGAGCTAAAAAATTAACCCAAGTTCGTATTTGTCCGTAGAAAAGGAGAATGGGTTTAGCTAACACTTTACACACACACACACACACACACACACACAAATACAGGCGTCCAAAGAATTTCTAAGAGATTTGAAACCCCAGTGCCAAATTTTCAAAAGCTATGACCAACCTCAGTGCCAAACAAAGACTGCTTTATATTGTCTGTTGGTCAGATTTGTGATGGGCTGTTTTGGTTTTGTATCAACTGCTTCCCCTTGTCTCAGTCTTTTAAAGTATCACAACACCAAACACATTTATCTCCATGCTTCCTCCTGCAGTAGAGAAAGCAAAGTAGTTGCCAAGAGGGCATGGATGGGATGAACACTTTGCACTGTTTTTCAAACTTCTCCAAGTTTCTGGTTCATGCTCTAGACTGTGTTAATAGAAATTGTGCCTCCAGCTCTACCCTGTTCCAATATGACTCGTGATTCTACAGATCTTTCTTCCCTGAGTATGAAAAACATTTAGCACAAAAATCTGATTTTACACTGTAAGTCTGGACAAACAGGTGTCTAGTCTTGTTTCCCAGTTGTTGTTGTTGTTAGGTGCTGTAGAGTTGGTTCTAACTCATAGCGACCCTGTGTACAACAGAACAAAACACTGCCCAGTCCTATGCCATCCTCACAATCCTTGCTATGTTTGAGCCCAATGTTGCAGCCACTGTGTCAACTCATCTTGTTGAGAGTCCTCCTCTTTTTGCTGACCCTCTACTTTATCAGGCATGGTGTCCTTCTCCAGGCACTGGTCCTTCCTGATAACATGTCCAAAGTACGTAAGATGAAGTCTCGCCATCCTTGCTTCTAAGCGGCATTCTGTCTGTTCTTCTTCCAAGACATATTTGTTCATTCTTCTGGCAGTCTATGGTATATTCAGTATTCTTTACCAACACTATAATTCAAAGGCATCAATTTTTCTTCAGTCTTCCTTATTCATTGTCCAGCTTTCACATGCATATGAAGTGATTGAAAATACCGTGGCTTGGGTCAGGTGCACCTTAGTCCTCAAAGAGACATCTTTAGTTTTTAACATGAAAGAGGTCTTTTCAGCAGATTTGCCCAATGCAGTATGTCACTTGATTTCTTGACTGCTGCTTCCATGGGCTTTGATTGTGGATCCAAGTAAAATGAAATCCTTGACAACTTCAATCTTTTCTCCGTTTATCGTAATGTTGCTTATTGGCCCAGTTGTGAGGATTTTTGTTTTCTTTATGTTGAGGTGTAATCCATACTGAAAGCTATAGTCTTTGATCTTCATCAGCAAGTGCTCCAAGTCCTCTTCACTTTCAGTAAGCAAAGTTGTGTCATCTGCATAATGCATGTTGTTAATGAGTCTTTCTCAATCCTGATGCCCTGTTCTTCTTCATATAGTCCAGCTTCTTGGATTAGTTGCTCAGCATACAGATTGAGTAAGTATGGTGAGAGGGTACAGTCCGATGCACAGCTTTCCTGACTTTATGCACTATCCACTTGTTCTGTTTGAATGACTGCCTCTTGGTCTATGTACAGGTTCCTTATGAGCACAATTAAGTGTCCTGGATTCCCATTCCTTGCAATGTTATCCATAATTTGTTATGATCCATGCAGTTGAATGCCTTTGCATAGTCATTAAAACACAGGTAAACATCTTTCTGGTATTCTCTGCTTTCAGCCAAGATCCATCTGACATTAGCAGTGATATCCCTGGCTCCACGTCCTCTTCTGAATCTGGCTTGAATTTCTGGCAGTTCCCTATTGATGTACTGCTGCAACCACTTTTGAATGAACTTCGGCAAAATTTTACTTGCGTGTAATATTAATGACAATGTTTGATAATTTCTGCATTTGGTTGGATCACCTTTCTTTGCAATGGGCATGAATATGGATCTCTTCCAGTCAGTTGGCCAGGTAGCTGTCTTCCAAATTTCTTGGCATAGATGAGTGAGCACTTCCAACTTTGCATCTGTTTGTTGAAACATTCAGTTGGTATTCCGTCAATTCCTGGAGCCTTGTTTTTTGCCAATGCCTTCATTACAGCTTTGATTTCTTCCTTTGATCCCATCGATTCTTGATCACATGGTTGAACATCAACCAATTCTTTTTGGTACAGTGACTCTGTGTATTCCTTCCATCTTCTTTTGATGCTTCCTGCATCTTTCAGTATTTTGCCCATAGAATCCTTCAATATTGCAACTCGAGGCTTGAGTTTTTTCTTCAGTTCTTTCAGCTTGAGAAATGCTGAGCGGGTTTGTTCTTCCCTTTTGGTTTTCTAACTCCAGGTCCCTGCAGATTTCGTTATAATACTTTACTTTGTCTTCTTGAGCCACCCTTTGAAATCTTCTGTTCAGCTCTTTTAGTTCATCATTTCTTCTCTTCGCTTTCGCTACTCTACGTTCAAGAGCAAGTTTCAGAGTCTTTTCTGACATCCATTTGGTCTTTTCTTTCTTTCCTATCTTTTTAATGAACTTTTGCTTTCTTCGTGTATGATGTCCTTGATGTCATCCCACAACTTATCTGGTCTTCGATCATTAGTGTTCAATGCCTAAAATCTATTCTTGAGATGGTCTCTAAATTCAGGTGGGATATACTCAAGTTCATACTTTGGCTCTTGTGAACTTGTTTTAATTTTCTTCAGCTTCAGCTTGAATTTGTGTATGAGCAATTGATGGTCTGTTCTGCAGTTGGCTACTGGCTTTGTTCTGACTGATGATACTGAGCTTCTCCATCCTCTCTTTCCACAGATGTAGTCGATTTGATTTCTGAGTATTCCATCAGGCGAGGTCCACTTGTATAGTCACTGTTTATGTTGTTGAAAAAAGATATTTCCAATGACTAGATTGTTGGTCTTACTAAATTCTATCATGCAATCTCTGGAGTTGTTTCTATCACTAAGGCCATATTTTCCAACTACCAACCTTTCTTCTTTGTTGCCAACTTTCATAGTCCAATCACCAGTAATTATCAGTGCATCTTGATTGAATGTTTAATCAATTTCAGACTGCAGAAGTTGGTAAAAATCTTCAATCTTTTCATGTTTGGCATTGCTGTTTAGTGAGTAAATGTGAGTAGTAATTGTATTAACTGGTCTTTCCTGTAGGTGTGTGGATATTATCCTATCACTGACAGGGTTGTACTTCAGGATAGATCTTGAAATGTTCTTTTTGACAGCGAATGCAATGTGTTCCTCTTCAACTTGTCAGTTCCGGTATAGTAGACCATACGATTGTCTGATTCAAAATGGCTAGTACTAGTCCATTTCAGCTCACTAATGCCTAGGATATTGATCTTCAAGAGTTCCATTTCTTTTTTGACAACTTCCAATTTTCCTAGATTCATATTTTGTACATTCCACATTCCAATTATCAGGGGATTTTGTAGCTGTTTCTTCTCATTTTGAGTCATGCCACATCAGCAAATGATTCATAAGGTTTCCACCGGCCTGTTTTTTTTAGAAGTGGATTGCATAGTCCTTCTTCCTAGTCTGTCTTAGTGTGGAAGCTCCGCTGAAACTTGTCCACCATGGGTGACCTACTGGTATTTGAAATACTGATAACATAGCTTCCAGCATTATTACAACACATAAGCCACCACAGTATGACAAACGGATATATGAGTGATGGTGTTTCCCAGTACCAGTGTTAAAAGGAACAAACTCATTTATCATAGGTAATAAGAGTTTGTTCACTTAACAGACAAAAAAACCCATTGCCATGGAGTTGATTCTAACTCCTAGTGACCACATTTCTGTATTCAAGGCAGTTCCCTTAGCCTCTGAATATGCATGTATCTTAAGGTCTACTGTATATACATGTGTATGATTTACATCTAAATTCCCAACATAGTTAGGGATAATGCAGAGGATGGGACTGCTATCTGTGTTCTTGCTGGGATTGAGAGGCCACATGCCTTTTCCTTTCTTGGCACATATCCCTTTGTTCGCCCAGCTTCTTTTTGTGAGACACTATTTAGCTCTTTTTGCGAACCTGTCCTGTTTTCTCTGCAGCTGTACCGTCTGTGCTGGAGTCTTCGCAACAGCAAAGAGGAGCGAATTGATCTAGATGCAGGAGAGGAGGAAATCCAGGAGGCCCCAGAGGACACCATTGAAACTGGTGATTTATGACTCACAGACTATTTCCAAGCTCTAAAAATTACTCCTACAGTAATAGCAAGACCACTTTTCTGAAGGCTTTACTAGTATCTTCATCAAAGTTCAAATCTCTTCCCTAGAGGGAAGTGAGGAGTGGGATGGGGATGAGATGGATGAATGGGTTTTGGGAAGTTCACTCCAAGGCCTGGTCAAGGGGAGGAAGAAGGTGCAGAATTATTCCACCTCTCCCACTCTCACATTTTACAGTGATCAGTTGAGTAAGTGTACACAAGAAACATGTCACCCTGCTTTGATTTGGGGCATGGCTAGGGATGAGGGGACAGTAAGAGCTCTTCTGACATAACCTATGAACTGATAGCAGATGGAATTAAAGCTATGGTCAGTTCTGGAGACCTCAGGAGGATGGGATGTAGGCCCTTCGGATTCTATGTCTCTCTGACTTACCATATTAGATTTAGAAAATCAAATTTCTCTGGAAACCTGATGAGATAATGCTTAGTCGGTGCTCAGAGAATTATCCTGATCATGGAGATATGCTTTCCTTAACTTTAGCGTTGCAGCTTTACTTTCCTACATGGGAGAGGGGCACATATGGAGGATGGTTGTGTATATATGTGGCGTGCACAAGCATGGGAGCTCAAGATCATACGTGCTTGACCTAGTGCTGGGTTGGAAGTCTCATCACTCTATTCAAAGAGCATAGCTGCATCAGAACAATTCCTGAATATAGCCATTAGGAATGTCATAGAATCTTAACTTTAGAAAGGACCCTAGAAATAATTTGATTTTATCACCTAATTTTACAGACATGTAAATTGAGGTTTAAGGAGGGGGAGACTTTGCATATGGTCCCAGGTCTCATAGTCTGCTTTTGATCTCTAAGGACTTTTCAGTCCTAAATTCTGTGACTGTGCAAGTGCTGGGGGGAACCTGGAGCCTGAGATAGGTGACCATGGCACTGAAAAGGAAGCCCCTTCCTGTTTTTCTGGAGCAGGCACGTGTGAACCCTGTTGTTGTGTGCCGTGGAGTTGATTCCAACTCATAGCAATCCTATAGGACAGAGCAGAACTACCCCATAGGGTTTCCTAGGCTGTACTGTGAATGCTACTCCTTCAAAAATGTCTCCACTTTGAGTGATAACATCATAGCTTTGAATGGGACATAGATGAGGAGGTATTTTGAATGTTGAGAGGTTTTCATTTGGAAAAAGAGATTATTTTTGTTTGAACCAGAGGGCGGAATTAAGACTTATGGGTGAAAATAACCCTCCAATTTTAACTCAAAGTAAGGAGGCAGGATAGGGCAGAGACAGAATGTGGGATCTATAATCAGGCAGAAATGGGGCTGAGTCTTGGCTCCTCGACTTACTACCCTGGGCAAGTGTTTCATTTTTCTAAGGCTCAGGTTCCTCACCTAAAAGTATTTTAAATAATAGCCCACACCTCATAGTACTTTTGGAAACATTGACTGAGATAATGTTTGACTATAAAAATTGTTTTTTTTTTTTTTTGGTCACACTCATAATTATTATTAAAAAAGAGTTTTATAATTGAGTTGGGTCGGAAAGGAATGAGTAGGAAGTGTGTATCTATCAGGGATGCTATAAAGGAGACTCCCACACTGGCTAGAGAATCACCTTGATGACTTCTGAGGTTCATGGCAGCACTAGAATTCTTGATGAACTCATGGTGCCCTATTAAAGCGCAATAAACCACACTCTCTTGAGGGATTTTACAGACCATGAATGTCCCCTCACCATATTCTGAAGTGTTGAGAAGTAATAGCATGAAGAAACCTTGCAGCTGTATCATGATCCCCATCATCATAGTGGAAGATGATATGATCATAACATATTTTAACTATGAATATCTTACCCTAGATGGGGAAACCCTGGTGGCATAGTGGTTAAGTGCTACAGCTGCTAACCAAAAGGTCAGCAGTTCAAATCCACCAGCCGCTCCTTGGAAACCCTATGGGGAAGTTCTACTCTGTCCTATAGGGTCACTGTGAGTTGGAATCGACTCAGCAGCAACGGGTTTGTTTGTTTTTTGTTTTTAATGCTTCATTTTAGCACCACATCATTCTTTTAAGGAAGACAATTTAAGTATGATTCTTCCAATTGTACCGATTTTTTAAGTAACCCGGATAACCACGTAGTTCTCGCTTGGGCTGGTCAGTGAGCCCAATTTCTTCTGCTCCTTCCATTTTTCCTATTTTGGTGGAGTGGTCAAAGGGGAAGGGGTATAAATATGTTCGTCTCTCTTTCTTATGTGTGTGAGTGGAAAGAGAGAACAGAAGGAGATTAATATTTCTCAACACCTACTATGTGTTGGGTGCTCTGTCATTAAATCTTACAGTGACGGAAGTGTTATTTATCCAATTCTACATATACCTGAGGATAAGAGAGGTGAAGCATCTGGGTCACAAAACTAGGTTTGGTCCCGGTTCTGACACATTTAAGTGTCGATAGCTAAAATTCGTTCCAGTCCTAATATTTTGTAACTCTTGTAGAAACAAGAGACGACAGAGCAGTGGACCCCTGGCCGTGGTGCTGAAAACATGGTGGGCTTGATCTCATAGCCAGTGAGTGGCAGAGCTGGGATTCAAACCCCGGGCTCAGAAGAGCTTCATTTCTTTTAGTGGGCATCCACTTACAGAGTCAGGGACAGTTTAATGGTTCGATTGTGTAGTGTTGACATGCACCACCAGATCTTTAGGCCTTAAAAAGTGTTGATCACTGCTGCCCCTGCATCAGAGCCTGTTAGGACCAATCCTTAGCCCTTGACTGTTGATGAAGTCTTGGAATTTCCAGGTATAGGCAATGCACTCCTGAGTCATCCAGGGATGTAGGAAGCAGATATGAATTTATGTGTTTCTGAGGTGGATTTTTTATGTCTTTCATATGTCACAGTTCCCTACCCAATTGTTACCATTTTTCTTTCATAAACTATTTACTGTTTGACTCTTACTGTTTTAACCAAAATATATTTCCATTGAGACTGATAGGTTATCTTAGGTTGGCTGATCATAAGGATGTAAGATCCATCTATTAACATTTCTTGTGGCTAATCTACTTCCTTCGAACATTTTGTACCATTTCCATTTCTACAAACAAGAAAACTGGGAAATTTCTGCTGATTCTCAATGGTATTGCTTCTCCTTGGAAACCTTTTCCAGTCACTCAGTAATTCTTTTATGCCTTTCCTCTGATGCAGAAGTTTCTGAGGAGAATAAAGGTTGCTTCAGGAGAGGCTTTGACCTGTTCTGTGGGCTGGACCAGCAGAAGGGCCCCAAGATGACCGAGGAAGAGGAGGCAGCAATGAAGCAGAAGCTGACAGACACCTCTGAGAAGCCTTTGTGGCGGAAGGTAGTGAACATCAACAGCATCATCCTGCTGGCTGTAGCTGTTTTCTGCCATGCGTATTTCGCCTAAGTCTTGCTTTCTGCTGAAGGCTGTGCTCACGAAGGCCAGATTCTTTGCTCTGACTCTCTTTAGTCCCATTCTGTGGTGGAAGGAAAGTCAGCCAGTTGTAATTTGCTCAGATGGATAAATATGTACATGTGTAATTACAGGCTAGCCGGATGAAAATAGTTTACTGTTAAATTGTGTATCTGAAGCCAATATGATACAGTCAGGTGTACATGCTAGAGTTTCAAGAGGAAAATCCACTCAGTTTTATCTAGAAAAAGGCAAACTAAGAAACAGAAGGCCTGTGATGTCTGATGCATGTTTGTCTCAGGTAGATTCAGTACGTCAACACTGTTTGTAACCCTTGAATATTATTTTGAGAGATCACCTCCCCCTCATTTTTTAAAAGCAAATATTTCTCCCCATAATATCTCTGTCAACTTTTTCCTGGCACAAGAAAAATCAGCCTGATAAACTGATGGACACATTGAAGCTGAGGATGGGAGCTTGATGAGGCCCTTGTGCTGGGGTGTTTGCTCTTTGAAGTAGAGGCCTGGAGGTGGCAACACTTCCCCTGAAGGGAGGAACCAGGCAGCAGCCTCAGACCAGTGGGAAACGTATAATCTTAAACCCAGGGGATTTTCTGGTCTTCTTAAAAGTGTCCATCGTGAGTCCCCCATGTTTGGCATTTCACTCATTTTGGCATTCATTGTACCTGCAATGTCTTAGCCACTCAGCAATGTTTGTTGACTGACTGAGTGACATGGATATTTATTTATAAATACATGCTTTATTTTTATGTAAGCCTGGCCCTTGGTTAATATTTTCCTGTGACTACACAAACTTTGTGCTCTGGCGACTATAATGAATTGAAAAGCATTTGCCTGAGACCACTCTTCCTCATGGTGCTGTCACTCCCCTATGACCTGTGAAACTGACTCCGGGTCATGTAATTGTGGGAGCAAATGTGTCTCCCGGAGGCATCTTTTGTCCCAAAGAAGCCGTGATCTATTGAAACATTGAAATAATTTGCCTCCCTGTGACTTCACGTGTTTTGATTGGTAATCATCAATTTGATTGAAGTTAGGATAGGCGATCGCTGTTCCAGACAGTAGTGCCCAACACTCCGAGCTGAGAGGAGTGTATTTCTTGTTTAACATATTTCCTAGAGGTAAAGTCTTTTAATCCATTGTGGAATCTCAATTATTATTGTAATGTAATGCCACTGAAGTTAAGAAAAAATCACAATGTTGGTACCAATTTCAGGCTAACTTTGAAAAGAATTGGGATCTGAAATTCTGCAGAGCTGAGGGTGGTTCCTGGGTGTAAAAGTGGTTCAGCATGGAAAGGGATGGCTTGTTCTTGTGGAAGGAAGCAAACTCAGAGAGTGCTGTTTCACATATCTTCTCATTCCCCTGTAGATGATCTCTTAAGCTAGGCAGAGCAAAAGGAAAAGTGAAGAATTTCACTTGGCTAGCGTTGCCCAGAGTACTCAGTCTTGTGTGGAGTTTGTGGTATGTTTTGTGCTTTGAGACAATAAAGCGAAAGTTTAGAAAGCTGGTGGATGGGGTGGGTGGCATAAAGTGTCTAGATTGTCCTGGATTCTGTTTCTGGCTTTACTCATGATTCACTGTGTATATTGTGGTAAATTATTTTGTCTCAACTGTGTATTTTTCTCTTTGAAAAATGGGACCTTGATGTCTACCTACCTCCTGTGGGTGTGACAAGGCCACTTTGAAAAGGGAATGGGAGATCCGTACGTGAAAGATGCCATTCAGGTGTTATAGTAAGCTGCATTGTCATCTCATAAATTGAAATGTATTACTTTGATAAAAATAAAAACATTAAAAATCCTAACATCCTGGTTTTCTGTTCTCCAAAGAATCTAGACAAATGCTGCGCACGTGTCTGTGGTGCACTTGGCCGTGGCACAAGGTCTGGGTTAGGAAGCAGGAAGTCAGGACAGTTGGGAAGAGAATATAGTGACTTGACCATTGTTTAAAAATGTAGCAAAGTTTTTAGATTATTTTAACTGCGAAACCTCTAGAAAACACAAAGCGACTTACTAACTGCACTTGACCAGTAGTCAAAAGGTTGGTGATTTGGACCCACTCAGAGGTGCCTCAGAGGACACGCCTGCAATCTGCCCCCAAAAGGTCACAGCCTCGCAAACCCTATGGCGCAGTTCTACTCTGCACACCTGGGGTCACTGTGAATTGGAATCAACTTGAGCACAACTAACAACCGTACCTACAATGCACTAATGTCCTATTAGAACAGCACTTGGGTAACCAGAGACCAGTAAGAGATAAATTGTACTAGAATAACTTTAAGGATGCAAGGAAGAGCTGTTTTTTCCCTCGAAGTATGCATTGTACACAGGGCAACCACCAATTGAGTTTATTCCGACTCATGGAAGTCCCATGTGTGTCAGAGTATAACGGTGCTCCAGGGGGTTTTCAATGACTGATTTTTTTGAAAGTAGATTTCCAGGCCTTTCTTCCAAGGAGCTTCTGAGTGGACTTGAACCATCAACCTATCAGTTGGCAGCTGAGCGTGTTAACTGTTTGCACCACCCAGGGACTCCTACATGGGGCAAAGTGATTGGTCATTAACGCTCAGTTTACGGAATTGAAAAGTCATGCCCTATCAGGAAAAAAAAAAGGCTTCTTTAAACATGGATGACTATTTTATCTGTTTAATAGTTACTGCTAGATAAACCTACCACTCACAATTTCTGCCCCTGGAGGTGTATTGGCAGGCATTTGAGTCACTTTAGTACATTCTGGCATCGTGGCAGATACTGGTGCAACTGCCTAAAACACAAGGAAGTTGGTCTGCACCACATTTGAGTGTTGAGAGCCATTTGTGTGAGGACATACTTCCAGAGGAGTGATTGTGTGAAAATTTTGTGTCTTTTTGAGTCTGTACAGTGAGATAAATCTTGCAAGCATGTTTTCTATTTCCTTTTTGTTGTTGGGAAGGTATGGTTACCAGCATTCAGAGATATTCAAGTAAATAAGGTATTTTTTTTTGGTGAAAACAGTTTGTGATGCACTTCCTGGGCCATGGTACTGATATGTACATGTGTGATGTACTTCATGGAACATGGTACTGTTATGGCCCACTCTTAATCAAACTGATAATTATGAGCAGGAAGTGCAATGTTTATTTAGTATTTTGTGTATATTTTTGGAAAATTGAGTAAGATAGTTTATGGCTCCAGTGTAACCAGGAAGTGTGATGCACTTCCCGGACCAGGGTACTGGTATGTACTGTGTGTGTGATGTACTTCATGGAACATGGTAGAAATACGGCCTGCTTGCAATTGCACCCCATTTTTTCAAATAATAAAAAAACTACCAATAGTGATTCGGCATCCATTCTACTGGTGAAGAAACATAGCATCATCAAAAGATTAAAAAAAAAAAAATTCAGCCATGAAGAAGTCCTTCAAAATGAAAAGACGGCCTTTTTCCCTGCAGAGTGAAGTTGGTCTTGGGGCCTTTAAGCTACCTGGGACCGTTGCTTACATCTGTATAGCTAAGTCAGGCACTGGTGTTCACTTCAAATTTTTTTACCTTTGGAACTCACCAGAACCCCTCTTTCCCAGTGCTGAATTCACCATCTCCTAAAAGAGGCACTCTGGTTCTCTTGTCCTGCTTCACCAAAACAAACCTTGGGAGAAAAACATATGTGTGCTTGATGTGGGGAAGGAAGTTTCTTAACACTGCTCCCTCAAGAAAACCACTCTAATTTCCAAATTGTATTTGGATGGATGAAATTGTTTGAATGAGGTGCTGTTCCAGAAGCTCACTGGCTTTGTGGATTGGTGGAGACAGGATTGGGGGGTTAATGGTGCCAGTGTTGTTTGATTGGCTCCAAAGGATTCAGGTTAGTATTGTTCAATTCCAGAGCCCCAAGTTGCACCCCTAGACCAGTTATCTTTCTCAGTCCTAAGAGTAGTTCAAAGAACAGGTGATACAATACAATTAATTCCATGCTTGCAAAACTGATAGCAAATGCCTATCTGATAAAGGGACCTTCTTTACATGTAATTCTGGCAGCACAAACATCTGCATTTCAGAATCAGTCAATGACTTGGATCTCAAACTATAGCCTGCATCATAATACCCTGGAGGGCTTCTTAAATCACAGGTTTCTGGGATCCACCCCCATAGTTTCTGATTCAATAGATCTGGAGTGGGACCCCAGAATTTGCGTTTTAACAAGTTTCCAGATGATTTTGACACTGCTGGTCCAGGGACTCCACCTTGAAAACCACTGGCTTAGAGTTAACTTCCAAAGGGGCCTTATTTTCTCACCAAAGCAGGCAGAATTGAAGGAACCTGTTTCCCATGCCCTCTATTGAGAATTTTAGTCATGTCTCAGGACCAAAAGTCTTTTCCGAAACCAAAAGTGTATAGGTATAGCTGAGGCATATTACAATGTCAAATGTAATGGATTGAATTGTGTCCCCGTAAAATATGTGTTGAATTCCTGACCCTTGTACTGTGATGTGATCCCGTTTGGAAATAGGGTTTGGAAATAGGGTTTTTCTTATGTAATGCTGATTCTATAAAAAGACCATAATAATCACGGACACACCCACACACAGCTATATGAGACAGACACACACAGCAGATGCAACTACAAGCCCAGGAACTCCAAGGATCACTGGCTACTAGAATCTGAAATAGGCAAAGAAGGATCTTGCCCTAGAGCCACACCCTGAATTTAGAGTTCTAGCCTTCTGAACTGACAGAAAATAAATTTCTGTTCTTTACAACCACCCAAGAGTGATATTTGTGTTACAGCAGCCCTAGGTAAATGTTATGGATTGAATTGTGTCTTCCAAAAATGTGTGTCAACTTGCCTAGGCCATGAATCCCAGTATTGGGTGATTTTCCTCCATTTTGTGATCTGATGCAATTATGTGTTGTAAATCCTAACCTCTATGATGTTAATGAGGCAGGATTAGAGTCAGTTATGTTAATGAGACAGGACACAATCTACAGGATTAAGTTGCATCTTGAGTCAATCTCTTTTGAGATATAAAAGAGAGAAGTGAGCAGAGAGGAGAGGGACCTCCTACAACCAAGAAAGAAGAGCCAGGAGCAGAGCGCGTCCTTTGGACCCAGGGTCTCTGCCCTGAGAAGCTCCTAGACCAGGGGAAGATGGTTGACAAGGACCTTCCCCCAGAGCCAACACAGAGAGAAAGCCTTCCCCTAGAGCCGGCACCCTGAATTTGGATTTCTAGCCTCCTAAACTGTGAAAGAATAAATTTCTCTTTGTTAAAGCCATCCACTTGTGGTATTTCTTTTATGGCAGCAGTTATGTTAATGAGGCAGGATACAATCTACAGGATTAAGTTGTATCTTGAGTCAATCTCTGTTTTAGGTTGGGTTCTCAAGACAAGTAAAACCAATAAAGCATATTTATTTATTTATTTATTTGTTTATTTATTTATGTATGTATGTATGTATGTATGTATGTATGTATGTATGTATGTTAAGGAAATGGCTCACACAGTTGTAGATGCTGGAACATTCCCAGTCCGTGGGTCAGGCTGGAGGCTTCTCCTGATTCATATAGCCACAGCAGCTGGTGAACCCAAGATTGGCAGGTTAGACAGCAGGGATCTTGCTCACAGGCTGCAAAGACTGACGGATCCCAAGATTGGCAGGCAAGAAGGCAGGTAAATTGCTAGCTCGGGTCCCAAGAACCAGAAGTCAGAAGAACATGAGCCAGCTGCAGGACTCAGAGCAAGCAAAAGCCCATGAGCCTTGCCAGAAAGTCCACTTATATTCGGTGCAGTTCACACCCCCAAGGGAATTCCCGTTCAACTGATCGGCTACTTATAGCAGATCTATTCATGGAGGTGACCACAATATATCAAATCTCATCATGGAAATGATCACATCATTATACGACTGCCAAACCACTGAGAATCATGGCCTAGCCAAGTTGATGCACAACCTTAACGATCACAGTCTCTTTTGAGATATAAAAGAGAGAAGCAAACAGAGGAGAGGGACTTCCTACCATTAAGAAAGAAAAGCCAGGAGCAGAGCTCGTCCTTTGGACCCAGGGTCCCTGTGCTGAGAAGCTCCTAGACCAGGGGAAGATTGATGACAGGGACCTTCCCCTAGAGCCAACACAGAGAGAAAGCCTTCCCCTAATGCTGGCACCCTGAATTTGGACTTCTAGCCTCTAAACTGTGAGAGAATAAATTTCTCTTTGTTAAAGCCATCCACTTGTGGTATTTCTGTTATAGCAGCACTAGATAACTAAAACAGTGATCAAGACACCAAGGCACAGAAAAATCCCACCCCATTGACCTTTTGGGCCATCTATTTAATTTTCAAAGTCAGTCTCACAGGGCAGGACTCTAAATGAGTGGAGTCTGTTGAGAGCAGGGGATGAGGGGAGAAAGTACTAACATTTACCTGGCATATTCTGTGGGACAGGCACACTAAATACAATATCAAATGACCTCACCTAGTCTTTACAATCACCACCTGTCTGTCAGTTTGTCATACTGTGGTAGCTTGTGTGTTGCTATGATGCTGGAAGCTATGCCACTTGTATTTCAAATACCAGCAGGGTCACCCATGGTGAATAGGTTTCAGTGGAGCTTCCATTCTAAGACAGACTAGGAAGAAAGGACTAGCAATCTACTTCCTCAAATTAACCAATGAAAACCCTATGGATCATAGCAGAATGTTGCCAAATATAGTGCTGGAAAATGAGCCCTCTAGGTTGGAATGCATTACACAATAGTTGCAACAATGAGCTAAAACATATCGCTAATCATGAAGATGGTGCAGAACCAGGCAACATTTCATTCTGTTATACATAAAGTCGCTATGAGTTGGAGCTGAGTCAACAGCAACTAACAAAAACAACAATCTTTACAACAGCCCCATGAAGTCTACATTATACTTAGAGAACACTGAGGTTCAAAGAAATTCAAGGACTTACCCAAGGTATGTCTAGGATTTGACAGTCCCCTTCCCTACTGCAGCATTTCCCAGGACAGCCTTCTGACAGTGATACAATGGGTCTCTTCAATTCCAAATATCCTGGAATGGGGGTGGGGTTCAGATAAGTGAGGAGACCAACATCTGTTAAGTACTATTATGTGCCAGCATATAATAACAAAACAAACCGAATCCATTGCTGTCGAGTTGTAACATTTAAATCTGTGTATCAAACATTCCTGTCTTGTTTTCAGATGAAAAATGAAGGCTCCATGAGATTAATTGCTTTGCTGAAGGTAGATCTGTCTCTAGAGCCTTCCTCCTAGTTTTGGTCTAGATGGTTATCTCCTCCTGACCAAATAGTGATAGGAATCTGTCTTCTCTGTCAAAGCAGCTTCTACACTTCCATGAGGGCTCTTCTAAGACTCCCAGCATGTGGATAATGATGCTTTCTGGTTCCACTTCACCCCTAGCATGAGGGAAGATGGTCCTTTAATGAACCTGCACCCCTTCATCATACTCAAAGATCAAATTCAGATGAGCAAAATACAAATTAGAGTTCTGGTGCTTTGCTTCTATTTCCTGATAGGCGGTAATCCAGGAGTCATGGTGCCTGAGTCCTGGGAGCAACAGATGCTTTCCTACTGATTCATTATTGAAAAATGTTGTCCTTAAGGCCACCCTGCTTTTCCTCACCCACAGACTCTATATGTTCATCTTGCAATTTTTTTCCTCTTGCTACATAATACCCACTTCAGATTACTTTCTCCACAGAAACCTGTGGGTTGGAAATCCACAAGATGCGTAATTAACTCCATCTGCAAGGGAGTCAGATCTCTTCCACTTCTCACAACTAATTGAAAGGTCTACAGGACACCATCAGACAGCCTCTTAGTCAGGGATTGCACCGTCTTTTCCTTAAAAGACCATCACCCTCTGTCCCCTTCTCAGCCTTTCTTCTGGCCCCTTCATCCTCTATTCTTCTTTCCTCTTTGTCCCCATTCTCTTCTCCCTAGTATTAACTCATCTGATATAGTATTTTTAAGGACACCATTTTGTGCTCAGTGACCCAACATCATCAGTCTCTATCTTCACTTCTAGCCCCTTTCTTATCCCTCTTGAAACCCATCAACTGGAGCCCATCAAGAGCACACCTGTGGACATACAAAGCTAGATTGATTCAGCTGTTGCAGCAAGGGAGACATGCAAGCAGAAGTGCAGCTTCTCACCAAACAGAGGAAGAGATAGAGAGATAGGATAATTATGGGATTTTGAAGAAAGGTGGAATGTAGGGAAATTTTACATGAAGTAAAACTGTTAGGCTCAAAGTAAAGCAGAGTGTATATAAAGCGGTTAACTGCAAGCCTGACCTGAGAAGCAGATTGAGGATCTCTGTTTCTGTGGAAATTTGAAGTTAAGATAATTCGGACTGCAATATCTGAAAACTCCTTGTCTGACTGTGGGACAAAGAACTCTATTTGGCCTTTCTGAAAATATCCTTAGCAATTAAGGTATTTTTTTTTTTTCAAAAAAGCCAGGCAACACTTAAACATGTATAAATGAGTTGAGAGTCCCCCAACTCATCACTTTGGCAACAGGCCACAGAAAGGGAGGGGGTATGATGAGGCCTGAGCAGGGTTAAAAAGATACTTTTCTGGGTTGGTGCCAAGGTGTCTGACCTCCCCCTCCCCCAAACAGGGTGGTCAGGCCAGAGTGTGGTATGTCATGTAGGCTTTAGGGTATAAAAATTGTTAATCAAGGGACCTCGTGGTCCCTCAGCTATGGTACTAGGTGGAAGCACATGTAGCATAATTTTTCAGCCCATCTAACTGGGCCTGCCTGGTCAAGGGAGACTGGAAGAACGTAGCTCCCCTTTTTAAGTTTCTCACCTATGGCACAGAGTGGGGTGTATGTAGAAGAGTTGCCATCTCTGCTCAGACAGCCTTCTGGATCCTGGGGAACACTTGGAAAATGGATTTGCATTTGTTCTGGTGTGCTGTCTGCTTCTTGTTGTAAGTACACCCTCTTCTTACTTATCGACATGGTTTGGTTCCAAAGACCAGGTCATTATGCGAAATAGGCATTATGCAAAAATGGAGAATGACCACATCAGATCTCAAAATGGAGGATGACTACATCATTACATAACCGCCAAAATACATCACTACGTAACTGCCAAACCACTGAGAATTGTCACCCAGCCAAGTTGACACATAACCATCGCAGCCAGCATTACTCTTGCCTTGCACCTCAGCATTCGTTACTGCCAGACGTATGTCATTAATGCCCAAAATAGTTGGATAGTAGATTTTTACTATTGCTGTAATGTGAAATGTCAGATAATGAGATAGTCAACAAGTGAGGAGAAGGTGTAACAAAAATTACTTTCCATGTGTTAATGCTCTGGGAGCACCTGATGTGTTTAGACTCTGATTGGAAGGATGTAATATTCACGGAGGAATCAGTATCAGCGATTGGTACCCTTTTTCTAATGTCCTTCTGGCTATTTAGAAACTGCGGACAAAGTGACTGTCTCACAGATTTGGTGAAGTTGAGCAGAATCTGACAGAGTTGAAACATAACACTTTGGGAAAGTAACTATGGTATATATAACCATAGCCAAAGGCCAAGGGGGTCAACAGTGGGACAAAGAACTAGGCTTGGCCTTTTGTCTCTGGTTTCTGAAAATAGCCTGAGCAATCCGGCAGGGGTCCTGCTACAGCTAGCTTGCTCTCAGTGGGTGCTTGGCCGATGGGCATTTCCCACCATGGCTGATGGACAGGCTCTACGGCCTATGTGTGTTTGTGGGTCCCAGAGTGTTTTTCCACTGCTGTGCTTTCTTAAGTCACGGGAGCACAAACTTTCTCACTGGTGCACTTTCCCTGTGCCCTTCCCAGATGTGCTGACTCCAGCCTTCCTGTTCACCACCTGGGTATTCCTACAGTTCAGTCCACACCATTCTCCCCAGGCAGCACTGTTCTGGAGTGTCTGGGACTCAAATCTATGCAGTGCCCGTGTGCAACTCTCTCCCAGGACTGCTGAGCCCTTGTATATGCCTTGCCCAACTTGCTGCTCTGTTCTAGGGCTGTTTCTCAATCTCTCCATCCTGGTCTGTGTCCTTTGCATTGCTCCTGCCCTGGGTTCCCTGATCAGGAATCACAGCTGCTGGCTTCCCAAAATGGCCATGATGAGCTGGGCTGGTGAGTTGGGTGAGAACGGTAAGCCTTTGCTTTCTCACTGCCTGTATTCTTTCCTTTTCTTGCTTTAGCATTCATTTTGGTTCTCTAACACTTCAATTGCTGTCCAGAGTTCTGAGATCATCAGCTGCATTGATTCTTACTCATTTTCTTCTGACATGGTTGTGGGGGGACGTGAAGATGCAACTGGTCATGCCATCATGCCCCCATTTTGCCAAAAAAAAATTTTTAATTTTTATCAAACTATTATATGTTTATACCCTTTTTCCCAGTATACTATTTCTAGGAATCAATCATTAAAGAAGAGAACAAAAAAAACCTAGCTAATGTGCCAAAGGATGAATATACAGGTATGCGTAGTTAAACGTTGTTGATAATAGCATAATTTTAGCCTACATGAATGCTCCTCAGTGGAAAAGTGGCCAAATTATGGTAAACCATTCTATGGAATAATGATAAAGCTGTTTAAAATGAGGGAGACTGACAGGCAGAGATCTCCAAGATATACACCTACTCCTCCCTTACAGACTATCTCATTATCCAAAATTTCACATTTATGACAGTAGTAAAACATCTAGTATCCCACTATTTTGCACATTAATTAAGTTCATCCGGCAGTAGTGAAGGCCGAGGTGCAAGGGAAGAGTTACGCTGGCTGAGATGGTTAAGGTTATGTGTCAGTGTGGCTGGGCCATGGTTCTCAATGGTTTGGCAGTTATGTAATGATGTAATTTGGCAGTTATGTAATGATGTAATTTGACAGTTATGAAATGATGTAATTTGACAGTTATGGAATGATGTAGTCATCCTCCATTTTGTGATCTGATGTGGTCATTGTCCATTTTTGCATAATGCCAATTTTTGCTTAACAACCTGGTCTTTGGAAGTTAACCGTGTCAATAAGTGAGGAGTGGGTGTATTTTATGCAGAAAATCCTATCACAGAACAACACATAAAGCAAAGACTGCATTATGTAAAAATCTGTGTCTTTCATAAATGAATGGAAAAATTACTGGAATTTATACTTTAATCTGTTAACAGTTATTCCTCTGTGAAGTTAGTGGCATGGATGACAGGAGTGGATTGTCATTTTCTTTCATAGTTGCTGTTGAGTCAGTTCTGACTCATGGAAACTCCATGTGTGTCAGAATAGAGCTGTACTGCATAGGATTTTCAATGACTGATTTTTCAGAAGTAGATCACCAGGTCTTTATTACAAGACACCTCTGGGTAGACTCCAACCTATTAGCTTGCTTAACAGTTGAGTGCCCAGGGACTCCAGGTTGTCAGTATATAGTGTCATATTTAATTCTATAGAACAAAACTTTGTTTGAATTTTTATAACAATAAGATAGATATGTGCTTCTTATGTCATTTATTTAAAAACATTTTAATTCATTGACTTGTAAAACAAATGTGTTTTAAAACCAATTCTACACAGAGATAATTATCATTCAAAATGACAAAATAAAACAGAACTATAAAGACAGAGAAATGTATATATTTAAGTAAGTCATGCTAAAAAATAAATTAATGTTAAGATATAAAATTAGATTGTGGTAATGGTTACAGAACTCTGTGAATATACTAAAAATCCACTGAATGGGTGAGTTTTATGGTATGCGATAACATATCGATAAAGCGGTTGCAAAAATCAGTGACTTGATATTGTCACATTTAGTGGGAAGGTGAATTTATTTAAAACATAAGCTAATAATTTCCATTAGATTCATAAAAAAGTTTACAACAAGGATTTTCAGCTCACCCTACCCCCACACCTATTAGAAAATATTTATGTATTTCAAACCTTTAGATTAGTGAGGTTTATACAGGAGGAGAACATCACTGTTATATAGATGAAGAGGTTACCAGGTGTGGCAGAGTTGGGAAAGGCATTCTTTCTAACTGGATATCTTCGGAAACTGCAGAAAGCAACTGTAAGGTAGTGCAATATGCTTGGAGAGCTATTTAAAAAAAGAATTTGGACCTAATGTTCCTAGTTTATACACATATAGGGTCACTTCCTTGGCTTTCTAAATTGTTACTGCAGGGCTGGGCAGTGTTTCATTCTGTTGTACACAGGGTCACTATGAGTCAGAACTGATATGATGGCACCTAGCAACAACAACAATCTTCCTTTATTGGCACAAAGGAACAATAAAAGCAAACAACCAAGTCTATCGTCATCTCAGATAAAATTATGAACTGTCTCTCTCTCTCTTATGCAACACAAAATCTATAAAAGTGAAAATCAATAAAATTATGCTTGCTTAGCTAATATTCGAGCAGCTCAGTTAAGAGTTCAGGCAAAGTAGCCATGGACGAAAACCCCCACTGCCAGGAGGAGGATGGCGTTGATGTTCATGATAGTCCTCCATAAGGGTTTCTCAGATGTGTCTGTAAGCTTCTTCTTCAGGGCTTCTTCCTCCTCTTCGGTCAGCCTGGGACCTTTCTTCTCCAAATTGCAGAATATATCATAAGCCTTCTTGAAACACCCACGAAGTTCTTCAGGATTATCTGAGACAAGAAAAGATAAATACATTATCACAAAACATGGGAAATAGAACCCTTTTTCAACTGACCCTGGCTGTTCCTTGCCAATGTAGTACCTATTACAGTAAAGAGTGATCACAACCATTTCTAAAGGTTAAATATAGATAAAATATAGATAAATTTGATTATATATAAACAGGAAAATTTTGTATGGCATAAAATCAGTAAATGAAATACAACGGTAAGTGATAAACTAGGAAAGATTTTTCATCTTGTTTCACAAAGATTTAGTATCCTTAGTATACAATAAGTTCCAAAAATAAGGAAGAAAAGATCACCAACAATCCTATGTAAACATACTAGAGAAATGAATAAACAGTTCAGAGAGAAAAAGTGACTCTTAACCCCACTTAGAAAAGAGAAATTCAAATTAAAGCTATACTGAGATATCACTTCTCATTTATCAGTGGCAAAAATGTAAAAGTTTCACATAATACTATGTTAGTGCAGCTGTGCAGAAACTGACACTCTCATATGTTATTGCTAAGAAAGCATGATTCAACCCCCATTGAGGAGGATTTGGCAATACACCCACTCCTCACTTATCGACACGGTTATGTTCCAAAGATCAGGACGTTATGTAAAAATCGGCATTATCTGAAAATGGAGGATGGCCACATCAGATCACAAAATGGAGGTGATTACATAACTTCCAAATTACATCATTACGTAACTGCCAAATTACATCATTACATAACTGCTAAACCACTGAGACTCACGACCCAGCCAAGCTGACACATAACCTTAACCACCATAGCCAGTGTTACTCTCATCTCATACTTCGGCGTTTGTTACTGCCAGATGTATGTCGTTAATGTGCAAAATAGTCCAATAGCAGATTTTTTACTATTGTCATGACATGAAATGTCAGATAATGAGATAGTCAATAAATGCAGAGTAGGTGAGGAGTAGGTGTATAACAAATCTGTATAGTCACTGACCCTTTGATCCAAAATCCAACTTCTCAAAAATCTATTCCAAAGATAGACTGGCTAAAATATGAAAAGACTTAGGCACAGGACTATTAGTTGAAGCACTGGAAATTTTTAAACATACTTCTAAATGCAAATGTTTATGAAAATTCATAATGATAGTAACATAATATTTAGAAATAAATGATAAAGAAAGCTATCCTCAAATTAAAAGCTGTGAGACACAGCAAAAAGCATTACTTTGAGGGAAAAGTATAGCCTTAGATATTTACATTAGAAAATAAGGGAGGCTGAACATTAATGAAGTATCCAACTTAAGTTAGAAAAAATGGCAACAGAATAAATCCAAACAAACTAAATGGAAGGGTATAGAGATAAGAATAAGTAATGAAATAGAAAATAAGGATAATACTAGAAATAGCAAAGCCAAGTATTGGTTCTTAGAGAAAAGAAATATAGATGTCTTTAGTGAGACTTATTAAGCAAAAAAGAGAATCCCCCCAAATCATAAAGACTTATGTTAGGAATTTAAATGAAGCCATAACTATAGAGGCAGCAGAGACAGAAAAGACTAAGTAGATATGAACAAATTTATGCCAATAAATTTAAAACTGTGTACCTAATGGCCAAAATCCTAGCAAAACTGAACTTTCCAAAACTGATTCATGAAGAAATGAAAACCCTTAATAGCTCTATAGTCATTAAATACATTTAATCAGTAGTTTAAAGCCTCTGTCTCTTTCTCTTCTTCATACACACACACACACACACACACACACACACACACACACACAAACCCATCAGGTTCTAATGGTGTTATTGTCAAAATACCAAAATTGTAATGGGGATATCATTCCAAACTTATTGAAATAGTTCCATAAAATGGAAAAAGGTGCTAATCCCTAATTTGTTCTAGGAGTATGCTATGATCTTAATACCAAAACCAAACAAAGACTAAGGAAAATTATAGGCCAGTCTTATTCAGGAGCATCCATATAAAAAACCAAAATAAGTAGAAGGCATTGATCCTTCCTTCAATTCAAAGAACAAAAACTAAACTAAACTAGATCAAATCAAACCAATTAGTGTACAGTTCAAGACAACATATCCCAAAGTGCTAAACCTTGTCAGTGGATTAAAAAATATTAGGTAAACACAGAGCCGTGGAGTGGCTGCTGGAGAAATTTAATGAAGGAAGTGAGATTAGAGCCAAGTTTTACAGAACAGGAAATTTTTTTTCTCTTGGAGAAACAAACAAAAAAACCAAACTCACTGCTGTTGAGTCGATTTCGACTCACAGCAACCCTGTAGGACACAGTAGAACTGCCCGTAGGGTTTCCAAGGCTGTAATCTTTACAGAAGCAGACTGCCACATCTTTCTCCCCTGGAGCGGCTGGTGGGTTTGAACGGCTGACCTTTTGGTTAGCAGCCGAGGGTTTAACCACTGTACACCAGGGCTCCTGGACAGGTAGAAATATCCTAAGAAGTCATGAGTTTTGTATATGTGGGGAAGTGAGAAAACCTGTCGGTTTGGAATGAAAGCTATATTGTGGAGAATAGTGAGAAATAAGTTTGGAGTGGGAGGTGGGGATAAATGCCTAGTCACAATCAATCAAGACTAATTTGTTGAACACTTAGTATGTGACTAAGAACAAGAGAGTTTGGAACTGATTGTCAGTTCGGTAGCTGACACGTAATTCCAGTTATGTGATGGACAGGCAGATGAATGGATAGATTTCATATGAAACAAGTTGTTTTCGTTGCTGGAAAGTTAAGATTTTCCATACATGTAACAGCTTTTTCAGAAGCTGGGTTTTGTGGCATTTAAGAACATTAAACCAAGGCAGGCACACAGAGTTCCTGTATGAAAGCCAAATGAAAACCAGATATTACCTTCTTCAAAATCATCAGCTTCTTCCTGTCTTTTGTCTTCTGCATCTAAATCAGTTCGTTCCTCTGTACTGTTTTGAAGACCCCAGCAAAGGTGATGGAGCTGACCAGAGACCCTACACAAGTCCATTAGTGATAGGGAAATGTTTACAATAATACAAAGGTGCTTTTGCTTATTGTATGGTTTGAACAAATCAAACAGCGGAGGAAGAGAGTACAGATCACAAAGAAAAGGTCTCCTACCACACCCACTCGCCCAAACACACTAACCACTTTTAATTATTTCTTTTTTAAAATCCTCCTGGTAGTTACTCCCAATCTAAATAATAAGCCTTAAAACCTCTACTTGTTGGTTTATAATTTCATAAAAGTTGAGGAGTTAGCTCATTTACACTATACTCTGGCTTCACTCATTGTCTCTATCGCCCAACTGTTACCAGCTCCAGCATTATTATTTTCAGTACCTCTAGTGCTACTGAAACTTTTTAAATATCTTCTTAAGCTGCATTCTGGATCTAGCATTGTCATGGTTTGAATTATGTCCCCCCCAGAAATGTGTGTATCAGTTTGGCTGGGCCATGATTCCCAGAATTGTGTGGTTGGCCTCCATTTTGTGATTGTAATTTTATGTTAAAGAGGGTTAGGGTGGGATTGTAACACCACCTTTACCCAGGTCACAAAGCTGATCCAATGTAAAGGGAGCTTCCCTGGGGTGTGACCTGCACCACCTTTTATATCTCAAGAGATTAAAGGAAAGGGAAGCAAGCAGAGAGTTGGGGACCTCATACCATCAAGAAAGAAGTGCCAGGAGCAGAGTGCGTCCTTTGGTCCCTGTGCAGAGAAGCTCCTAATCTGGGGGAACACCAAAGAGAAGAAGGCCTACAGAGAGAAAAAGACTTCGCCTGGAGCTGACGCCCTGAGTTTGGACTTTCAGCCTACCTTACTGTGAAGAAATAAATTTCTCTTTGTTAAAGCCATCCACTTGTGGTATTTCTGTTGTAACAGCACTAGATGACTAAGACAAGCATGTTTAGGAAGTATCTATGTACTATTCACAAGTCTGATAGCAATTAATACCCTTGCATGTCACTTTCCCAACCACCTCCCAACTTCTGTCAGCTTTTCCATTATTTTTTAAATACTAGACTTTTGTAGAATTGTAATTTTTCTGTAAATATGATTAATATTTCCATGCTTTGTCTGTATGTTGATTTTAATAATTAAAAATAAGTAAATAACATTTATGTTATTATGATTGTATAACTTTATTCCCCCCCAGAAGGGTCCAAGACACGCCAGTGGCCACAATGAAGAAATATCAGCCTTGAATCATTCTGAGGAAATTATTCCAAGTATTAATTGGGTTTTTAAACCCAACTGATTCTTAAAGTCATGCTTCATTTCAATTGGCTTTATATTTGGCCCATGACTTTCTTGCACAGATTTATTTTACTAGAATTTGTAATTGGCTTTTTTATTTCTTATGGACATAGCAAGCATATACTTTCACCTTGTCACTGAGATTCTTAATCACAGCTTCTTAAGCTCCTAAACCATAGTATTTCTTTTGCTAAATCTTCTTTGTGAAAACTCTTCTTGGGGATCCTTGAATTTCTGTTCTAACTTGGACCAGGTACTTCCTTGTTGTTAGTTGCAGTTGAATTGGCTCTGATTCACGTTGACCTTATGTATAACAGAATGAAACACTGCCTGGTCCCGTGTCATCTTTACGATTGTTGGTATGTTTGCATCCATTGTTGTGTCTGTCACGTCAGTCCATCTCATTGATGGTTTTCCTCATTTTCATGGACCCTCTACTTTACCAAACATGATGTCCTTCTCTAGTAATTGATCTTTCCTGATGACATGTCCCAAGTAAGCAGAACAAAGTCTCATCATCATTGCTTGTAAGGAGCTTTCTGGCTGTATTTCTTTTAAGACTGATTTGTGCATTTTTCTGGCAGTCTACAGTATATTCAATATTCATCGTCAACACAATTCAAATGCACCCATTCTTCTCTGTCTTCTTTCGGCATTGCCCAGCTTTTGAATGCATATGAGACAATTGAAAAGACCATGGCTTGGGTCAGGTGCACCGTAGTCATCAAAGTGAGATCTTAGCTTTTTAATACTTTAAAGAGTTCTCTTGCAGCAAATTTGCCTAGTGCAATATGCCATTTGATTTCTGACTTCTGCTTCCATGGGCATTGATTGTTTATCCAACTAGAATGAAATCTTTCACAACTTCAATTTTCTCTCCATTTATCATGATGTTGCTTCTTGGTTCAGTTGTAAAAATTTTCATTTTCTTTACATTCAGGTGTAATCTATACTGAAGACTATGGTATTTTACCTTCATCAGTAAGTGCTTCAATTGTCTTCACTTTCTGCAAGCAAGGTTGTGTCATCTGCATATTACAGGTTGTTAACGAGTCTTTCTCTAATCCTGATGCTGTGTTCTTCTTCATATAATCCAGCTTCTCAGATTATTTGTTCATCATGCAGATTAAATGTGTATGGTGAAAGGATACAAATCTGCCTGTCTTAGCCTGGGTTCTCTAGAGAAGTAAAACCAGTGAAGCATATATAGATATACATAGAGAGAAATTTACTTCAAGGAAACGGCTCACACACTTGTGAGAAAATGGCCTATGCAATTGTAGGGGCTGGCAAATCCCATATCTGTGGGTCAGGCAACAGGCTGAAAATTTCTGCTGGCTCACGTGGTTCCAGGGGCTGATGAACCCAAAATATGCAGATCAGGTGGCGGATTGGAGGCCTTTGCTGGCTCATGGGGTTACAAGGGTTGGCTAATCCGAAATCTGCAGGTCAGGCAGTAGGCCAGAGACTTCTGCAGGTTTATGTCCCAAGAACTGGAGATCAGGTGAAGAGAAGGGTGCAGGTTCAAGAAAGAGCAGAGAGCTTTGCCAGACATTCATTTATTTACTGGAGGCAGGCCATATCCCCAAGGAAACTCTCCTTTCAACTGATTGGCTGCTCACAGCAGATCACTAAATGGAAGGTGATTACACAGTGTCTGCCAAAGCACTGAGGATCATAGCCTAGCCAACTGGACATATAACATTAACCATCACACTGCCCCACACCCACACCTTTTCCACTTCTGAACCACACAGTATCCCCTTGCTCTGTTTGAAACACTACCTCTTGATCCATGTACAGGTTCTGTATGAGCACAATTAACTATTCTAGAATTCCCATTCTTCATAATGTTAGCTCATATTTATTATGAGCTACACAGGCGAATGCCTTTGTGTACTCAATAAAACACAGGAAAACATCTTTCTGATATTCTCTGCTTTTGGCCAAGATCTATCTGATACCAACAATGATAACCGTTGTTCCACGTCCTCTTTTGAATCCAGCTTGAACTTCTGGCAGTTCCCTGTCAATGTATGGCTGTAGTCATTTTTGAATTATCTTTAGTAAAATTTTTGCTAGCATGTGATATTAATGATATTGTTAGATAACTTTGGCATTTCGTTTGGTCACTATTCTTTGGAAAGGCGCAAATATGAGTCTCTTCCAATCAGTTGACCAGATAGCTGTCCTGCTGGAAATCTACCATCCTGGGATTTTTCTTTGCTTCACTGCTAGGTTAGTTCTGCAATACTACCCATGACTTTCTCTGAAATAGCTACTGATTTTCATCAGTCCATTTTGGAAGTTCATACCTCACAGTGTATTAGTGAAACACAAACATAAATTAGTAAATGATTTTGCAGACAAATTTTTTTCCTCAAAATAAATAATAATTTATGGTTATTTCTATTGGCATAAAAGAGTTTAACATTTATATTTATTTCTTGGAAACTATGATATGTTTTCTAATGTTCTTTCATCCAGTTCAAGTCCCAATATTCAGCAGAAATATTTACTTATGAATTCCAGTGACGTGTCCTTGGTAAAGTCATTTAAACCATCCTGGGCCTCAGGTTTCCCCACCCACACATAATCTGCCGGTCACTCTACTAGGAAATATGCAAATAAGTATTGCAGTGAAGATTACAAGTGATAAATGCAAAAATACATGTAAGTTATACGTGTTAGTCAGAAATTCAAACAATATAAGTGTATAAGCAGTATTAAATTTTTAAAATGTTTAGCATATGCCGATTACTATAGTACCTTACCCAGAGATACCTCTTCTCAACACTTCCAGGTATGTATGCCTTAAGACTTTTTTCTGTGCTTAGACAAACATGTACATATGCCTACGCGTATATAAAAACGATACAGTGAAACCTGTGAGAGCCAGAACTGGATGGGACTGCTTTGATTTTCTGGGTCTTCCAAGTTTTCTGCCTTTGACAGGGTGCAATTTTACCACTTTTTTTATTGCTCTCTATTAGTGGAAAATATTTGAGTTTTCTTTCTCTGGCAGGTTTCTGCCTTATATAGGTTCCAGCTTTCTCAGCTTTTACTGTATTATACCATATTATATTATTCTTCAAGTGGTTTTTTTTTTCCTACCTAACTATATTATGGGCATTTTTCAAAGTCAGCAATAGAGCTCCCTCATGCTTTTGAGTAGCTACAAAATAGTCAATGTAAAATTATTTGCGTACCTATTTTTATAGTGATGGAAATTGGGGACATCTCCATTTCTTTGTTTGCTATTAGAAACTTAGCTACAGAGAAAATTCTTGTGTATATATGTATTCCTACTTGTATAAGAATTTCCACATAATAGACTCCTAGAAGTAGCATTGTTAACTCATAGAGTATGAGAATTTTAGAGTAGAGAGATCCTGCCAAATTGCTGTCTTAAAAATGCTACAAATTCATACACTCACCAACACTTTTGGGCATTTCCCCACATCCTTGCCAACACTGAAAATTATACAAATTAAACTTTTTTTGCCTATCTTAAATAAAAAAGTACATGTCACTGTTCTGTTTTGGTTTTTTCTGCTCACTGGTACCGTGTGCTTTTTTTTTAAACCTCTGTGCCAGTATTCATGCTGTATGTGAAATCCTACTGCCCCAAACAACTCCACCCCAGGTGACAGCTCTACTGTGAAGCCTTGCCCAGTGTCTCAGGGAACACTAATTATGATCTGCCTGGAATCCTGTATAATGGTATAAATGACCTCCTATCTGCACTGTGAATTTTTTTTTGAGGACAAAATCCGTTTGCTAATACCTTATTTTTAAATTCACTGGTGCCTTGCACGTACTAGGTGTGTACTGCAGTCGATTTCATGACTGGATGTTATTCTCTTAGGTTCCTTTTAGCTGTTCTGCTCTCTAGTGCTATGATTCCATTGGCCTGAAACTTGAACACTAGTTGCAGTTTTAGGAGGCAAAGAGTCCTTCTTTAAAAATGAGCATTAATTCATTACTCCTTATTCACATGTACATCAGGAATGGGTTTGGTTATCAGGGAGAGTCCCAGGATAATTAGGAAGCACACAAAAAAGATGATGACTGGGGGACTTCCGGCAAGATGGCGCTCTAGGCAGAAACACCACGCCGTCCCTCCACAACAAAGATCCGAAAAACTAAGCCAAACAGAGAATCAACAATCCTGAAACCCTAGAACATCAAATGAAGAGATAAAGAACT
>NW_004443997.1:2908024-2969263 GCF_000243295.1 Trichechus manatus latirostris
AAAATATTTAAAAAAAAAAAAGATGATGACTGCAAAATACAGATAGTGCACTCCACAGATAATCTTAGGACAGTCACTGGGAGCCAAGCAACTCCCTGTTCCATAGACAAGTTCTGCAATCATAGGGATAAGGCCAATCACAAGTCCAATGATTAGACCCCAGAAGGCTCCCTGCAAAAGAAAAAAGAACAAAATCAGAGTTTTTAGAAAGGATGAGAAATTCATTATAGTAACTCATAATTATCACCCTGCCTAAGGATCGACACACAGCTAACTTTAAGCACAAGGTTACCAAGGCAGGGAAAATAACAAAAACATGTTATATGAGTAGGTTGTTACTCTCTTTGGTCCTGAAACATCATTGCTCTGTTGCTTCTCCAAATCCACAACACCCCTGTCTACCCTGACCCAAGCTGAAGTTTTCCTTGACTTTTATATACAGATTTTAAGAACTTACGAGTTATTATATATAATAAAATAAAACTATGACTAATGTTACACATTTTACAACGTTGATATTAGGTATTTTAACAGTTCCATTAAGCTGTTGACAAGTGCAAGCTCTTATTTCTCTGAGAAGCTGATGGGGGTGAAAACATGTGCCCCCTCTTACCCTGTTCAATATGTTATGTTTAAGGGAAGCAATACTGTATGGAGGTGAAGAATATGAGCATTTTATGTAGGAAGGCCTGAGTTTGAATTCCAAAGCACAGAGATATTAACCCCTTTGAACCTGTTTCTCATATGAAAATTATAAAAGTAAGGCTAACATCTAGGAACAATTAAGAGATTAAATATACATGTACTATGGTGTTAGTTGCTGTAGAATCAATTCTGATGCGTGTGACCCCATGCGTGTCAGAGTAGAATTGTATTCCATAAAGTTTTCAAGGCTGTGACCTTTTGAAAGCAGACTGCCGGGCCTGTCTTCTAAGGTTCCACGGGGTGGGTGCTTAACCATTTGTCCCAGCTAGGGACTTCATAATGGTTTCTAATAATTAATTAACCAAATATATATATATATATATACACACACACACACATATAACAGTAATTAATATATTTGAACAATTATTAGTGTGTTAGGCCTCCTTCTAAACCCTTTATATATTTTATCTCAAAAAATTCTCACAACTACCCCATAAAATAGGTACAATTATCTTCACTTTACAGATAAGGAAACTGAGACACAGAGAGATAAGTGATTTGCTTAAGATCACAATGCTACTAAGATAGCAGAGCCAGGATTGGACCCTGGCAATCTGATGTCAAAATCTGTATTGTTCAGCACTGTGCCATATATGTACATAGTATTTTGTACGAATGTTAACACCATACTATGGGTGTGCGTTGTATAGTTATACACTTTAGAGAGAATCAGGAATTGTGGCTGACTGAAACCAAATGTTGAGATAGGATTTGAGGGGTATAAATAGGGTGAAAAGGACGTATTTTACTATCCCGGAGAAATAAACAATTTTTTTCACTTCTGCAGGGAAAGAGTTCCCCAATTTTCAGTTACCTGTTCATTGACTCTCTTACAGAAGACCGCAAGTAGAAAGACAGCTGCCAATGGAGGCCCAAGGTAGCTAGGAAATTGATGCTGTATAATGGAATAGTTGTCCATTTTGAGATACCTGTAACAATGGGACCCACAGAATGCTGGTGACAAGTAATAGAATGATGAATAACCTGGGAAGAAAACAAAATGATTTAAATATTAATCAAAAGCATTTTCAGTATCTCTATTGTGCTTTAGTTCTTGCATTCATTCTTGTAGCCATTCATTGGTTTTCCCAAACAAAACCAAGTCCTTGATACCACATGAATCCATGCCCTGTATAACAATTATCTGTTAGTAAAATGCCAATAAAGCAATTGCTTGTCTATAATTAGCCATAATATCTGCATTTATGTTATTAGACATCCATTCACAAACCATAAAAACAGTTCAAACGTCAGCAATTGATTAGTCATTCCCTAATGCAAAGTACATAATATATCAATTAGAAATAACCACACTATTTCTACTATCAAGTAATTATTTGTATGATAAAGAAAGCTGACTCTTATTTTTGTCTTTTTTCCTAGCTTGAGGGGAAACTAAGTCAGTTTTCATAGGCTAGAATTAAAACAGCTTCTGTCCTAGAATGTTGAGCGATTTGGCAAGAAATGCTAATTTTTGCATTTTACTACTTGAGTGCACTTGCAGGTAGAAAGAATTGGTCAACATGTTGGTAAGTTAGTAAAAACCTATTAGAGGCTCCTAGAACTCAGAAAGCATGACTTGCTCACCTGTCTAAACTCCACAGTAGTCTGTGCTTATTGTGTGAACAAACAAATACAGTGAAATCTATGACAGCCTCAACTTGACAGGACTGTCTTTTTTTCCAGGTCTCACAAGTTTTCAGCCTTTGACAAGGTACAGTCCTACCACTTTTCTATCACTGTCTATTAGTGGAAAATATTTGAGCTCTTCTCTGACAGATTTCCACCTTACACAGGTTCTGGCTTTCGCTGTTTTACTGTATAATTTATTAGACTGTCCATAAAAGACCATCATTTCTCATACCCGCATGACACAGAGAGGTGGTGATTAAGTGGAGAGAGGAACAAGCATCTGAGCAGGAGATTGTGACAGTGTCTCATTTAAGCTTTACAAAACCTCAACCTTGCAAAAATTAAATATGATAAACCATGAAAAGTTTTAGCAGAATGCCTGGAACACTGTAAGTATTCAATAAATAACATGTACTATCATTACTGTTATTATTGTTGGAAATCAGATCATATTCCATCTGGCTCTCTTAGCTTCAGTAGCTTCCTATCACATATGGAATAAAATCCAATTCCTTTCTAGCCAGAGTGACTAGATTTTAAAATGGCCCTGCATGAACTCTCTGATGATGACCTTTCTGACCTTGTTTCTTATTACTCTCCCAGTTGCTCCCCATGTGCCAACTTCACTCCTTGCTGTCCTCTAACATGCTGTCTTAGGCTGGGTTCTCTAGAGAAGCAAAACCAGTAGAGCGTATAAATTAAATATAGAGGGGGATTTATATCAAGGAAACAGCTCACGCGATTGTAGAGGCTAGAATGTCCCAAGTCTGTGGATCAGAGTAGAGGGCTTTCCCAAGTCACACAGCCACAGAAGCTGGTGAGCCCAAGATCGGGAGGTCAGAGAGCAGGGCTCTGCTCACAGGCTGTGAAGATTGACGAATCCCAAATTTGGCAGAAAAGCTGACAGTTCAAGTCCCAAGAACTAGAGATGAGACGACAAGAGGCAGCCGCAGGATCCAGACAGAGCAAAAAGCCAGAACATCTGCTTACATTCAGATGCAGACCACTCCCCCAAGGAAACTCCCTTTCATCTGACTGGCTACTCACAGTACATTCAATCATAGGAGTGATCACATTTAAACACTGAGAATCATGGCCCAGCCAAGTTGACACACAATCTTAACCATCACAGTCCACCCCTTGTCAACTTGGCACATGTACACATCTCCTGAAACCATACATAATCTCTGAATAAAGACAATGAGAAAGTCATACTTGAGCCTAACATGATACAACTAACATGTGTACAACGGAAAATGCACTAGCCCCATTTACATCGTATATTTTATTAGCGAAGGAAACAAAAATATTTGATGCACACATGCAAAGCGGAAATACTGATAACAATTACAGTACCTGTTTCTGCAATTGGTCACGTGGCCATAGCTGGTATTTAGAACTACCTTCTTCCACCACCCCTTCTGTATTCCCTTTGCCCTCAGTAAGCACCTCTGCTGGTCATGGTTTTTTGCCTGGTGGGGTGACCCAAACCTTCATTCCTGAAGGGTCTGGGTCATTAGTAGTCATGTTAGAATTAGGTTGCTGTAGTTTTCCATTGACTTTAATCACAGGGCATAGTAGTACTCAGAGACGTCCTAAGGAATCTCCTGCATTCCAGACATACTCTTCTTTACCTCCATTATATAATACCAATCCATTTCCTCTTGGTAATCAGGATCAATCACATGAGCCAGTATGGTAACTCCCTTCTTTGCCTGTTGATCCTGAGGCATAAGGAGCCCAAAGTGGCCAGGTGGCATTCTTAACTTCCAGTTCAATGGAATCAGTGATGTGTCTCCAGGTGGGAGCATTCCTCCCTTCGGAACTAAAACCTCTAGGCCTGCATAGCAGAAGGTCATGGGGACAGGAAGCAAAAATCTTGCAAGTGGGTCACTAGGGGTAATAGTGAGTGGTGCCACTCCCATTTCCACCTCTTGATTCCTGGACCCATGAATCCTAGCTATTGGAGAAACAGCACCATATATTGGATGCTAGTTTAGAGCAATATACAGCCTCCCCAACCCTGCAAGGTATTGCCACCTAGCTGGTGCCATATTTGTGTCTTTAGAAGGCTATTCCATCGTTCTATCAAGCCAGCTGCTTCAGGATGATGGGGAACATGGTAAGACCAGTGAATTCCATGAGCATGGGCCCACTGCCGCACTTCATTTGCTGTGAAGTGAGTCCCTTGATATGAGGTACTGCTGTGTGGGATACCATGATGGTGGATAAGGCTTTCTGTAAGTCCACAGATGGTAGTTTTGGCAGAAACATTACATGCAGGGAAGGCAAATCCATATCCAGAGTGTCTATTCCAGTAAGGACAAAACACTGCCCTTGCCATGATGGAAGTGGTCTAATGTAATCACTTTCCCACCAGGTTGCTGGCTGATCACCTCGAGGGATGGTGCCATATCGAGGACTCAGTGTTGGTCTCTGCTGCTGGCAGATTGGGCATTCAGCAGTGGCTATAGCCAAGTCAGCCTTGGTGAGTGGAAGTCCATGCTACTGGGCACATGCATAACCTCCATCTCTGCCACCATGGCCACTTTGTTCATGAGCCCATTGAACAATGACGGGAGTAGCTGGGGAAAGAAGACGAGTGGTTTCCACAGAACACATCATCCTATCCACTTGATTGTTAAAATCGTCCTCTGCTGAGGTCACCCTTTGGTGAGCATTCACATGAGACACAAATATCTTCACTTCTTTGGCCAATTCGGAGAGGTCTATCCACATACCTCTTCCCCATAAATCCTTGCCTCCAATTTTCCAATCATATTCCTTCCAAGTCCTTGACCATCCAGCCAAACCATTGGCCATAGCCCATGAATCAGTATACAGTCACACATCTGGCCATTTCTCCTTCCAGGCAAAGTGAACAACCAGGTGTACTGCTCAAAGTTCTGCCCGTTGAGAGGATTTCCCTTCACCACTGTCCTTCAGGGAGGTCCCAGAAAGGGGCCGTAGTGCTGCCGAAGTCCACTTTCTAGTGGTGCCTGCATATCGTGCAGAACCACCTGTAAACCAGGCACAAGTTTTCTCTTCTTCAGTCAACTCATTGTAAGGAACTTCCCATGACGCAATAGATGCAGACTGGGAGATAGAAGGTAACGTGATAGGAGTGGAGACCATGGGCATTTGGGCCACTTCCTCATGCAACTTACTTGTGCCTTCGGGTCCTGCTAAGTCCCAATCTTGAATATACCACTTCCATTTAATGATGGAGTGCTGCTGTGCATGTCCAACTTTAGGACTCTGTGGGTCAGACAACACTCAGTTCATGACGGGCAGCTCAGGCTGCATGGTGACTTGATGTCCCATGGTTAAGTGTTTAGTCTCTACTAAGGCCCAGTAACAAGCCAAAAGTTGTTTCTCAAAAGGAGAGTAGTTATCTGCAGAGGATGGCAGAGATTTGCTCCAAAATCCTAAGGGTCTGCACTGTGATTCACCAATAGGGGCCTGCCAAAGACTCCAAACAGCATCTCTATCTGCCACTGACACTTCAAGCACCATTGAATCAGCTGGATCATACGGCCTAAGTGGCAGAGCAGCTTGCACAGCAGCCTGAACCTGTTGCAGAGCCTTCTCTTGTTCTGGTCCCCACTCAAAACTAGCAGCTTTTTGAGTCACTTGATAAATAGGCCAGAGTAGCACACCCAAATGAGGAATATGTTACCTCCAAAATCCAAAGAGGCCCACTAGGCATTGTGTCTCCTTTTTAGTTGTGGGAGCAGCAAGATGCAATAACTTATCCTTCACTTTAGAAGGAATGTCTCAACATGCCCCACACCACTGGACTCCTAGAAATTTCACTGAAGTGGAAGATGTCTCAGTTTTTCTGGGATTAATTTCCCACCCTCTAGCATGCAAATGTTTTACCAATAAGTCCAGAGTCATTGACACTTCTTCCTTACTAGGTCCAATCAACATAATGTCATCAATGTAATGGACCAGTGTGACGTCTTGTGGAAGGGAAAGGTGATCAAGGTCCCTGCGGACTAAATTATGACATAGGGCTGGAGAGTTGATGTAGCCATGAGGTAGGCAAGTGAAGGTGTATTGCTGGCCTTGCCAGCTGAAGGCAAACTGCTTCTGGTGGTCCTTTGAAACAGGTATGGAGAAAAAGGCATTAGCCAGATCAATAGCTGCATACCAGGTACCAGGAGATGTATTAATTTGCTCAAGCAGTGAAACTACATCTGGAACAGCAGCTGCAATTGGAGTCACCACCTGGTTAAGTTTTAGATAATCTACTGTCATTCTCCAAGATCCATTTGTTTTTTACACAGGCCAAATAGGCGAATTGAATGGCATGTGCTGGGAATCACTACCCCTGCATCCTTCAAGTCCTTTATGGTGGCAGTAATCTCTGCAATCCCTCCAGGAATGCAGTATTGCTTTTGGTTTACTATTTTCCTAGGTAGGGGCAGTTCTAATGGCTTCCACTTTGCTTTTCCTACCATAATAGCCCTTACTTTGTTTGTCAGGGATCAAATGTGGGGGTTCTGCCAGTTGCTGAGCATATATATTCCAATTATGCATTCTGGAACTGGGGGAATCACTACAGGATAGGTTCAGGGACCCGCTGGAGCTACTGTGAGACAGACATGAGCCAAGACTCCATTAATAACCTGACCTCCATACGCCCCCACTCTGACTGGTGGGCCACAGTGATGTTTTGGGTCTCCTGGAATGAGTATCGGTTCAGAGCTAGTATCCAGTAATCCCCCAAAAGTCCGATTATTTCCTTTTCACCAATGAACAGTCACTCTCATAAAAGGCCATAGATCCCTTTGGGGAAGGCTGGGAGAAAGATTAACAGTAAAAATTTTTGACAGTGTATTGGAGTCCTTCCTCAAGGGGACCCAGCCTCCCCTTCAGTCAAGGGGTTGTGGGTCTTTAAACTCGCTCAAATCTGGGAATTGATTGAGGGACCAGGACTCTCTATTCTGGGGATTCGAGTTAGACTGCTGTTCACCTGACCTAGAATTCATCCGTTTGTGTAGATGAAGTAAATATTTAGTAGATTTCCTGTCTATTTCACTCCTAGGGACACCATGACTAAGTAGCCAATGCCATAAATCCATACGAGTCAGACTATTCTGATTACTGCTTTGACTTCTCTGTCCATTACTGTAACCACACCCACCTTGTCTTTGTCAATTGAATGCAGCCACTTGGCCCCTACTACCACAGGGTCGAATCAGCCCCATTGTAGTTAGGTGTCTTAATTCAGTTAGGGCAGTTCCCACTGTCAAATCTGACTTACATAAAACAGCAATCACAGCAGTCTTCAAAGATATTGGAGCTCCGTTCACAAATTTGTTCCTCACAGTTTTGGTAAAAGGTGTGTCCTCTGGGCACTCCATGTATGCGTCTGTGGGTCTAACTTGATAAATCCACTCTAGCGTGCCAATTTCCCTAAGCCTTTGAATGCCTTCTTCTACAGTATAGCAAGGCAAATCTGGTACTTCAACTTAATTTAGTGTAGACCACCTTGTAATCCATGCTTCAGCAATCCAACCAAATAAACTATTAGATCCTTTCGTAACTTCTCTAGCTGAAACATTGAATGAACAATCCGTGCTTAGTGGACCCATATCAATAAACTCAGACTGATCCATCTTTATGTTCCTTGCACCATTATCCCACATCCTTAATAGCTATTCCCACACATATTCCCCAGGTTTCTGTTTGTACATATTAGAAAACTCAAGTAGTTCTTCTGGAGTGTAGCATACCTCCTCCTGGGTCACACTTTGTACTTCACCTTTTGGGGCTCGCTGGGACTTAAGCCTAGTTATAGGTCTAGAAGCCAGAATCGATAGTGTGGAATTGTTCTGAGAACATTTCAGCATTGTCTTGTAAAGAATCTGCCTCAGGCGATGCCCCAGGCAATGACTCAGGGAAGGGCTCTTTAGAGGCAGCTGGGTTACAGCTAATCTCATTAGATGGGAGTGGAGGTGCTAATGGTTTTTCTGGGCAGGATGGTTTAGCAGACAACATGAAGTAACTTCTTCAGATGGAACTGGTTCTGCTGGCAGGAGTGATTCAATGGAATTTATGGGCTCAGTGTCCCCAGCTTCCTGATTATCTGCCCATATGTCCCCATCCCAAGTTTCAGGATCCCATTTCTTCCCAATCAATGCCCTTTGACTTCAGACAGCTCTCGAGGTTGGCAATTGAGCTGGCGTTGTAATTCAGCCACTCTTACAATAAGACCCTGGGTTTGGTTTTTGGCAATTTCAGCTCTGTTACTACAAGAAATAAGGCTTTCTTTCAAAGTACAAGTGGAAGCCTTAAGGTCATGTATGCGGCACTTGAGTTTTGACTCTGAAGCCCTGAGTGCATCTCTTTCCTTCACCAGTTTATATAGCAAAAGTAGGACAAACCAACGAGCTTCATTATATTTCTCATTCTGACAAAGCTATAGAAAGATATCACACATGTGTTCACCCTGAGCCTCACCTTTCACCAATACCTGATCTACTGGTGGTGGTATTTTGTGTATTTGTATAGCCACCTCACGCCATGGACTAGCAGTGCCCTCTTTACTGCTGGAAGCAGAGTCATCAACATCTTTAAGACTAACCACACTTGAGAACCAATTTAGAAAACTCATCCTTACAATTTTGTTTCTCTAGAACCACTCCTGGTACCAAAATGTCTTAGGCTGGGTTCTCTAGAGAAGCAAAACCACTAAAGAGTATAAATATATATATAGAGAGATGTATATCAAGGAAACAGTTCACGAGATTGTAGAGGCTAAAATGTCCCAAGTCTGTGGATCATAGACCTCTCCCAAGTCACCCAGCCATAGAAGCTGGTGAGCCCAAGATCAGCAGGTCGGACAGCAGGGCTCCCACTCACAGGCTGTGAAGGTTGACGAATTCCAAGATCAGCAGGCAAGACCACAGGTTTTCTCCTGATTCAAGAAGCTGCAGGGGCTGGCAAACCCAAGATCAGCAGGTCAGAGAGCAAGGCTCCACTCACAGGCCGTGAAGATTGATGAATCCCAAGTTTGACAAATAAGCTGACAGCTCAAGTCCCAAGAACCAGAGACGAGATGACAGGAGGCAGCTGCAGGATCCAGAGAGAGCAAAAAGCCAGAATGTCTGCTTATATTCAGATGCAGGCCACATCCCCAAGGAAACTCCCTTTCGTCTGATTGGCTATTCACAGTATATTCAATCATGGGAGTGATCACATTTAAACACTGAGAATCATGGCCCAGCAGAGTTGACACACAATCTTAACCATCACACATGCCAAGTATGTGACTATTGCAGGATTGTAGGCAGTTCCTTCCCCAGAGAGCCCAGGGGCTCTCTCCTGCATTTCCTTCAGGGTTCTGCTCAAATGCTCCTCCTCAGGGAGGACTCTGGGTCTTAAGTAGCCACTATCCTCCTGTCCTGCTTTCATTTTCTTCCTATACTTCTTCCCACCTGATGTAGCACACATTTATCATCTATCTCCCCACAAAGCATAACTACCATGAAGGAGGAAATTTTTTTTTATAATTGTGTCCTGGAGATGATAGGTATTGAATAAGAGAGAGAGAGAAAAAAAGAGTCATTAATTTACCATTGAGACGTAAACAGGATTTGTGCCTGTCATGGATTGAATTACATCCCCCCCAAAATGTGTGTATCAGTTTGGCTGGGCCATGATTCCCGGTGGTGTGTGATTTTCCCATGTGTGGTAAATCCTGCCTCTATGATGTTAATGAGGGAGGATGGGCGGCAGTTGTGTTAGTGAGGCAGGACTCAATTTAAAAGACTGGATTGTGTTCTGAGGCAATCTCTTGAAATATAAAAGACAGAAGTGAGCGGTGAGACAGGGGGACCTCATATCATCAAGAAAGCAGTGCTGGGAGCAGAGCGTGTCCTTTGGACCAGGGTCCCTGTGGAGAGAAACTCCTAGTCTGGGGGAACATTGATGAGAAGGCCGACAGAGAGAGAAAGCCTTCCCCTGGAGCTGACGCCCGGAATTTGGACTTTTAGCCTACTTTACTGTGAGGAAATAAATTTCCCTTTGTTAAAGCCATCCACTTATGGTATTTCTGTTGTAACAGCACTAGACGACTAAGACAGTGCCCAATATCATATACCTATTAGTGGGACTACTACATCTTGGGCCTCCTGAATTCCAGTCCATCATTTTGTCTACCACAGAAACACAGATGCCTTACAGTTCTCTGTTTGCGGTAGCATTTTTCCAGAGTCAAGGCTGAGATCAGGAGGTGTCTTGAGAATTTTCCCCTAAGTGTTTAATTTACTACAGTAATTGTAACTGTATTAAATATCACCAAGAAAGTACAATCTTCTAAGCAAATTGTCAATTTCTCTTCACACCCCATTTCACTGAAAAGCTGGCAGGGCTCCTCCAAGATTGGTCTTCATAGACACTGTACTCTGGACTGTACTGAGACGGCCCCTGTGCTGGATCCACTGAGGCTGGTTGCCTAGGCTACCTCATTCAGTGAATGAGCCATGGGAAACGGGGAGATTCCAGGTTATGGGAAGAATAGCAGGGCTTCTGCTTCCATTCCACCCAATGGGGAAACACTGAAAGAAGCTTCGAGTGCTAAGCCACAAGTACATAATCATACATTCTCATTATAAACAATTCACACAAGTAGAGTACCAAAAAAAAGAAAGCCCAGAAGGAGAAACGATGTATTCATACTTTTAGTACTTTAATCACATTTAGATTTAATATTACCATAAATATGAGCATTTTTGCAAGAATCATAATCTGATTTCTCTTGTTTTAAGATCTCTTCCCACGTTCCTTTCTAGCCAGAGTGACTAGATTTTAAAAGATTGGAAGCGAAAGACATGCACACTCCTAGCAATCTTCCTGACAGAAATAAGTGCCCATGTGCACCAAGAGACAGACAAAAATGCTCAAGGCAGCATTATTTGTAACAGCCCCAAACTACAAAATAGTCAGATGTCCATCAACAACAGCATGGATAAATTGTAATATATTCCTACAATGGAATACCATCCAGCAAGAAAATCAATGAACTACAGCTATACCCAACAACATGACTGAACATCACCAACCCAACCTGAGTGAAAGAAGACAGCAGGGAATGCATCTGGAGTTATTCTATTTATACATAGTCCAGAACTGGAAAAAACTATAGTGTTAGAAGTCATAGTGGTTAGCTTTGGAAAAAAGGAAGCCCAAGGCAGCTTTTGTGTGCTAGTGATTTCCATATCTGGACCTGACTTATGGTTACATGGGTCTCATTTTGTGATAAATGTATATATTTATGCTTTGCATGTTTTCTGTATGTGTTCTATACTTTAGCTTTTAAAAACATTTTACAAAATGCCATGACGTCATATGGTCTATTTGAAAATTATGAAAGGGAAAAAGAAGAATATGCCATCCATCCTTTTTGTTGTTCCAGTCCATCCTGATGCCCTCAGGGCCCCCGGGTTGCTTAGGGCCCCCTGGATTGACATAACTCAATAAGCTGACTATTGAAAATAGTCCCTTCTCTGAGTCTGTCCATTTCTAGCTTGGCTCAATTCTTAATGAATGCACTTGATAAACTGCCGTGTGGTAATGTGTGGATGACTTAATCTATTACCACTTTCATGTGATATACATGGAAACTTCTAGAGGTAATACGTTAATCTATCAGAGTAGGTGAGAATTTTATATTCCATGAAAACACTGACCAATTATTGTGAAGATGTCTTTGTGGGGAGGGGGTGTGGAAAGGAAGAAGTAAGAGACAATCAGAAGCATTTAAAGTCTGAAAAAGAAACTATTTCATTTAAAGGTATGGACCCAATGTTTGTTATCTGGAAAGACATAAAGTTCAATTAAATGTCTTCTAATTTTTTTTCTAGGAAGAAAGGCCTGGAAATCTACTTCTGAAAAATCAGCCAATGAAAACCCTATGGAACACAATGGTTTGATCTGCAATGGGGTATGGGCATGATGCAGGACGGATAGGGTTTCATTTCATTGTGCGTGGGCTCGCAATGAGTTTGGGCAACTTAATGGCAGCTAACAACCAAACAACAATGTCCTTTCCCCTACTCTAGAATTCTATATGAGTTTCACTGGAAACAAAGGTGAGGTGGCTCAAATTCACTTCTACATCTGCACTTTCCCAGATAAATTTCAGGTGGAAACTAGAGTTCTCTCACCGTCCAGCTATAAGGAGCTCTTTCTCCGATGCCTTCTTCTGAATCCTGGTGTAGAGATCCATGGCGAAGACGGTGCTTGCACTGTTGAAGATGGAGGTCATGGAGCTCACGAGGGAGGCCAACATGACTGACAGCATCATGCCTCGCAGTCCTGGGGCCAGAAGAGGTGCAAACACTGGTTAGGGGATGGACACCATGGTCTATAAGGATCTTGTTAAACCAGAGAGTCATTCAAAGATGAAATTGTTATCTGGAACGTTTACTAACTGATGTGCCTATCAACATGCACATCAACTTGTGATGTTTCCTACATATTTCCTGATGCTTTGAGAATAATCCACTACAGAATTTTTTGTTCTAAATATATACTTAGAGTTCATCACTGTAATGTTATTTCACTCAAATGAAAATGAGAAAATATCAAGTAGATTCAGTGTCTTCTCAGTTGACCTGGTAATAGTCATAGTCTCTGATTAGCCAAGGCAGGTCTAGTTATATTTTTTTCACATTTTACAATTAAGAAAGTTGATTTTTAGGAAGACTTTCAACACTAGTCCTCTGAGTTGACTCAGAAATTAAAGTAACTCAAATTCCAAAGCAGTAAAAGTTGGTGCAGTTCTCCAGTCCTCTCAGAGGGATCGGGAGAAGTTCTCCAGACCTTCTTTTTTTATTTATTATTATTTATTGTGCTTTAGGTGAAAGTTTACGGAACTAATTAGTTTCTCATTAAACAATTAAAACACATATTGTTTTATGACATTGGTTGCCAATCCCAACATGTCAAAACTCACTGCTTCTCGCCTTTAAGCTCTCCATTTCCATTTGTCCAGCTTTTGTGTCCCCTCCTGCCTTTTCATCCTTGCCCCTGGGCAGGTGTACCCACTTAGACTCATATACACTGTTGAACTATGAGTATTATTGTTTGTTTTATGGGCTTGTCTAATCTTTGGCCGAAGGGTGAACCTTAGGAGTGACTTCAGTACTGAGTTAAAATGGTGTCCAGGGTCCATACTCTCGTGGTTTCTCCAGTCTCTGTCAGACCAGTAAGTCTGGTCTTTTTTTGTGAGTTTGAATTTTGTTCTACATTTTTTTTCCAGCTCCGTCCGGGACCCTCTATTGTGATCCCTGTCAGAGCAGTCAGTGATGGTAGCCAGGCACCATCTAGTTGTGCTGGACTCAGTCTGGTGGAGGCTGTGGTAGTTATGGTCCATTAGTCCTTTCGACTAATGTTTCCCTTGTCTCTTTGGTTTTCTTCATTCTCCCTTGCTCCAGAAGGGATGGGACCAGCAGATGTATCTTAGATGGCCACTCACAAGCTTTTAAGACTCCAGACGCTACTCACCAAAGTAGGATGTAGAACGTTTCCTTATAAACTTTGTTATTCCAGTTGAGCTAGATGTCCCCCTAGACCATGGTCCCCAGCCCTCAGCCCAGTAATTCGGTCCCTAAGGGAGTTTGGATGTGTCTGTGAAGCTTCTATGATTTTGCCTTGGTCAAGTTGTGCTGACTTCCCCAATATTGTGTACTGTCTTACCCTTCACCAAAGTTATCACTTATCTATTGTCTAGTTAGTGTTTTTTCTTCCCCTCCCCTCCCTGGTAACCATCAAAGATGGTTTCTTTCTGTGTGTAAACCTTTTCATGAGTTTTTATAATAGAGGTCTCATACAGTATTTGTCCTTTTGTGATTGACTTATTTCACTCAGCATAATGCCCTCCAGATTCATCCATGTTATTAGATGTTTCGCAGATTCATCATTGTTCTTTATCATTGTGTAGTTTTCCATTGTGTTATGTACCATAGTTTGTTTATCCATTCATCTGTTGATGGGCACTTAGGTTGTTTCCAGTCTTTTTGCTATTCTGAATAATGCTGCAATGAACATGGGTGTGCATATGTCTGTTAGTGTGATGGCTCTTATTTCTCTAGGATATATTCCTAGCAGTGGGATTGCTGGATCATATGGTATTTCTATTTCTAGCTTTTTAAGGAAGGGCCACATTGTTTTACAAAATGGTTGCACCATTTTGCATTCTAACCAGCAGGGCATAAGAGTTCTAATCTCCCAGCAGCCTCTCCAACATTTGTTATTTTTTGCTTTTTTGATTAATGCCAGTTATGTCAGGATGAGATGGTATCTCATTGTGGTTTTGATTTGCATTTCTGTAATGGCTAGTGATCAGGAGCATTCCCTCATGTGTCTGTTAGCCATCTGAATGTCTTCCTTGGTGAAGTGTCTGCTCATATCTTTTGCCCATTTTTAAATTGGATTATTTGTCTTTTTTTGTAGAGATGTTGGATTTTCCTATAGATTGTAGAGACTAGATCTTTGTCGGATATGTGATAGCCAAAATTTTTTTCCTATTCTGTGGGTTCTCTTTTTATTCTTTCGGTGAAGTCTTTTGATGAGCATAAGTGTTTAATTTTTGGAAGATCTCAGTTATCTAGCTTATCTTCTGGAGTTTGTTTATTGTTAGTTATGTTTTGTATCCTATTTATGCCACATATTAGGGCCTCTAGCATTGACCTTATTCTTTTTTCCATGATCTTTATAGTTTTTGGTTATGTATTTAGGTCTTTGATCCATTTTGAATTAGTTTTTGTGTATGGTGTGAGGTATGAGTCCTGTTTCTTTTTTTTTTCCAGATGGACATCCAGTTTTGCCAGCACCATTTGTTCAAAAGACTGTCTTTTCCCCATTTAATGGACTTTGGGCCTTTGCCAAAGATCAGGTGACAGTAGGTGGATGGATTTACATCTGGGTTCTCAATTCTGTTCCATTTGTCAATGTGTCTGTCATTGTACGAGTACCAGGCTGTTTTGACTACCGTAGCTGTATAGTAGCTTCTGAGGTCAGGTAGTGCGAAGTCTCCTACTTTGTTCTTCTTCTTAAATAATGCTTTACTATCTGGGGCCTCTTTCCTTTCCATATAAAGTTAATGATTGGTTTTTCCATGTTGTTAAAGAATGCTGTTGGTATTTGGATCAGAATTGCATTGTATTTGTAGATTGCTTTGAGTAGAATTCACATTTTCATGATGTTGAGTCTACCAATCCACGAACACGGTATGTTTTTCCATTTATGTATGTCTCTTTTGGTTTCTTGCAGTAGTGTTTTGTAGTTTTCTTTGTATATGTCTTTACATCCTTGGTTAGATTTATTCCTAAGTATTTTATTTTTCGGGGGACTATTATAAATGATTCTGCTTTCCTGATTTCCCTTTTGTAGTTTTCTTTATTGGTGTATAGGAATCCAACTGATTTTTGTATGTTTATCTTGTATCCTGCTACACTGCTGAATCTTTCTATTAGTTCCAGTAATTTTCTTGTGGAATCTTTTGAGTTCTTTATGTATAGTATCATATCATCTGCAAAGAGAGATAGTTTTACTTTTTCCTTACCAATTTGGATGCTCTTTATTTCTTTATTCTTGTCTTATTGCTCTAGCCAGGACTTCCAGCACAATGTTAAATAGGAGTGGTGATAAAGGTCATCCTTGTCTTACTCCTGTTCTCAGGGAGAATGTTTTCAGCCTCTCTCTGTTGAGCATAATGTTGGTTGTTGGCTTTGTATAAACAAACAAACAAAAAAAAAAACACAAACCCATTGCTGTCGAGTCGATTCTGCTCATGGTGACCCATTAGGACAGAATAGAACTGCCCCATAAGGTTTCCAAGGAGTGGCTGGGAGATTTGAACAGCTGACCTTTTGGTTAACAGCCAAGTTCTTAACCACTACACCACCAGGGTTTTGTATAGATGCCCTTTATTATGTTGAGGGATTTCCCTTCTATTTCTATCTTATTGAGAGTTTTTATCAGGAATGGGTGTTGGACTTTATCAAATGCCTTTTCTGTGTCAATTGAGATGAGCGTGTGATTCTTTTTGTTTTATGTGGTGCATTACGTTGATTGATTTTCTAATGTTGAACCATCCTTACATACTTGATAAGAATCTCACTTGGTCATGGTGTATTATTCTCATTATTTTTATATGATGCTGAATTCTATTAGCTAGAATTTTGTTGAGAATTTTTGCATCTATATGCCTGAGAGACATTGGTCTGTAATTTTTTTTTTTTTGTGGGGTCTTTGCCTGGTTTTTGTATCGTGGCTATGCTACCTTCATAGAATGAATTTGGAAGTATCCCCTCCTCTTCTATGTTCTGAAATAGTTTGAGTACTACTGAGATGAGCTTTTCTCTGAATGTTTGGTAGAATTCTCCAGTGAAGCCATCTGACCAGGACTTTTTTTTTTGTTGAATTTTTTTTATTATTATTATCTTTTCAGTCTCTTCTCTTGTTACTGATATGTTCAGGTTTTCTACCTCAGTTTGTGGTAGTTTAGGTAGGTAGTGTGTTTCTACAAATTTATCCATTTCTTCTAGGTTTTCAAATTTGTCGGAGTATAGTTTTTCATACGACTCTGTTATGATCCTTTTTATTTCAGGTGGGTCTGTTGTAATGGCCTGCATTTCATTTCTTCTTTGGGTTATTTGGTTCCTCTCTAGTTTTTCTTTCATCAGTTTGGCCAATGGCTTGTCAATTTTGTTGATTCTTTCAAAGAAGCATCTTTTGGTTTTGTTGATTCTTTCATTGTTTTTCTATTCTCTATTTCATTTATTTCTGCTTCAGTGTTTATTATTTCCTTTCTTCTGGTGGCTGTGGGCTTCTTTTGCTGTTCTCTATTTGTTTGAATTGTAAAGCTAGTGTTTTGATTTTATCCCTTTCTTCTTTTTTGATGTGTCCATCTATTACTATAAATTGGCCTCTGAGCACTGCCTTTGCTGTGTTGCAAAGGTTTTGGTATGATGTGGTTTTTTTCATTTGATTCTAGGAATTTTGTGATTCCATATTTGATTTCTTCTATTATCCAGTGGTTTTTAAGCAAGGTGTTATTCAGTTTCCATGTTTTTAATTTTTTTCCTTGCTCTTCCTGTCATTACTTTCTACTTTTATGGCATTGTGATGAGAGAAGATGCTTTGTATTACCTCAATGTTTTGGATTTTGTTGAGGTTTGCTTTGTGGCCTAAGATGTGGTCTATTTTGGAGAACATTCCATGTGCGTTGGAAAAGAATGTGTCCTTTGCTGCTGTTGGGTACAGTGTTATATATATGTCTATTAGGTCAAGCTGGTTGATTGTGGCCTTTAGATTGTCTGTATCTTTGTTGAGTTTCTTTCTAGATGTTCGGTCCTTTACCAAGAGCAGTGAACTACTGTAACTGTGGAAATGTTAATTTCTCCTTTCAGTGCTGTTAGAGTTTGTTTTATGTACTTTGGAGCCTGCCATTGGGTACATAGATATTTATTATGGTTCCAGGAGTCTGTGCCAGTGTTGTTCAGGGGCACAGCACTCAGTGGGGTGGGGTGGGGTGGGGGGAATCATGGGGTGGGGTCTGGAATTCTGCGCTGCTTCTGCTCAGGAGCATGGCACTCAGCAGGATGGGGTGAGGGGATGGCACGGGGCTCATCATGAGGATGCGGAGGTCTGTGCCAGTGCCACTAGGGGGTGCAGCACTCAGCGGGGAAGGGCTGAGGGTGGCACAGGGTGTGGTCTGTGGGTCTGTGGAGATCACTGCAAGTGTCTCTCAGGGGCACGGCACTCAGCACACAGTGCAGAGAGGCAGGAGGGTAGGGAGAGGATGTGAAGTGTGGAGCTAAGTGGGAGAGAGAAAGGAGAGAAACAGAAGCAGAAAAAAAATGAAGAAAAAAATAAATAAAATGACTGTGCACTGAGAGTCAGTGGGTGAATGTGGGGCAGATCCGAGGAAGCTGTGTGCCTGTGGCTCTCTAGCTGAGTGGTGTGACATGGCTGGTGGTGAAGGGGTGAGGGCACCACAAGGGGCTAGGTGAGTGGGAGAAAGGAAAAGAAGGAAGGGAAAGAGAGACAAGAAACAAACAAACAACAGCAACAAAAACAAACAAACAAATAAGATAGAGGGAAGCAGCCATTTGGGGCAGGGAGGAACTGAGCTGATGTCTCTCTCGAGAGGCGGTGTGCCATATCCATTGAGAAACAGTGGGGGCGGTGCACAGGGCTAGGTAGGCGGGAGAAAGGAAAAGAAGGAAGGGAGAGAGAAAGAAGAAACAAAAACAGAAAAACAAACAAACAAAAACCCAAAAAAAAACAGAACAAACAAAAAATATGCCACTGAGGGAACTGGCTGTTGGGAGCAGGGTGGAACCGAGATGGTGGCAAGCTGATGTCTCTCTCAATGGAAGGTGCAGTACAGCCAGTCAGGAAGGAGCAGGGGCAGTACAGGGCTTAGGTGGGAAGGAGAAGGAAAAAGAAGAAAGGGAAAGACGAAGAAAAATAAAAAATATGGCCCTGAGGGAGCCAGCCTGTGGGGGCAGCGTAGACTATGGGAGGCTGGTGGCTCTCTAGCTGAGTGGTGCGGCGTGGCCTTTCGAGAAGGGGCAGGGGCAGCACACAGGGCTGGGGGCTTGAGAAAGGAAAGGAAGGAAGGGAAAGAGAGAAGAAACAAAAACAAAAATATGGCCCTGAGGGAATCAGCTGTTAGGGGCAGGGCAGACCCAGAGCAGCAGTGAGCTGGTGTCTCTCTGGCTGAGTGACCGTGGCCTGCTGGAAAGTGGTGTTAGCAGCATACAGGGCAGAAGGATAGGGGGTGGGAAAGTGTATCTCTGATTACCGGCTGCTCTGTCTCCTGTTGGGAGCTCCATGAAGTTGCCTTCCCGTACTCCCTTTCCAGGGTTGTTGGTGGCTGTGCTCCAAGACAGCCAACCCATGTCACGTGAGCTGGCAGAAGACCTCCATTCCATAGCACTCTCTCGTTCTCTATTCTCTAGTTTCTTCTTCCATTCAGTGCTTGATCTAGTTCTCTATCCTTTTTGTTTATAGTGCTATGTTGCATAATAATCCGTCCGGACCTTCTTAAGTCAGAGATGCCACTGGACTCAACCACCATAGTTCTCCCAACTCATATTTCCCCAATTCTACCTCATCCTCTGGTACGCTTTTGCCTTGTTTTCTAAAGAAATAACCAAAACCAAAAACAACAACAAACTGTTGCCATCATGTCGATTCCAACTCATGGTGAGCCATGTGTGTCAGAGTAGAACTGTGCTCCATAGGGTTTTCAATGGCTACAATTTTTCGGAAGTAGATCTCCAGGTCTTTCTTCTGAGGAGCTTCTGGGTAAATCTGAACCATCAACTTTTTGATTGATCCTTTGTGCCACCCAAAGACTCCCATTATTCTCCTGATTTGCTGAAATCCAGGCCACTCACCAAAACAGGACTCACAGACTCAAATGTCTACAGGCAACAGGCAGGGAGCATAAAAGAGCTAAGGGAACAAAGTGTGAAATACACCAAATTTTCTCCCTGGACATTCTGCACAAGCTGTCCCCTCCACCTTGAACTGTGTTTTTATTTCCATTCTGAGGTTTTCTGGTTTATCAAGGTTTTATGACACCTTAAAAACACTTCTCAGAATTCAAGCATAAAAAAAGAGAGGCTAAGAGGATTCAGGACTTGCCTGCGTACAGGATGCAGCTGATCATTCCTGGCATCACTGTGAGGAACATGGGCAGCAACTTCAGGTACCCACACATGATACAGGCGGCCTTCACTTGAGACATGTTCTTGCCCGAGAGGCAGCGTTGCACAGAGACCTGCCAGAAAAATATGACATAGTCATGAAACAACCAGAGGATGATTTCAAAGGTGACTGTCTCTTTTCAGGGTTTAATGTTATATAAGAAACGATGCTACAGTTAGTGGAAAATAAAAGACTTTGGAGTAAGATCAAGACTCAAACTCCAACTCTTCTTATATGGTATTTGACCTCTATGAGTCTCAAGTTCCTCATCTCTAATGTTAGGTTATCTCTTGAAAGACATTCTGAATATTTGGTATAATGTATGTGAGGCCTTTCGTGCATAGCAATTCTACTAAGTCAATAAATGTCTTTATATGTTTACAGCTTCCAGGCTGCAAAGCAACAATGGCCATGTGCTCCTCCAGGTACAAAGTTCTTGTTACTGCTCCCTGCCACAGGTTGTGTGTTTAAGTTGTACTTTAATATTTCAGGCACTAAGTAAGCCACATACTTATCAGTAACTCTTTACTGTTATGCTGCAACTGCCTCCTTGGGAATCAAGCCTGTCACCATGGAAATGCCATAGTCAGGGAGCCATAAGAGTAGAATCCTGAGACATTTGTCTCTAGATTTCTTCAGAATAATTCTGAGAACCTCATCTAGTTATGAATCAAATATTACAGTTATGGGAAAAATAGTACATATAATTCCTAGTTAAATTGTTCAAATCTCTTGACCAAGAATTTTCTAGCAAAGTGGAATTTCTATGAGAGATGGCACAACTTCTTGATATTTTTATTCTCAAGGACCATTAGCAAACAGGGATGCCTTTTTTCTGCCTAATTGCCTTTGGAGAGACAAATCCATTAACGCTGTCATTCAATGCTGGGGGAGAAGACTGCATTTTTAGATAGAGGACTTAGAGCAGTCAGAGGGACAACACACACCACAGTGAGGAGGGGAGCCCTGTCAGTAGACAAGCAGATCTAAGGGTAATGTGAGGCAAGTCAGGGGATAAGAGGCGAAATATAAATAAAAAGATGCTTCTGAAAATCAGCGGTGAAATGATGCGTTCTTTGGTAGATATGCTGGGAAAACTGGTTCCTTGTATACAGAAAAATAAAACTGGATCCCATACTAACTCACAGTAACTGTTGATTCAACATGGGTTAAAGATTGTGAAAATATACGCTTAAAGGTGACAAAGACTATTCAGAGAAAAGTAAACTTCAAAAAAGCAAACAAACAACAACAAATCGGTACTTTAAAACAGAAAACAAAAATTAAGGAGACCTTGGAAATTAGAAATACAAAGGCAGAGAAAACTAGAAGATAGAGTTGAGGGAATCACCTGGAAAGTAGAATAAAAACACCAAGTTATGGAAAATGGGGATAAAAGATAAGAACACCAGAGAACCAGCTCAGACAATCTAACATCCAAACATAAACCAGTTGCCGTCAAGTCAATTCCGACTCATAGTGACCCTATAGGACAGAGTAGAACTGCCCCATAAGGTTTCCAGGGAGCGAGTGGCTGGTGGATTTGAACGGCCAACCTTTTGGTTAGCAGCCCTAGCTCGCTGTAGCTCTTAACCACTGCACCACCAGAGCTCCTATCCAAACACAGAAGGTCCCCAAAGAGAAAAATAAATGGAAAAAATCAAAGAAAGAATCCTTCAGAATGACCCAAGATATCAATTACCAGAATAAACAGGCCCAGCACAATGGACAAAAACAGATCCATAACAAGACATATTGTGGGAAAATTTCAGAACACTAAGGACAAAGGAAAGTAGAGCTTCCACAGAGAAAAGACAGTCACATTCAAAGGATCAATAATTAGAATAACTTCAGGCTTCACAGCAGTAACAAAGAAAGTCAGGAGAAAATGGATCTATGACTTTGGGAAAATTATTTCCAACCTGGAAGTTTTTACATGGCCAAACTATCAATTAAGGAAAGGTTAGAGTGGAGATATTTTCAAACATGCAAAGTCACAATAAATTTATTTCCTATGATGCCTTTCTCAGGAAGCTACTGGAGGATTTGCTTGCCCTGAAAGAAGCAGTTAATCAAGAAAGAAGAAGACATGGGCTACTGGATACAGGAGCTATAACCCAAGAGAGAGGCAAAGGGAATTCCAAAGATGGCAGTGAAGGGGGTTCTGGGTAAGGGTGGGCATTGAGTACAGGAGCAATTTGCCAGACTGGGAGAGGCCAAAGGCTCTGGGAGTAAGCAAGAAAAATGAATTGGTAGAATACTTGATGTGTTTTCAGGTATTGAATGGAGATTAAGGCAATTTGCAGAGGGCTAGTGGTTTAATTAATAATAATTACCAAGAAAATGTGAAAATTAGAAAAGTTAAGATAATTATTCATTAGAGGAAAAACAAATAGCTATGGTACAAAAGAAGCAATCAGACAGAGGATACGATGTAGCTCAGGTGTGAATCACATTTACTAATCATAAAATGGAAGCACTAAGTGTTATCTCTTTAAAAAATTTTGATTTAAATCTATGGGGAGCCTGGGAGGACAGGAGGTGGGCTTGTGTGTGATTCAGAATGGAAAGCTGAAAGAGAGCTAATCCACCGCCTCTCACTTTGGGAAGCCAATAGGATACTGAAAAACCAAGAGGGAGCAATACAAGCATGCAGTCTGAATCACTTGGGTATCATGTCAACAAGCAAATTCTGCTTCAATGGATCTGGGTAGGGTAGAAGAGTCTGCATTCCTAATAAGCTGCAAGGTGACGTCCATGCTGATGGTCTACAGAACACACGCTGAGTGCAAGGACTTAGAGAATAGAAATAAATCCCAAAGTCACATCAGAAAGAGCTGAAAGTGTTTGCCTCTGCGAGACAAGAAATAAGGAAGATAGCAGGGCAGCTATTTGTCATAACAAGCCTGGTAGAACTGTTTGACTCTTTAAGCAATGTGTGCGTATAATGTCATCACAAAATGGAAACTAGAAGCTTTTCTCTGAGAAGAAAAAGAACAACATAAACATGTTAAAACATGCACACGCGTACGCACACACACACATCACCTGGTCTGTGCACCAGAACCTCACAGCCAAAATGGTCAATCCAAAAACCATGCCCGGGCATGGCATATCCCCTGTGACAGCATCTAGGAAAAGGTAGAAGGAGTCGGCCTGAGGAGTGTAGCACGTGGAGCTGATTGTTAGGTTGTCACCCTCAACTATGGATGGGATGGCATTCATGTACTTCTCCGTGAAACTCTCCTAGCTGCCAACTTCAGCAAACGCTGAAAAGGCATCAGATAGAATGAAATGTCTTATAAAAGCCTAAGACCCCAGGTATTCGTGACTATTCCTTTGTGGTGGAGGTGCTGAAGCACATTAGGCTGGTCCTTCTCCCAGGATCCACTGGTATCTATCATGCTACTAAATTTATTTTCACAAAGTACATAAAGCACATCTCTCTTTAACTTTTCTCTTATGGTGCTTTTTAAAACTTTGATTTAATTTCTAACCTTATGGTAAAAATAAAACTGTTACCCAACAGTCCAGTATTGATGTCTCACAACCATCTAGAGAAGAAACGAACATAAAGGTGAGCTAACAGAGTAAACATAACAGAATCAACCATCAGAAAACCCCAGCTCCTCTGAAAGGGCCAAGAAATGATAGCCTCTCCTCCTGACACGGAGCTGGGCTTGTATGATCTTACCACCGTCTTGTTTTCAGGTGAAGCACTGTGTTCTGCCTATGTTACAATTTTAAAAAAAAATTGGGTAGATAAGCAGCAGAAATTGGGGCAGGAGGTTGGATGCAGGTGGAAAATGGTGAGATTAAGCCCACAGGGGGTCTGGAAAGGTCAGTCGGGAGTAGAGAAGGACTACGGTAGATGGAAACTCAGAAAGATCAGTCCAGGCACCTAGGACCACTTCATATAGGTTCAAATGATGTAAAATTTATCAAAATATCGTATAATTATAGAGTTGAGGTCGGCATTCACTTACTTCCTCACTCGTTATTTTACTGAGCACCTACTGCGTGCCAAACATTGTGCTGGGAAGTTGGGATGTGGTAATGAGAAAAATGAATGTGCCTAGTAGGGGAGAGGGAAGACAAGTAACCATAATGCAGGGGAATTTTTCCGATAAGGGAAATGTGGTTTGTAACAAAATACATGGGAGACTCTGAGTGATGAGGGAATTCCACCTCTTCATACTAAGAGAAGTGAGGCTTAGAGAGGCTGAGTAATTGCCAGCAAGTGCATCACTGAGGCCAGATACCAATGACCACGAACAAGAATAGCCTAGAAGTTTTCGCTAACTAAAGAGAAAGATATAAAAGGATTGGTACCAGCAGTTGCCTCCAGAGCAGCACTGTGCAATAGAGCTTCCTGTAATGACAGATCATTCTGTACTTGCATCGTGCGATATAGTAGCCACTAGTCATATATTGGGCACTTGGAACATGGTTAATGACTGAATAACTGAATTTTAAATTTTATTTAATTTTAATTAATTTAAATTTTAAATAGCCACATGTGGCTAATGGTATCTGCATTATGTTTTAATCACCAGCTATCATTGTGGATTTGTCTATTTTTGCAATTCTGTCAGTGTTTGCATCATGTACGTTCAAGCTCTGTGATTACGTGCGTGTGTACTCAGAATTGTTGTATTGAGTGCAGCTCAAGTGGGTTGAGCATAGTGGCTGCAAGACAGGAGTGATGAAGAGAAATTTATTTTCACCCTGTTATGGATTGAATTGTGTCCCCTCAAAAGATATGTTGAAGTCCTACCTGTTGGTACCTGTGGTCATGACCTTGTTTGGAAATAGGGTCTTTGAAGATGTTATCAGAGAAATAATAAAGATCAGAGCAGAAATAAATGAAATAGAAAACAGAAAATCAATAGAAAGAATTAATAAAACCAGAAGCTGGTTCTTTGAAAGGAAATAAAGTAGACAAACTGCTGGCTAGATGACAAAAGGAAGAAATTAGAAGAGGCAAATAACCAAAATAAGAAATGAAACTGGAGACATTACAACAGACCCAACTGAGATAAAAAGGATCATAACAGAATACTATGAAAAACTGTACTCTGATAAATTTGAAAACCTAGATGAAATGGACAGATTCCTAGAAACACACTGCCCTCCTAAACTAACACAAATAGAGGTAGAACATCTAAACAGACCTATAACAGAAGAAGAGATTGAAGATGTCATAAAAAAAAATCTGTCCAAAAAAAAAACATGCCCCAGATGGCTTCACTGGAGAATTCTACCAAATATTCAGAGAAGAGTCAACACCAATTCTACTCAAACTCTTCAAAAACATAGAAGAGGAAGGAATACTCCCTAACTCATTCCATAAAGCAAGCATCACCCTGATACCAAAACCAGGTAAAGATGTAACAAAAAAAGGAAATAACAGACCAATATCCCTCATGAATATAGATTCAAAAAAATTTCAACAAAATTTTAGCCAACAGAATTCAACAACATATCAAAAAAAGTTCATACACCAAGATTCATACCAGAAATGCAGCTAGAAGAACTAGATGGTACCCAGCTACCACTTCTGACTATTCTGATCAGGACCATGATATATGGACCCTGAAAGAATAGGATAAAAATGCAGAAGAGAACTCAAATTCTTAAAAAGTCTAGACTTACTGGACCAGTTGAGACTACAGGCCTCCCTGAGACTATCACCCTGAGATACTCTTTAAACCTTGAACTGAAATATCCCCTGAGGTCACCTTTTAGCAAAATAACAGATTGGCACAGAAAATAAAGGATATTACCTGTGAATATGGTGCTCCATTAAAAAACCATCTATATGAGACCAAAAGGTCCTCAATTACTCTAAAGCAAAGATGAGAAGATAAAGGGGCAGGGAAACTAGAGCACTGGAAACTAAACAACCAGAATGCAATTAAAGAAAATGTTGACACATTGTGAAAAGTGTAACTAATATCACTGAAAAATTTGTATAGAAATTGTCAAATGGGAACGTAATTTGCTGTGTAAATTTTCACTGAAAATACAACAAAATATTATTTTAAAAAAGATGCTATCAGTTAACATTAGGTCATACTGGAATAAGATGGGTACGAATAAAATCTGAGTGATGTTCCTATAAAAGAGGAGAAGAAACAGAGAGACAGACAGAGGAAGGGCTGCCACATGAAGACACGTCTCTAAGACAAGGAATTACTGGGGCTATTAGAAGCTGGGAGAGACAAGAAAGGATTTTCCCCTAGAGACTTCTGAGAAAGCATGGCTCAGCTGACAGTTTGATGCCTCCAGATCTGTGAGACAATAAATTTACTTTTATAAGTCAGGTATTTTGTGGTATTTTGTTACCACAGCCCTCGGAAAACTAATATACACCCTATACATATTTACTGTGTATATGGATTGCCTATCCAAAGATTTTTTAAAAACACCATAATAAAATAAAACAAAAATTAGGGAGTTCCTGCAAAATGGCACTCTAGGCAGAAGCACCATGTCGTCCCTTCACAGCAAAGATCTGAAAAACTAAGCCGAGCAGAGAATACAACAATCCTGAAACCCTAAAACATCAAATGAAGAGATAAAGAACTCAGCCAAGCACCAAATGGAGTGAGAAAACTGACAGAGAATGGAGAGCGAGGAGAGATTCATACAGAGGTCCCCTACCAGCTAACGCAGCGCGGATCCACCATCTCGGACTCCTATTGGAGACCAACAAACAGGGGGTACGAGAAAGCAGCCTCACGGAGCTTCCAGAGGGAGAAAAAACAACCGGTAATTGGTTGGTAGTGGTAGACGGCACCACCTAGTTCTTCTGGTCTCAAGGTAGAAGAGGCGGTGGTTCAGGTGGGCTATTTGTTCTGTGGATTGGTTTCTTCTTTGAGTCTTTGGTTTACTTCATTCTGTTTTGCTCCAGATAAGTACAGACCAATAGTTGTATCTTAGACGGCCATTAGGCAGCTTTTAAGACCCCAAGCATTACTCTCAAACTAGGATGTAGAACACTATCTTTATGAACTATGTTATGCTAGTTGACTAAGTTGTCACACAAGACTATAGTCCTAAGCTTTTTAACTCAGTAAGCCAATCCTGCCAGTTTTTTGGATATGTCTTGGAAGCTTCTGTAACTGTGCCCCCTATGTGCTTTATTTTACCAAAACCAAACCCATTGCCATCAAGTCAATTCTGACTCATTGTGACCTTATACGACAGAGTAGAACTGCCCTATAGGATTTCCAAGGAGTGCCTGTTGAATTCAAACTGCTGATTTTGGTTAGCAGCCGAGCTCTTAACCACTGTGCCACCAGGGCTCTGTGCTTTATTATATATATGGATATATATGCAGCACAAATAAACATGTATATACATATGTCTACAGATACACTTATACATGCATGTGCATTTATTCATGTATGCCTTCCTATACACATATATGCATACATATCTACCTATGTAACCACACACACATTTTTTGGTTGTTATCACTGTTGCAAAATTGTACTGAAATTGTCCCTTTTTCTTGTGTACTTCTTAGTATTATCATTTATCTTGGTCAAGTTGTGCAGATTTCATTGGTATTGCCTTTTCCATCGTAAAAAATAACAAGTGTCTACTATCTAGAAAGTTATTCCCTCTCCTTCCCCCTTCCATCCCTGGTGATCATCAAAGAACATTGCTTTTGTGTGTATCTCTATTCTTGACTTTTTATAATAATGGGACCATACATTTGCCCTTTTGTGATTGACTTATTTCACTCAGCATAACGTTTTCCAGATTCATCCATGTTATAAAATGTTTCACAGACTCCTCATTATTCTTTGCAGTTGCATAATATTCCATAGTATGTGCCATAATTTGTTTATCCATTCATCCTTTGATGGGCACTTAGTTGTTTCCATCTTTTTGCTATTGTGAATAATGCTGCAATGAACATAGATGTGCATATGTCTGTCCGTGTCCTTTTATTAGATCCCTAGTGTATATACCTAAGAGTAGGATTGCTGGATCATATAGTATTTCTATTTCTACCTTTTTGAGGAAGAGCCATGCTGTTTTCCATAGTGGTTATGCCATTTTACAATCCCACCAGCAGAATAGAAGTGTTCCAATCTCCCACAGCCTCATCAGTATTGGTTGTTTTATGTTTTTTTGATCATTGTCATTTTTGCAGGGATGAGACGGTATCTCATTGTAGTTTTGATTTGCATCTCTCTAATGGCTAATGATTGCAAGCGTCTTTTCATGTATTTGTTGGCCGCCTGAATGTCCTCTTTGGTGAAGTGTCTGTTCATGTCCTTTGATTATTTTTTTTATTGAATTGTTTGTCTTTTTGTTGTTGAGTTGTTTAAGTTTTCTATATATTTTAGAGATCAGACCCTTGTTAGATACGTCATTGCCAAAGGTTTTTTCCCAGTCTGTAGGTTCTCTTTTTATTCTTTTGGTAAAATCTTTTGATGAGCATAAGTATTTAAATTTTAGAAGGTCCCAGTTATCTAATTTGTCTTCTGTTGTTCATTCATTTTTAGTTGTGTTTGGTAGGCTATTTATGCAGAAAATTATGTTCCCTAGTTTTAATCCTATTTTATCTTCCAGAAACGTTCTGATTTTCACTTTAACATTTAGGTCTTTAATCCATTTTGAGTTAGTTTTTGTGTACAGTATGAGGTATGGATCCTACTTCATTTTCTGCAAATGGATATCCAGTTTTGCCAGTACCATTTGTTAAAGAGACTGTTTCTTCTCCATTGAATGGACTTGGGCTCTTTGTTGAAGATCAGCTGCCCGTACATGGATAAATTTACTTCTGGGTTCTCAATTCTATTCCATTGGTCTATGTGTCTGTCATTGAACCAGTACCAGGCTGTTTTAATTACTGTGGCTGTATAGTAAGTTTTAAGTCAGGAAGTCTGAGGCCTCCTACTTTGTTCTTCTTCAACATTACTTTAGCTATTTAGGGCCTCTTTCCTTTACATATAAAGTTGGAGATTAGATTTTCCATTTCATTAAAGAATCTTGTTGGCATTTGGTTTATGATTGCATTATATCTGTAGACGGCTTTGGGTAGTATTGACATTTTCACAATATTAAGTCTTCCAATCCATGAGCATGGGATGTTTTTCCATTTATGTGGGTCTCTCTTGATTTCTTGCATTAGTGTTTTATAGTTTTCCTTGTATAAGTCTTTTACATTCCTGGTTAGGTTTAGGCTTTCTTCATTTTTCTTTATTCTTTTTTCTGATCCTTCCTTAAACAAAATGGTATTAAGGGATCTGTCCTCTATTTCAATGATTCTTTCATCCATTGATTCAATTCTACTCCTGTGTCCTTCCGTTGAGTTATCTATTTATCATTAATCTTCTGGATTTCTAGTTGTTATTTTTGTATTGTTTCTGATTGTCTATTTATTTTGTCACTTTGTTCTTGTAATGTTATCCCGAATTCTTCTAGGATTTTGTTTGTATTTTCCTTGATCTCTTTGAGGAACCTAAATATAAGTCTTGAATTCCTTATCAGATAGTTCTATTACCATTTATTCATCAGGAAGGTTTTCTGTCCCTTTATTTTGCTCACTTGTTTGAGCCATCCTATTTTGTTTCTTCATATGATTTGTTATTGTCTGCTGTCTCTGAGGCATTAATTAATTAATTTATCTATATATTTCTTTATCGATTGTTTGTTTGTTTTGTCCTGATTTGTTTGTTTTGTTTTGTTTGATATACCAGGAGCTTTGTTTCTTCTCATTCTCTTTAGAATGTCTTCATTTCTTTGTATTATTTTAATTGTTGTTTTGGTTTTCTGGTACTGGTCTATGTGTGACTTTGGTGGTGTCGGTTGACTGCATGTGATTTCCTTTCACTAGTGACTATGGTGGGTCACATTCATGGTTAGGCTCATATATCTTTCCTTACAGTATTGAGTGGAGGTGGGAGAGCAGATTCTTTCCCTTATATTGGGTGACAAGTGTTGAGTGGTCAGGGTCCCTCCACAGCCCTTGTGGGACCCTGGGGTCCTTCTGGGTTGGTACTAGCAATTAGTGTTTCCTCTGGAGGTCGGGGCAGAACATCTCTGTAGTCTCTGCAAGGAAGTACTAGCCAAATGGACCGGATAGGCCCTCTGTGTGTGCACAAATTGGTGTCTCATAGGTAGTGAGGGAATCAAGGGGTTACAGTGCAAGTGCAATCAGCCTGCAGGAACTGTCTGGGTGTGAGATGTATGACATTGCAGCTGGGCAGACATTGGATGAGGGGGCTAGGATCTCCTGCTTGTTCTTTGGTAGAGGTGCACATGGCACCGTGCTTCACTCTAGATTTGTCTACACAGTATCTCTGTATCCTATTGCAAATTCCATGATGTTGTCTTCCTATGCTCTTTACCCGGGAATTCCATTCACTTTGTCTCAAGATTGCCATACTGCCCCAGGTCAGCTGGCAGGGCACTTATGATTCATAAATCTCCTTATTCATTTTTTTCATTCAGTTTATCCTTCCATTCAGTGTTTGATCTAATTCTTCATTTTTCTGTTTGCTGCTCAGGGCTCCAGAATTGTCAACTGTATCTGTTTCACTTGGATTCTCTGGTCTTTGCTGTAGGGGGATGGCATGGTATGTCTGACTAAGCTGCCATCTTGGGCTATTTTCCCACATTGCTTCTTGGGTTGAATACTAGATATAGTAGTTGACTTGTATTTTGCTAGACTGTTATACCAAAAAACCTGAAAACTTCTCTTTAAACTCTAAACACACTAGTTACCTACAGTCAGGGAAATATTTCCTTTATGAGAGTGTCATAGGGAAACTAAATGGATCCTGAAAACACCAGATTTATACCTCCATCTCTCACTTATCCTGAAACACATGCTCACTGTATGAAAATGGCTCCAGAACTATCTTCATTGTCCAAGCTGTTTTTTTTTTTTTAGTTTTTCCTACAGAGCAGGTATAATTTAATTTTCATAATTTAATATACATGTGACAGTACTCCAACATACCTGGTTTGTAAGAAACTGCTTGGACTATTGCTACACACCTTCCCCCTCCAGCCAGCTGACTACCACAGTTCTCCTCCCTGACTCTGCCACTCATAGCCCACCACCATGCCCTGGTATCCTTTATTCATTGGGGCCCACCTTGCATTATCCAGTCTCATGTGTGAGCTGTTATTTTACCCTGACCTTCCATGTGTATTATCTGCTGGGTTCCTAATTGTCAATCTGGGTACTGAACATACAGCTGAAACAGATCACCAGTTCCCCACCCCTAGTACTCACCTCAATATCTTTGACCAAGATGCTCACATCTAATACTGAGGATTCTATTTTCTTGGCTCTAGTTGTGTTCCTGGACCTGTACTTGACTCCCATAGTGGGAACTGAATGGTGTCCTTCAGTGGCATTACGAGGGGTGTCCAGGGGGTGCAGACTGCACCTGATGACACTGTCAGATGAGGTGACACCAAAATGACTGTCTATAAAAATATTCCTATAGTTAGTTATAACAACAAAAACATTTTTCCTAAGCCCAGCTTACATGTATCAACGTACCTACAAGGCTACAACTCTATGCTAATTTACTTTTTGAACCTTCTAATACACTCTGGTCAGAGCTGTCATTATTACCCAATTACAATGATACTTTGAATCACATGGTTTCATCTGCATATGCCACAAACACTGTTGTTTTTGCTGCTGCCGGTGTTTTTATAGTTGTTGATTTTGTCAAATTTTCTGGTATTTTAGGTACAATAATCTGGTAATTAGCATCTGTGAAACTATTTCAATAATTTTTTTGGTAATAAAGTAGTAATTAAAAGAAAAGAAGGCGTGATATGTGGGAATTACAATTTATGAGTAACATTAGTGCAAAAAACATTACTAAGGAGTCTGTATGGTCTGGTATGAGAGGAAGTCCATGGTGGGGGGTGACACCATAAGTTACTGCACTGGGTAACACCAAACCTAGTGACACCACTGATGTCCTTACCTTGTTGGCAACAAGGCTAATGCTGATGTTCCTAATTAAAAGCTGTAGTGGGGTAAGCAGAAGGCAGCATGTGAGATAAACATGCAATGGACTCACCAGTGATTGTGTAAACAGCAGTGATAGCCAGCTTGATGAATATGGCTCCAGAAAACATGTCTGCCTGAAAAGGAACAGTTGGGATGAAAAAGAAACATGCAGTTCAGACCTCTAGTTTCTCTGCTCCAATGTCCCCCCTCTCATTTTCCTGGTTGACTTCGACTCTTGCTTCAAAACTCATTTGGCCATTCGGCAAGGGATTGGACAACCTCATAAAACAAAATGGGATTAATGAGGCACAGCAGTCCAGGGACAAGGACTAGAAGGCAGGAGGGAACAGAAAAGCTGGTGATAGGAAACCCAAGGTTGAGAAGGGACAGTGTTGACATGTCGTGGGGTTGTTAACCATTGTCATAGGGTAATATGTGTACTAACTGTTTAACGAGAAAGTATTTGTTCTGCAAACCTTCATCTAACGTACAAAAAAAAAAAAAAAAAAGAGTTATCTATGTGAGATCAAACTGACAACAGCAACTCAAAAGGTTTGATGGGAAGCCTAGGGGGCAGTGAGTTGAAGATAATGGTGATGGAATAATTTGAAAAAGGATAGTGAGAATAGCAGCACAACTGGAAGAATGTAATCAATGTCACTGCGTTGTACATGTAGAAACTTTTGAAATGATATAACTTTGGCTATGCATATTTTCACCAAGAAAAAAGATCCTCCAAGGTCGAGAAGGGAGAGTGTTGACATGTCATGGGGTTGTTAACCAACGTCATAAAACAATATGTGTACTGACTGTTTAATGAGAAACTATTTGTTCTGCAAACCTTCATCTAAAGTACAATAAAAAAAAACTCATTTGGATGTCCCTATAGTGATACCTTCCATAGAGTCTTAAACTGTGATTTTTACTCTCTCTCTCCTTTTGTCCCTATAGTACTTAGTTCATTGCTCAACTGAGGCACTTCTTAAATGAAGTGGCATGTCCTGAGAAATTTCTCTGTACCAGGAACTTTATATGCTTATAGGAACACTCTTGACTGTGACAAAATACTTTTTTCATATTTTTTTTAAATCAATATTCTTGTTTGCCAATGAGGATTTTCACAATTACATATGTTTACTTTTGTTACACTTATATACAAGATTGGGTCTGTTTCGGGGGTGAATTGAATAATATTTTTTTCTCTGTTCTGATAAAATTTAAGCTGTTAAATAACTATCTTTTTCTTGAAACCTTGAGAGAATTCACCCCCACCCCACTTCACTTCTCAAAACTACCTGTAAGCTATCTTTGTTGTTATAATCACTTTGTAGTTGAGTAAACGAAGACTCAGAGAGGTTAATTAATTTGCCCAAGGTCACCAAGATAGCAAGTGGGAAAGTCAGGATTTGAATCTGTGCAGTGTGACTCCAAACATCACACTATTAAACACTTTGTCATACTACCACCATGAAACTTTACGTAATGATATGTATCAGGCACACCTAGAAGTATAGAGAAATCAATCTGGGAAGAGGGTGATTGTGGTAGCATACTTTGTGACTCTCCATATAAGAAAACTTAAGAAGTAGATAGCAAAACCAAATCATGTGAACATTTCCAACAAAACTAGGTGACAGCGAGTCCTGAATGGAGCGGGACAAAAGTGTGGAGCAGAACTCATATTCACATAAAAAGACCAGGTTTAATGGTCTGACAAAGACTGGAGGAACCCCTGAAACTATGGCCCCCAGATGCTCTTTAACTCAGAACTGAAACCACTCCCAAATCCCACTCTTCAGACAAAGATTAGGCAAAACTATAAAGCAAAAAATAATACATGTGAGGAGTGTGCTTCTTACTTCAATCAGATACACGAGACCAAATGGGCAGCTCCTATCCAGAGGCAGGCTGAGAAGGCAGGAAGGGACGAGAACTGGTTGAATGGATAAAGGGAACCCGGGGTGGAAAGGTGGAGTGTGAGGATTGCAGCATACAAAACAACATGTATAAATTTTTGTATGAGAAATTAACTTGAGCTGTAAAATTTCATCTAAAGCACAATAAAATAAAAAAGAAAGAAGGAAATTCAAGTTCTGTCTTCAGCTCAAAGCAAAAATAGCAAAACTGGCCACTTATCTGATTACTTATCCCAGCTGCTGCACTTATTTTCAATTTAGTTGATTTTAATTTGCTATAAAGTGCTATAAAATACCTTCTTTTAACTGACATCACACAAAATTCAGGGTGATGTGAATTTCTCTTTCAGTCGCAATGCTCATTAAAAAGTTAGTGTCACTGTTTTCTCCCTTCCCCTGACTGCACACCTAGGTTTCAAAGGTAAAAATGCTCCTTACCTGAAATGTGAACTTAAAAGGAAGAGCTAGGTAGGGCTGGTTGTTAGAGGTTCTCAAGCATGCACTAATAATGCTGAACTTCATGTTTATGGTACTCTGGGCTCCGGAAAACATGGGGCTTCTGAAACCTGCTCACTCAGTGGCCGTCAACTCACTTCAAATCCCTGCCGGCTTTCTCAAATAAAACTTATTCCCCTCATTTCTGGTGAAAAAAAAATAAAACAAAACAAACAAATACAAAAAAACCAGTATGGATTGCACCTCAACTTAAAGAAAACAAAAATCCTCACAACTAGACCAATAAGTAACATCACAATAAATAGAGAAAATACTAAACTTGTCAAGGATTTCATTTTACTTGAATCCACAATCAACGCCCATGGAAGCAGCAGTCAAGAAATCAAATGATGTATTACATTGGGCAAATCTGCTATAAAAGATCTCTTTCAACTATTAAAAGGCAAAGATGTCACTTTGAGGACTAAGGTGCGCCTGACCCAAGCCAAGGTATTTTCAGTCGTCTCATATGCATGCGAAAGTTGGACAGTAATAAGTAAGAAAGACCGAAGAAGAATTGATGCCTTTGAATTATGGTGTTGGTGAAGAATATTGACTATACCATGGACTGCCAGAAGAATGAACAAATCTGTCCTGGAATGAGTACAGCCAGAATGCTCCTTAGAAGCAAGGATGTTGAGACTTAGTCTCATGTACTTTGGACATGTTATCAGGAGGGACCAGTCCCTGGAGAAGGACATCATGCTTGGTAAAGTAGAAGGTCCGTGAAAAACAGGAAGACCGCCAACAGATGAATTGCCATAGTGGCTGCAACAATGGGCTTGACTGCTGCTTCCATAGGTGTTGATTGTGGATCCAAGTAAAATGAAATCCTTGACAGCTTCAATCTTTTCTCCATTTATCATGATGTTGCTTATTGGTCCAGCTGTGAGGGTTTTTTATTTTCTTTATGTTGAGCTGTAACCATACTGAAGGCTGTGGTCTTTGATCTTCATCAATAAGTGCTTCAAGTCCTCTTCACTTTCAGCAAGCAAGGTTGTGTCATCTACATATTGCAGGTCATTGATGAGCCTTCCTCCAATCCTGATGTCATGTTCTCCTTCATATAGTCCAGCTTCTCAGATTATTTTCTCAGCATACAGTTTGAATAAGTATGGTGAAAGGACACAATCCTGATGTACTTTCTTAACTTTAATCCACACAGTATTCCCTTGTTCTGTTCGAATGAATGCCTCCAGGTTCCGCATGAGCACAATTAAGTGTTCTGGAATTCCCATTCTTTGCAATGTTATCCATAATTTGTTATGATCCACAGGGTGGAATGCCTTTGCATGGTCATTAAACACAGGCGAACATCTTTCTGGTATTCTCTGCTTTCAGCCAGGATCCATCTGACATCAGCAATGACATCCTTTGTTCCACATCCTTTTCTGAATCCTGCTTGAATTTCTGGCAGTTCTCTGTCAATATACTTCTGAAATTGCTTTTGAATGATCTTCAGCAAAATTTTATTTGGGTGTAATACTAATGATATTGTTCGATAATTTTCACATTCTTTTGGCTCACCTTTCTTTGGAATGGGTACAAACAAGAATCTCTTCCAGTCAGTTGGCCAGGTAGCTGTCTTCCAAATTTCTTGTCATAGACGAGCAAGCACTTCAGTGCTGCATCTGTTTGTTGAATCATCTCAATTGGTATTGTTAGTTCCTGGAGACTAGCTTTTTGCTAATGATTTCAGTGCAGCATGGACCTCTTCCTTCAGAACCATCAGTTCTTGATCATACGCTACCTCCTGAAATAGTTGAATGTCAACCAATTCTTTTTGATACAGTGTCTGTGTATTCCTTCCATCTTCTTTTGATGCTTCCTGAATCATTTAATATTTTCCCCATAGATATCATTGCTGATGTCCTTCGATTGCAAGGCTTGAATTTTTGTCTTCAGTTCTTTCAGCTTGAGAAATGCTAAGAGTGTTCTTCACTTATGGTTTTCTATCCCCAGGTCTTTGCACATGTCATTATAATACTTTATCTTCTCGAGCCGCCCTTTGAAATCTTCTTTTCAACTCTTTTACTTCATCATTTCTTCCTTCTGCTTTAGCTACTCTATTTTCAAGAGCAAGTTTCCGAGTCACTTCCGACATCCATTTTGGTCTTTTCTTTCTTTCCTGTCTTTTTAATGACCTTTTGCTTTCTTCATGTATGATATCCTTCATGTCATTCCACAGCTCATCTGGTCTTCAGTCATTAGTGTTCAACGTGTTAACTCTATTCTTGAGATGGTCTCTAAATTCAGGTGGGATATACTCAAGGTCGTACTTTGGTTCCCATGGACTTCTTCTAATTTTCTTCATCTTCAACTTGCATATGAGCAATTGATGATCTGTTCCACAGTCGGCCCTTGGCCGTGTTCTGACTGATACTGAGGTTTTCCATCGTCTTTTTCCATAGATGTAGTCTATTTGATTCCCGTGTGTTCCATCTGGTGAGGACCACATGTATAGTCATCATTTATGTTGTTGAAAAAAAGGTATTCACATTGAAGAAGTCCACTGGTCTTGCAAAATTCTATCATGCACTCTCCAGCATCATTTCTATCACCAAGGCTGTATTTTCCAATACCAATCCTTCTTCTCTGTTCCCAACTTTTGCATTCCAATCACAAGTAATTATCATGTGTGATTGCATGTGTGATCAATTTCAGACTGCAGAAGTTGGTAAAAAAATCTTCAATTTCTTCATCTTTGGAGTTAGTTTGGTCAATACCAGTCAATTTCAGCTCACTAATGCCTAAGATATTGATCTTTATGCAGCCCATTTCATTTTTGATGACTTCCAGTTTTCCTAGATTCATACTTTGTAATTCCATGTACTGATTATTAATGGATGTTTGCAGCTGTTTCTTCTCATTTTAAGTTGTGCCACATCAGTAAATGAAGGTCCTGAGAGCTTGACTCCATCCATGTTATTAAGGTTGACTCTGCTTTGAGGAGGCAGCTCTTCCCCAGTCATATCTGAATGCCTTCTAAACCTGAGGGTTTCATCATCTAGCACTGTATCAGACCATGTTCCTCTGCTATTCATAAGGTTTTCACTGGCCAATTTTTTCAGAAGTAGACTGCCAGTTCCTTCTTCTTAGTTTGTTGTAGTCTAGAAGCTCCGCTGAAACCTGTTCACCAAGGATGACCCTGCTGGTATTTGAAATACCAGTGGTAAATCTTCCAGTAACACAGCAACACTCAAGCTACCACAGTACAACAAACTGAGAGATACAGGTATCTGATGTAGTCATGCCCAATCATATACATATTAAGACACGTATTATTTTATTATGGATCCCTTGACTTTTGTTTCTCTTATATAGTACGATTAAGACATTAAATTGATAGTTTTGAAATTGTATGTAAGTAGCTTATATTATCAATGACTTTTATTTCAGGATAGTTAAGGAGGTATTATAAAGTATTGCTCATAAAAAAGATTCATTGCGTGCATTAGCCAGGATTTTCTTTTGCTATTAAAGACATTATTGGAACAATTGTCAATATTTGAATTAAATCTATAGATCAAATAATAGCTTGTATTAAAGTTAATTTCCTGATTTTAAAATTTACAATGTGGTTTTCTAAAAAAAAGTCAACACTTTCAGGAAATAAAATGGAAATACTTAGGGGTAAATATATATATACATTAATTCTCAGTATGTATATTATTGGAGATTGACAATCAGTGAACAAGATGATCTTTGCTAAGGTTAGGGCAGGGGAGGATTATAAAAACAGTCCTAATTCCTTATAATTTTAATAAGGTTTAATAAGTAACCAGGGAAAAAATCTTTATCAGGGTTTATAAGTACACAAAATGTCATGTCAAAGGTTAATTGCTATTAATGTCACTTGAAATGTCCTTGGAGGCAATAATGGACTCCTACGACCATATCATTCCAACCAACCGAAGACCTGCAGTCACATGCTCCCCTCCTCCAGTTCCACAACATTCCAGCCCTTCCCTAACCCCTCCCCACCACCAGAAACCCACCACTCCAGGAGGCTGCATCCCTTGGGACTCTTTTGGTCACCGTCATTCTGCCCTAGCACCTTGTTCATGCCTTTAGGACCATAAAACTGTAGATATCAGAGCCAGAGGAGAACTGGGAGATTAGTGAGTCCAACACACTGTGGACCATGGGAGCCCAAGGGCCCAACACACTTGGGCGCCTCTGCTTCCTTCTGCCTCTCCTAACCTTTCACATCTTGCGGACTTGTCTAATGCCTTCTCCATGAAGACGACCTCCATATTCCACCCATCAAGGACCACTCTCTTTTCCTGAGTGTCCATAGCACATGTCTGTACTTGTCCACACATCTCTATTTCAGTTAACATTTTAGTATCGTCACATATATTGTCATAAAGTGCTAAGTATTTCATGTCTAAGATTCTGGTGAGCTCCCAGCACACAGGAATCTTTGTTACCTCTAAAATGGAGCTAGCTAGCAAAAAGTAAGTGCTGAAAAAATGCTCACACTGCATTAGGAAGGCTCATGCCATCTAATCTGAATGGTTGTTTTTTTTCCAACAGTGAATCAGCTCAACAGAAGAGCAATAGTGAGGATCAGCTGCTTTTTTTATGAACATTGAGACAACTGCCTGGACTGTAAACTTCCAGATTATTTCATTAGTCACTGATAGATGAGAAGGAAATGATTTGCTCTTTGTTTTCTACTCGTGCTGCTGAATCTTCTTCTTTCTTCCCCCGCCCCCCTTTACTCACTGATTATCTCCAAGGAACAGAAACTTTAAAAATTTTTTAAATTATTTTAACACTAATTTGTAGGAGCAATCTTAGATAAAATAGAATAAGTGTAAGAAAATTCAGTGTAGACAATGCAAAACACTTTTCTTTGGCTTCATGTGTCAGATAGTTCAGCTGAAAATAAAAATATAAACCCAGAATGATTCTGCCAAAGAGAATGAAGAGGGTATTGTGTGATGGAAAGGCAGGAGACCAGAGAAGTCCTCCTCTTTTCCACTACTAATAACTGTGTTACTTGAACGAGACATTTTGTTCTTTCTGTACATCCATTTTTTCATTTCCTTAATGAGAAGGTGAACCTACAATCTGAAGCTTCTCACAACTTGGAAGTCTACTACTCTATGAACACAGGGTCTCTGAAGCTCCTGTTTTCCCGCAAAGACTTGGTAGAGAGACCCAGCTTGTTAACACACCTACATGGCTCCAGCTGTAAAGGCTGTCAGTAGTCTACTCCTCTAGCTCTCTGATCTTAGCTCTCTACCCCATCAAGGCAATTACTCAAAAACAAACAGCCAGGAGGCTCTGAACTTACTAAGATTCTCAAAATCACATAGATTATGAGGGACGGAATGGAGAGGTAGACCTGGAGTCGATTCCCACCAGAGTGCTTCTTCAGATATTCTGGCATGGTCATCACCTGCAGAGACAGACGCCTACAGGGATTCACCGCAGCGCCCAGCACATTTGGACAATTCAACATTTACTAAGCACCTACAGGTGGTTAAGCACTGTGCATGGCACCTTGGGAATACAGAGGTGAGAAAGGAATGACCCCTTGGGAGAGCAGCAAGGCACAGGAGCTGGAGTCAAAGAATCCTGGTATCTGTTCTTAGCTCTGACATTTACTGCTTCATCAGGCTCCTGCCCATTGCTCCACCCAGTCTCCATTGCCAACATCCACACCCTGGCCCCAGTCCCTGTGCTTCAGCCACATGGAACAACTTCCAGGTCCCCAAACATGCTGCACACTCTCTCATTCTGGGCCATTGCAGGCACTATTTCCCCTGTGTGAGAAACCATTTTCACCATCTTTGACTGGCAGACCCATTCCTCAAGCCTCCACTAAGGTGGTCTTTCCTCAGGGAAGCTTCCTTCGATGCCCAGCTTGCATTAGGAATCTTTCCATAGCTCCCCAGAATCTCCCAACACAGCCTTCCTACATGTGATGTCCAATCTATTTGTCCCTCTTTCCTGGTTGGAGAGAAGTGGCTTCCTGTTCTCAGACACATCCCTGAGGCACATGGTGGGAGCTCAAACAACATTTCTGAAGAGAAAGACTCTTCAATGGATAACTCTAGCCAAGATCTCCGTCCTGACCGACATGCTCATTTGCCTGATGGGTGCATTCATGCTAGTGTCTGAAAGGAACCAAGACCTCACTAAGTTCCAAAATGAACTCGTTATTCTCCCTGTTGTGTATCATATGGTCTCCTCTGGGATTCCCTCCCTCCATTAACAGTGGCCTTATGCACCAGGTCCCTGAGTGTATAGTCTTAGGATTGCTCTAGATGCTTCCCTCTCCACTGCCTTCCCTTAATCTGTCATCTCTACCTCAGAAACTTCTCCCCTTCCTCTCTGTTTCTTTGCCTATAGCCTCCCAAAGCATCATATAAACTTTCTCATTATCTTATCTTCAGCAGGTTTCCCCTCAAGTCCATTTTCCACTCAGCTGTCTGAGTGGAACTTCCTAAAACTAGAATCTGATCATGACCCTTGACTGCTTGAAAGCCCACATTTACTGCCTGTTTCTAGGAGAATAAAGAGCATACCTTTCAATCTCAGACACACACAAGGCTTTCCACCATCAAATCTACCTACACCTGCAGACCACCTCCAACCCACCACTTCTCCCACATATTTAACCATAGTTTCCCTTGACCCCCATCACTGCAAGTCCTTTCATGATTTTTAGTCTCTTTATATTGTTTCCACCAATCCTCCATGATCCCACTTTTCTACCCACAGAAGTATTACTTATTCCTCAAGACTGGACTCAGGTAATCTCTAAGAATCATGTTCTGAAGCACGTGTGTGGCCCAGCTTTAGTATTCCTGCACCACGCTGGCTGACCTCTATTGCAGTGGTCATTGTTCAGGGCCATTACTGATTTGTCTCCTTGCTGCAGCCACAGTATACACTGGGAGTCTCTCTAGGGAAGGAACTGCATCTTGGTTACCCGCATATTTCTAGAAACAGGCCAGCTGAGTGCCAGGTACCTAGACATCATGATTGAACAGAATGAATGAGTGAATAAATGAATGTATAAAGTACATCTGAAAGATAGGCACAGGACACCCAGTTGAAGATACTCACCCCCGCCTTGATGTGTATGGGGACAAAAGAACCACCCTACAGCCAGCAACAGCAGCAAGGCCTATAGAAACAAAGGGAAAAGAAGTAAATTTAAAGAGATATGGTTGTGGACCTTATCACTTCATGAACTCTGAGTCTGGGGAAAAAAAGTTTGCTTAGATCCTGTTTCACTTCACCCAGTTATGACCCCCAGACAGCAACCGTGGGTTCCTGTCCTGTTTCCATGATTCAGAGGTTACAGTGTCTAGGGGCTTAGGATGTGACAAAAGCTGTGTGGTGAAAAATGAACAGAAGATAAAGGGTCTGAGCCTAGCTGCACCCCAGAAGATTATACAGTCTTTGCCAAAATAAAATAATCTTGGAATGGAAGGAATTACAGGCAGAGTGACAAAGCAATGAGAAAGAAAGTTGGAGATAAGATATTACTAGTCCTCCCCCAAGTCTTAAAATATAATGACAATCATATAATCTTGCATTAATATGTAATGTTTACAGAGAGCCTTCACATGTATCACTCATGTTGCTCTCATGACAACCAGGTGAGGCAGATAAGCACAGTCATTCTTATCTGATGGAGCAGGAACCTGAGGCTTATTGAGATAAAGGAAGCCCAAGGGCACACGTGATAAGAGGTGCAGCTGGGATCCCTGCGGCCTGATAACCACACCTACTCAGCCAAAGTGCACATCTGTCCTTATCTCTAGGTGTTGTGTTCATTCCAGGTCCCTGACATTATCTAAGAAAAACCAGGGGCAAAATATTCAACAAAGAGGCGCAGTTGTTCGTAATGACTCAAGGTCACTTCCTAAGTCCATCTGATGGTCTGCTTACACTTGCACTATGATTCAGATTTCTTCTATACAGGCATCTCCCTCTGACCGATATGTACTCATGTGTACATGCAAATGCTGGAAATGATAAGAGAAAAAACTCAACCACCTCAAGAAATATTTATGGCATATTCACCATGTGCCCAGCCATATGCAGGATGATGGAGTTGTGTGAGTGGAGAGAGAACATGACCCCTCGTCTTAAAGAACTTAGAGTCTAATTAAGGAGACACAACTTCTATGGTAAAATGACAATAGGACACTTGGGAACTCAATCACAAAGCCTGTAGATTCTACCTACCGTCTTTCAAATCAGTCACTGTTCACTCCACTGTCACTGACTTGGTCAGGCCCCACTTGTTTAATTCCTACTTCTCCTCCTGGTATCAGCTTCAGAAAGCTCCTACCGTATGTCCCACCCCTTGTCCACAATAGATGCCCTTCCTGTGAGATCCCCCAATAGCTGCCCATGCTTCTGCCCTTATACTGGCTAAGCTGTACTGAATGTGTGTCTGTCTCTCCCACTGGAATGTAAGCTCCTCAAAAGAAGGAAGCATAGTTTTTACATTTTTTAATTCCTTGTATCTAGTTCAGAGCTGGACCTATAGTGTGATAGCTCAGAGAAGAGAGAGACAATTGAGAGCTAAAGTGGCCAAGGAGGTCAAGTGAAAGTGGGCTTGAGTCAGATAGAAATCACATTCATGGTGGGAGTAACTACTTGAACAAAATCTCAAAGGAGGGGAATGATACGTCTGGAAGAAAGGTCCTGAAAGTCAAAAAAGGGATGGACTAGGAGAGGGTAAAAATAGAAATCAAACCAAAGAGAAGTTTATCCCATACAGACTCTCCGAAAAAAAAAAATGGATATGGGCTTGACTGAAAAGGAAAAAGCCTGTGATGTGACTTATATTCCATTCAGATGATGCAATGGCAATGCCTGAAGCTGCTCCCGTTCCAGCCAGCGACACAAAGTGGCTACTGCCGATGTTACTGGCAAAAAGGGAGGTACCCATCTGGAATCCAAGAAAACAGATTAAGATCAGAGTTGAAAGACTCAAATCAGAATTCTTGAAAACAGGTAAATGTTGAGATGCTTCAATTGCTACTCCAGAGGGCAGGAGGTGGCAAACTAAGGCTGTGGAGTAAATCTGCCCATCACTTGTTTGTATGGCTCCTAAACTAGGAATGATCTTTACAGGTTTAATGTTAAAACAAAACTAAATAAAGCCAAAACAAACAGACAGTCTAGAGAGGAAGAATATTTTGAGAAATGTGAAAATTGTATGAACTTCAAATTTTAGTATCCGTAAATAAAGATTTACTGTAATACAGTCACACTCATTTGTTTATGTATTGACAATAGCTGTTTTTGTGCTAGAATGGCAGAGTTGAGTGGTTGTGATAGAATGTATGGCTCGAAAACCATAAATACTTACAATGTGGCACCCTACAGAAAAATCTTGCCAGCTGCTGCCTTAGGGGAACTTTGGCCTTTCTACCTCCAACTCTAAGTTGAGCCTGTCCTTAGTCAAGAACTTCCAAACCTCCCATCAGCCCTGGCTCTTCTGATCAGCCTCAAGAACCCCAAAACTAGGGAAGAATGGTGCTTCCTTCCATCCTCCTGGCCCTAGGACCCTCTTTTAATCCAGTACCCTTTCCACACATCAAGTCTTAAGTCTCTAGATCAAGAGAGATCTCTTGAGTGGGCACGGATGAGCCCTAGTCCTGACAGGCCTGAATTAGTGTGTGGGACCCCTGCAGTGCCCATTCCTCAAGTGCACTGCTCTCTGTTCCCACCTTTCTAGTCCTCTGTAAAATCAACTTTTCTACTCAGACATTTGGGCCTCAGGGATGGGATTGAGGTTGTTTGTGGCTATATGATTGGCTCAGCTCTGAGTATTTCCAAAAAATAATCCTAAATAGGACAAAGCAGGTAATGTCTGATTGGACACCCCAATAAAAATCCATTTCAAGCTTTCAGTTGGTCACTGGTTGTCCCCTTTAATCACTCTGGTCAGGTAATTTCCCAATATCAATATGTTTTCATACTGTATGGACAATGAGCTCAGCAGATCTGTGAATGAGGCACTTACTGAGCACCCACTGTATACCCAGTCTAGCACTGACACTCTAAGTGGTTCAGAGGAGAAGACATACCCTCTGCTGCAATAAGGGGCAGGGAGGGCAGGCAAAGGCCAGAACCCAGCAAAGAAAACACCAAATGGGCAAGAGTCAAAGAGACCTCAACACTGGCCTCATCAAAGGGGAACACACACTCCATTAACAACTAACTCCACTCAGTGCAAGGACTAAAAGTTCAGATGAAGGCTGGAGCGAGCTGGAATGCTTCTCAGATGAAGAAGGGCTTGAGCTGGGTGTTGAAAGAGGACAGCAGAGAGGGGGAGGCTAATCCAAATAAGACGGGACTCATTAACTCAGGCTTGGGAACAAAGAGGGAATGTGCTGGCATAGTATGAAGCCAAGGCAGAAAATTCTGGATGAGGAACAGGGGAAAAGAATCTGAGGGAGAGCTAAACCAGGGTCGTTAAATGTTGGACAAGTGGCTCTCATAACTGGTGACAAAGTATAACTTATTAAAACTACAAGGAAGAGCCCTGAGGTCAGGATTTAGGAAAAGAAATGCCAGCAAGTGGGCAACCAGTGTAGTTCAGAAAATATCATCAGTCCCCATGTTTCCTTTATTCACTCTTACACACACAACGGAAATGTAATTTCAGGAAGCCTTGGCCCACTCACCGGCCACCAGCTCACATCTCGACCAGCCAGGAAGAACCCTCCAACAGTGCTCCAGTTGGTCTTCAGCATGACGTGAGCAGAAGGGAAGACAAGGGAGGGTCAAACTGAACACATTCACTAAGGAGCCCGGGTGCTCTGTCCAGGGTGCTGAAAGAGGCGACGGCTGCAACACTTCTAAAGAGAGAATCGTTTTCTGGAAGCTGTGATATAACTGAAGTCCTGCTTGAGGACTTCAAAAATCCATAGTTACATAAAAACCCAGAGCTGGAAGAAACTTGAGAAATCCTATTCCTCAACTGCTATCCTAAGTGCTCTGGTTATTTTAATTTACTCAAACAATGTCAGATACCACTAAAGCTGGGCTTGAAAGAAACTTTGCAGGCTCAACCACATTACCAAAAAGAAAGAACAAAAGTAAATGGACTAAGCATCCAACTCACTAAGTTAGAAAGTGAGCAAACAACAAAGGCAAGTAAAATGAATGAGATGATAAAAATAAAATCCTTATTCACTCATGCCAGTAACTGGGGATGCCAAACAGAGTAAGTCTGACTTCCCAGTGCTGGCTCTCTTCAAAACAATGGGGTTGTTAGGAGAATAAATTAACTCACACAGTTCAGTCTAAACCTTACTTATGTCACACACAGACAAACGACTCTGATACAAAGACGGTGAAATTTGTGAAAGCTGTCACGTTTCCTCAGCTTCGTCACTCCACACCTCTCCCTCCATAAGATGCCTTCCCCACATGTCTTGTGCCCACCCCAAAGCCCCAATGAGCTCCCACATACCCACACCCCAACTACTATCATCAATATGAAGTAAATGACGATGACAGAGATGTCAGCAGCGTTTCGGATTCATTCTGACAACACAGGCTGCTCCGTGGCCCTGGCCGTGGTTCTGGGCTTAATGTGCTGGCCATGGCTGCAAGTGGGGCTTCTCCTTCCCAGGGTGGCCCCTTTCTTATATAAGCTGTGGGTTAATGATCAGCCTCAGGCAGGTGGGGCGTGTTATCAGAGCTGGTGCCTGGCATGGGGACCTTTAAACCTCTCCTCTGAAGCTGGACTCTGAGACCCTGGCTCTCCAGCAGTCAGTGTTGGCCTAGTTGGAGGTTGAGAATGAGGCATGAGGGTCGAGAAATGGGGTAAGAATTGGAGGTGGAGGGTGCAGGGTCACTGTGTGGATACACAGGGCCTTTATGAAGACTTAACCAGGTTGAGTGAGGATTAGGGAGAGACAAAGAGAGAGATAGAAGAGAAAGACGGAAGTGAAGAGGCCAGAAAACAGCCAGGAAGGGACAGAGGGCAATGGTCCCTTATGGATCAGTTAAGATTCCTGAACCAGAAGTTATATCCCTTGAAAATGAAGTTAATTATGCATTTCATGGGTTCTAAAGACCTATATTTTTCTGTAAGGGTAACTTGAAATGGGCTTCATATGACACATCAGGACTGTGGTGACCTATGCAAGAAAGGGAAGTGACTCTAAGAGCACAGCACACGGTGGGGGGCCAGGGGGAGCAATGACAGTGCTATTGGTGGCTAGATCAGAGGTTTTGACCTGAAAGCATGACTTGGGGCTCATGACCCCAGGGCCACAGCCAGAAGTTCAAGGTTAATCCTTGACAGTCTTGATTTGCACCTGTGGCCAATATGAATGGTCTGGTTGTTGATCGTTTGTTATTTGAGAATGCCAAGGGATCCAGGGTCATTCAAGAGAAGTCTTCCTCCTCCTGAGGGTGAACCAGAACCAGACACATCACTAACTAAGTGCTGGGAGTCCTCAAATAGCCCACCTGGAAGAATAGAAACTCCCGTGCAGGGAAGGCAGTCTCATCATTCATTTCATCAGGGAGAACCACCTAGTTCCAAAATAAGGAGTATAGGCTCCAGGGCTGACCCTTAACTTCCGTGAACCTTATACCACTTTCAGCTGTAAAGTGTGGATAGTAATGCACTCCCACCTGGATGGAGACCACTTAGCCTAATCTTTATGAATCAATGATCACCAGTCAGGACATCCAAGAAATTAAGGGCTGTGGTCATATGATCTCAAAGAAGAGGGATCTGAGGTTAACTCTTACAATGTTTCAGTAGAGTGCTGCTGCTTTGGGATGAAGGATGGCCCCAGGATATACAATTATTCCCACTTTGAGATAGAATCAAATTCTGAGACTGTCAGTGAAGAACATCTCCAGAAAGAAGGGCGGACCCAGACAATTACATTCCAATTGAGTTCCATCCCAAGAGCCATGGTGTAGCTTCTGCAACCACACCAAGAAAGCAAGAATTCAAACCAGAGGAACAAAATGCTAACAAAGGGCAGACTTAGCTGGAAGTAGAGCAGGTAATTATGAATGAATGACCCCATCTTTCATTCATTCAGACAAACATTACTGAATGCCTAAGTAATTGCAAGCACAGTAAAAGCCATAATGAATGAATCTAAAACAGGGAAATTCATAATGGACATATTAAAAGAAGAAACTGCCCGAGGAAAACATGCATCAAACATCACGGGGCTGCTGTTTCTTAGTCTACCTCTTTCTAGCATGACTGAGTGGACTTTATTCTTGCACATCTAGTATCTACAGCTGACTATATCACATTGGCTTCAAATACGTGTTTTAACAGCAAAATAATGATTTTTTGTCCAAATAGCCTGTAATTACACCAGTATACCTTTATCTCACTGGGCAAAATTTACAACTGGCTTGCTTCCCTTCCACGCCACAGAATGGGACTAAAGGAATGCAGAGTAAATAATCTGGCCTTCATGAGCACACTCTGCAGCAGAAATCAAGACTCAGATGGAATAAGTGTGGCAGAAGATAGCCACGGCCAGCAAGACAATGATGTTGATGTTCACCATTGTTCACCACAAAGGCTTCTCAGAGGTGTCCGTCAGCTTCGGCTGCATTGCTGCCTCCTCTTCCTTGGTAATCTTGGGACACTTCTCCAGGTCCAGCCCACAGAACAGGTCATAGGACCACTGGAAGCATACTTTATTCTCCACAGGAACTAAAGGATTATTGGATACAGGAGGAAGAGGGAACACAATAAGTTTCTATAGGAACAGTCATTCAGAACACTTTACAGAGATGCTTTTCATCCACTTTGGAGAATCTGCTCAACTCTCTTGACCGATGGAAATGATGCAAAGTATTAATAGGCACTTAACTCATTGTAAGGAAATGGAATAGATAAACTCTTCATTCTCATCATCAGTAAGACTAAATTTTGAACATATTGTGCCCAATGCAAACGCATTTCAAAGTAGATCAGTCACAGAATCCACGGCGTAATTTAGTAAAATCATACCAGTGAGGCCTAAAATCAAACATAAAAAAAACTTATGAGAGAAAAATGAGCAATAAGCTGGGGAACTCTGACATAGGAAGGACATGGAAAACCCAACTCAGAAATACATGAACTCATATCTGTTTGCTACATCTCTGGGAAGCAATGAGACCAGCATGACTCAGGAGTGCATTGGCTGTACCTGGAAATTCCAAAGCTTCATAACAGACACAGCCAGGCAGCAAGGATGGTCTGAAGATGTCACTGCAGTAATCAACGCTTTCAGGGCTAAAGACTTTCTGTGGTGTGGCACCATAGCTTAATCAACTCATCTAGTTTGTTCTACCACTCAAAGTGGATGCCTATCACAGGAACTGGCTCTCTGCTCTGAGCCTAGTGCAGCATGGGAGGTAGATAGACCTGGGATCCAGTTCCAGCTCTGCCAATCACTGGCTATGAGGTCTAGGCCTCTGTGTTTTCAGCACCATGGTCGGGGCCTTGGGCTCTGCACACACCCCAGTACTGTATTGAAAACTTAGTCAGAAATTTAGAACTGGAAAGGACCTTATAGAACAAGATCACTTACTCCTCTGTCAGAGTTGGGACTAATTCCCATATTTTGGCTTTGGCCAAATTGCCACACTCTCTGGTCCTCAATTTTAGAATTTGACTAGTAATAACTACTTCACAGAATTACTATGATCAGCTCTGCCACTCCAGGTGACGTTCATGGAAAACATATGACATACTCATATTCCACATTTCTCACCAAGCAGTACATTTCCAAGGAAACAGTGCTATGAAAAGGTGGACCCCAGGCCATCTTCCCAGGCAGACAGTCTGTAGAAAAGGGTTCAGGCCTGCTGTTGACTTTTTATTCACAGGCCCACCCTAGGACCTCAAGTCAATGCACTCACATTACATATTCCTCAGATATTTTGTGAACTTATTTTGACAAACACATCTCTAATAATTTATTCACTGTTTCTATCAAAAATATTATGTGCCCCATGAGACTGTCAACTGAGCATATTCTACTCTGGATACAGGTTTGTCTGGGTCTTCCTCATGGCTTCCTCACAAGCTGTCTTTTTAGAACTCCAAAAGAGAGTCAGTTGACCACCATATTACTCCTATGTGCCCTCCTCTTGAGGCCATGCTGGTTCCATGGTTGATTTTCTTAAATGATTTCCATCCACATTCATGCCTCAGTATTCAGAAGATCACCGAGGACTCTGACATATGGAGCAGGCAGTGGCAATTTGCTTTCCATCATACCCAGGAAGCTGTCTTAGTAAAGTGTCATTGTGATTCACAGCCATACAGATCACAGAAACCTGACTATTCAATAACTCTGCCCTATGCAATTCAAGGAAACCCTGGTGGTGTAGTGGTTAAGAGCTATGGCTGCTAACCAAAAGTTTGGCAGTTCAAATCTACCAGGTGCTCCTTGGAAACTCTATGGGGCATTTCTACTCCATCCTATAGGGTCGCTATGAGTCAGAATCGACTTGACAGCAACGAGTCTTTTTTTATATGCAGTTCAAAGGTGTATCTCTCTCAGATTATCTGTAAAAGAAAAGATTAAACACAGCTCACAAAACGTGAGCCAAACAGTGGTTCCAACCAGATACTGATCCATTGAACCCTAAGATGGCATTGTGTCACATGTGTCCACCAGATCACTCAGGTGGAGTCCACATCAATTGGCCTCTTCTCCCTTTCAGAGGAGAACCATTCCAGAAGCTTCTCCAAGCAATAAGCATAACTTGGTATCATATCTGAGAGAAACAGCCATGAGTACTATTATCTTGCCCTGAGAGTCTCACTCTTGAGGAGAGAGAGTATATCTTTCCCTTAAGTTGTAACTCATTTGTTGGCACCTTGTTCCCTGAATTTCCTCTTTCCTCCATTTATTATCCATCCTAACCCAGACTTGGTTTCTCCAGATGGGGCCTCTAGTTCAGATATACTGCAGACAAATAAAGAAAGCAGCAATAGAAGTCTTCCAGGGTCCTTCTTTTGTCAAAGTCCAGGAGGAGGAGGTAAGGTTGGAGAAGTAAAATATTATAGGACCAGCTCTACATGAAGTAGCAGATGGCACTGTGGTCAGTCCTAATCTGGACACGTGATACGAGGTTAATAGCTAACTCAGAGTTTCCTTAAAAAATCAAAAGAATATTTCAGATAAATGGAATCATATAATATTTATATAAAATATACAGAATAGGCAAATCTATAGAGACAGAAAGCAAGATAGTGGTTACCTTGGATTAATGGGGATTGAGGAATTGGTGGGTGATGGCTTAGGGGTAGAGATTTCTTTGTGAGGTGATGAAAATGTTCTAAAATAGATTGGGGTGGTGATTACAAAACTCTATGAAAATAGTAAAAGCCATTGACTTGTATACCTTAAATGGGTGAATTGTATGGTATACGAATTATATCTCAATAAAGCTGCTTAAAAATCAAAAGAATAGGGACAATATCTTAAGTAGCAATGTCCCCTTTATAACACACAAATGCAACCCTGGGTCCAAGACCACTGGCTCCAGTTACACAAAAGGGAAACTTCGTGAAGTGGAAAAACCAGAAAATTGTGTCTCTGCATTGTTCCACACTCCAGTACTCAGAAGCTCCTCCACAGGGAGTCCCCATTTATGAGTCCCATATTTAAGCCAGTCACATCGTCAGCTTGTCTAGTAGTCAACCCTTCTTGCCCTCATCAATACCTGTATTTAACAGTAAATGTTTAAATTTACCTTTTTTGATTTTTAGTTTAGAGACTGCTCTGTGAGTTGTAAAGGATATACATTCATACAAAAATTGTGATTTTAGCCCATTTTAGCCATCTTGAAATGTGTTTCTTGATTCTATGAGATGTATGTCAGAAGACTAAATGGACTGAAAGTACATCCTTCAAAACCCTTGATAGTGTTCTCAGTGGTGGTTTCAGGTGCAGGGCAAATGAAACCCAAGGAGGAAGAAGTCTGTATTCCTATCAATTCCTGTTTTAATCCTCCGGAAACAATGCACTCTGGTCCTGTGTAGTACACCTGTTAGTTATGTGGCAGCCCTTGTCCTCAGGCCATTCTCCTCAAAGCCATTATAATATAGAGTTTTTCTTGACTTTTAGGACAGTCCCTCCAACCTCTGAGGCTTCATCATGACTTGACCTCAACTCTGCCCACTCATTTCGTGTACTCAAATGTCCACCTCCAGAGGCTGGGCAAACATATCCAACCTGGCATCCTAGTCCCCCGGTGAGCCAGCAGTTGGATTCTTTTGATGGGCGTCTACACCACCCACTTTCATTGTCCTTTAGAAGTCTTACGGGACCTTTTCATAATTGAATTCTCAATACCAGACCAGAGCATTCTTTTTTTGTGTATGTGTGTGAGGCCGTGCGTGCTTTTTTTTTTTTTATTGTTGAATAGTATTTTATTGTATGGATGTGCCACAGTTAATGGACATTTATGCTGTTCCCAGTTACACATTATTATAAATAAAGCTTCTATAAACATTAATATACACATCTTTTTAGGAAATATGCTTTCATTTCTATTTGGTAAATATCTAGGAGTGAAATGGCCAGATCATATGATATAAAACCAAAACCAAACCCATTGCCGTTGAGTCGATTCTGATTCATAGCGACCCTACAGTAGGACAGCGTAGAACTGCTCCATAGAGTTTCCAAGGAGTAGCTGGTGGATTCAAACTGCCGGCCTTTTGGTTAATTGACATAGCAGACCAGAGCATTCTTGATTGTACATTAATTAAAGGCCTACTTGCCTGACCATATGGTGTGACCATTAGGTATGGTTCAAGAAACTTTGAATACCCGGATGTTACCCTGTGAAAGACAAGCAAACTCTTCCTGTGCTGCCATATATATTGTTCTTACTTTAGCCTACCATGAGGACTTAACTTTGTGTTCATCGGAGAATGAAGCACCCTGCTTTACTTCAGTGGAAAGAGGGATTAGGTTCACAAGATTCAGTTGTAGCAGTAGGTGGCCCCTTGAGGTGAGGGTGGTGGTTTCCACCACCAGTTCTAGAGGCAGACATTTCACCCATTCATGGATAGAGAGCATTCCCCCCAGAAATACTCCCCCTAAACTTAGCATGAGCCATTTCATTGAGGAATTTCGTGGCACAAGTCTTTATTAGAATGTCTTTTTGACATCACCTGAGACATAATAGGTTCTTAAGCCTCAATATAATCTGACATCTTTCATCCCAGTGTTGTTGTTATGTTGTTAGGTGTCATCAAGTCGGTTCAAACTCATAGCCATCCTATCTACAACAGAACGAAACACTGCCCAGTCCTGCACAATCCTCACAATCGTTGTTATGCTTGAGCCCATTGTTGTAGACACTGTATCAATCCATCTCATTGGGGGTCTTCCTCTTCTTCACTGACCCTCTACTTTACCTAGCATGATGTCTTTCTCCAGGGACTGGTCCCTCCTGATAACATGTCCAAAGCACATGAGACGAAGTCTGTCCACACTTGTGTCTAAAGAGCACCCCGGATGTACTTCTTCCAGGACAGATTTGTTCGTTCTTCTGGAAGTCCATGGTGTATTCAATACTCTTCGCCAACACCAGAATTCAAAGGCATCAATTTTTCTTTGGTCTTCCTTATTCATTATCCAGCTTTTGCATGCATATGTGGTGATTGAAAACACTATGGCTTGGGTCAGGCACATCTTAGTCCTTAAAGTGACATCTTTACTTTTTAACACTTTAAAGAAGTCTTTTGCAGTAGATTTGCCCAAGGCAGTGCGTCGTTTGATTTCCCGACTGCTGCTTCCATGGGCGTTAATTGTGGATCCAAGTAAAACGAAACCCTTGAAAACTTCAATATTTTCTCTTATTTATCATGACGTTGTTTATTGGTCCAGTTGTGAGGGTTTTTCTTTTCTTTATGTTGAAGTGCAATCCATACTGAAGGTTCAGCCCAGTAGCATGCTAAAACTGTCCAGCAGGCTACATGTAGCTCTGGAATCAGGGAGTGTTCTAGTCCAAATTCCAATGGTCACCTCTAGGTGGCTGCATAGACTTTCATCAGAAACTCCAGCTTGCCTGTGTTTTAGCTGCAGACGCATTCACAGCATTGGAATTAGGGTTGGGGTTTCCATTGTCCTTTCAGAATCCAGAACTGTTTAATATTTACTGCATAGGCAGGTTCCGGCAATTCTAAAAGCTCCCATTTAGTATAGTCAATTATACTGGGCCAAGTGTGGACTTCACCAAGCTGGTGATATCAAGACCTCCAGTTATGAATCCTGTCCATTTCATTTACACTTTTAGGTAAAGATGATAGCACGAGTACATATCTCTTTCTTTCTCATCTTCCAACTTGTGGTTTTGCCATGACCTTGGTACATTTTATCATAGCATCTTAATATTGCCTTCCTCCGGTCTGTAGGTATTACAATACATTGTTCATTGGTATGCACTACAGCTTAGCTCACTACTCCCAGACAGAGTAGAACTGCCCCATAGGGTTTCCAAGGAGCTCCTGGTGGATTCGAACTGACGATCTTTTGGTTAGCAGCCAAACTCTTAACCACTATGCCCCCAGGATTTCCCCTTTTATCACAGCATCTTAATATTACCTTCCTCCTGCCCCGTAAGATTATGATATATTGTTCATTGGTATTCACTAAAACGTAACTAACTCACTACTCCCAGGCCATTTAACATTTTTTGGGTAGCTTTTAATTTTGATACAATTTCAAACTTACAAAAAAGTTTCAAGAATTGCACAGTGTACCCCAGTATATCCTTCACCCAGATCACCATGTTAACATTCGCCATGTTGGCTTTTATTTGAGTGGTTGAATCAGAGAATCACAGCTTCAGAGATGGAAGGCATTTTGTTGAGGGGGGCAGGGGCTTGCTCGAAGGGACGTAGTGGGATGGGGCAGATGGGGGAGCCCTGCCTTTCATGCCACACCGGGCAGGAAGGAGGATCCCATACTCCATCCCTCCAGAATCCTCTCTCTCTCCCCCACTCCCACTCAGCACCTCACTCCTCAGAACATTCCCTCTACCTACCTCCATCTGTGACATCCTTTTCTGCCCCTCACTTTCATACCTGACTCATTCTTCAAGACTCAGCCCAGTATCACCTACTCCAGGAAGCCTTCCTGGATTGCTTTCCCCTTTGCCCCCACTCCCCAGGCTGAGAGGCATCCCCTTGCCCCTGCCTGTCTTCCCATACCACTAGACTGATGTGACCTCTGCTAAAAACTTGTCTTTGGCCAGCCCCACTCACCAGGTCGCCTCCTCCCCTCGCCCCAGGCCTGTGCTTGCTAGTGCCGCAACCCTCATCACTCTGTACTAGAATTGTTTGTTCTCTGCCCTCCCTGACTTTTGCGCTCCTTAAAGGCTGAGCCCTAACCCTCCTGCTCCTTTGTAAACAGCTTTATTGAGATACTGTTCACATACCGTACAATTCACCCATTTAAGGTATACAGTTCAGTGGTTGTGTAACCACCACCACAAAAACGAAATTTTTCGAGCATTTCAACTACCCCCCCCCCAAAAAAAAAAAAAAAAACCCACACCCATTAGCAGTCAGTCTCCATTGCCCTCTTCCCCCAGCCCCAGACAACCACTAATCTACTTTCTGTCTCTATAGATTTCCCCATTCAGGACATTTCACAGACATGGAATCATACAATGTGAGTCCTTTGTGACTGGCTTCTGTCACTCAGCATAATGATTTCAAGGGTCACCCACGCTGTAGCATGAAGTACTCCATTCCTTTTATGGCTGAATAATATTCCATGTTGTTTTTCCATTGATGGACACTTGGGTTGTTTCTACCGTTTGGCTATTGGGAATAAGGCTGTTATCAACATCCGTGTACAAGTTTTTGTGTGGACGTATGTTTTCAACTCTCTTTGGTGTATACCTAGCAGTGGCATTGCTAGGTCACCCTAAGGAGCGCTGGTGGTGCAATGGTTAAGTGCTTGGCTGCTAACTGAAAGACTGGCAGTTCGAACCCATCTGGTGATCTGCTTCCGTAAAGATTAATCCAAAGCCAAACCCATTGCCATCAAGTAGATTCTGACTCATAGTGACCCTATAGGACAGAGTAGAACTGCCCCATAGAGTTTCTTTACAGAAACAAACTGCCGCATCTTTCTCCTGTGGAGCGGCTGGTGGGTTTGAACAGCTGACCTTTCGGTTAGCAGCCAAGTGCTTTAACCACTGCACCACCAGGCAGTTCTACTCTGTCACGTAGGATCCCTATGAGTCGGAATTGACTTGACAGCACACAGCAACAACGTGCTGACCCTGTGTTTCACAACTGAGGAACTGCCAGACTGTTTTCCAAAGCGACTGTAGCATTTTACTTCCCCACCGGCAGGGTATGAGGGTTCTGATTGCTCCATATTCTCGTCAACACCTGTAATTACCTGACTTTTTGATTCTAAGCCATCCTAGAGAGTGTGAAGTGGTAGCCTTAAACCCTTTATTGACCAGGCAGCGAGGCCTGGAGGTGGAGCTATGGGCCCTGGAGGCCAATCCTGGGCTAGAAGCCCAACCACTTCTGCCTGAGGGGTTTGGGCCAGGTCTTTTCACCTGGCTGAGACTCATCTTCGCCTTCTGTGGAATGGAACCATACTAGGTGGCTGAGAGGTAGGCTGTAAAGTCCTCAGCACAGTGGCTTGGCATAAAGCACGCGTTACAGCTAGATGATCACGTCAGCGCTCCAAAGCCAGCACAGGTTCTGGTGTGGGGCGGGGCTTTGTGGTTGTAGCTGGAGCGGACAGCAGCGAGTGTGGCCCAGGGCAGACACCAGCCGAGGACCTGGGCTGGGGCCGGCCTGGACGTGAGGAGGCCTGAGGAGGCGCTCACTGCCTCCTGTTCTGGGGCCCTTTGGCCAAAGCCCCTTCCAGAAGGCTCTTGCCTAGCTTGGGAAGTCGTTTTCTTTCTATAGGTGTTTTTTGAGACTCAGCACACGTGAGCCACATCCTGATGGTTTGAATTAGGAAGCAGCTGATGCCTTCTGGAAAACCTAGGAAAACATTATTGTTGGAGGCCAGTCTCTCGCTGGCAGGGCTGACTGCCTGGCCTGGCGTTCCAGATCACAAAAGCCTTCACTGGCAAAATTGGAGCCTCCCCACTGGGGACTCCCCTCAAGTCCCCTTTCCCCAGCCATCCCTTGGGACTGGCAAACCATGGCTGCCCGTGGGAGTTGGGACAAGACTCCTGTGAGGTCTGGGCTCCTCTGTCCAGCAGTGTGTTGGTTGACCAAGGGCTGACTCAACTCCCAGGTGTCTGGCGCAGTGCAAAGGTGGTACCCTCTTGAGAAGCGGGGGCTGCTGGGGAGGCAGCAGGGCCAGAAGGAAGGTGCCAACAGGCTGGTTGGATGCTGAGCTTGTGGAAGGAGAGACAGTGTTAACAGCTTTCATTTCACAGATGAGGAAACTGAGGCTCACACAGCCAGGACTGGCTCAGAAGCCTCACCTTTCCTTTCCACGCTGAGAATGGGAGTAAAAGTAAAAGTGCTTTGTGACCCAAAAGGCACAGCGCAGCCATGAGGGGTTTTCAGTATCTTCCTTAGCTGTTTTCCTCACCTGGGCTTGTCCTTTCCTGCCCTACTAACCCAACCGGAGTAGCCAGAGCAGGTAGATGGAAAAGCCTGGAGGGACCTTCCCTCGGGCCAGACACCGCCTGGCTGTGGCTTCCACATGCTCACCAACAGTCAGAGCCCCATGCCTGGGGCCCCCTTATCTCTGGCCCAGCCTCGAGGGTGCAGTTTGTGCTTTGCTACAGGCTGAGAAGTCCAACCTCAGATGGACAGGGGTGAATTGTCCGGGCCTGTGGCACCCTGATAAGGCCCCTCAGCATGTGACAGAGGGCCAGGAGGCCCCCTCACACCACCTTCCTGCACTCAGCCCCTACAACCCTCTGCTCCTTAACTTCTAGAAGGACAGGCACCCTGAGGGTGGACCCTGGAGCTCAGTGGCCCCCACCCTTGCGGCCTACCTCCTTACCACTCCTCAGGTGAGCCAGGCCTGGCTCCAAACCACTGCCACATCCCAGCACTGGGTGTGGGCGCCTGTTTGCTGATCCTAAAATGAGATTTCGCTTGTCTCTACCCCATGGGGCTGTTGGAAAGATCAAATGAGGTGGCACATGGCACACATAAGAACAGGCTGGCACATGCAGTAGGTGCTCAACAATTGGTCAATTGGTTTATTTGTTTTCCAAGTGCTTGTGCCCTAAGCTGTAGGGTTTTCTTGGTTTAAATCTTTATGGAAACAGATTGCCAGGTCTTTCTTCTGTAATACTTCTGGGTGGGTTTGAACTATCAACCTTTAGGTTAGTGCAAAAAAAACAAGCCTGCTGCCGTTGAGTCGATCTTGATTCATAGTGACCCTATAGGACAGAATAGAACTGCCCCATAGTGTTTACAACGCTGTAATCTTTATTGAAGCAAACTGCCACGACTTTCTTTCTTTTATTAGCACTTTTATTTATTTATTTCAGTCTTTTTATTATTTAAAATTTTTTATTGTTGTAGTTTAAGTGAAAGTTTACAATTCAAGTTAGACTCTCATACAAAAATCCATACACACATTATTATGTGACCCTAGTTGCTCTCCCTATACTGTGACAGCGCACTCCTCCTTTCCACCCCTGATTTTCCAAGTCCATTCAACCAGCTCCTGACCCTCTCTGCCTTCTCATCTCACCTCCGGACAGAAGCTGCCCATTTAATCTCATGTATCTACTTGAGCTAAGAAGCACACTCTTCACGGGTATCATTTTATGTCCCACAGTCCAGTCCAATCTTGGTCTGAAGAGTTGGCCTCGGGAATGGTTTTAGTTCTGGGTTGACAGAGAGTCTGGGGGCCATGCTCTCTGGGGTTCCTCCAGTTTCAGTCGGACCATTAAGCCTGGTCTTTTTACTAGAATATGAGTTCTGCACCCCACACTTCCCCTGCTCCATCAGGGACTCTCTGTTGTGTTCCCTGTCAGGACGGCCATTGGTGGTAGCTGGGCACCATCCAGTTCTTCTGGTCTCAGGTTGATGAAGCCTCTGGTTTATGTGGCCCTTTTGTCTCTTGGGCTAATACTTTCCTGGTGTCCATGGTGTACTTCATTCTCCTTTACTCCAGGTAAGTTGGGTCCAGCTGATGCATCTTAAATGGCTGCTCACTAGCTTTTAAGATCCCAGACGCCACTCACCGAAGTGGGATGCGAACATTTTCTTAATAAACTTTGTTATGCCAATTGACCTATATGTCCCCTGAAAGCATGGTCCCCAGACCTCTGCCCCTGCTACTCTGTCCCTTGAAGTGTTTGGTTGTATTCAGGAAATTTCTTAGCTTTGGTTTAGTCCAGACGTGCTGATTTCCCCTTTAGTGTGCACTGTCCTTCCCTTCACCTAAGATAATTCTTGTCTACTACCTAGTTAGTGAATGACCCTCTTTCTCCCTCCCCACCCTAGTAACCATCAAAGAATGTTTTCTCTGTGTTTAATCCTATTCTTGAGTTCTTATAATAGTGGTCTTATACAATATTTGTCCTTCTGTAACTGACTAAATTCACTCAGCATAGTGCCCTCCAGAGTCCTCCATGTTATGTCTCATGGATTCATTGTTGCTCTTTATCATTGCATAGTATTCAACTGTGTGAATATATCATAATTTGTTTATCCATTCATCTGTTGATGGGCATCTAGGTTGTTTCCATCTTTTTGCTATTGTGAACAGTGCTGCAATGAACATGGGTGTGCTTATATGTATTCGTATGACGGCTCTTATTTCTCTAGGATATATTCCAATGAGCGGGATTGCTGGATCGTACAGTACTTCTATTTCTGGCTTTTCAAGGAAGCACCAAATCGATTTCCAAAGTGGTTGTACCATTTTACATTCCCACCAACAGTGTATAAGTGTTCAAGTCAGTCTCGCCACAACCTCTCCAGCATTTGTTATTTTGTGTTTTTTGAATTAATGCTAGCCTTATTGGGGTGAGATGGTATCTCACTGTAGTTTTGACTTGCATGTCTCTAATGGCTAGTGATCGTGAACATTTCTTCATGTGTCTGTTAGCCACCTGAATGTCTTCTTTGGCGAAGTGCCTGTTCATATCCTTTGCCCATTTTTTAATTCGGTTATTTGTCTTTTTGTTGTTGAGGTTTTTCAGTATCTTGTAGATTTTAGAGATTAGACGCTGATTGAATTTGTCATAGCCAAAAATTTTTTCCCAGGCTGTAGGTTGTCTTTTGACTCTTTTGGTGAACTCTTTTGATGAGCGTAAGTGTTTGATTTTTAGGAGCTCCCAGTTATCTAGTCTCTCTTCTGGTGCTTGTGCATTGTTACTTAAGGTTTGTATTCTGTTTATGCCATGCATTAGGGCTCCTAGCGTTGTCCCTATTTTTTATTCCATGATCTTTATTGTTTTCGATTTTATATTTACATCTTTGATCCATTTTGAGTTAGTTTTGTGCATGGTGTGAGGTATGGGTCTTGTTTCAGTTTTTTGCAGATGGATATCCAATTATGCGAGCACCATTTGTTACGGAGACTGTCTTTTCCCCCATTTAATGGACTTTGGGCCTTTGTCAAATATCAGCTGCTCATAGGTGCATGAATTTATGACTGGATTCTCAATTCTGTTCCATTGGCCTATGTATCTGTTGTTGTACCAGTACCAGGCTGTTTTGACTACCATGGCAGTATAATAGGTTCTACAATCAGGTAGTGTGAGGCCTCCCACTTTGTTCTTCTTCTGAGTAATGCTTTACTTATCCGGGGCCTCTTCCCTTTCCATACGAAGTTGGTGATTTGTTTCTCCATCTCATTAAAATGCCATTGGAATTTGGATCCAGATTGCATTGTATCTGTAGATCGCTTTGGGTAGAACTGACATTTTCACAATGTTGAGTCTTCCTATCCATGAGCAAGGTATGTTTTTCCACGTATGCAGGTCTCTTTTGATTTCTTGTAGTTTCCATTGTATAGGTCTTTTACGTCTCTGGTGAGATTTCTTCCTAAGTATTTTATCTTCTTGGGGGCTATTGTAAATGGTATTGGTTTGGTGATTTCCTCTTTGAAGTTCTCTTTGTTGGTGTAGAGAAATCCAACTGATTTTTTTATGTTTATCTTGTATCCTGATACTTTGCTGAAATCTTCTATTAGTTCCAGTAGTTTTCTTGCGGATTCTTTTGGGTTTTCTGCGTATAAGATCATATTATCTGCAAACAGAGATACTTTGACTTCTTCCCTACCAATTGGGATGCCCTTTATTTCTTCTTCTAGGCTAATTGCTCTGGCTAGGACCTCCAGCACAATGTTGACTAAGAGTGGTGATAAAGGGAATCCTTGTTCTCAAGGGGAATGCTTTCAAACTTTCTCCATTTAGGATGATGATGGTTGTTGGCTTTGTATAAACGCCCTTAATTATGTTGCGGAATTTCACTTCTATTCCTATTTTGTTGAGAGTTTTTTTTAATCATGAATGGGTGTTGGACTTTGTCAAATGCCTTTTCTGCATTGATTGATAAGATCGTGTGGTTCTCGTCTTCTGTTTTATTAATGTGATGGATTACATTGATTGTTTTTCTAATGTTGAACCATCCCTGCCTACCTGGTATAAATCCCTCTTGATCATGGTGAATTATTTTTTTGATATGTTGCTGAATTCTATGGGCTAGAATTTTGTTGAGGATTTTTGTGTCAATGTTCATGAGGGATCTTGGTCTGTAATTTTCTTTTTTTGTGGTGTCTTTAC
>NW_004443997.1:2971162-2983432 GCF_000243295.1 Trichechus manatus latirostris
CTATTTTCAGTGTTTTAGCTTTGATTTATTTTTGTGACTTCCCTATCTGGGTTAATATCTGGTTGCTCTGTCCTGTGTTCTAGTCTTGGGTTGTTAACTGATGTTATTGATTTTCTAACTGGAGGAACTCCCTTTAGTTATTTCTTGTAATTTTGCTTTGGTTTTTGCAAATTTCATAAACTTCTGTTTATCTGGAAATGCCATAATTTTGCCATCATATTTGAGAGACAGTTTTGCTGGATATATAATTCTTGGCTGGCAATTTTTTTCCTTCAAGACCTTATATATGTCATCCCATCTCCTTCTTGCCTGCATGGTTTCTGCTGAGTAGTCTGAGCTTAGTCTTATTGACTCTCCTTTGTAGATGACTTTTCATTTATCCCTAGCTGCTCTTAAAATTCTCTCTTTATCTTTGGTTTTGCAAGTTTGATTATAATATGTCTTGGTGACTTTGTTTTGGGATCTACCTTACATGGGGTTCGATAAGCATCTTGGATAGATATCTTCTCCTCTTTCATGATATCAGGGAAGTTTTCTGCCAACAAATCTTCAACAATTCTTTCTGTATTTTCTGTTATCCCCCCCGTTCTGGTACTCCAATCACTTGTAGGTTATTCCTCTTGATAGAATCCCACATAATTCTTAGGATTTCTTCATTTTTTTAAATCTTTTTATCTGATTTTTCCTCAAATAAGTTGGTGTCAAGTGCTTTATCTTCAATCTCACTATTTCTGGCTTCCATTGCCTCAATTCTGCTCCTATAACTTTCTGTTGAGTTATCTAATTCTGAAATTTCATTGTTAATCTTCTGGATTTCTGATTGCTGTCTCTCTATGGATTCTTGCAGCCTGCTGAATTTGTCATTATGCTCTTCTCTAATCTCTTTAGTTTCCTCTATTGCGTGTTCTGCATTTTGTATAATTTTCTTCCAAATCTCTTGAAGAGTTCTGTACATTAATCTTTTGTATTCTGCCTCTGGTAATTCCAAGACATTTTCTTCCTCTGGAAAATTTCTAGGTTCTTTATTTTGGGAGCTTACTGAAGCCTTCATGGTCTGCCTGTTTATGTGATTTGATGTTGACTGTTGTCTCCGAGCCATCAATCAGTTATTACATTTATTTATTTTATGTTTGCTTACTGTGTCCTAGCTTCTTGTTTTGTTTTGATATGCCCAAATAGGCTGCTTGTGTGAGCTAGCAGCACCTCTGAAGCTCCAACATCCTGCCACCAGGTAGCCAGAAATGCACTAAGTATGTGAGCCCAGGAGTCAGCCCACTCCTGTATGGATTCAGCTCAGGTGTCCAGGTAGTCAGCCACCAAGTATGTGGTGCAGGCTCTCACCTACAGTCCTAGACAGGCATGGGTGATTGGTGTAGGCACAGACATCCAGCTGCAGCAGGGGGACACAAGCTGAGCAAGGCAGGGGGCTGATGGCCACCCCCAAGTGTCCAGAGGAAAGCATGTCCCTGTTCCAGAGTGCTTAGGTGGGTGGGTTTTGCAGCCGACTGTGAGCACCCAATGCTGTTGGCTGTAAGGACTGGGGGGCACCTCTTATTCTTGGGCCCCTGTTGCAGGTGGCTAGGTGGCGTGAGTGGGGCCACCAGTCCTCAGGCCCCTGATGTGGGTAGGTGAAGACCCTGCTTAATGAGTAGAGCAGTGTCAAATATCACAAACCTGCCACTTCACAGCTGAAACAGTTGAAGTTAGACTTCAGGTATATACCCTGTTGTACTGGGGTAAAGAGGGCCTACGCTGTTGAAATGGGCCCACACAAGTCTCTGCAGGGAGAAAGGCCCTCAAATTCCTTGGATCCCTCATGCCTGTGCCTAGGCAAAGGAGCTGTGCCTACCCTGAGTTCCTGGCTTAGGGGATCTCGCAAATTGTTTATTCCTGTTTGTTAATTTGTTCCCTCTCCAAGGCCAGGAGAATGGCTCAGGGCATGTGACAGGTCCTACTTCTGGCCCAGGGGACTCAGCAATTGCTGAAGCCATCGGGACCCAGTGCAGAGCACGGAGCGGGGAGGTAAATGGGACAGAGGTTTTTCCTTAAGGGGGGTATTTTTGATCCATGTGGTAGGCCAGATGCAAGTCCTTATCTTTCACTGATCAAGGGCTGCTTCTCACTGGTTCTGGATGGCCGACTAGACTCTGTGCCGCTAGGTCTCTCCCGATGTGGAAAACACCTCCTGAGCACCACTGCTTGTCTGCCTTACTGCACACCCTGAGCTGATTCAGGCTGAAGGGCTCCAGCTCCCGCCAGCTCAGGTCTGGCAACTCCTCACTGCTTCCGAACCATCTCTCCCTCCCGCTGCCACTCAGTCCGATTCCTCAACTTTGCCTTTGATATTCAGGGCTCCTAGATTGTCATATATAATTGATTCACTTGTTTTTTCAGGTGTTTGTTGTAAGAGGGACCACCACAAGCATCTGACTACTCCACCATCTTGGCCCTGCCTATTCTGCCACGACTTTCTATTGCGGAGTGGCTGGCGGGTTCAAACTGCCAATCTTTTGGTTAGCAGCCGAGTGCTTAATCACTGCACCACAGGGCTTCTTAGCAACTGGTTACAGAAGAGAAAAGGCGACCGTGAAGTATGGCTGTGTAATCTGGAGCAAGTCACTCCATCTCACCCACTAATCTGATGACTAACACCGGTGAGAATCATAAGTCCTAACTGTGGACCAGCAGTGTGGCCCCAAGACAACATGTCACCTCCTCCTGCCTGGTTTTCCACCATTGTACAGGGGCCTGATCCCTGCTCACCCTCCCTCCTCCAGGTGCTTGTAAGAGCCAAATGAGACAATGGGCATTTTGTCAAGCACAAGCAGTGACACAAATGAGGATGATTGATCCCCCCCATCTGGGGGGGTTATGAGAATTTAACAGTTCTCTTTCCTACATGCTCTCTAAGGATAATAGTGAAAGTAAAGATGTCAACATGGGAAGGTCATTGTTATCATTCTTCCCTTGTTCTAGGTGCTTCTCCACACAGGAACCCTGGGTCCAAAGGACGTGGTCTGTTTGTGGCATTGCTTTCTTGGTGATATGAGATCCCCATATTTCTCTGCTCACTTCTCTCTTTTATATCTCAAAAGAGATATGTTTAAGACACTACTTAATCTTGCAGATTGAGTCCTGCCTCATTAACATAACTGCCTCTAATCCTGCCTCGTTAACATTGTGGAGGTAGGATTTACAACACATAGGAAAATCACATCAGATGACAAAATGATGGACAATCACACAATACTGGGAATCATGGCCTAGCCAGTTGACACGTATTTTTTGGGAAGCACAATTCAATCCATGATAACACCTATCCCCTCTTATTCCCCAGCCTGGGGGAAAATAGCCCTGTGCTGAGTGTCCATCTCAAATGTGTCCCAGAGTTCCATGAGACAGCTGCATCTGTGGCTTCTTCTGGGAGCAACCCAGCAAGGTATGGGAGCTTGAATGCAAGCCCTAAGACGAAGTGGGTGCCTTCAGTCTTGAGGTGTGGATGCTGCTCCCCTCCTGATGGCTCTGTTCTGTAAGAGGCCACCCGCCTCCTCCACACCCCACCCTCTGTGGCCAGTGTGAAGATTGGGGCAGCTATGCATAGTGACCACCGGAGCACTCCCTGTGGCAGAACCCAGCCTCTGGCCAGAGCTGGGCCTGTAGGGCAAAGGCGTCTGCTCCAGGAGGAGGCTGGCCTCTTCCTGCGCGTCCACGCACTCGGTCACCCCACGAGGCGAGACACTGCCTCCCCTACTTCGCAGACCAGGACCAGGTTGGCCCACACTACCTGGCTGGGCCCAAGGCCCCAGGTGGGAAGGGGCTGCTTCAGGTGGAAGGAAGGAGCCAGGCATGCCTCTGCTGTCCTGGGGCAGGAGGGACCACATCATCAAGAAATTTTCAGCTCAGACTTTCACTTTACTGACCATGAAACAAGTTGAATGAGTATGGCGAAAAGCATATTTTGTTTTCTTCATCACAGTCCCTCTCCAGCTGGGGCCAGGCAGGAATGGTTAGAGAAAGGTAGGTCTCCAACCACAAGCCTTACTTTCTGCTCCTGTTCCTCCACGAATTCTATGGAGCTGTGTCAACACATCCTTAGGAAAGCCTTCTGTGAGGCACGAACTTAAATGTTTCTGTGGACTTAACAAATGGATTGACAGTCACACTTTAGCTTCATCTTTACCCTGTAGTCATGTGTTCCTGACAGCACCTATGTTTGATCTGTGGTCCTTTCTTCCTCTGATAACTCCTTCCTGGCTGGAAAAGCTGTTCTCTTAGTCATCTAGTGTTACTATAACAGAAATAGCACAAGTGGATGGCTTTAACAAAGAGAAATTTATTTTCTCATAGTCTAGTAGGCTAGAAGTCCAAATTTAGGGTATCTGCTCCAAGGGAAGGCTTTCTCTCTCTGTCAGCTCTGGAAAAAGGTCCTTCTCATCAATCTTTCCCTGGACTAGGAGCTTCTCTGCTCTGTAACCCCAGTCCAAAGTACGTGCTCTTCTCCAGGTGCTGCTTTCTTGGTGGTATGAGGTCCCCAACCCTCTGCTTGCTTCCCTTTCTTTTTATCTCTTGTAAGATAAAATGTGGTGCAGGCCACACCCCAGGGAAAGTTCCTTTACATTGGTTCAGGGATGTGACCTTTGTAAGGATATTACAATCCTACTCTAATCCTCTTGAACATAATCTAATCTTGCCTCATTAACCACAGGCAGAGATTAGGATTTACAACACATAGGAAAATTACAATCACAAAATGTAGGACAACCACACAATACTGGGAATCATGGCCTAACCAACTTGGTGTATATTTTGAGGGACACAATTCAATCCATGACAGCTGTCCAGACCCTTTACATTTTCCTCCCGATTCTACTGAAAGCAGAATAGCTCTTGCCTTAGTTTCCTAGGGCTGCGGTAACTAAAAACCACAAATTGGGTGGCTTATAAAAACAGAAACTTATTGTGTCACAGTTCTGGAGTCCAGAGGTCCTAATTGGGGTATTGGCCATCCTTCTGAGAATTCTGAGACAGAAACTGTTCAGTGCCTCTCTCTTAGTTTCTGGTAGCTCCAGGCATTCCTTGGCATGCAGATGTGGTGTCACATGGCATTCTTCCTCCCTGTCTCTGTGTCTCTTCTCCTCTTTTTTAAGGAACCACTCATATTGGATTAGGACTCACCCTACTCCAGTATGACCTCATGTTAACCTAACTGATATCATCTTCAAAGATCCTATTTCCAAACAAGGTCATTTTGATTGTTAAGGTTGTATGTCAACTAGGCTGGGTCATGATTCTCAGGGTTTTGGCAGTTATGGTATACTTTGGCAGTCTTATAATAATGTGATCACCTCCATGATGGGATCTGCTGAGAGTAGCCAATTAGTTGAAAAGCAGTGTGGACTGCATTTAATATAGGCGGACTTTCTGGCAAGGCTCTCAGGCTTTTGCTGTCTCTGGATCCTGCAGCTGGCTCCTCTTCATCTGACCTCTGGTTGTTGGGACTGGAGCTAGCTGCTGACCTGCTGATCTTGGGTTCGCCAGCGTCTGCACTTATGTGAGTCAAAAGAAGCTTCCAGCCTGACCCACAAACTTCTGACTTTCCAGCCTCTACAACTGGGTGAGCCATTTACTTAATATAAATCTCTATAGATATAGATGCTTCACTGATTTTGCTTATCTAGACAACTCAGACGAAGGCAGTCATCTTTACAGGTACTTGGGGTTGGGCTTCAACATATCTTTTTGGGGACACAATTCAATCCATAAGAGCCCTTTTTTCACTTCATCTCTCTCCTCTCAGTTTATCGTAGACAGATAGAAACAGCCTGGTGGCACCTTCAACACTCTGCCTGGAAATCTCCTTAGCCAGATTCATTAGTTTATTGGGTACATTTTCTGTTTTCTATTTTACCACAGATGAGAAAGTTTTGCTACATTTCCTACCACTACATAACAAGGTTCCCTTTTCCTCCAGCTTCCAATAACATGCTTTGCCCTCTTCATTTCCTGACTGGCAACCTCCTAAGGCCCATCATGCTTCTGTTGCTAATCAGTTCCCAACTCAGTGCCACAGGTTTTAGGTTTTTGTTAAGGCAGCACCCACATCCAGGCACCAAATCCTGTTCTCGTTATCTGTGCTGCATAACACTCCACCCAAACTCATTGGTGTACAAAAACCATCGAATGATAGTCATACATTCTAGGGGTCAGGAATTTGGACAGGAACTGTCTCTGCCTACTACCTGTGGAGCCTCGGTAAGGAAGACTCAAATAGTTGGGGTGACTCAAACAGCTGTGGGCTGAAATCATCTGGAGAATTCTTCACTCACATATCTGGAGCCTGAGCTAGGAAGACTCAAAGGCTGAGCTCAGCTGAATTTGTCAACTTAAGAACTTCCACATGACCCATCCATGAGCCTGGTCTTCTCACAGCATGGCAGCCTGTTATGACAGGGTGTAACTCGACAGGAAGCATCTGAAGAGAGTGTGTTCTGAGAGAACAAAGTGGAGAGGGCCACACTATTGGTCAGAGAAAAAGTGACTCTGTGTGACTTCCAAGACTGAATCATAAAAGACTATGCGGATTCTGCCTGGCATTTTTTGAATACTCTCAGTCTCTCAGGATGCTTCCTCAGAACCAACGCCTAATTACGATAGTCTAATTATGATCTAGCCTCAGAAATCACATAGCATCACTTTGTCCATAATCTATCTATTGAAGTCTCCTAGACTCAAAAGGAGACAGAGACTCCATATCTAGATGGGAGGAGTGTCAAAGAATGTGGACACATTTTTTTAACTGCCACATAGGCAGAGTCTATGTACCTTTCCACTGAATCTGGGCTGGACTTGTGACTTGCTTTGACCAACAGAATGTTCACCTGACAGGTAAATAAGTCCAGGGTATCCTGCTAGAGAGAAGAGATCTACATGGAGTAGAACCAAGTGTACCAGCCTATAGCTAGTACCAAGACTCTAGTATGTGAATGAGCTCATCTTGGACCTTCTAACCCTACCCAGCTGCCGTATGAGTGGACTCAACTGATGCCACAAGCAGCAGAGACAAAACGCCCCTCCTGAGCTCTGCTCACATTTCTGATCCACAGAATCATAGGAGGAAAAACAAAAGGTTACTCCTTCCAGGCACTGAGTTTTGGGGGTGGATGGTTATACTGCAATAGATAACCAAAGTAGTACAGCGCAATTTGGTGTCCTGCTTTCTCTATTTTGATTTCTAAATGATCTCAATAAGTTCTAGAAAACAGTTTGATAAAATTGAACATCTATTTATCATTTTAAAAGACAAACTCTTAGTAAATCAGGCATTGAAGGATACTTTCTAAACATGAAAAAGAATATCTATGTTAATTAATACCATTAATACCATGAATGAAACAAAGATTCTGGGTATAATCATTACCATTTGTCATTATTTGGAAATTTTAAGTTCCCACCAAGAAATTCAGAATATAACAAGATATAATATTGGAAAGAAAGGAACAAAATTATAATTTTCAGATAGGGGATTATCTAACTAGAAAAACCAAAAGGATAACCTTAGAATGATTAAATATAGTTAAATAACTCATTGAGTTTTCCAGTTACTAAACAAACATAAAAAAACAACTTTCCCATGTTCCAGCAATGTCAATTGTAAAATATTATAGAAAAAGTTCCTATTCACAATAGCACCAAAAACATAAAATACCCAACATTTCAGTAACTATTACTGCATAACAAAGCACACCAAATTCAGTGGATCAGGACAACAGCTTACATTTTTTTCAAATATACAGGTTGACTGGTCCGTTTTCTGCTCCACATGTTGTCAGCTGGCTCAGCTGGACTGGAACATCCAAGATGGTGTATTCACACACCTGGGAGTTCAGTTCAGGCTGTTGACCAGAGCGCCTACTCAAAGCCCCTCAATGAGGCATTGGCTTATCACAACACAGTGACTGGGTTCCAGGAGGGAGAACCAAAGAGTGAATATTCCAAGAGACACATCTGCAGGTCTCCTTTTGACCTTGCAGATAAGGGAAAACTTTCTTGAACATCAACTGAAATGACAACCGTGACAGTAAGAATCAGCACAAGGCTGGTGCTGGTTCCTATGAGGCAGAGGGTAAATATACCCCCCTTCTCCAGGTTCTCCATTTCTGACACCTGCCATTCACCCACCGCACTCTTTCGATAATTCATGGGAATGGTCACAGAGAACTCATGGAAACAATAACTGCAATAACAACTTTAATCACAGGAAAGGATATAAACAGAAATGAAATTATGTAAAGGGTGAGGTCTGGGGTGGAGTCAAAGCATGGGGCCTCAACCTCTAAAGGGGACCCACTTAGCCTTACTGATAAATGATGTCCATTCTCACCACCAGGAAACTTTCAAACAGGAAACTCAGCGAGGTCACTTGGCCCACTCTGCTATTGTCGTTCCTTTCAGCTCTCAGTAGAGTTGGGTCTTTACATTCTGCTGCCACTGCCTGGGTCTGCTCCTTGTCTCTGCTTTTTCTGGGACCATCACAGCTGCTGCTTCTGTCAGCAACACAGGTTTAACTCATTCTGTGAGGTTGAAAGCACAGGTCCCCATGACACACTACTTTCCTGGCTGTCATTGATCAGGAAGCCCCATCTTAGTCTCTATGTTCTAGGATTTTTATTAGCCAAGGGCGGGGGGGTGTCCGCCAGCCAATCCATCTCTAGCTCAACTAGTGGGTGTGACTTCCTCAGCCAATCCTGGTAAATGTCAGACTGGGTGGAGCCTACCAGACAATCCCAGTAAAGGCCAACTACTTGATGGAGTTTAGGAAATAGGATCAAAAGGCCAAATTTCTTTTTGTTAGTAAAGGAATTCCCCATGTGTAGACCTAAATTCTGAAGTCCAGCAACATTCCTTCTACTGCATTCTATTGGTCAAGTGAGTCACAGGACTAGAGCAAGGGGAAGAGTGATGATGGAAGAAGTGAGAAAGTATTTGCAGACACCTTTAATCTAACACAACAAGAAACAAAGTCCTAAGAAAAACTGAACGAGACCTATACAAAAAAAACTACAAAACTTCACTGAAGATCTTGAAAGCAGATTAGATGAGCAGACTCAGTGTGGAGAAGATCATAAGTATTTCCGATTAAATACATAAAGTTAAAACAATTCCAATAAAATTCTTAAGAATATTTTTGTCATTGTGAGTAATTTGATTATAGAGTTTATTTAGAAGAATAAATGAGAAAGTAGCAGCCCCTGGGTGGTGCAAATGGTTACAGCGCTCGGCTGCGAACTGAAAGTTTGGAGGTATGACTCTAGCCAAGGCACCTCGAAAAAAAGGCCTAGCAATCTACTCCTGAAAAATCAGCCATTGAAACCATCTATGGATCACAGTTTTAGTCCTGACACACACAGGGTCACCATGAGTTGAAGCTGACTTGACAACACCTGGTTTTTGTACTGGTATTTTAATTAATAAAAGATAGTGGTAGTGGGAGCTCACAAATGGGACCCAGTTTGGATGGATGGGTAAATAGATAGATAAGAAGCGTTACGTAATAAAGGTTGAATGAAAAATTCTTACATTTGTGGGCAGGGGAAACTCCATACCTGACACCAAAAGCTAACAAACTCCATATGGATTGAAAAGTTAAATGTAAAAATGGAAATCATAAAAATACAAGTGAATATTTTTATGATCTTTATGTGAAACAGGACTTTCTTGAATAGCAGACTCTCTTGAACTTAAAATATATGATAATCAAAAACAATCATGTAAAAAAATTTAAGCTAAATGATAAACCGGACATGTGAGAAAAGATTAATATCCTGAACACTTGAAGAACTCTTATAACTCAATAAGAAAAAATCAAACAAGTGTCAATCAAGCTCCAATTATGTCCCAGGCACAGTTGTAGGCACTGGAAACACTGTAGTAAGTAAACAAAGAGTCTGTCTTCATGAATTTTCCTGCTAGTCTGGGAGACAGACATCAAAGAAGCAAACAACAACTGCGTGTGTATGTGCGTGCAGTTTAATCCTCGGTTATAACAAGTGTCGCTATGAGTCAGAACCTACTTGACACCAATGGATTGGTTTTTTTTTAGTTTTAGAACAACCAATATTTCAATTGCCCATTATTACTCTGGATAAAAGCATGTTCTGCGGTCTGAAGAAATACAATTTAGCAGTCCCAAATTGATGCAGAGTCTTCTGTTCCAGTTCTTGTATAGCACTCAGAGCATTTGAATCTACCACTGGTTAAGCAAAGCCCAGTCCAGGTAAATGTAGTCTTCCAGGGCTACCAGCATCTGTCGGACTTGCCAGCTATGTGCAGGGTCTTCCCCCAATGGGGAATGTGCCCCATAACCATCTCCAGACTCTTTCTCTCTTGGCAAACAGGAAAGTTCATCTTGGCGTTTTGTGCTTCAGAAGGTGCAAGAGGAATATATCTAGATTCAGCCCATCACTGCATGGCTGCACCTCCCCAATTTCCATTCTTCTCATGGAGGATCTAGTTGGTCATCTCAAGCCAGCGTACCAGGATTATCTACTCCCTGGCTCCAATTAATGTCCCGTGCTGGAAAGAGGTTCTTCTGGTGGGCACGGACATTAACAGGTCCTACTTGGATGCACCCTTCAGATTTCCATAGGGCTGTGCCCCACACAAGCATCTCTTTAATAGGTCAGGTTTCAATTGCCATTTTACCTGCCCCTATAGCCCAGCTGTTGGCCACTGCCCATGAGTCAGTAAAAACTCAAAAATGGGGGCAAACTTCATGCAATTCAGTTCATCAGGCTGAATTGTTTTTAGTTTCTTTACTCAGAGTCTTTCCATCTGCTCGTCATTGACCCTCAAAGGAAAATCTCCCTGTCCAAAATCACAGCAATCGTGGCTGGGTGGTGTTCACAGGCTTTGGCATAAGTCCCAATCTATTATAACAACCTGTGTGGGCTTGGGCAATCTTACTAGTTCCCACTTACCATATCCAATTAGTATATTAACTGAAGGGTGGACCTACATTCCTTCTCCTTCACAAAATGTTCCCCAATTAAACACAATATCCATAATACATTCAGATAAAGGAAACACAACCACTTTACGTAAAGCCTGTTTAAAGGTTACATTTTTCATACAACGTACTCCCCACCTACAAACACAATTTTACTCATTCATATGCATATGGACTCAGATCCCTGTATGGGGATCAAACCAGGTAGATTCTGGACCTTTGTAAATCATCTTGATTAACCTGTGGGGCCTTTGCCCCAAACAATTCTAGGTGGAGCTTTTCACTGTAATCTTCTCTTACTAGCCTTCTAAAGATTTCCACTCCCCTGAGATAAGTCTCTTGACTCTCCCCTCTGTCTTTTCTCACTGTTTTCTCGGAGCAGGTCTAGCCCTCACTATCTGTAGTCTCAGCGTGTATCCTTTGGAAATGGCTCTGACGCAGTTAGCTATACCTTGGGTTTGCCGGAATCTAAACTTAACTCATCTAATGCTTTCATTTTAGCTATTACCAATAACAAACCCCCCCAGAAAAGAAAAAAAGCCCCATTGCCGTCAAGTTGATTGTGACTCATAGCGACCCTATACGACAGAGTAGAACCACCCCATAGAGTTTCCAGGGAGGAGCTGGTGGATTCGAACTGCTTACCTTTTGGTTAGCAGCCATAGCTCACCATACCTCTTAACCACTGTGCCACCAGGGCTCCAAATAACAATCAAGGTATCATATATTTTGCTTTTTCGTTGTTATTTTCCATTTCCTTGTGCATACAGTGAGCCAGCTCCTCAGGCGTTCGATCTACCACCTCTAAGCTCCGTTGGTAACTTTTGCTTTAATCACATATCAAAGTGCAACTGCAGTTTACAAAATGTAGAACATTGCCTTTATAAACTGTGTTATAAAGTGAGCTAGATGTTCCCTGAGACCATGGTCCCCACAGCCCTATGCCCAGCAATTCAGTCCGTCAGGGAGTTTGGATGTGTCTATGGAGCTTCCATGACATTTCCTTGTACAAGTTGTGCTGGCTTCTCCAGTATTGGGTACTGTCTTACCCTTCACTGAAGTTACCACTTATCTATTGTCTATTTAGTATTTCCCATTATGCATTATGCATCTCCCATCCCTCGTAACCAACAAAGATTGTTACTTTTTGTGTGTAAACTTTTTCATGTGTTTTTATAATAGAGGTCTCATACAATATTTGTCCTTTTGTGATTGACTTATTTCACTCAGCATAATGTCCTCCAGTTTCATCCATGTTATGAGAT
>NW_004443997.1:2984241-2998159 GCF_000243295.1 Trichechus manatus latirostris
CTTTATATTTAGGTCTTTGATCCATTTTGAATTAGTTTTTGTATATGGTGTGAGGTATGGGTCCTGTTTCATTTTTTTGTAGATGGACATCCAGTTTTGCCAGCACCATTTGTTAAAAAGACTGTTTTTTCCCCATTTGATAGACTTTGGGCCCTTGTCCAAGATCAGGTGACCATAGGTGGATGCATTTACATCTGGGTTCTCAATTCTGTTCCATTGGTCAATGTATGTGTCATTGTACCAGTACCAGGCTGTTCTGACTCCGTAGCTGTATAGTAGGTTCTGAGGTCAGGTAGTGTGAGTCTTCCTACTTGATTCTGCTTTTTAATATATATTAAAACCAGTTCTATTTATTTACAAAATTGAAAAATAAATAAGAGGAATATAGTTAGCTTGTAATCCTACCCCCTTAACTCATTCCACATGATCATTGCATTGAATTTTCTTTGGATTTTTGTGTCTTGTTTGAATATATACAAAAATGTACAGAAAATCTGTAGAACCTCAGCTTGATAAATGGTGCCCTGAGGTGACCCTCATCCTCAACACGTCTCCCCAGAGGCTGAGGGCCCTGAGAGCTTGGGAAACTCCCAGTCAGACTGGGATCATACAGGGTCCCTTACTTGATGGTAGGGATGACCACGCACACACAGGGAGGCAGAGCAGAGCCAGGTGAGCTATGTTGCTTGCACCTGAGGTGACACTGGATCCCCTACCCCACCCCTTTCCCAGGTACCTGGAGTAGAGGAGATCAGGGCACCATACAGGGTCTCATCACCCTCAGTGGTTATCTGGGTGCTCCCTGTTGACCCTAAGGGAGTTGGGAGGGCAGAGTTGTCTTATGCACAGGGCAAAGTTGAACTACTTCAGGAACACCCTTCACAAATAATTCCTCGTGAATGGCACCCCCTGCAGTTATGCACATGGGCACCCTACAGCCCTGCTCTCCAAATTACGGCAGCCGTTGGACAGCTTAGTCTTAAGGCCAAGGCCTAACCACCCTTAGGGCCTTCTATGGAATGGATATCCCTTCCCCAGGGACGATGTCCTCTTCGCTTACCTAAACTTATTTTTATAATATTGTCTCCTTCCATGTATACCACCCAGAATCCTGGTATTCTTGATTGTGTTGCTTTCCCTAAAGTGTCAAAACGAAAGTTAGGGAGGCAGTGGCGCACATGCCTCCCCCTCTTCATCCTACCCCTTCCACACTCATATTTCAGATTCCAAGAAGTTAGCTTCTGCATGGACCAGGTCAGTGACTACAACGGTGTGGCCTTGGGAAGGGAAAGGGGGAGTCAGTATTGAGGTGAGAACTCGGGCCCCTGCTGCTCATGGCAGGATGTAGCCTGACCTCAGGACCGAACTCTGTCCTCATCTCTACTTTCCTGGGGCCTCAATGGCTTCACCTCTGCAGTGAGGGAGGAGTTCTAGGATCTCCAGCGTACTTTTCCTGCCCGATATTGTATAACTTTGACCAGGAAGCAACGGCTTGTCCTCTTGTTCCTCCAAGAAGGCAGCCACTGTCTCCACGACCCTCTGTGAGTGACATTGCCTTTTTGCTTCCTCCCTTCCCTCGCTACTCCCTGCCTGTTTTCCTTCTCCTAATTATCGCCCCACTCTTTTCCGCCTGTCAATCTCCACCAATCACATGGTTCTCCAGTTGGGAAACGTTGGGAGAATGATCAATGTTTACTGCCTCCATGTATAATCACTCAGTTGATAAATTTCACAGTCCATCCTACCCAGAGAGTATCTGTCATGGGTCAGGGGTTATGCAGGGTCCTATGGGAGACAGCAACAATCAACCTCACTTATCAAGTGATGCTTCTGTGCCTGTGGTGACTTAGGAACTTGGGAGACACTTGATCCTCACAAGAACCCCATAAGCTTCCTTGCCCATTAGAGAGGGTGAGTGTGAGATCAGAGGTGAAGTGACTTGTCTGGTTTCCCTTAGTCTACAAGTGAGGCAACAGGGCTGCTACAGCAGGGATGGCCACAGAAATCAATGCTACCTGCCAGGGTTTGCACCAAACCTTGAGAGGACTCAGCGGTGAGGGCACCTGGGCAGGCCTGAGGAAAGGTAGCTGAGTAGAGTGTGACTGGAGTGTGGGGAACAGGTGCCGACCTATGTGGCTGGAGTGGTGAGTTCAGAGGGGAGGAGTGCCCCCCACCCCACTTCCCAGCCCTGCTGCCCAAAGACTCTGTCCTGGGCCTGGTCAGTTTCAGGAGACCAGGTCTGTGGACTGTGACAGCAAGTGTGTGATGCAAGCCCAACAGCCCCTTCACACACGTCCTCTAGAGTCCTGCCAGCATTGGAGCATCTCAGGGGGCAGCTGAACAGAAGCCTTTCAAATGGAAGCAAATTCTGGTTCTATTCTTAAAACTAGGACTTGGGATTTGGGTGAGGAGTGGACGCTAGAAATGTGCTCCAGGTTATGTTTCCCTTCTCACTTCTCCAGGGCACAGGGCATGTGTGGTGAGCCCAGAGTAAATATTCTTTACCTCTTCAACCTGGGAGTGCCCTTTAAAGCAGGAGTAGGGAAACTAATATACCATAGACATGTATAACAAAAAAGATGAACCTTAATATTAGCTATGGACTTCAGTTAATAATAATATGTCAATACTGGTTCTTTAACTGTAACAAATGGACCATAGTAATCAAAGACTTCAATAATAGGGGGAACAGTGTGCTGGGGAAGAGGATTCGATGGATATGAGAACTTTCTGTACTATCTGCTAAGTTTTTATATTAATCTGAAACTGTCCTAAAAATTTAATCCTATTGATTAAAAACAAACCAAAACATAATCTGGCAGCACTGTTTCAGGGATCGATCTATTTTAGCAAATGTTCAACAATTGGCTAATGTGCAGACATTAACAGGAGACGTTGTCTACCATTAAATGTGAACCAAATGCGTCTTTTATTCTGTGGTTGTAGCACTAGTGGTTGACTTAGTAAATTATAATTTTCATATCTAAATAAAATATGGTTATAATTTTTATAGTTTTCTCCTCATTGTGGGACAGTGAGTGTCTTGGATTGTATTCCCCCAAAATATGTGTCAATTTGTCTAGGCCATGATTCCCACTATTGTGTGATTGTCCACCATTTTGTCCTCTGCTGTGATTTTCCTATGTGTTGTAAATCCTACCTCTATGATGTTAAGGAGGTGGGATTAGCTGCAGTTGTGTTAATGAGGCAGGATTCAATCTACAAGATTAGGTTGTGTTTTAAGTCAATCTCTTTTGAAATATAAAGGAGAGAAATGAGCAGAGAGACAGGGGGACCTCATGCCACCAAGAACCAGGAGTCAGGAGAATAGCGCATCCTTTGGACCCAGGGTCCCCGTGCTGAGAAGCTCCTCGACCAGGGGAGATTGATGGCAAGGGCCTTCCCCCAGAGCTGGCAGAGAGAGAAAGCCTTCCCCTGAAGCTAGCACCCCAAATTCAGACTTCTAGCCTCCTAGACTATGAGAGAATAAATTTCTCTTTGTTAAAGCCAACCACTGTGATATTTCTGTTATAGCAGCACTAGATAACTAAGACACTGAGTAAACTACAGTCATTACTCCAGAATCAAATTAATGATTGAGAGTCTACAGTACCTTGCACTGACCTGTGTCTAGCGGATATGTGACAATGCACCGTGTTGCTTCTCCAGAAGCCCACCCTGATGAGGCTGACCCAGTGCTGAGGGCGCAGCGTAGATTTTCTTGACTAAGAATCAACTTTTGTTGTAAGATTGAGGCAAGATCCTGGGAAATGCATTCAAGCAGAGAGAGAGCTGTTGACATATTGCTGGCAGAAGACCATAGGAAAATTGTTAATCATTTATTCTTAGTTCAAACTTTTGATCCCCTGTTGACCAACTGCGTAGCAGAGCCACATGAGTCAAAGTTGGGCTTTAGGAAGATCTTGAAATCTGGCGTACTCTTAACACACTCGGCAGACAGACTGCATGGGCAGATACCTTTATTTGCATGAGAAATATAGGAAGGCAGCACAGCACAGTGAGCGAGAGCATGGGTTCCGGTGCCTGATGGCTGGGGTTCAAAAGTCAGAAGTCACATGTACTGTGGTTACTTAACCTCTCAACTCCCTGTTGTATGATGTTGAAATGTTAACAGGGCCTACTTTTTAGTATTATGTTTTGGGGCTAAAATGGAGTAAATACAAGTAAAGCCTTAAGAAACATGGCTGGTACTTCATAAATGTACACTCCACGGTGTTCAGTTATTAAATGTCAGGAAGAAGAAGCAAGCAACGTGGTAGTGGCTGCCTACGGAGAGGGCACTGGGTGCTATAGGACGGAGAAGATGGAAGCTTACTTTTCAGCCTTTGCATGGGCATGATGCTTTATATAGCTCATGGAGAATATCTGTTATCATCTCCTGTGATCCCACATCAGACTGTGGAGTGTGCAGAGCAGGGGCTTGACCCATATTTTCTGTTTCAGGGCGCTGAAATTTGAGAGGTGAAGTGACTTACCAGAGTCACAACACTGATGAGTGATGGATCTGGGGCAGGGAATGAAGTTGGTTCCCTGGGATCAGAGATCCCTGAACACCTGAGGCCTCTAGATCTTGCCCCGGACCCCTGAGACAAGAGCTCCCCTCACTCCCTTTCCCAAATCCTCCTCCTCCAACGTTGCTGCAGTGGGAGAGTTGATGCCCTATAAGAGGTGCTCGAGCCAAGAGACAGGCCCAAATCCTGACCCAGCTTCGTGCCTCTGTTTCAGTCCCTGACCCAAAATGCAACACAGTTTCGCCCAAATGAAGCGCCTCTGAAAGACCAGGGGAAGGCCAACCAGTGTCCATCCTCCTCCAGCACCTTCACATTGTCAGTTGCCTTGCAGGGAGCCTTCCCGGTGATCAGGAGACCAACCACGTGACAGTGGTCTTCTTGACTCCCATGCTGCCTCCGAACCCAGGACATTCCAGACCAACTGCCACATAATGGCTCTGCCCAGAGTTAGCTTCCCCTTCAACTGACCAATCCTGGCTGAGAGGTTAATGCTAAGGAACTGGGAAAGTGGCCAGCTAAGCTGGTGCTTAGATGGTTTAAGGAATGAAGTATTTAAGTCTCCAGTTGACTCATTGACTAAAGGTCTGAACGACTGTCAGCAACCTGGACGGAAGGCCTGGCTGGAACGGGCAGTGGCTGCACTGGCACTGAGTGGGCACCTTCCCTGCTCAAGGCCTTCCTCCACAGGATTCAGTCTCTGCTGTACACAGATGGACCACCATTTGTTATCACAAGGCTTTGCTCTCTCTTTTAGGACAGATGATAGCAACAGTGATGTAGTCAATCAGAGTAATGCTCACTAGAAGAGAACACACACAGGACATAGATCTAAAATCTGACCAGTTCCTTTCACTTCGGGATTCAGTTGATCCATTCAATCCCTTGTTGTATCTCACTCCATCTACCTGCTCGGTATTCCACACGATGTACAACAGGCACCTTGTACAGGAGAACCAAACCATGTCTTTTTTTGTCTTCCCTTTAATTGTCCTGTAAAGCCCATACATATGTTCAGAGAAGACCTTTCAAATAGATGTTTTAACTGCATTCTCAGGCTGACAGTAATCTGGGATGAAAGAAAACTGTCTGTAGATTGAAGACATTTTTCCATGGAACAATCTTGTAAGTAAAATAATCACACTACACACACACACACACACTCACACACATCATGTTCTGCTCTTCAGAATCTCACAGTGCAATTGTGGCAATTTTTATGTAAATGTAGATGATCCACTACTGAGAATGACTGTTAGAAAGAATCTTCCATTTGAGATCAGCATTTATCTTCCAGTTATACAATCATCTTTCCCAACCAGCGAAACACTTTAAAAACCTCGGTGTGTGTTATTATGGATAACACGTAAGGGACATTTAAATACATGTGGAGTGGAAACCCCGAAGTAAAAAGTTGACCATTATTGAACATTTTTTATTTTTTTTGCTTTCAGAACTCCAGAGGCTCTGATGTTATGGGATCCTCAAATCTTAACGCCTGAAAGAAATCACTTTCTTCAACAAAATTAAGTCATGCTCTAGGTCCCCTCACCCGCATCATCGGCATCACCTGTGAACTTGTTAGAAACGCAAAATTCCAGGAGTCAGCCCAGACCTTAGACCTGTCAGTCAGAAACTCTGAGGTGGGGCCCAGAAGTCTGTGGTTGAACAAGCCCCCTGGGTGATTCTTCTTCAAGCTACTACCTGAGAACCACTGTTGTTGTTGTTGTGTGCTGCCAAGTTGATTTTCAACTCATAGCAACCCCATGTGACAGAGTAGAACTGCCCCATAAGGTTTTCAAGGCTGTAATCTTTATGGAATCATATTGCCAGGTCTTTCTCCCGTGGAGCTGCTGGATGAGTTCTAACCTTTCATTTAGCAGCCAAGCACTTAACCGTTGTGCCACCAGAGCTCCTTCCCCCAGGGACCAGGCCTTGGCGTTCTTGGTTACTGGCTTGTCTGTGCTGCACTCAGGGCACTGGGAGGTCATTTGGCAGAGACAGGAAAATAAGCATAGAGAGAAGCAGACATGGGAGGACAGGAAGAGAAGGACAAATTAAAGAAACTGGGAAAAAAGAGATATAGAGGGAGAGAGGGAGGACAGACACTTACATAGAGAGAGAGAAGACACATACACATGGACAGAAACACCCCTAGAGGAGACACACACACACACACAGGGACACAGCAGGAGACGGAGTGAGAGGGTGGGAGGGAAGGAAGGAGGGGAAGAGAGATCCAGGGAGGAGAGCAGAATGATGGCAGGAAAGAAGCCGTCCTGGGTCCTGACTGCTCCCAGGTCCTGACTCAGTGCCTCCTGGGCCAGCTGCTCCTCCTGCTCTCAGTCTCCAGATCACGCCCTGAATATCATGACCAGACCCCCCTTTCTGGGCACATTAGTTCAGGTGAGTTTCTACTCTTGCCTGAGAGAGTGGGTGGCATCTGCTGTCCCCTGCATCCAAAGCGGCAAAGACCTGGGTCAGTAGGGCCTGGACTGGCTCCTTCATCAGCTCAGAGCACAGCCCATGCCAGGTGCTGTGGGGGAGCCCAGAAGAGCCACAGGCAACTGTTGCTCTCAAGGCCCAAAAAGAAGCTGTGTGGGGGATGCAGGACGTTTGCAGCCTGCTGTGGGAACATTATTTCCCCCAATCCTCAGAACTGGTTTCCTCCTGCAGACAGTTCCCCAGGCCAGTTGTGAATTATTGTATTTATTTGCTTTGTGTTTTTAAGAGAGAAAGGCAGCATGGTAAGGTGGAAAGAGCAGAACTAAGACCCAGATTTAAGTTCTGACTCTCTCACTAGCTGTGTGACCCTGGACAAGCCACTTTACCTCTCTGATCCCCTGTCTCCCACAGTGGGATTAATAATCTATAAAGTTGTGGTGATGATTAAAATGCTGTTGGGTACAGTGAGCAGTTGGAAACAGTAGGTACTCAATAAATGTCATCTTCCTGCTGCTCAGTCCTTTTTAACTGTCATGTTGTTGTTGGCTGTCATCGAGTCAGCCCCCGAGCCATGGCAACCCTGGGCACAACAGAATGAAAAGCTGCCTGTCCTGTGCCATCCCCATGCTCGGCTGGCGATCGAACCATTGTGATCCAGAGGATTTTCATTGGCTGATTTTGGGAAGTAGATCACCAGGCCTTTCCTCCTAGTCTTTCTTAGTCTGGAAGCTTCTCTGACAGCTGTTCAGCATCACAGCAACACGCAAGCCTCCAGTGACAGATGGGTGGTGGCTGCACATGAAGTGTATTGACTGGGAATTGAACATGAGTCTCCCGCATGGAAGGCAAGAATTCTGCCACTGACCCACCACTGGTTTAACTATCATAGCAGTAATGTTTATATTTGACAGGTTTGTTACATTTTCCAACGACGAAATGATTAATTTTTGTTTGTGTTTCCAGTAATTCAAAGAAATAAAATTTATCTCTGACACCAGTGTTACAACTTTCATGTCCTTAAAACTGACCTTAAATAATGAATATAACAAAGGAATTTCCGTAAATGTGTAAATGCTCTTCCCAGAAAAAGTGGGCTTTTGCTTCTCTCATTGATGATGATGATAGTAATAATTGTTTCCCTTTTTCGGGCACTTCCTATCCCCCGTCACTGTGCCGTGTGCTTTCCATGGTATCTTTTATTGAACCCTCACGACTCTGTGATGTGGGTCCTACTGGGATCTCCGCTGTGGAGGAGAGGAGAGAAGACTGGTTTATTCTGAATTCTTTGGCAGAAGGGGGAGGGAGGAGTGCTTGTGGTCAGGGGCATGAGGAAAGGCAGAGCGCTATGGGAAAGAGAGGACAGGAGGGCATGGTATCCATCCCTGTCAAGCCTCATGATTAGGATGGAACCCAAGGACCTGATGTCAGAGAGACAGATGAGCCCAGCTGCTGAGATGTGGCCCAGAGCAGAGCAGGGGTGCCTTGGCTGGGCCCTGGCATAGAGCTGTCTTCTGCCCTGGCATCCTGAATGATGGGGAGGGCAGTGGAGCAGTGCCTTTAGCTGGACACTGGGCAAATGGAGCAGAACATAAAAGTTGTGCTTCTAGGCACACAGGACCCAGAGACTTATCACCAGGGATGTCTAGGGAGGGGGAGAGGACCTCCTCCCGGTCAGTTTTTAGAGGACATCCTCTGACCTCCCCTGCTAGGACACACAACACATGCAGGTCACCTTCCTTGCCTTCTTCTCAACCTTTTTCACAGCTTTTTAAAACTTACTCTTCCAAACTTCACTGTGACATTTTCTCAATATTTCTTCTCCTCCATCAGAGGGTGATGGAAGAAAGCCACGTTTTCTAATTTGTTGGTCCTAGTGTGCAGATGGTGGGATGGAGACTGGAGTGTTTACCAGGGCTCTTTGACATTGTGGTAATCATATTCGTTCCAGTATCTCTAACTTGCGTAGCATCTACCATTGCCAGGCTCTTTTTATGGGTTAGCTCCTTTAAACCCCACATGACCCTGTGATGTAAGCACCTATTCTACATGTGAGGAAACTGAGTCTCAGAGAGATATGTGACCTGCAATTAGTTAAGGATCTTGAGATGAAATCATATTGGATTAGAATGGGTCCTGAATTCAATGAAAGTGTTCTTGTAAAAGACGGAAAAGAACACACAGAGAGACACATAGAAAAGTAGGATGTGAAGACGGAGGCAGAGATTGTAGTGATGCTGCCACAAGCCAATGACTGCAAGGAGCCGCCAGAAGCTTGAAGAGGGAAGGAAGCTATCAGAGGCTTTAAAGGGAGCATGGCCCCGCAACACCTTGATTTCAGACTTTTGGCCTCCAGACCTGTGAGAGAGTAAATAACTGTTGTTTTAAGCCATGAAGTTTGTGGTAATTTGTCACAGCATCCTTAGGACACTAATACAGGCTTCAAGCTCAGAAGATCTAGAGTAGACCTGGCTTCAAACCATGGTCCTGCTCTTTGCTAGCTGGGCAACCTTGGGTAAGTGACTTAACCTTGCTGAACCTCAGTTTCCTCATCTATAAAATAAATTCCCTTCTCAAAATTAGCTTAGCACGTGCCTGATAAACATAAGTAATCAGTAATTATCAGTTACTGTTACAATCACCCCCACTTCAGAGATGAGGGCACAGAAGCTCAGAAAGGTTAAGTAGGATGCCTGTAGCCACGAAATGAGTTAGCAGATGAGCCTGGATAAGAACCAGGATAAGATCTGTGTTCCCAGCCTAGCTCTTAACTACTGGACTGTCTTTCTCAGTCAGCTGGACGTGAGTAAAATCCAGGAACCCTGAAAAACAATTCTGCCAGACACAGAAAAGGAAGGTGACTATACCAGCGTGCCTTCCTCTCCCTTCCAGTTCCATCTTTCACTCAAGGCTGCCTCCCCTTCCTCTGGGTTTCTCCTGGCACTCCAGCAAAGAGGAAAAGAGAGACCACACCACTCACTTCCCCTTCCTGGAGCCAGACCACCACAGCCAAGAACCTTCCTTGTCTGCAACTTCTTGAGTTAACCAGTGCAGGTGGCCCCTTTTGTGTAGCCAGCAAGTCCGAGTTTCCCCAACCTGGCTGCCCTTGACCACCACCCATGTCTGCCCCAGTGTGGGGCCTCTGGACAGCTCCAGGGACAAGTGAGAGAGAAATTTGTATTTTCTCCTCTTGGTCATTGGGTTTACTATTCATTTTGGCAGTGGTTGGTGGCTTCCATTTATCTTATCACAACAGCAGTGATAAGCCTGAAAGTTTGGGTTTTGGTACTCTCTTAAAGAAATGGCAAGGTTTGGCGGCGGTGGGGGTGGGGGGTTGGCTGGAGAGTTTGCAAACTCTGAAACCCATGTTTTTCTAACTTACTGTATGTTGTGTGTGTGTAACAAACAGTGAAGTTTAAAACAAATGTTTAGTCACTCTTTGTTCTTTTTATGTATGTGATTGTATTGATATAGCCGAGCTTTTTTAGCTTCTAAAGACTTTTCTCCCAGAACAAGCCATGAAAATCACCCAGTTCCTCTTCATTGATTCCTTGACATTCCATTTAGAAACGCCCCGTCTCCTGTGAATTTTTCATGCCTTAAATAAACAGACCAACAAAGGCAAACCAGATAAAGTGGATTATGCACACTGGAAAGCAAAACTTCAAATAATCCTACCCTCCTCATACACCCTCACACCATCCCCAAGAAAACGAAACATTTGGAAGTGCTTTTCTGAGTGGCCTTTCCTTGAAAGTGTGAGGCAGTCCATTTCTTGTCGGTGCTGTACTGTTTAGTCTCTCCTGGTGATTCATGGAACTTGGGAGCTGTCCGTGGTCCTCAAAGCCTCCATAAGTTCCGACATGCCTACTGGATTTCAGAATGTGAAACTTTCAAGAAAGTGACCACGAGAATATTATCTTAACCATTCTACCTCTGGTCCAATCTAAATAATTAACTGTGTTAAAGTCTTACAGGTCTTATACTATCTCCCAAGCGTAAATAACTACTGGGATATCCCAAATAAAAATTAAAATGTTTCCAGCAATCTTTGCTGCTTATTTCCAGCAAGATTATTGAGTAAAACTGAGCTTTGCACCATGTAACCCAAACCTGACCATTTAGCCTGTCTAAAATTCATATGTTAAAAATGTGAGGTAGACTGCACTTGTGTGCCTTTAGCTTAACAGAAGAAAGCCCATAGTCTGTGCAGTTTGTCTGGGATTGAGAGATCCTGCATCAAGCCTTGGTAGGTCATTAAATTAGCATTGAAATGAGGGTAAATGCATGTTTTATCTGTGAGTTTTCTTTCTCAGCCCAATGATAAGAGTGTAATGCACTCATATAATTGAATAGTGTGCAGTCATTAAATGGAAGCCATTGAAAAGAATGAGGTAGATTTCTATATATTGACTCAGAATGATGACCAAGAAGAAAAGGAGATGCAAAGCAATATCCTCTCATTTTGGTAAAACATGTGGGTTTATGATGGTTAATGCTTAGAAAAACATCCATAAGATCATGTTGAATTGTTGTTGTTAAATGCCGTCAGGTCGATTCTGACTTGTGGCAACCTCATGTGACAGAGCAGAACTGCCCCCGTAGGGTTTTGTAGGCTGTAATCTTTACAGGAGCAGTCACCAGGTCTTTCTCAAGCAGAGCCTCTGGGTGGGTTGGAACCCCTAACCTTTGTGTTAGCAACCGAGCACTTAACCATTGTGCCACCAGGGCTCATTCGCTGTTGAATTACTGCAACCAAAATAAATATTTTTTAATTAAAAACAACAAACCCTATTCAGTGTTACAAAGCACTCAACCCCGCAAACTGGATGCAAGTCTTACTTATAAATTAAGTAATGAATTGTCTGGTTCTCTCTGCTCTGTAATAATAGCTTAGTTTTTATAAAATTTTCATCATTTTTAAGTTGACTTTATGTCAAATAACTCAGTCAAAAACTGTGCAAAGGACATAAACAGACACTTCATCAAAGAAGTTATTCGAATGGTCAACAGACACATGAAAATATGTTCAACGTCATTAGCCACCAGAGAAATGTAAATGAAAACCACAATGAGGTACCATTTCACTTCCACTAGGATGGCCAAGATTTTTTTTTTTAATGGAAAATACAAGTGTTGGAGAGGATGTGGAGAAATTGGAACTCTCATCCATTGCTGGTGGCGATGTAAAATGGTACAGCCATTGTGGAAAAGTCTGGCGGTTCCTCAAAAAACTAGAGGTAGAGCTGCATATGACCCAGCAATTCCATTCCCAGGTATAAGCCCTAGTGATCTAATACAAGAGACATGAACAGTTCATCGAAGTGCTATTCACAATAGCAAAAAGATGGAAACAACCCAAGTGTCCATCGACAGATGAATGGATAAGTAAAATGTGGTATGTACCTACAATGGAGTACTCAGCAATCAAGAAAAATGAGTTGCCAAAACATCTTGGAAAATGGAAGAACCTGAAGAACATTATATTGAGTGAAATAAGTCAGTCACACAAAAAAACAAATATTGTATGTTCTCTCTTTTATGAAATGACATGAACAAGTAAATATACAGAAACTAATGTTCATTAGTGGTTACCAGGTATGGGGATGCGGGAAGATTCACTCCCTAAATAGTAGACACTTGGTATTTTTGGTGATGGTAAAGGTAACACTGAAACAGAGTGAAGCGTATATATCTTGATAAAGGTAAACAATGTTGCTAAAAAGTACACAAGAAAAAAGGACCTGTTGGTAATTGCCATGGCATATATAATTTTGAAACAACAGCAAAAATAACTAGAAAATATATGTGTGGTTATATACGTATATATGTAGACATATATGTGTAAATGTATGTATATGTGTGTATATATAGTTTATGCATATGTATATGCATCTATGTGACTGTGTGCACCTATATTCATATATGTCATAAAGCACATAGGGATCACAGTTACAGACACTTCTTAGACATAACCAAACACTTCATAGGATTGGATTTCTGGGTTTGAAGGATTAGGACCATAGTTTCACGGGACTTCTTGGTCAATTGGCATAAAATAGTTATTAAAGTTACGTTCTACATCCTAGTTGGAAGAGCAGTGTCCGGGGTGTTAAAAGCTTGCGAGTGGCCATGTGAGAAATATCTATTGGGGTCTACTTCTCTGGAGCAAAACAGAAAGAAGGAAACCAAAGATTCAAAAAATAAACTAGTCTACAGGACAAACAGTCTACAGGAACCAAGGCCTCCTCTACCCTGAGACCAGAATAACTAGATGGTGCTCGGCTACCACTACCGAGTGTTCTAATCAGGGTCACAATAGATAGACCTTGATAAAATGGGAGAAAAATGTGGAACAGAACCCCAAATTCCTTAAAAAAAACCTACTGGACTGGTTGAGAGTGGAGGACTCCCCAAGACACTCTTCAAACCTTGAACCGAAACTATGCCCTGAGGTCACTTTATGGCTAAATAATAAATTGGCTAAAAAAATTATATCATCTATAAGTACTGTGCTGCTTTAAAAAATTACCTATATGAGACCAAACAGTCAGCAATTACTTTTAAACAAAGATGAGAATGTAAGGGGGCAGGGAAACTAGATTAATGGAAACAGAACAATCAGAACAGAAATAATGAGAATGTTCACTGAACAACTTGTGTAAAAATTCTTGAACAGGGACCTAAACTGCTCTGTTAAATCTTCACCAAAAACACAATATTTTTTTTATTGTGCTTTAGATGAAGGTTTACACAGCAAATTAGTTTCTTATTAAACAATTAATAAAAACATATTATTTTGTGACATTGGTTGCCAACCCCGAGACGTGTCAACACTCTTCCTTTCCTTTCTTGACCTTGGGTTCCCTATTTCCATTTGTCTAGCTCTCCTGTCCCCTCCTGTCTTCTTGTCTTTGCCCCTGGACTGGTGTGCCCATTTAGTCTCG
>NW_004443997.1:3000187-3016156 GCF_000243295.1 Trichechus manatus latirostris
CCGTGTGGCAGGATCTGTTATCACACCTATTTTACAGAAAAGAAAACTGAGACAAAGAGAGGTTAAGTCACATAGATAGGAAGTGAGAAAACTTGAACTCAAGCATTTTGGCTCCAGATTCCATTCTTAAAACCACCTCACTTTGCTTTCACTTGGAGCAGCTCAGGGTAGAGAGAGAGGAAAATAAACAGAATTTCTAAAAGGAAAATTAGAAGCATGTGGTAATGAAAATGATGGGGTCATGGCGGCTTTCCAGACTCTAGAATGTACTGAGAAAAACCATGGCTTCAAAACACACAAACCAGAGGGCGATGCAATTGCTTGTCGACTCCTGTTGCATCACCAATGTTTTGTTCACTCCTTCAGTTCTGGAATTTGATGTGTCCTCAGTCACCAGTTCAGTGGAAGAGTCAGTAAATATGCCTTGGTCTTGAGACAAAGACAAGTACCCACCACGACCCCTGAGGAAATACTGGATACCCAGCAACAGCAAATATCAGGGTCGGTTCTCTTTTCTCCCTGCCCTGCCCCCCTCTACGGGCAAGAGCCTTTCCATACAAGTTGCAAAACAAAGAGAACAGGACAAATAAACTCACATCTGTTTCCCGTTGATTGAAAATATGAGTATTTAGCGACAGATTCCAAATTGTTTGCTTGTTGTAAGGGTTAGTTGCTGAGTCTTGACACAAACTTTGGAGGATCACCAGTGCAGATGAGAAAATCCATTTACATATAAAACTCCTTGACCAGGAACATAACTGTATGGAATAGAGCTGTGATTTGGTGTTAAACAAACAAGAAATATGTGACTTTAGACATCCCCAAAGTAGATGCACTCATATGAATGGAACAAACTGACAGACAGCAAAAGTTGCTGTGTTGATGGTTTTAAAACTAGAGTGTTAATAGAACTAAACGCGACCCTGTCTCAGGACACAACAGCATGAACATGGTGCTATTTGAGAAAAATACAAAAAGACAACCTTGATTACTAACAAAAAAAAAAATGGGGTAAGAAGGGAATGGGACAGGAGAGAATAGCTCGTTTTAGGCTCTAAATGTAGGTGAAAATAGACATTTTGCGGCGGTATTTTAGATATGTAACACTTTTTGGAAGCCCGTCTCCTGTCATCAATTGACACTTCACTTCTGCTGGAGTTTTAACATTTTAAAAGATGTAACTCAAGTGTCCATGTAGGAAAAGTTATCTAAAAGGACAAGAAGGCCATACGTGGAATTCCTGTTTTACCTCAACCTGGTGATAGAAGGAATATCTTGAATGTACTGAGGTAAATTAAGGACTTGAGAGGGAGGAGGCAAAGCAAAGACGGCTGTGTCGTACCTCAGCAGAAGGGACAGGACAATTGCGACATTCTCTTTTCTAAAATAGCTAGGGTACTTCTTATTTAACTCGGGCTTCTCCAAGTCTGCTATTGTCAAAACTTTTGGGTGAAAATCACAGGAACTCAACTCAAGCTAAAGCAAAAATTGAAACTTATTGGCTTAGGTGACTGTAAAGTCTAATCCAGGAGGCTGGGGACTGACGCTCAGTGTTATCAGACGTCACACCATCTGCATCTGGTCTTTCCTCTCGGACCTGTTTTCTTCTATCTTCTGTGTTTGCTTCATCATCCTACAGGCTCTATCCAAAAAAGGGCAAGGTGACTCTTACAAACTCTAGCAGGAAAAAAAAAAAAAAAAAAAAAAAGCATCTCCCCGGAAATAGCCTGGATATAACTCTCATTGGTCCAGCTTGGTCACATGCTCAGTTCTGAACCAATCACTAGTGTTTGGTGTTTGGAAGATGCTGATTGGCCATGCCTAGATCATTCCTGGAGGTAGGGGAGGAGGTCAATTTCACCCAAACCAGGCAGGCTGAGAAGTAGGGGTGTTTTCCTAAATGCCCACTGGGATTCTATAGGTGGAAGGAGGCAGAACAGTTCCTGGTCAGACAAAAACAGCCAGTGTCCACTCAATCATCACCGTGGGATGTCCGCAGACCTCTCCTACATCTCCAGAGATTCTCTTGGTGGTCACGTCCTGCTTGAACTTTTCCTGTCGCCCTGGCTAGTTTCCTCAACACTCTCAAGGCTGCCTTTCTGTTTCTAGCCAGAATCACCCCAGGCATGGACACATCCCCCTCCTTAATTCCCCAAAGGGCCCCTAACTAAAGGTGTTGCTGTGCATATTCATTCCCCTTTTACTGAAGGTTTTGGTATGGGATTGGTGTGGCAGGGAACCACAGAAACCCGAAAATGTCCATCACGTGAGCCTTCTGGCGCCATGATGCTGGAGGCTGCTGCTTTGCAAACTGGTCCCTTCTCCCGCCTTCTGATATCATCCTACAGTCTCTAAGTCCCCACCACTTATTTTTCAGGTACTGGGTGAAAAATCAGAAATTAAGATTATTATCCCCAACAATTTAGTTCTCTTTACTTTCAACTCTGCATTCTGGACTATGCCCTAGGCCTTGCCTTTCATAACCAAAAAGGCCGCTTAAGTTTCTAAACCATAGTAACAAACCACTTCTTTCCTAAGTTAAAATTGGCACTTCCCCCCAAAATTAGCCTTTTTTTACTTTTGTTTATGTTTTTATACAAGAAAATATATATATATATATCACCTGAAACATAAGGACTATCAGTACTAGGGCTGCAATTTTAGAAAATGATGTCCAGGTAAGGGGTCCCTGTGAAGGAGAGATTTGTTTAATGGGAATATAGTGTTCAATTGGTCCAAAATGGACCGACGACAACTTTATGGAAAGAAGCTGGCCTGAAGCCAAACACATGGGTAAACCTTGGACGCGCTGGAATGTTTCCCAAGACGGAACGTTCATCAGGGAAAAACGATGATCCAGGCGCAACCTTGGCGGGGGCGGAACTACGCCAGAGGGTTACAGTTACCTTGGCAACGCTGCGCGCCCGGAGAGAGGAGGCGAGGACGGAAGGAGGCGCGCGGGAGGAGGGAGAGGCGGGGCTTGCGGCGGAAGTGGTGTCTCTGCCGCTGCGGGCCGGGGAAGATGCTGTGTCCCGTGTGGCGGTGGCTATGGCTCGGGATGTGCGGCCTCCTGGTGGGGCAGGCGGAGGCCCAGAGCACCGTGGAGCCGCCGGAGCGGAGCCGGCCGTATGCTGTGCTGCGCGGACAGAACCTGGGTAAGTGGCAGCAGGCTGGCGGGCGGCGGGGGTCCGGCCTGCTGTCCAGCTGCTCCCGGTGGCGGAGTCTGGGACATGCGGGAGGGAGGGGGGAATGTGTGAGGGCTGGGGGTGCAGGTGAGGCCACTCAGGGAGCCCCGCAACCTCCCTTTCCGTAGTCCTGAGGTAGAAGGCCTGGGCTGTGTTTCATGAATGAAGGAATTGGGAGTCGGAAGACTTGGGTTTCGTTCAAGGTCCCCTCCTCACTGGCTGTGTGCACCAGGTTAGGCAACAATACTCATACCCTACCCCTCTTCATTACTCATGGAGCCAATAGTAATAGTAATAACGTTAAATCATATTTGTTGAGCATTTACTGTACACCATGTGTTGTGTGCTAAGCGCTTTGCGTATGCGATTTCATTTGAGCCCAGCAGTAATTTAATGAAAAAGAGACAGGTTTTCAGCCCTGTTTTACAGATAAGGAAAATGAAGTTCCTAGAAGTGAAGTTATTTGCCCAAGTTTACACAGCTAGGAAGTGGTGAAGGCCACTACTAGAACCTAGATTTTGTGGGGCTTGAAGCTTAAACCTTTTGGAAGGACCTCTTCAGTTAGGGAGGGGGGATTTATATATATACATATATATGATGTTGTTATGTAATATATATATAATGTTGTTGTTAGTTGCTGACTTAATGGTGATCCCATGTGTGTCAGAGTAGAACTGCTCCGTAGGGTTTTCTTGCTTATAATAACGGAAGCAGATTGCCAGGCCTTTTCTTCTGTGATACTGCTGGGTGGATTCAAATCTCCAACCTTTAGGTTAGCATTTCAGTGCAAATCGTTTGCAGCACCTACCAAAATTAAAAAAAAAAAAAAAAACAAACATTGCCACTGAGTCAATTCCAACTCATAGTGACCCTATAGGACAGAGTAGAACTTGTCCCATAGCGCTTCCAAGGAGCAACTAGTGGATTCGAACTGCCGAGCTTTCGGTTAGCAGCCAGAGCCCTTAACCGCTACACCACCAGGGCTCCTTGCAGAACCTAGGGACCTAGATATACATACAGACATACATATATATGCATGTATATGGCTATGGAAGGAACCGTGAAGGTTAAAGCTTGGCAAGCTTCACAATAAATTTGCCCCTTCTCCCACCAGAGTCCTTCCTTTGCACTGTACCTCATTGTTAACATCAGTATATCTATGAAGTTGCCACATAAAACCATTTCTCAATTATCTGGACTCTACATGAACTCAATATCTGTCATGTATTGGCCACTTAATGTGTAGCTAGCACTCTGCTAAGTGGTTTCCACGCATTATCCTGCCTAATGCTTTAGAAAGTGTTTCTCAACCTTGGTACTACTGACATGTTGGATCCATGATTCTTTGTTGTGCAGGAGGGGGGACTGACTGCCCTGTGCCTTGTAGGATGTTAGTAGCATTCCCCCTGTCTACCCTCTAGATGTCAGTAGCAACTCCTCCCCCTCCCGCCCCAACCCCAATCAAGACAACCAAGAATTTCTCCAGACATTGCTATTAAATGTCCAAACCAAAACCCAAAACCAAATCCATTGCCATCGAGTTGATGTCTGACTCATAGCGACCCTCTGAGTTGGATTAATGTCCACTGAGGGCAAAATCACTCCCAGGTTGAGAACAACTGCTCTAAAACAGTGCCACCCAAAGGGTGATCTGCAGGCCAGTGTGGGTCTGCGAACTATTTGTTATCTGCAAAGAGATGACTATAGAAATTGAGAGTAAGTGGTTAGAAACTTAACAGTTTGACATCGTTGCAACATCCAGGCAAGTGGAGACCAGTTCTAGATGTGGTTGAACTGGAATGCTTTGCAGGTGGAGGGAGCTGCTTATTAGTCGTGCACAGTGGGACTACATAGTGGTCTGGGACAGACCAGAAATTATAAAAACTAAATCCTTCACCACAGATAGTTTGAGAGACACTGCCCTAGACAATCCTGTGCAGTGGGTATTTTTCTTATCTCCATTTTTACAGAAGAGGAAACAGATACAGAGAAGTGGAGTAACTTAGAAAAGGTCACTAGCTAGCCTGTAAACTTTGTAGATTGGATCCCAGATGGTCTGACCCAGATCCTGAGTTTTTGATCCCTATGCCATGCTGCCTGTCTTGATCATAACAGTTCTCATTTATCATGTACTTATTTTATGTCCAGCACCGTATTAAACACTTTTCATTGGTTAACATATTTAGGCCTCAAGAAACCCTTGTGAGGCGTGTTTAATTTGCCCCAGAAAACAAGACCCAACGATAGGAGGTGACCGCAAGGATCTTTTAAGGTCATGTCATTCGTACAACTGATACTGCATGCAAAGTGCTGGGAGAAGTAAAAAGATGAATGGGAGAATTTATCAAGCCCCAAATGGATAACAGTCCAAACAGGTGTTACGTCCCCATCAACTTATGATCGTAAGCTCTTTTTAATTTTTTTTTTTTTTTGGAGCATTTCCAAAATACAGAATGCAAGAGAACAGTTCAAACAGAATAAGACTACTTTGCTCGCTTATTTTGGGCATGTCATTAGGAAAGACCAATCGCTAGAAAAAGACATCATGGTTGGTAAAGTAAAGGGTCAGCGAAAACGAGGGAAGCCCTCAGTGAGATGGATTGACACAATAGCCAAAGCAATGGACTCAAACGTAGCACCAGTCATGAAGATGTTACAGGACTAGGCAATGTTTCATTCTGTTATCCAGAAGGTCTCCATGAATCAGAGGCAACTCAATGGCACCTAACAACAACAAAGGTCGAATTGCAGTCATGACCTTAGAAACTCACGGAATTCAGAGCTTTGAAAACTAGAGCAGGTATTTAGTTAACAAGGGCTGTTTTGGGATATGACATTTTAGTTCATGTTAGTCATAGATTTCATTTAACAGAGGTCTTTAAAACTACTTTTGGAGTTATGACAAACTGTCTTCGTCACTTTGTCCTCCCCTTTTCTGCCCCCCGCACCTTCTCAAAAGATGACCTTTCCATATGGTCAATTTTTAAATAATAACTGGATTAAGCATGGGAAGTGGGGCAGGAGGTCACAGAGTCACAGATACCCCAGAATTACTGATTTGAATAAAACTATGCTCAAATCTTAATTTTTCGGAGGAACAGTAACCATTCTGAAGAACAAGAGTGGTTAACCCCAGCTGCAATCTGGGATGGGCCTACATACTTATAAACACATAAACATATATTCAGTTGTTAAAAGTAACGTCATTTCAAACAGTGCACAACATCTCTGGGATATTCACACAAACAGGATTGGATATCAGAGCTGCTGTGGCAGGTTGGTGCTTATGTTAGCAGTTTAAAGCCCAGGCAGGACCTTATACCTCTGTCCAGCCAGGGCTCGCCTTGAGGTATTGTTGGTATAGGTCAGTATCAGTTGTAGGCCCCATTTCTCACCTGAGCACCTTGGAGATTTGGTTGTGAAATTTATTCTAAAAAGTGTAACAGGTTTGTGAAGTTAGTTAATTGCTTCTTTGATCAGAAGACCCTTGTCAAGATACACCTAGGGACTGAACGAATTTTTTCTCTATTACATCTCCTGTTTGCATTAATGAGCTCCCTGCTTCTATTCTTCCTTCCTATAATCGAATGGTTTTCCACATAGCAGCCAGGGAATCTTTTCTCCAACTAAATCGCTCATGTCATTCCTTGCCTACAACCTTCCAGCGGCTTCTCTTTAAACTTAAAATAAAATCCAGGTTCCTTCATGACCCGCAACGCTTTGCATGAACTGGCTCCAGCCTTCCACTCAGAGGTCATTTCTTGCCTCTTCTCTTCACTCCTGCCACATCAGCCGTGCTCGCCTCCTTTGCGTTCACTGAATGTACTGGGCTTGTTCTGGCCTCAAGGCCCCTGTTTGCTGACCCTGTGGCCTGCAGGCTTCTGCTCGCAGATCCCCCCACAGCAGCACGTTTTGTTCAGGTCTCAGCCTGTGCGTCACTTCCTCAGATGCTTCCTCAACCACCCCTCCCCCATTTCACATGGCTCTGTTTGCGTCACAGGCACTTCGAGCTATGTAAAAGGCTCTTATTTGTTCACATTTCTGTCCCCTACATGGCGATGTCCCCAGAGCAGAGACCCTCTTAGTCTGTTCACAGCTGTTTCCACTGTACCTGGAACGGTGCCTGGCACCGAGTGCCATTTGGTAAACCATCGTCAAATGAGCTACCATGAGGAGGTAACCTCTTTTCATTTTGCAGTGTTGATGGGAACCATTTTCAGCATCCTGCTGATAACCATGATCCTTATGGCATTTTGTGTCTACAAGCCCATTCGGCGCCGGTGACAGCGAGCAAGCAAGTTCTTCTTCGATTTGTCAACAGGATACATTGTGTTGCACATGGGCCAGTAGAGAAGTTGGAATCAGAACTTTCCTGCTTGGAAATGACCTTTGGTCTGGACAGTTGGTAAACTAATGGTTTAGAAGAAAATATCTACTAGCAATTATTTTTCCCTAACACTGTAATGTAAATAATTGGCCAGTTTGCTCTTCCATGTTTTGTTTTTTATACATACCAGGTTTTACTTGTTAAAAGTAAGGCCTGAGGCTCCAGTGTCAAAACAGAGTGCTCGCAAGAAAGAAAACATGGTAATCCTTGTGTCTGTAAGAAACGTATTGGAAAGGACTAATGATTAATGTTTGGAAATATTAATAAGAAGAAGTCTTAACATGTAGAGATTCCCTATTTAAGCACCATTCAGTCATAATGGGGTAAGAATCACGAATGTTTTTAATTCTACTCAGTTGACCTAGAATGCTCTGGGTGCAAAGCCATGTCTCTCAGCTGCATCCAGCTCTGTACTTGGAGGCTCCCATAGAAGTCAGGATCACCGTCCGGTGGGTGTTGGACTGGAAATGTGACTAGTTAGCCCATCTGAAAAAGAACTCCAACCTGCTCAAACACCCTGATCTCCCTCCTACCGCACTCAGCCCACGGCCTAAAAATGGTGGTAGCTTTTCAGGTTTGTGGTCTTGAAGAGACAGCAGGAGCTCCTTTGACCCCTGGGGCAGGGGGAGGGCTCAGCCATGGAAATGACATACCTTGGCAGGGTAGCAGGTGGGTGTGTGTTTACACAAATTTAATCTCAGCTTTGAAAATGCTGCTATTAGTTTACACTGTTGATGAACTGGGTTTTTTTCCCTGTTGAAATACTCTTTGTACTTACAAAGTGGTTATCAGTATTTATTTTAAAGGTGCTAGGTCTAATTGTTTGTTATTAAATTGAAATGCTTATCTTGTGCTCCATTCAAGCACCAAACCTAATGCTTGTGAGTCTAATTCAGACTCATAGCGACCCTACAGGACAGAGTTGAACTGCCCCGTAGGGTTTCCAAGGCTGTAATCTTTACAGAAGCAGACTACATCATCTTTGTCCTGCAGAGAAAATGGGTTTACTCTGTGGGTTCGAACTCCTGACCTTTTGGTTCGCAGTCGAGCGCTTAACCACTGCACCACCAGGACTGCTTCCATTCAAGCACAGCACTGATTTTTTTTTTTTTTTTTTCCTGTAACAACCTGCTGTTAATGTGAAATAACTAATGTGAGACTTAAGGGTTTATTTGTAATCATAATATTGAGCCACTGAAATGTTCATTGTTGTGTGCTTTTGAGCAAAATGCCAACTAAAATTAAAGTAAAACCTTACCTACTATTTAACTGTTAGTATTATTTCCACCAGTTGTCTGTCAGTTTGTCATACTGTAGTGACTTGCGTATGTTGCTACGATGCTGAAAGCTATGCCACTGGAATTTCAAATACCAGCAGCGTCACCCATGGTGGACAGGTTTCAGTGGAGCTTCCAGATTAAGAAGAAAGGCCTGGCAATCTACTTTGGAAAATTAGCCAATGAAAGCCATATGGATCACAACAGACCACTGTCCAACTTGGTTGCTTTGGACATGTCATCAGGAAAGACCAATCACTGGAGGGGGACATCATGTTTGGTTAAGTAGAGGGCCAACAAGGATGACGGAGACCCTTGGTGAGATGGATTGGCACGGTAGCTGCAACAGTGGACTTGGACGTGCTGGCAATTTTGAGGATGAAGCAGGACCAGGCAGCGTTTTGTTCTTTTGTACATAAGGCCACGATGAGTTGGAGTCAACTTGATGACAACTAACAATTATTTTCTAAGAGTTTAAAATGCAGTTGTGTGTTTGAATCTGCTCTAATCTCTTAAGGCAGTACAGTGAAGTGAGTCTCTAAATTTAGTAACAGTATTGCCCTAAGGTAAGGTATTGTTTCAGAAAACTAAGCCATAATTAAACTCAGGCTGGGCAAGGAGTCAGTAGACCTGGATTCTTGTCCTGGCTTCAGTTACCAACAGGCTTACCTTCTCCAGAGCCTCCATTTTCCCATCGTAAAATGGTAGTTTACACACTTTTTCTTAATTCTTATGAAGATCAAATGATATGAAAACTAATACAGATTGAAGGTGGAATCGCCACAGTTGGCCTGTCCCACAGAAGTTCATAGTTATTTATTCCCAGGGGTGTACATCCCCCCACCTCATCCAGAATCCTGTGCTTTGATGTGTTTTGATACACTGACCCAATATTTATTGCCATTTTTAGGACTTAAGAAGGAAACAGTTAAAAACCTGCCAAGTCCATAAACCTTGTGAGTTGCTATTTGCTCACAGGCAGATAGTTTGATCCTGTTCCAGTTTTCTGGCACAACCTCACAATACTGTTAACTCCACATACAAATCCAAAACCAAGTCTACATCTTCATTCCAATTTTATCATCAGTATGAGAGATTTCAAGTTAAAGAGAGAGAATAATCTTTGTGGAAAGAGGCTTATTACAAAGGGATGAGTAAAGACAAAAATGGCAATTCTGTGAGAGAAAGAGATTGACCATCTTTTGGGTGGAGGGGCCAGTAGGCAAACTCTAGACCTCATAAACTGAACTGGACACAGAATATCTACCGTATACCCAGATGAACACATTTGATCAGTTTACACCAATCAGATGAAAATAAGTTATTTCAGCAAATACTACTCTTAGCTTTCTTTAAAGTTGAGATTAAGACACCTGCCAGTGCTTGAGATTTAGGTGCTCTTGAGTCTTAGAAGTATATTAATTTTTTTTCCAGCTGGGCCTCGATCTTACACCTATACGTATTTCCAGACAGAGGTCTATGTTGGACTTTGAACTCTATCACTTACTATACTGCAAACAGTCATTTGAAGTTTCCATAGTCCCGTCTATCTTCCTGGATGTCATCTGTTCAGTTGGAACCTGGGGAGCACGCTGATGATTATGGTAATTCTTTCCCTTTTCTGTCATTACTTAGAGCCAACTTTTCAGTTTCCTCAACACCTCATGTTACGTATGGTACGACAGCTTGTAAGTGTAAGTCCATAGGCATTGTACCTTTTAACCTAAGAAGAGTTAACAGTTTGCTTCATAGCGCTCTGGTGGCTGAAAGTTGGTATTTACTTTCCCCCAAAAGCAAAGCACCTCCTTCACATCTTATCAGAAACGCCAAGGCCTCATTTCTGGTACCCAAACATTTTTACCAGACACTGCCTCTTTTGTTTTCATAGCAACATTATTTAGGTGTAGGATAACTCTGGAAGCGATAATCATCATCTGAACTTGTGAAGACAGCCTCACTAAGCACTTTTGCTTCCATGGAGAGTGTCTGTTCACTCAGATCAGACAGGGGCTTCCCTTACTCCACAAGAACCAATCCACATCTGGGGGGGCTGCAGAGGCAGATCAGAGCAGCCCTGATACCAACCAGTAGTGTGGGGTGTATGGGGACAGTACAGCTTGGGCTGGGAAGAGCATGTCACCTCTGTGTAATATGCAACTGAGTCGTGAGGGCACTCTAATGTCCCAGTAACATTCTTACACAGAAACAAACCAATGAAATCCACTGCCATCTAGTCAATTCCAACTCCTAGTGACCTTATAGGACAGAGTAGAAGTGCCCCATAGGGTTCCCAAGGCGATAAATCTTTACAGAAGCAGACTGCTACATCTTTCTCCCACAGAGCAGCTGGTGGGTTCCAATCGCCTACCTTTTGGTTAGCACCCAAGTGCTTAACCACTGTGCCACTGGGGCTCCTTTACACAGCATGGAGGACTAGAAAATGCAGTATGAAAAGAGTTTGAAAAAATGACTCAAGAGCGTAGACTATTGTATGAACACCCTCTAAGGAAGCGGTCTTTATTTGCATTTTAGAAGAGTGAACACATAAGATGTAAAACATTGTGACAGGTTTGACACAATGCTCAGTCCCTTCTTAACCAACTGCCTGGGAAGAGTCAAAGAAAGCAGAGCAACGGAATGCAGATCTGGAAGTTACCTCTGATTTGCCTTAGTGAGTAAACCACATGGCCTAACTGGCAGCCATTCCCAAGAAGAGTCTTCACCTAAGGTAAACGCCAACTAAACAAAACGCCAAGCTGCATATTTGAAATTAAACGTGATGTTGTGTATACCAGCCTCCTGTGCAGAGAGGGAATTTTGGTCAGACCATGACAACAAAGGCAGATGACTGTATGGAATTAAAAGCACAGACCTCTGTGACAAGGAACATTTTACTGGCAACACTAACTGTATGATACAGACATTAACTGGAATAGTAGTTTATGTTTCTCTTCCTATCCCAAAAGAAGCGCAATAGATAGGAAACAGATGTGAAACAGGAGGATATCGTTTACCATGTTACTTCAGTGCAGCCTGTGGGAATGAATACATGGGCCAGAGTGAGGTGGGCACTCCGCTGTATTCCACAGGGTTCTGGATGCTGTGTGATGGTTATTTACAGAAGGGTTAGATAAGATAGTTAACTACTAAAGGTATACAAAAAAGGCCTGAGAAAATCTGGTTAAAATGTATAACCTTGTATTGCTACTGATGGGAGTAGTCATTTTCATATCTTTTAAAAGTAATAAAAAGATTCTGTTAAAAAATAGATTTATCCAGAAAGATGTTGATTTGAACTGTAAAAAGCAATATGGAATCATCATTTTCCCTTTGGACTAGCTTCACTGGCTTCAGTTTTAAGCTCCCTTTCTAATTTCAAGTCTATCCCTTTCTCAGGTGAGACCAGGGAATATGCTGGGTTCTTCTTAGGCTTCTATGTAGAAATCTTCACTAGAGAACATATAGGAAACACACTTGGTTTGGTTCTATGCTGTTCCAGTATTTTGGCCAGCTTACCCACTTCAAGAACAGCTTCAAGTTCCCCTGGCTGCTCCTTCAGGGACAGGATTAGCTGCCTTTGATTTAGCACGGAGGATCCTGCTCTTAACAAATTCAAATCAGATCCCTCAATAAGTAGAGTGAGGTTGTTTTAAACAATTAATAATTTTTAAGGCTAAGGCAACATCCATGGTCATTTGTATAACCTAATTTGAGGCAAACAGCTAACTGTAATCTAAAATAGATCCTGTACATTTCTCCTCTAACTTTAGCTTGGGGGAGAAGCATAGTGACAGTGTTCTAGAAACCCTGTACAAAGATGAAAATAAAGATCATCCATTTCTTTGGTGAAGTAAAGAAGTGTCTCACAAATTTTCATAAACCACACTCTACAAAGGCTGCTGCTGCTCTCATATATAAAAGCACCCTGACTGTGAAATAACTTTGTTATCATTCCTTGATAAAAATTAATCTACAAACCTGCGAGGATAGGAGTTTTTGTCTAAAGCTGGTAGTTAAAATGTGACCTGCAAGCCAATACAGTTAATGGAAGTGACGGTGCTCTCCTCCCCTTAGCCTGGAGATGGAGCCTGCCAGTCCCCAGCCCCTTCTCCCACAGGGAGAGTCACAGCCTGGCCTGGAGGCCCTGGCCCGGCACCTCTGCATAAGGAATGGGGCAGCAGCCACCTGCTCCACAGAGTGCATGAGCAGTGCAGTCCCTCTGGCCCATGGCGCCGGTGGACGCGGTGCTCACGGTGCAGCCAGGGATTGCTGCTTGTTGCAGCCTGGGGGCGGAAGGGTCTATTTCTCAGTGAGCGACAGCTGTAAGACTTGCTGGAGCTCTGCCTCCTCCTCCTGTAGCCGGAGCTCCCGCTCCTCCAGCTCCTTGGCAGAGAGCTCCATGGCCAGCTGCAAGTCACTATCGAAACGGCTGGTCTCGCTTGGGGTGCCAGGGCACAGGCCTTCCGAGCTGGTGAGGAGGCTCTCCTGGATGGCCCTGGGTTGGAAAACGAGGAAAAGAGAGATTCATCACCACAGCAGCAGCACCAACTACATTTCTTAACTGCTTACAAAGCACTATAGATGCGTAATGTCTTTTAATCCCACGTAACTCAGGGGCTGTTCGTGCTGTATGCAGCTGGGAAACCCAAGGCTCAGAGAGGTTAAGGAAACTGCCCTCAAGATCAGTCAGCTACTAAGTGATGAAGCTGGGAAATGAATTTGGAGTTATTTTAAAGCAAAACCCAGGCTCCCATATATGCCTAAAGTATTCTTTGTAAAATGAATCTTTCTAGTTTTTCCCTCTAAAAAAAAAGAGATATTCTGTTCATCTCTGTAGCTCTTCCCTAAAGTGTCATCACCCTTAAAACTGTATAAACTTCCTACTGAGGGCTCCTAGACCCTATGTGACTTTACATTCTTTGTAAAAGATCAAACCAGTCAGTACCCAGTGCCTTGCTGCAGTGACACTGACAGATAAAAAAACATCTCCAACTCATGGCGACCCCATGTGTGTCGGAGTGTATGTGCTCCATGGGGTTTTCAATGACTGATTTTTCAAAAGTAGATCACCATGACTTTCTCCCAAGGTGCCTGTGGGTGGACTCAAACTGCCAACCTTTCGGTTAGCAGCCGAGCGGATTTACCATTTGCACCACCCAGGGATTCCCTGACAGACAGAATTCAGCAGTTCTGTCACCCCTTCCTGGAAACTTCACTATCAAGCATTTATAGCTATTTTAATGAGAAAAGCCACAAGAGGAGGTGGAGAGCTAAAACATGCTCCAGTGTCTACTGCCAGGCACGGTCTGTGCACTAAGTGCTTGCCTCAACCTTGGTTTAATCTTTAGGAGTCAAGTCAATCACCTCTCATACTGGGCATCATAGGCATGTGTCTGGCTGATCCCTCCATTTGAAGCTGGTCCTGAGACTTCCTAGGAAAAACAAATGTGATAGACATGAATACCTCTCAGAAGGAACAGGTATCATACTGACATAGAACTGAAAGCAACAGAACAAAATTAAAAATATTTACACATTAAATATCTCTAAAACCACACCTAAATGTCAGGTAGTATATAGTACACTACCCTGATTAACAGCCATGACCTTTTCATGTTGTTATTAGGTGCCATTGAGCCGGTTCCAACTCATAGTGACTCCAGGTACAACAGAACAAAACACTGCCCAGTCCAGCGCCATCCTCACAATCATTGTTATATTTGAGCCCATTGTTGCAGCCACTGTGTCAATCCATCTCATTGGTGGTCTTTCTGTTTTTCACTCACCCTCTAATTTACCAAGCATGATGTCCTTCTCCAGGGACTGGTCCCTCTTGATAACATGTCCAAAGTATGTGAGACAAAGTCTCGCCATCCTTGCTTCTAAAGAGCACTCTGGCTGTACTCTTCCAAGACAGATTTGTTCGCTCTTCTGGTAGTCCATGGTATATTCAGTATTCTTCGCCAACACTACCGTTCAAAGGCATCAATTCTTCTTTGGTCTTCCTTATTCATTGTTCAGCTTTTGCATGCATATGAGACAACTGAAAATACCATGGCTTGGGTCAGGCATAGTCCTCAAAATGACATCTTTGCTTCATAACACTTTAAAGAGGTCTTTTGCAGCAGATTTGCCCAATGCAACATGTCGTTTGATTTCTTGACTGCTGCTTCCATGGGCATTGACTGTGGATCCAAGTAAAATGAAATCTTTGACAACTTAAGTCTTTTCTCCATTTATCATGATGTTGCTTATTGGTCTAGTTGTGAGGATTTTTGGTTTCTTTTTTTTTATGTTGAGGTGTAATCCATACTGAAGGCTATAGTCTTTGATCTTCATCAGTAAGTGCTTTAAGTCCTCTTCACTTTAAGCAAGCAAGGTTGTGTCATCTGCATATCACAGGTTGTTAATGACCCTTCCTCCATTCCTGATGTCATGTTCTTCATATAGCTCAGTGTCTCGAATTACTCGCTCAGCATACAGATTGAATAAGTATGGTGAAAGGATACAAGCCTGACACTCACCTTTCCTGATTTTAAACTATGCAGTATCCTTTTGTTCTGTTCGAATGACTGCCTCTTGGTCTATGTACAGGTTCCTCATGCGCACAATTAAGTGTTCTGCAATTCCCATTCTCTGCAATGTTATCCATAATTTGTTATGATCCACATAGTTGAATGCCTTTGCATACTCAATAAAACACAGGTAAACATCTTTCTGGTATCCTCTGCTTTCAGCCAAGATCGTCTGACATCAGCAACGATATCCTTCGTTCCACTTCCTTTTCTGAATCTGGCTTGAATTTCTGGCAGTTCCCTGTCGATGTATTGCTGCAACTGTTTTCGAATGATCTTCAGCAAACTTTTACTTGCATGTGACATTAATGATATTGTTTGATAATTTCCACATTCAGTTGGATCACCTTTCCTTGGAATCAGGTTGGCCAGGTAGCTGTCTTCCAAATTTCTTGGCATAGACAAGTGAGCACTTCCAGCACTGCATCTGTTTGTTGAAACATCTCAGTTGGTATTCCATCAATTCTTGGAGCCTTGTTTTTTGCCAATGCCTTTAGTAGAGCCTGGACTTCTTCAGTACCATTGGTTATTGATCATACATTACT
>NW_004443997.1:3019016-3024044 GCF_000243295.1 Trichechus manatus latirostris
AGTAAATAATGAGCCAGGGTTCAAGTTTCATGAGTCTACAACAATCCAAAATGAAAATTCCTCGTGAGTATTATCTGTTATACATGGTATTATGCATACTAGTCCGGGCCTGAAAACATTTATGTATCAGAGGATCTTGCTGTCAACTATCTGCCTCAAATAACTATCTAATTTGAAGTTTGACTTAAATAAGGTTTGACATTAAAACAATGAATATATCATATTTTTATGCCTTTTTACATCTATCAGGACTGCCTATAAATAGAACTGATGGTTGGTGTTTCCTAATTTTGATATGCAAATCCCCAACCTGAACCAAGAATCATGACACTTCTTTACATCAGACTGCAGAATAATTCTGACCTCCTCCTCCTTGTCTATTATATATTACTCTGTGTCTCAAGTGCTGCAATTCCCTGAAGCATATTCTATCACCCACAATAATGAGCAGAACCTACAAGTGTTCCTGTGGTTCATTTAACGGTACCTATTTTGACAGGAAATCCCGGTGGGAATTCCAGCTTGATGAAATCTCTCAGTCTTGCAAAATGAGCGCTTGTTCTGGCCATCAGGTCAATGATGGGAATGACCTGCTCCTCGAGAGACAGAGGAAACTCTTCACACATCCACAGCGTTGCTTTAAACCTGCAGGATTTAGCAGAGAAAAGATGAAGACCATCTCTACCAGACGGGGAAAGCAGACTACTATATGCAGTAGGCTAGTCGCCACCAGGAGCCCTGGTAGTGCAGCGGTTGAGCACTTGGCTGCAACTGAAAGGTCATCGGTTTGAATCCACCCAGCAGCTCTGCGGTAGAAAGACCTGGCAATCTGCTCCCATAACAATTACAGCCTAGGAAATCCTATGGGGCAGTTCTGCTCTGTCACATGGGGTCTCTATGAATCAGAATCGACTTGATAGCACCCAGCAACAACAACAGTCACCACTAGCCTCCTGACTCCACAGTCTTTCCAGTTATCTCTGAATTCTATGAAGGGTTGAGAACTATAGGAATTCAGATCACTATAAAATCTGACAATCAGAGGAAATGGCCTGATTACTGCCACCCACTGTAACCGACTTAAATGTCAGGAAGTATGAAGAAATAAGATGGCCAGTGGAAACCATTTCATTTGATCAGTGGAAGCTTGTTGGCAGTAAAAGAAGGAATTCTTAACATTCAAACTATGTACTGTCTGGAAAGGGCTCCTAAGGTGGGCAATCTACTGTTAGCTTCCTTCAGATAAAGTGGTTTAAAATTTGTTCTTAAAGGAAGGGGGCAAGGAATAACTGAACATGACAATTAAACAGCACAACTTCCAGCCACAGAATCTCTTACTTTTGTGTTCTAATCGTCAGCTCTTTAGGCCTTCCAATGTCCCTATCTTTCAGATCAAACTCTTCACTGAAGTACTCCTCAGGCGTGATGGCTGTGGGGTTGTTTGCAGTGGCACATTCTGTGGTGAGGTCCTGCCAAGCCAAAACCCAGAGAAATTAGAAATGCCAAAGTATGCTCCCAAGTGAGGGCCTGTGGCACTCAGTCTCTGAGGTGGACTTGTGAGCCAGCTACAGGTCAGGAAGTTCTAGTCATTAACTTTATTAAGTTACTGCATTGCACAAGAAAATCTACAATGGTGTTACCAAATTCCATGGCAAGTCTAATGGATTTCTCCCTTTTAAAATTAGGAACTAAATATTTCTGCACTCTTCTTTGCATCCTGATTATAGAAAAGAAAAGAAAAAAAGGCAGAAATATTTGAAAGTACATAAGATTTGGGGCTTAAGTTCCAGCTCTGTCATTCTCAAGCTTGTGACACTGGAACGGTAATTTCATTTCTCTGACCCTCGGTGAATTCCAGTGTACCAATTTCATATAGTTAGTGTGAGGATCAAGTAAGATAATGTTTGTTAAAGTGCTCTGTAAAATATAAAGTCCTGTATATTTCTCGGAGCCCTGGTGGTGCAGTGGTTAAGAGCTCGGCTGCTAACCAAAAGGTTGGCAGTTCGAATCCACCAGCCGCTCCTTGGAAACCCTATGGGGAAGTTCTACTTTGTCCTGTAGGGTCGCTATGAGTCAGAATTGACTTGATGGGAACAGGTTTGGTTTGGTTTGGTATACTTCTTAATCCTGAAGACCTGCTTCTGAAAGTTCACAGCCTTGAAAACTCTATGGAGCAGTTCTATTCTGCACACGTGGGGTCACCGTGAGTCAGAATCAACTCAATGGCAAACAACAACAACATACTTTTTAAGTTCCATTGTTATAGAGAAGCCCTAGTTTATAATGAATAAGAGAGGAAGCATCTGATTTCCATAATCACCACCCCTCCTCTGAAATGTTTATTTTTAAAGACTTGCCTAATTCCCTTCCAAAAGAGTATCTCAAATTCTAGCTTAGGAGTACTCTTTAACCTTTTCAAATAGAATGGCCTGCACGTGATTCAATAAATGCTATCACAAGCACAAATAAGTCCTTTCCTTTCATAAGACTGCTGAAAGCCTGTGGCTTAAACTTACCCCTTGAGCACCAAACTGGTGTTCCACAGTCCCCAGCAGAGATTCCAATGGATTCCTGTCCGCTACAGAGGGGGAAAAAAGGTCAGTTTCTAATAGTATACCTTATTGTGGCTATAGAAAAAGATGCTCAGCATATTTTAAAGTTTTTGATCCCAGGAATCTGCATTAGGCAATGCTGAAGTAAAGTTCTTCGCTTGTGAACAGGCTAAGATCATCCACAAACAACCATAAGCTAATTCATCCTTCATAGGACACTTTTTATTAGGACTTCTAAACTAGATGGACAACAGATAGGAGAATTAAAGCAGAATAGTGGAAAGAGTGTGGATTTAGGAGGCAGCCATATCTGATTCCAGTCCCACCTTGACTATTCACTCTCAGTGTGTCCAATGACAGATACTGAGACCTTGGTTTCCTCATCTGTCAAACTGGAGTAATGGTAATAGTAGTGGTACTGGTGGTAGCTACCAATCACTGCATGCCGACCTCTCTATTGGAGAGGTTTACAGGGAGTAATGCATCTAATACTCCCGACAACTCTAAGGAAGGTCTAATATCACCTCCAGTCCACTGCTAAGGAAACTGAGGGTAGTTAACTTCACCAAGCCATTGGCGGAGCTGGGATATGGCAGCGTTTTGACTTACAGCCCCAAGTTCTGTTCAAATCTTTCATCATGATATTTTGGACTAAGTCACTCATTCCAATGGTAAACATTCTCCAATTTCCCTATCTACTTTTTCGGCCAAATCCAACAATTGTTCTTCATAAAACATAAACAAGCCTTCGTGAATGGCTTTAATTACAGCAGAAGCCAACTATGGGGAAACACCTTCAAAAATGAGTCAAACTAAGGAAATTTTTATAAAAAGGAAGTTAGGGTTAGGATTAGTGCTTCCTGATCACAGTAACCCAAAACAGAGCCAATGAAGGCCCTCTCCAGGCTAAAAGAAGGAGGGAGCATTACCTTTATATCTCTTTTTTTCTTCCTCGGTCAGATGTTCTGTCCGTATTTTAGTTATCACACTCACATTATTTACTGTGTAAACCTTGAGAGATGTGTGCAAAAGAAAACAGTGACACAGGGAATCAAAACTCAAAAAATAAGCATAGCAAGAGCAAAAATGCTGAAGCAAAAATAAAATAATAATCCACAAAATAAAAATGAGAAATGGTTAACAATCATTAGGATTCTTCAGAGAAAATATGCAAATTATCAGCTAAGAAATGCATCAGCAGTTACTTTCCACATTTGACAGTTTTAAATAACTGAGGAGTTAACAGCGTCAGGCTGCATCTTCCTACTCGCCCTCCTCGCTGCTGAACAATCTCAAACCAATGTCCTGCAATTTAGGTTTCCCAATGGGTTTCTGTTGTCCTAAGGTTCCCAAACCTGCATCATGTACTTCTACTGATTGGTGGTAATCTTATACGGACTTAAACAGCCATCTGCTGGAGAGAAGGAAAAAGGAAGGAATACAAGGTTTTCCACACCTGAAAGGTTTACAGAAAACCAGCAAATCACTATTTAAAAGGAATTCTGTATAGTGACCAAAATTTTTTTTTTTTATTTTAACTGCCAGAGTAAATGTGCTGTTACCCAGGTTGACTGGTGAACATGGTGGTCTGGGAAGCCAACACAGTGGTTAACAGGGAACTCACTCTCTATGCCATTTGTGGATTCTTGACGTGAGAGATTCAGAAAACACACTCAGCACAAGTATATCTGCTTCTAAATGTGTCTTGCTGAGCATGGTGTAAGCTTTCTAAGTGCTCACTCAGAGGCCACAAGAGGGCCACCAGCCCCTCTGCACTGCTGGCTAAGGAAAGGCCAAGACACAGAGCTTCCCAGCTGACAAAATGCCAGATGACTCAAATGACTGTCGTCTCCACTATTAAAAACCATTTTCTAAATTCCCTGATGTCATGTAAATGGGCTATAAGCCTACTGGCTACCATCAGAGACATAAAAGCTACGTTAGGATATTTTTAAAAATCACTCAGGTGATAAAAACCGATGGACAAGTATGCTAAGTCTAGTTCTTTTTCTCTCTCTTTTCTTTTTTTTAAGAATTAAATGAATCATTAGCTTGTCATTCCTACCAGGACAACTGGTACCTATACTCTTTTCTCTACAATACTGTTTTTCTTTGGCATAACTAGAGACCTCCTCAGGACATGCCATCACATTTCTGAAAGTCCAATAAGATAAAAATTCAAGTGAGAGACACATTAGACAATACGTATTCCCCCAGAGCATCTTCATGGCACAGGTGCATGAAAAAATCTGAACAGACTCCTCGTTTGCATAGAAGCTAAATAGCTATAGTAAATCTTATTTTAAGAGTTTCCTTTTACCTTTGCTTCGTAACCATTAACAACTTCTGCTTTATCTGTCCTCCAGCCCCAGAATCCGGATTTAGTTCTGATAAAAAGTGAACACCACAAATTTCTACATGTACAATATGTATGCCATTCAGATTTATCCCTGCAGCCGTTACAGTTTTTTTTTTT
>NW_004443997.1:3024556-3026490 GCF_000243295.1 Trichechus manatus latirostris
AGGGCCTTTGAGTCCGGCTCCGTTGAACTAGTGTTAAAGTGAACCAGCATTCCAGCAGCAGCTGCAGCTCTGGGACAGTGCCCGAAAGCCCAGCTATTTTAACTCAACATACTTCTGAAAAAATGCATTTAGGAACTGAGAGCAGCCAAGAGGCTTGGATTGTTTTTCACAAAGCAGCTCGCCCTGGGAAATGCTACCACGCACGTGGGCGCCCTGACCAGCCCAGCCCCTTTGTCTAGGACATCACATCCTAGCTCCACTGTGACTGCTGCCCTTGACCCTGCTGCCGGCAACCGCCTGCCTTCTGCTCTGACCCCCGAGTGGGGCGGGAAGTCATGCAGGAAGCTCAGGAATGGTGGCAGGTTAGCCAAGTCGCAAAGAACACACGTGGTTATTGGCATTTTGTGTTTCCAAACAGTTTGCTTTTCTTCTAATGGAATTTTGTAAATAAAATTAGGCCAGATGGAGTATTACGAGTTTCATGTGTATTATAAACCATCAGATAAAGGAGAGACTAGAACTTTAATTTTCCTACTGTTGTTGGCTGGGTGCGGTCGAGTCAATTCTGACTCACAGCAACCCCACGTGACAGAGTAGTGCCCCATAGGGTTTTCTAGGCTGCAGTCTTCACGGAAGCAGATCACCAGGTCTTTCTCCCACAGAGCCACTGGGTGAGTTCAAACCATCAACCTTTTCAGTTAACAGCCGAGCACTTAACCTCTGAGCCACCAGGGCTCCTTAATAGTTGTCTACACACAAGCTTTGGATAATGTTTAAGCATTACTTTTCTTACTTAAAAATTTATTTTATTAAAAACAAAAAAAAAAGTTGTCACAATTAAAAACCCACTGCCGTCGAGTCGATTCCAACTCATAGCGACCCTATAGGGTAGAGTAGAGCTGCCCCATAGAATTTCTAAGGAACGCCTGGTGGATTCGAACTGCTGACCTTTTTGGTTAGCAGCTGTAGTTCTTAACCACTGTGCCACCAGGGTTTCCTGTCTACAATTAGTGCAGCATAATCCATGGAGGCAAAGCGACAATCCTAAAAGGATTGCTCCAGATGCTAGCTACCTCCAACATATATTTCAGAAACAAAATAACAATGTTGGGGGAGCTTTGGGGGCCACACCTGACTCAGAAATAAACCAGAGTCCCCTTTCAGTCATTGATAATTGAAATATTTCTTTTAGTTAACTAATTACATCCTCAACTCCTTGTCTTCCACTTAACTCACTTGATATCTTGGCATGGGGAACAACTGCTTTCTGGCACATAGTCTTCTGAGGACCAAAGGATGACTCAGTCAGCCCCTACTGTATGCTGAGTGAGTCCACCCTCATGTATGCTGAGAAAATGGAGCTTCACCTTTCTCCCTCACTCACGCACATCCACTCTACCAGCAATCCTGGTGATGCCAGTTCCCTTTCCATTTCCTGTTATAAACTCAATGTCTACACCCTATTTTAAAACCAAGATTCTAATAACCCCTTGGTCCCTCTTTTGCTATTTTCAGCTCTGCCTGTCTCCACTGGGACCACCACCAACAAAGGCCACTTCACAGATGCAGTGTCTCAGACGCTGCTACACAATTCGGAGAAAGGCTCTGAGGGTGGCGGGAAATGTTTCATTTGAGGCAGACAGGGCAAAATCTTCCAGGGAAGAAAAAACCCAAACTACAACCAGAGGGTAAATACTGGCAGGCCCAAAATTCATGGCAAGAGGGTATTAGTCTGCAAGCATCAAGCTCCAAATAACAGATCAGACAAAAAAAAAAATAAATGGGTAAAAATAACTACCACAACATGGGAGAGAGCCACACCATCCAAATTCGATCAAATGAACACTTATACCTCCAGCAAGAAGTAGGTGCATATACTTTTTGTACCAGCAAACCTCACAGTCAAGAGTGGCTCAGTAAAGGAGAATGAATAA
>NW_004443997.1:3027881-3029497 GCF_000243295.1 Trichechus manatus latirostris
TTTTTCTTCCGCTAAAAACAGACACCCTAATCCACAAGTCAATCTAAATTAGAAGAAAAAGGGCATTCAAGAAGTTTGATGTTGGACCAAATGGAAAACTCCCGGTTTTATTAGCTATTTTATATTGGAAACAAAAAAGACAAGAACAATAAAAACAGAGGACAGTATATTCATCAAGAGAAAAGAAAACCTAAATCCAGGATAATACTGTCCAGTTTAGTGCAGGTTAGGCTACTGTGGTTTACAGAGAGCTGGATGTGACATCCTAGGCAAATACTCGGGGCTCTTGTGGACTCCCTTGGTGTGGTGTGTCCTGTGGCAGAAACATTTAGGGTAATAGCTTGTGAGAAATACTTTTGATGACCCCTCCACCTCCACTTCCCTTACACTCGAAGGCCCTCACACCCCGTGTGACCCAGGGGCAGATGACAAGTGACAGTGTCCTCATCCAGTTAACCAAAGCATAGGCCTCTCCAGAGAATTCTTCTGGTAGAGTCTGGAATCGAAGTGGAACCCCTCCAGACTCTCAACTACTGGGCCCCAGAGGTGGAAAAAAGTATATGATGCTATTTTTATATATAGTGTGAATATGTCTGACTAATATTAGTTCAACCAAATTCAATACTGAGTCAGTTCTAGGTTCCAGAGATTCAAAGCACCACGGTTTGAGACTAGAGAGTGTTGTGGATCCTCAAACATCAAAACAAGAATAAGATTTGTGTAAACTCCATTAGAAAGGGCCCGTAAAAGTGTAAGAAGACATTTCTCAAAAAAACTTAACGAATGTGCTACAAAAATGATATACAATGCAGGGTGTCAGCTATGGTTTCTACTTGGTTAGAATACAGATTAACCTTAAAACCCACCAGTGTTGTGCAAATTAGAAACATCTCAATCTATCCATAATTTCCAATTATTATATACATGCCACTAAAGATGGCAAAGAGCCCTGGTGGCACAGTGGTTAAGAGCTTGGCTACTAACCAAAAGTCAGCATTTCAAACCCACCAGCCACTCTGCAGGATAAAGATATGGCAGTCGGCTTCTGTAAAGATTACAGCCTTGGAAACCCTATGGGACAGTTCGACTCTGTCCTATAGTGTCATTATAAGTCAGAATTGACTCAATGGCACACAACAACAAAGATGGCAGTACAGGGATTAGACATCAAAATATAAAGCCTACATTCGTACCTTTCAAATGCAATATTTTTAGTATCGAGGCTGGTGTTGATGACTGGGCTGGTGAGCCGCCTCTCAACTTCCCTGCTTTTTGGCTTCATCAAGTCTAGAGTGAGGCGCTCCATCTCCTGAGAGAGGTCAAAGTGTTCAGTCATGACCACTTTGTCATCGTGGTTGACTTCCATCAGCTCCGCCCAGTTGTCTGTGAATAGAAACAAGGGCATAACTAAGCGCAATGCAAAGAAGATGCAAAAGCAAAGAAGCCTTCTATGTTAAAATGCATCATCTTTCAATTTTTTCCTCCCAGGTGCTATCTGATAAAACCTGAAGAGTACTGATTATCGATTACCTACTTGCACAGGGATTATCTGGCCTGCTTTTCTTGAATTAGGAGGCTTCTGGGCCATCGCCCCCAAAGATACAGACTTTTAAAAA
>NW_004443997.1:3029901-3039067 GCF_000243295.1 Trichechus manatus latirostris
ACCTTCTCCCTTAAATATAAAACTACGCCTCCCTCTTATCCAGCTCATGTTTTCAAATCCCAGTAATGTGATATCGACACGCAGTTTGGCACCACTTTTCCAGATGCGGCAGACATCATTCGGGCATATCCTGGAAACCAAGGGCACTGGAGGAGAGAAGTGTATGAATGAGAAACCTGAGGGCCACGGCAGCACACCCAGGCCCAGGAAATCAGAATTCAGGCTTTAATACAAGGATGGGAGTGGCAAGATGGTGACCATCATAGACAACTGGACATCTTGGCTCCCATACTTACTACATAGGATGTCACTGTAGGAAAATAAAAATGCACCTTCTGCTCTGTAGCTCTTTACAAAAGGACAGATGTATGTCTTGCCCAGAGAAAACTCTAAATGAATTTCCCAAGAGTATTCTCAATCCTGACATGAAACCCACCAGGTGGACTACAGAGTGTGTCCATCTGGTCTTTCTCATTCACATATGCTACTCTTACCATATGGCTGCGGCCTACATATTGTCATACTGTCATCCAAAATATCAAATGTCTAAAATATACTGCTTTTTAACAGAACCTGAAATAAGAGTGATTGTTTGCATTAGAAAAGAATCCATTAATTTCACAGAAGAATCTGAAGTTCTCTTCTTTTACAGACTTTTTACTTCACTTAAATCTTCCATTACAAATATGACTTCTTGCCTGAAACGGAAGTTTGGCAGTGAAAATGGCTGAAAACCTGGGAGTTAGGAGCTATGATTAACTGATCTACAAGACATAAAAGTAAAACATCTCTGAAATTGTAATGTCAGTCAATATGTCTTATGTAATATTTTGAGGAAGGGCATCCATTTTGCAAAAAAATAAGCTATTCCAATATTCACCTAATTTTCTTCCTTAGAATAGCAAGCTTAAAAGAAGCTGAACTACGTAAGAAAATCAGTAACCAAGTTATGGTAAAAACCACCTACTGAAATGTTAGCAATTTAAAGTGATATTATTTAAAAAGCAACAACAGGGACAAATGTCAACTATAAGTGACAAAAGAAAGAGACAAAGTTGTCCATACATTATATTTACAGATGCTTAGAGGAAAAGTCCTGTGCATGAGGGAAAAGACTAGAAGGAAAACAACCCAAAACATTAACAGTAGTTGTGCTGAGGTGAATCTAGGAGTGATTGTTTTTCCTAGATTTTTAAAAAAGACAAGTTACTTTTATAAAGAAAAAAGAATCCTATATTCAGGCTAAATAAATTTGGAAACAGTAAATTACAAGCCCCCAGCCACTTACCCCAGCTGGTGAATTCCCATTTCATCTGCACATAGAAATCTGGAGCCTGGAGGGCAGACAAAGATTTAAAATAATTTGCCCCTGCCACTGTTAACTAAACACAAATAAACACAGCAAGGGTTAACAGGACAAAAAAATAAGGGAGAATAGGAAAAATAATAAGAAAGGCGTAAAGTGCAAACCTATCAAAATAAATGATTATTTTATCTTTAGGCTGTTATTTTACGTTGAAATAAACTACGTCTAAACAGCTAAAGTTAATTGAAAGCAACAAGATTGGAACGTGATAAAAGTCAAACCTGCTTTAAGGGCTGGATCAGGTTCCTAACAATAACAGAAAGAGGGGCCTGGGAGGAGGGGCTTAAGGACAACCGCGCAATGCTGGTAACAGTCTATTCTGGGCAAAAGAAGGGAAAGTCGATTCTCATCTATTATATGGGGAACTTGACTGTCAAAGGCTTTGTGTTCAGGGAAGTGCTTTGTCGGACCACTCCTAGAAACCGAAAGAGGCTGCTAGACATCACTTCCCCAGGAAGCAGATTTTCCCCCCAATTAAGAGAAGACTGCCCCAACTCTCTTCTTAAGCTTTCACAACGTGGCTTACTGAAGGTTCGCAGCACCAGAGCAGCTCTGTTTAGAATTGTTGTCTTACCTACCATGGATGCTTTTGGAAGGTTCTTGGAGAACTACTTTAAAAAATTCAACAGTTACCATCTAAGAAAAAGAGAAAGGCTAGAAATTCCAGGTGTTTTTCTGTTTCCTCTCAGCCCCCAAGGGTTGGCCATGGTTTTCTACAGAAGCACAGACAGTAAAACCAGCCAGGATTCCAATGATGGACAAAGACAACCTCCAGGGAGGGGCCGATAAGAACAGCTGGCATATTTTATGATGAGACACTGTTGAAAGACAAAAACGTCAACAACTACCTCTAGCGCCACCAAGTACACAGGTCACTTCTGAGCTACCGATAATTTCAAGCAGTGAACACAATTCAGTGCAGTCCATTGGCACGCATCAATATGGTTCAAAAAAAAAAATCCTTTGCCCTGAATTTTTGCAAGGAAGGGTGACGCTGTGTTAAGTGGTTTTCTGCCAAATGGGCAAATGATGTTTTTAGTTCCTCCTGCAGTATGTTAGATAAGGAAACAATAAATCCATGTGATCTTTGCACACTCATAAACACAGAACTGTTTTAAAAACAATGCCCACAACTACTTCAGATTTCATGGGAGATTTCATTGTAGGGCAGAGGACTTGAATATATTAGGCAAACTTTAAGCTTAAGGGTCATCAGAATGTTTTTTTAAGAGTGCTCAAATAACTAGCAGTGATTGTCTTACATAATAGCAAAGGTGTTCCTTTTCTCAAAAGAGCTATTGATTTCCCTCAAGAAATATATTTTAAGTAAATTTGTAAAGCCAATTTATCAAATAAATAGTCAGAGCAATTTTGGGAAGCCCACTTCTGTGCTTAAATTGAGAATTCCAAAAAAACCCAAACCCATTTCCACCGAGTCAATTCCAACTATAGTGACCCTAGAGGACAGAGCAGAACTGCCCCATAGGGTTTCCAAGAAGCAGCTGGTGGATTCAAACTGCCAGCCTTTTGGTTAGCAGCTAAATGCTTAACCACTGCATTAGGAGACATGAAAACTGAATTACTAGGACTTTCTGGTTTCCTGCTTTCCTGGGAATACTGCTCATGGTTGACTGGTAAGATGGTTCTTTCAGGTAACAAAAATGACCTGAAGATTGGCAACCATCATCCAGAACACATCGGTGAGCCTTGAAGTCAATTTTAAAAAAGAAAGGCTGCTGAGTGACATGGAGCTCCTGCACTTTACTCCGTAAGACAGATGAACTGCTGAAACGCCAATACTGTGAATAAATTAAGGCCATGGATTAAAAGTCACAAAAAAATACTAATGGCTAGAAGTAAGAGAGGTGGCAAAGAGAAGATGCACACAAACCTCTGAGCCCCAACAGGCCCTGAAAACCCCTGTACAGTAACTGATGCTCATGCCCATTTTCTCAAGATGACCTATGCTCAGGGTGCTACTTTTACGAAAAAGCGCGCCTAGACAAATGCATTGTTTGATGTTCATTTTTCTTAAGCTATCATTTTTCAGAAGCCCTTAAAAGGGTAACCCCAGTGACCTGGAAACATAATTTGTGAACGATCTCATACATTCCAGGTTGGAGAGGCAAGGAATAATGCTATTTGGTATTCAACATATAGTATTCACCATGCATAAAACTCTTTAAGAAGTCACACAGGATGTCAAGCTGCTTCTGTAGCTACTACACCAGCACTTCATTCCAATTATGGCATGGCCACATTTTTACAGGTACCTCAAGAATCTTTCGGAGCAGCTCAGGAACGCCTTCGAGGGCCATGGATGTGTTGTGGTAGTCTCGGTGCTGAAGAACTGTGTATACCATCTCGGGATCACCGGTGCTCACAGCCTCATGTAAAACTGATAAAAAAGAGAAGATGAAATCACCAAGGAGTCTCATAATTTCTGACAAACTCCAAAGCCAATCTGAAAAGTATCTATACAGATCAAACACCAATATTCTTCTTCAAACAGGGAGAGAGGCTGTAGTCAAACCTTATCACTTATGACCATGACCTATCGCTACCTCTTAGCTGAGTAAGAAGAAAATAGAGCGAGCACTCAGTCTCTTGATCACAGCCCCTCAACTCATCCATTCTTGCCAAACCAAAAAAACCCATGGCCATTGAGTCGATTCCAACTCATGGCAATTCCATGTGTTACAGAGTAGAACTGCTCCATAGGGTTTTCTTGGCTGTGATCTTTATGGAAGCAGATCATCAGGACCTTCTGTGGTGCCACTGGGTGGGTATGAACCACCAACCTTTAGGTTAGTAGTCAAGCACAAGCTGTTTGTGCCACCCAGGGACCTTCCTATTCTTGCTACTTGTTCTGAAATCTTGACATTTTAAGAGAGCTGGCTTTAACAACCATGGTTACACGTAGATCTGGCAGGCAGGACTTGTGCTTGTGAGCATCCTTGCTCAGTCAACACAAAATTGAAAAAAAAAAAGAAAAAGTGAATTGCTAGGATTTTGCTAGAATAAGCTACTTCTAGCCATAATTTATTTTTTATTTTGCTTCTCTTAATGGAGTCACTGGAGTTACCATCATATTCCTCAGGGGGCAAGTGGCCTCCAGACCCATGTACACTGGAGAGGGTTTATGCTGAGAGCTGCTTTCTAGACAAGGAATCACCTTCTACCAAGGGCTTTTGGCCCAAGACACAATCCTGGTGTTGTACTCTAGATCAGCAGCAGCATCTGCGGCACTCATCCCCCTACCTCCTACTCCCAAGAGAGGAAAAGTCTTAAGGTAAAGATGACTCTGAGGAAAATTAGGATTGAGCCTTGCCTTCCTTCAGAAAGGGAAACCAATATGAAACGCTTTAAATTATTTTCCAAGTACACTTGCCTGTCCATCCCTGGCGATTTTCTTTTGTAACATCTGCTTTATGTCGAAGCAAGACTCTAGCAGATTCCAAATGTCCCAAAGACACAGCAAGATGCAATAAGGTTCGACCTCGTGGATCCAGAGCCTCCACATTCTGTGAAGTAAACATTAGCATTTTAGTATAAACCTGTTAGTGGATATATTATATAGAAATGTGGAAATGTATTTGGAAGATAATATTAAGTATAAAAGACAGAAAATATTATTTACACACTAACTGCAGCAACATATGTAAAAATGTATGCTTACACGTGGACAAGTTTGAAATATTAATTTGGGGGCTATACATAAAGTTTGTAGTTCCTGAGTTCTTTTTTCTAGAAAGTTAACAGCCTGCAAGGTATGCAGTCACTGTTATGGATTGAATTGTGTTCCCTAAAAATGTGTGTCAACTTGGCTAGGCCACGATTTCTGGTATTGTGGGGTTGTCCTCCATTTTGTGATCTAACTATCCTATGTGTTGTAAATCCTAACCTCTATGACGTCTTAGTCATCTAGTGCTGCTATAACAGAAATACCACAAGTGGATGGCTTTAACAAAGAGAAGTTTATTTCCTCACAGTGAAGTAGGCTAAAAGTCCAAATTCAGGGTGTCAGCTCCAGGGGAAGGCTTTCTCTCTCTGTCGGCCTTCTTCTCATCAGTGCTCCCCTGGACTAGGAGCTTCTCTGTGCAGGGACCCTGGGTCCAAGGGACACGCTCTGCTCCTGGCACTGCTTTCTTGGTGGTATGAGGTCCCCTGTCTCTCTGCTCACTTCTTTTATATCTCAAGAGATTGCTCCAGGACACAGTCCAATCTTGTAGATTGAGTCCTGCCTTACTAACACAACTGCCACCCATCCTCCCTCATTAACATCATAGAGGCAGGATTTACAACATATAGGAAAATCACACAATACCAGGAATCATGGCCCAGCCAAATTCACACACACATTTTTTGGGGGACATAACTCAATCCATGACAGACGTTAATGGAGGAGCCCTGGTGGCACAGTGGTTAAATGCTTGGCTGCGAACTGCACGATCGGCAGTTCAAACTCACCAGCTGCTCCCTGGAAGAAAGATGTAGCGATCTGCTGCCATAAAGATTTCAGCCCAGGAAACCCTATGGGACAGTTCCACTCTGTCCTATAGGGTCGCTATGAGTTGGAATTGACTTGATGGCAATGGGGGGAATGACGTTAACGAGGCAGGATTAGAGGCAGTTATGTTAATGAGGCAGGACACAATCTACAGGATTAGGTTGTACCTTGAGTCAATCTCAAAAGGAGAGGAGAGGGACCGCCTACTACCAAGAAAGAAGAGCTGGGAGCAGAGCATGTCCTTTGGACTTGGGGTCCCTGCACTGAGAAACTCCTAACCCAGGGGAAGACTGATAACAAAGACCTTCCCCCAGAGCTGACAGAGAGAAATCTTCCCCTGGAGCTGGTGCTCTACATTCAGACTTCTAGTCAGAAAATAAATTTCTGTTTGTTAAAGCCATCCACTTGTGGTATTTCTGTTATAGCAGCACCAGATAACTAAGACAGTTACCTTGCAGAAAGCAATTTGACCTTTGTTCTTGGCTTGGTCAAGCCAGACCAACACCTGAGGCTAATAAACCAGGATGACCAGACCAAGAGGGACCACCTGGGGGCCCGATGCTGATTAAGCCTCAGGAGGCCTGATGTAATCTACCATAGCTACGTGGTGAGGCCAAGAAGAGCACTAAGCCCTGAGTCTCGAATGGCACTTCCTAGTTGGTGACCATACACGGGAGAGGGTGGTGTGTCCCTCTTTGGGGCACGGAAGCTCTGCGCTGTGACCACTCCCCCCAGACCTCACCTTATGCATCTCTTCATTTGTATCCTTTTTGGTTGTAATAAATGCGTAGCCATAAGCATAGTATACTGTCCGTAAATTCTGTGAGTCTTTCCAGCGAATTAACGAACCCACAGGCACAGTGAGAGCCAGTAGGGGCTGGCATCTGCCTGTTTGGCATTTGAAAGAAGATGTCCTTCTAACATGTGAGCTCTGACCCAGCTCTGGCTGGTTAGGGTCAGAGAGAGTGTACTGCATGAGCAGCTGCTCATAAGGGTGGCGAAGTGGGAAGATGAGGGCTAGATGATCCTCACACTTTGGAAACTGGATTCATGCTGACCCCAACCACACAGTTAGCAACGAAGGTGGGATTTGCCCACTGTGCCCCTTGTTCAGTGCAGGAGATAATATCAAATAGAAAAAATAGAAAATAGTAGTAACACACTAACTGCAGCAACATATGTAAAAATGTATGCTTGTGTGTGGACTATAAATAAAGTTTATAGTTACTGAGTTCCTTTTTCTGTAAAGTTAAGTACCTAATAAATAAATGTGAGCTATGGGCCTCAGATCATTAAACACAACCAGAAGAGTAACCTGAAGCTCTCAACAACAGTTAAATTATGTCTAAATAAGGCCAGGGGCTTTCATGAAATGCAATCACCCGATGACACGGAACGTGGGGAATTTCTCAAGCACACATCAGTCCTACATAGGAACAGCAGGACTGTAACCAAAACAAAGTACAGAAGATAATTCGAGTCAGAATAAAATTACATTTTCTAGCTGGATTCCCACCAAAACACCATTCTTATTATTGTGTATTGAGTTCCAAGTGCCCTGAAGTAGCACATAAATCCTGTAGCATCTGCAGTCCTTCAGCAGGACCCGTGCCAGGCAGAGATGTGGACGTCATTAAAGATCAGTGTAAGAACACACACACATCATTATTCTGGTCCGTTTCCCCTCATGAGGAATTTCTTCCTCATGCTAGACATACATATTTGGCTTTTATCTCTTCATTCCTATTCTGACCCTCCTTTAAGTACTTGCATTTGGTCTCCAGGGCCAGCAGCAGTTTCTCCGGTGTGAGCTACATCTGTGTGACGGGGCACCTCCTTCAAAAGAGGGCTCTGAAAGGGCTTCCAACTACACAATAAACTGCCACGGGACTTTCTGCAACAGAGAAACTCTTTTACTGCTGTAGTACTTCTCAGCAGACTGCTGTTGTCCACACACTAACTGCAATCTCCAAAGATAACCTGAGCATGCTGCTCCCGGAGCCACAGGGACGGAAGGTGAAGCGGGATGGCAGGGAAACAACTACAGCCCAGCAACTATTGAATCTCCCTGTTTTGTGAAAACTATATCAGGGTTATTGTGCAGTGAAGATAAGAGCTGTTACCAAGGTATAATAGAAGTGGTTGAAGACATTCTGCTAACTGAACCCGGCCCACCTGGACCAATCCCAGGCCTCGAGGACCTCCTAGGTGCTGAAATCTCATAGTGTCTCCTGGAACATGGTCCACACCACCTCCTATGAGTCCCAGTTTTCACAAGGGTATCGCTGTCTATCTCACTAAAAAGATTGAGAATTCCAAAGGGTAGGGTCCAAGTTTTATATTGCTAACTTCTACATCCTAGTAGCCATCTGGGTGGCATAAACAGCTAGACTACTAACCTAAAGGTGGGCGGTTCAAAACCACCCAGTGGCACCACAGAAGAAAAGGCCTGGTGATCTGCTTCTGTAAAGATTACAGCCAAGAAAACCCTATGGAGCAGTTCTACTGTGTAACACATGGGGTGTTGCCCTAAGTCAGAATCGACCGGATGGCACAAGACAACAATTACCCTGATACCAAAACCAGACAAAGATACTACAAGACAAGAAAACTAGAGCCAATGTCTCTTAGGAATATAGATTTTAAAAAATTTTATACAAAATTCTAGCCAAAATAAAAGAGTGCAACAAAACACTAGAAAACCAAATTCAGCAACATAGAAAAGGGATTATATATATCATAACCAAGTGGGATTTATACCAGGAATACAAGGTGGGTTTAACATCAGAAAATCAATTAATATAATATACCGTATCAATAGAATAAAGGATAGAAACCACATGATCATCTCAGTAGATGCAGAAAAAGTATCTGACAAAATACAACACCCTTTCATGATAAAAACACTAAACAAACTCATAAAGATCATATACCAAAAAAACCACATTCAACTTCATACTTAATGGTGAAAGACTGAAGAATTTGCCCCGAAAATCAGGAAAAAGACAGTTGCAGGATGTGATTCTATATATAGAAAATCCTACGGAACCCTCTAAGAAATTATTGGAACCGATAAATAAGCTCAGCCAGCTTATAGGATACAAGATCAATATATAAAAATTAATTGTATTTCCATATACTAGCAATTAGCAAACCAAAAATGAAGAAAACATTCCATAGCATCAAAAAGAATAAAATACTTAGGAGTAAGTTTAACAAAAGAAAGAAATTTGTACTCTGAGTAGCGTCTGGGGTCTTAAAAGCCTGTGAGCAGCCATCTAAGATACTCC
>NW_004443997.1:3053869-3054906 GCF_000243295.1 Trichechus manatus latirostris
TTTTTCGGATCTTTGCTGTGGAGGGATGGCGTGGTGCTTCTGCCTAGAGCACCATTTTGCCGAAACTCCCACCAGGCTCTTTTGATTATCAAAGCTGTATAGTAGGTTCTGAAATCGGAAAGTGTGAGGCCACCAACTTTGTTCTTCTTCTTCAGTAGTACTTTGCTTATCCGGGGTCTCTTTCCTTTCTGTATAAAGTTGGTGATTAGTTTTTCCATCTCCTTAAAGATTACTGATGGAATCTGGATCGGGATGGCACTGTATCTATAGATAGCTTTGAGTAGTATTGATATTTTCATAATGTTAAGTCTTCCTGTCCATGAGCATGGTATGTTCTTCCATTATATAGGTCTCTTTTGGTTTCTTGCAGTAGTGTTTTGTAGTTCTCTTTGTATAAGTCTTCTACATCCCCAACTAGATTTATTCCTAAGTATTTTATCATTTAGGGGGTATTGTAAATGGTATTATTTTCTTGATTTTCTTTTCAGAGTTTTCTTTGTTAGTGTAGAGGAATCCAACTGATTTTTGTATGTTGATCTTGTACCCTGCCACTTTGCTAAATCCTTCTATTAGTTCCAGTAGCTTTCTTGTAGAATTTATGAGATTTTCTTTGTATAGGATCATATCATCTGCAAATAGGGATAATTTTATTTCTCCCTTACCAATTTGGAGGCCACACACTGTATGATTCCATTTATATGAAATGTCCAGAATAAGCAAATCTATAGCAACAGAAAGCAGATTCATGGTTGCCTGGGGCTGAGGCTTTTGGGGAAAAATGGGGAGTGACTGCTAATGGGTATGGGTTCTCTTCAGGGTGATGAATATGTTCTAGAATTTGACAGTGATGATGGTTTCACAACTCTGTGAATGCACTAAAAATTACTGGATTAAAAAAAAACATTGCCATCAAGTCAGTTCTGGAAAGTACACTTTAAATGAGTAAACTGTATGTTACCTGAATTATATCTCAATAAAACAAACAAAGAAAAGAAAAACTGTTGCCATCAAGTCAATTCCAATTCATAGTGACCCTA
>NW_004443997.1:3055795-3077004 GCF_000243295.1 Trichechus manatus latirostris
ACATCATAGAGGTAGGATTTACAACACATAGGAAAATCACATCAGATGACAAAATGGTGGACAATCACACAATACTGGGAATCATGGCCTAGCCTAGTTGACACACATTTTTCAAGGACACAATTTAATCCATAACAGAATGTAACTGGAATTCACTTTCAAAACTGATGGTTTAAGTTCTTCTGTTTTCAGCCATGGGTTATATCCAACTAAAAAATATTCAACCCATTTAACTATAATAGCATTCCAAAAGAAGAAAAGGAATGAGATTTCTGCAAATCTCCTTCCCTCTTGCTGATGTAAGCCCACTTTCTTGATCAAAGCCTGATTTAAGCCCATTTGTTGCTCAAAGCCTTGTTTACCATCCTGCCTTCTGGAGGCTGCAGAAGGCCAAGCTTAGAATGCAGCCTGCAGAATCAGACAACTGGAGCCTCAGTTCCAGCTTCCTCACTAGCCTTAGTGAATGACTGCACCCCTCTGTGCCTCAGTGTCCACATCTGCACAATGGGGATAATGACAGCACCTACTACACCTCACTGCTGTTGTGGAGATTCACTGAAAATGTAAAGGCTCAGAATGGTATCCGGCATGCAGTAAGCACTTCACAAAGCATCACTGTTACCTCTTGGGGGGGGCCTCCTGCAAGAGGCTTGCTAACTGACCCCTTCACTCTCTCAGCAGAGTCAACCACCCCACTCCTTTTCACTCTCAGTTTTCCCTGGTCCTTTGGAGCTGTGGCCACAGCTGGTTACCCTACCCCAAGGCAGGCGGAAAGGGGTATTCATACGCCTGGTTCCCTAAAGTAAGCCTGAGCCCCAACAGCCAAGGGGAAGCACTTGAGAGTAGGCTCTAGGGTCTTTATCTTGGTTGCCTGGCCCCTGGCTGGCGCACAGCAGGCCTCCAGCCAACCGCCTGGACTGTGTGCCCAGTGGCCTCACCTGGCCTGCCCATGGGCTGGGGCTGAGAAGCCCAGGATGGTTCCCTGTCTGGACCAACCTCTTTCTCTGGCCTGGATGCTGTGCTTTCAGCTGCTGACTCCCACCCTGAGGTCAGTCCTCATCTGCCACTCTCCACCCTCCCCAGTCCCAGGGTTTCCCCTAGCCTGTCTAAGGTGCATTCAATTTTTTATTTGTTCTCCCAGCATCAGAAAGAAGGTCAAAGGAGTTTAACACACCCCTCTAGCAAAATGACAAATGACATAACCAGAAAACAAATAGTTTCAACTTCAGCAAGTAGCTCTCAAGGCCCCACTGAACATTAAAGACAGCAGAGCTTATGGGTTAAGAGGCATTTTATTAAATGCCTCTGCTGAGCAAACATTGAGAGCTTGAAACAATCTCATCGTTGGCAAAGTTACCCGAGCGCCAGCTATTAGAGCAAGACTGCAGGATTGGGGCTGGCTCGCACACACTCAAACATGGCCTTATCCTCTTCATCTAGACAGATTGGACTCTTTTTGTGCTGCTGTCTCTGGAACAAAATAAACTTCTTACAGCTGCCAGTGTGCCTGCTGCGAGTCCCACTCGTGTGATGGGAGGAATGAGGAGAGGACAGCAGAAACGCACTGGCAAACAAACGTTAAATGAAACAGCTGGTTTTACTGCTGGGATGATAGGAGTTTTCTGTTTTTGAACTGTGCAATCAATACATGTTCCTTGTAGAAAAACTGGAAGATAAATAAAAGAAGCTAAATTCACAGGTTGAAAAATGATTATAATAACAGCAGCAGCAGCTCCTGGTAAATGGTATTGCTCCCATTTGCTATGTGCCTACATTTTCAGATCCATATCTTTCTTATTCTCCTGAAATGGGGGCATTCTCATTGGAAGAAGTATGGCGAAGTGGTTAAGAATACAGGATCTGGACAGAGTCCTACTTTATGGGTTCAAATCCTGGCTTGGCCACTAGCTAGGTGTGTGACTGAGGCTCTCTTCACCTCAGTTTCCTCATCTGTATAATGGGAATCATAATAGTATGCATCTCAGAGGGTTGGTGTGAGAATTAAATCTAAGACTGCACATAAAACACTTCAGCACATGCCATCTGGCAAAATAATAAGCTTTCAGTGTTACTCTCCCTATTTTGACAAATGATGAAACCATTTAGCAAAGGTAAATAACTTGCCCACGCTCCGAAATTAATCAGCATTAGTGCTGGCCATTAAACCCAAATGCCTCCACGCCACAGAGGTAGGTAGCTGTTTCATAAATCAATAGAGGATCTAGATAAATATGAAAGGGACAAAATACTTCTACTATATATTTTAATGTTATCAATTATCAACTTCTGGACCCTGAGAAGTTATGTAATTTACAGGGCTCAGTGAAAAATGAAATGCAAGGCCCATTATTAAAAAATAATTAAGAATTTCAAGACTGTGACAGCAGAACATTAAACCAAATATGGGACCCTTCCGAGCACAGGCCCTGCTGCACAAGACACATGTCTATGAAGTCAGCCTGTCTGGACTTTTCAATGACCAAGTTGCAGGACCAAATTGGATTACATGGTCATGCAGGACAGGCTTCCAGAGTCAAGACATTCTTTATGACTACACTTCAACTGTCTCTTTCCCAGAGGGAAGTGGTATGCCATGAAATGATCTACAGTGATAACCAAGAACAAAGTCAAAACCAAATAATTGACAAGTATGAATATTCTTCCTTAGCCTTCTTGACAAATGAAGGAATTAAGGACCAATTTACTCCGGAAAAATCTGCTGCAAAATTATAATCCCTAGTCATAAATGTCCTTAACATTGTTTAAGGTAAGAGGCGCAGAGAACTTTCAAAGAACACTTTTATCACAGTTCGCGGGAAAAAGAGAGAATTCAACTAGGTCATATTTTAGATTATAAGCCAAGACCTTGTTTGTTATTGTTTTATTAAACAAGTACTAATATTCTGTCAAAAAAATGCAATTTATTTAAACTCTTTTCTTTGTCTCCCTTGAATAGAAAGCCTGCTGTTTTCAAGAATCGGCATTGAAAGAGTGGATGGTTTAATGATGATGATGAGCCTCTCAATTCAAATCAGATTTTAATTCTGTGGCTTTCTTTATACTTTTACAAGAAGCTGGGGCAGACACAATAATGAGTAACTGCAGATACAAAAATGCAGCAGACACCTAAAAACCAGAATTAATCTAGTCATTTTTTAAAGTGTCCCAGGTGAGACTTAAAGATAGAGCTGAGTAAAATGATGGAGGATTCCCTCTGAGCCAAACCCAGTAAAAGAAGGGGAATTAAATCATCAGGTATGCTGGGATGCCCAATGGTGAATCATTTAATCTGGGGCCTGTGTCACTTTCTCTCCTTAACTCTTCAATAGTGGTGGTGTTATCTAATTAAGACCAATGATTCTTACAAAAGTTTCTTCTTTCTGGACAGAGGATTTAAACAAAAGAGAGACTTTTGACTTTCAGTGGGTGCTTGACAGATTTAAAAGAAATGTGGCAGGGTGCAAGCAAACACTTAGCAGTTAGCGTTCAGCAAATGGGGTGATGCTGACCTGGCTCAGTTTTTGCCAACCAAAAGAAAAACGATCATCCTTTTCCTCGAAAATTTCTTCACAACTATAGGGCCAATTTTGAGCCATTCAAAGACCAGGACTTTAGCCCACTAGATAAAATGAGTAGACCCAACAAGAACAATTATACCATATTTCAGAAGTAATTACAGATCCTTATCCTGTTAAGTCTGTTAGCTTGTAACCTAACAGCAACAACACCTCCCAGGATTGCTGGGAGGCCTTTAAAGCATAGTTTCTCAACCAAGACACTACTGACATTTTGGGCCAGATAATTCCGTTCTGGGGGGCTGTCCTGTGCACTGTAGGATGTTTAGCAGCATCCTTCCCACTAGATGCCAGTAGCACCCCACCTCCCCACTCCTAACAACCAAAAATGTCTCCAGACATTGCCAAATGCTCCCTCGGGGCAAAATCACCTCCAGGTGAGAACCAGTTGAGAAGAGACGGCAATAAATAAATAAAATAAAAGACAAGAAATCAAAGCACTTTAGAACAAGGAAGGATAGTGAGGCTCCTGTACACCAGTGACTCTCAAACTTTAGTAGGTATCAGCCACCCTAGGGAGCCGGTTAAAATGCTGAATCCTGGACCTCACCCCAGACCTATCAATGTAGTAGAGTACTGGGTTTGCCCACCCTCATTCTGCAGATAAGCTGATGTGGGCCAGAGAGGGGAAATGCCTTGCCCAAGGTCACACAGACCAAGTTAGAACCGGGACTCCAAACCTTAACCAAGCCCTACCTTACAACAACGGTGGGTGAGGTGAGGTGAGGTGTGTACGTTTTCCAGAGAGGATAGTAGAGCCTAATGTGTAAGTCTTGGAGAGAGGTAGTAGAGCCTAATGGTAAAGACAGTGCTCTCTCTGGAGCCAAATGATGCTCTCTGGAGCCAGCCAGTCTGAGTTAAAATCCCGACTTGGCAAATTTATTAGCTGGGCGACCTTGCACAAGGCCCATAACCTCTGAGATCCTCAGTTTCCTTCTCTGTCAAATGGACTAATAATACCCACCTCCTAAGGATACTAGAAAGGTTAGAATAGATGATGTATATAAAGCCCTCGGCACAGGGCTTGGCACATAGTAAGTGCTCAGTACACGTCCTGTTATTATTGCCGTCCCACGATTGCAGAGCTGAAGGGATCCTTGGGACCCCGAGGGCAGGGGCTTGGAAATGGGCTTAGGGAGTCAAAGCGATCCTCGACTCCCCCTAACCAGGGGCGGACCCTCGCCCTACCCCGCCCCTCACCTGGTCCCGCAACTCCTTCTCCAGCTGCCGGTAGTCGTTGTTCCAGACCAGGCGATGCAGGGGGTAGTGATCGCTGGCGTCGCGGGCCGAGGACATGGCGAGGAGGCCGCAGCCGGGCCCTCGACGCCCGCTCGCCAGAAGCCTCAGCCCCGGCGGGGTCTCCGGAGCCCGCCGGCGGCAGTCGAGCGAGAGGACGAGGCGAGCGAGCAGACGAGGGGCGCGGCCGGGTAGCCTAGCGGGCTGGGTGGCCTAGCGGGCCGGGTGCGTGGTGCGCGGGAGGTCGGGGGTCGCGGGCCGGGTCGGGGACCGGGTCGGCCGCGCCCACCCCGTGCCCCGCCGCGCTCCCGCCCGCGCTGACAGCTCCCGAACCGACTTCTGGGGGCCGAACTGTCCCAAACAGGGAAGTGCGGGGAGCGAACCACCGCACGCTACGGCGGGGGAGGACGAGGCAAAGTGGTCGGTCCGGTGTCCACCCAACTGCACTCACCTCCAACTTCACACCGGGAACATAGTGTAATACTTAAAACAGAGTTACAATTCCCTCTCTCTTCCCAGGATCTTGACATGGAAAACTTGGTCTACCCGTCACCAGCCTCTCTCCTCCTGCTTTATTGATCCCAAATGGTCCGGTCCACAACTGGGCCTCTTCCATTGGCTCAGCGGTCAGGGGGGTGACAACAGGGGCCTGGGCTAAACCATTCGGGCTACCGACTCCCTTGCAGCCTTTTTGCACCAGGGCAGATGCTTCCACGATCGGTCAGAAGCCATTTTGGAAGTGGGCAACACCAAACAATTTTAAAGGAGGAACTATAAACCCTGGAGGAGTGGCATTAAATATTTGCGTAATAAGGAGATAGTTCTATCACAGAGTTTCTCAACCTTGGCACATTTTGGACCGGATAGTTTGTTGTGGGAGCTGTCCTGTGCTTTGCAGGATGTTAAACAGCATACCTGGCTTCTACCCACTCTATGCTAGTAGCACCCTCCAAAAAATGTCTCCAGATATTGTCAGATGTCCCCTGGGGGAGAAAAATGGTCCCTAGGTGAGAACCACTGTTCTATCTGAACTCTAAACTGGGTTATGATTCCAAGCTCACTATGATAATGGTTTATCCTACATACGAGTGTCATTTATTTTTGAAGCTAACCATTTGGATTTTGGATTATGACTGAAAAGACTGATATATAATACTGAGACTTAACAACAATCTGCAAATATGAAGTTCATCCTTTGAGTTTCAACCTCAGACGCTGTACCTCCTTGCCTCAATGAAGAGCCAAGTCAATTTATAGCTGCTCCCCATCCTAAGCTTCCTGCTGCTGCTTCTGCTCAGCTGTCTACAACTTGACCACGTAGCTGGGCAAAGTTATTCAATCCATTCTGAAAGCATCCCCTGGGCCTTCTCTGCTTATGCACAGCCAGCTTTTCAGACGCCTGCAACAACAGCTGTTCAAGAATCCTAGGCTAATCCATTCTCCACGTGTTGAGTCCACTTGTGAGTCGGGGAACCAAAACAGGGTGCAGGAGCATCGGGATAGTACTCATAGACTGTAACTGTGGAATGTGTGGGAACTATGTGGCTATTCCCACACCATGCATTTATCAAGCTGGAGAGATGGACCAAGGACCAGTGCTTCTGAGGCCTCTTCCAGGATTTCTCATTCTTTCAAAAGTCTTGTGCAACTTAATCTTCTCTTTCCATCGCCCCATGTTTCCTGAACATCTCTCCTGTCTTATTAGTCTGAAAACTCCAAATCTGTCTTGTTTACTGGATTACCTAAAGCCAAAACAGTTCCTGACCCATAACAGGCATCCAATATTTGCTGAATGGAGATTATAACTGTGTTTACATGTAATACATACAATAAATATTCATTAGCACTAGAGTCACATCTCCTCTCCTTCACACTGACTAACCCCATCATGTTTACCTCACACTATCCTGTAAATTACTCTGGATTATCTATTCTTTTCAAATTTGAAGTACAGGAAGAAAAGTAGTGACTTGAAAATAATAGCAATACCAATAATAGTAAAACACACTAGAACTGCCCCATATGCTTTCCATGAATCGGCTGGTGGATTTGAACTACTGATTTTTTAGTTAGCAGCCAAATTCTTAACCACAGCACCACCAGGGCTCCAGTAATAATAATAGCTACAATTTATTGAGGTGCTTACTATGGGGTAGGCACACCACACTTTTCCATAAATTAATCCATTTGTCCTTGGCCAGACAGTAACTATTTAGGCTTTGTGGGTCACATATGAATTCTGATGTATATTTTTGTTCCTCTTCTTTTTTCTTTTCCTATTTCACTCCTTTTTATTCTGTTTAAAACTCTTTTGAAATGTGAAAAACATTCTTAGATTGCAGGCCATACAAAAAAGACAAATCATGGGCTGGATGTAGATAATAGATTATCTCCATTTTGCAAATGAGATTAAAACTGCAGCCTAAAGAAGTTAGGAACCCTGGTGGTGCAGTGGTTAAGAGCTCCGCTGCTAACCAAAAGGTTCGCAGTTCCAATCCACCAGCCGCTCCTTGGAAACTCTATGGGGGCAACCCTATGGGGTCACTATGAGTCGGAACAGACTCGAGGGCACCTAACAACAACCACCCCAGTAGAATGTAAGCTGCATAACCAAAACCAAACCCACTGCTGTGGAGTCCAAATATAGCGACCCTATAGGACAGAGTGGAGCCCTGGTAGCACAGTGGTTAAGAACCAAAAGGTCCGATCCAACATTTACTCCTTGGGGACGCTGTGGGCAGTTCCCTAAAAGTTACCAAGGCTGTAAATCTTCAGGGAAGCAAACTGTCCTATCTTTCTCCTGGTGAGCAGCTGGTGAGTTCCAACCGCGGACCTTCTGGTTAGCTGTTCGGCACTTTAACCACTACACCACCAGGGCTCCTCGTAAGCGTCATCGGACAGTGCACAGTAGACAATAAATATTTGTTGAATGAATGAATGAACTAACTTGGCCAAAGTTACACTAAGTAACTTGACCACTGATTGCCTCAGGAAAGTTGTGGCTGCAGAGCTCTCTGTGGTCTCTAGGTTTTGCAGCTTCCCCCGGAATTAATCAGTACTGGGAAAGCAGTATCTCTTCCAGGGAAAAAACTCACTCACTGCCCTCCAGTGGATTCTGACTCATAGCAACCCTGTAACGACCCAGAGACCACTAAAATACCCACTGTCGTGGAGTCGGTTTAGACTCATATTGACCCCACAGGGTTTCCAAAGCTATAAATTTCTAGGGAAGCGGACTGCAGACTGCCACATCTTTTTGGCCGAGCCGCTGAAGGTTCCCAACAGCCGACCTTTCGGTTAGCAGTCGATCGCTTTAACCACTGCGCCACCAGGGCTCTTTCCGCTACCCAGAGGGAGAAAAAAAAAAACGAACCCGTTGCCACGGAGTGGATTCCGACTCATTGCGACCCTATAAGACAAAGTAGAACTGCCCCATAGGGTCCCCGAGGAGCAGATGGTGGATTCGAACTGCCGACCTTTCAGTTAACAGCCGTAGCTCTTAATCATTGCGCCACCAGAGTTTCGCGACCCAGTGTCGGGGGGGGAATCCCAAACTCAAGATTGAAAAGTAACGCAGAGAATCCCGAAGCAAACATCTGCCCTCATTCAAGATGGCGACAAAACAGTGTGCCCTTTCCGGTCACATGACCTTTCCGTCGCTGAAGGACACCTCCCCGCGCGTGCGTGCTGGGGCGGGCTCCGAGGCGCTGAGGGGAGAGGCGCTGTCGCCAGCGCCGCCGCGGGGACCCGTTAGAGCGGAAGCGCCGCCGCCGCCGCCTTCGCTGTCCGGGGGCCCCTAGTTCCCCGCGGGTGGGAGGTGGGAGCCATGTCGAAGCGGCTCCGGAGCAGCGAGGTGTGCGCTGACTGCAGCGGGCCGGGTGAGTCGCACCGGCCGGGCCCGCTCCCCTCTGCTCTCCTGACCCGGACCCCTGCCCCGAGGCAGCCCCTTCAGGTCGGGCGAATCCGGACGGCGGAGCCCCCCGCCCCGCGCCTCGCGGCTGGGGTCGCGGCGAGGGAGAGCCTGGGGCGGCCCTGGAGCAGGGCCCGTTCCGGGCCTGTCAGAGCCCGGCGGGGAGGGGGCCGCCGCCCTCCCGCCTCTCCCTCTTCCCCGTCCCCTTGGTCCCAGGCCGGCTGGGGAGGCGGCCGGGTCCAGGGCTTCTCCCCCAACAGGAAGGGGCTTGGGCAATCTACAGGAAGACCAATTACAGAAGTAAAATGCGAGCATCTTCCCGGCTGCGGCCCCCAGAGGCTGCAGGTGTCACCCTCACACACACCAGCCATCCAGACCCCTGCAGCGCAAGGGGACCTTGCCCGAGATGGGCGACGCTCGCGGCTTCCCTCACCGAGACCCGCCAGAGGGCCCACGGGCAGATTCCTTCCAGGCTTCTGGCATCCCGGCTCCCACTCCACCGGGGAGAATCTCCAGGACATCGGGTTTTTGCAGAAACAGCCAGCACTTAGAAGGCAGAGCATGTCTCAAGTTTTGAGATCTGAAATAGCGTGGGTTCAGACTAGGTGTGGGTGACCTTGAGCTTGTGACTTCGTGTGGCCAAGTCTTGATTTCCTCATTCTTCCCATGGAGATAGTCGGGAGTGTTTCGCTTAGTGATTAGGAAGATACAATGAGTATTCTTATCATCTCATCTAAGGTGTTTTTTTTTTGTTTGTTTGTTTTTTGTTTTTTATTGTGTTCTTTAGTACAGAAGTCTTGCAGTCCTTTAAAGCGAGATTTGAATTTCTGAATCATACATTAATTACAACTTACCGAAAACAAAGAAGCACAAAATCACTGGCAATATACACATTTGAGGATTCAGCAGTATAGGCATAAACCATTTCTGCCCATGCGCAGTTTTCAGATACAGAGTTCAGATCTATCTTAGCATTTGGAATTGAGTTGACACGTCTCTGGCTAGGTTATTATATCCTGTTTTCAGTTTTTGGGTTTATCTGCTTTGAGTTTGAAGTAATTCAAAAGTAAGATGGCCTCCTTGGCACAATAGCGTCCAATAAACAATCTTAATGAAATCATTGAACACTGGTGTTGTTGCAACTGTTCTCAACTTCATCTTGTCACTTGGAAGTTGAGGCTTATTTTAAATAGTACTATGATAACTTGGAATCGACTGGACAGCAACTAACAACGTGATAACTCAAACCTGTTGTGTTTTTTTTCGTAGTCTGTATAGTGAGCAGGGTTAACAGTTTCCTTTGTAGACAGGGAGATGGGTAGAGGAGTGTAAAAAAGAAGTGTTTTATAAACTAGTTAGCGTGGGTTATACAAAATTAATCCTAGTCTCTAAAAACGTTATTTGTTTCCACTTCCTTCTTTTCTTGCCTGTTTTCAGTTGAACTTTCTGCGTCATATTTGATTCACATGTGTCTAGCTTCAAACTTCCTCTTGGAATGAGTAGTCTTTACTTCTCAGTAGATGTTGTGGGGTAAAGGAAAGGTTGCTTCTCCATTGCCACCCTAAATACTGCCTTGCATTTTCTGCAGCGTTTTATGCATTTCAGAACATTTTCTCTTCCATTGTATCATTTTAGTTGTCTCATGCACCTAATCTACAGAGACTTGAGTCACTTCCTTCCTGTTTTGAGTATAATTAGGCTACCTTGAAATGTTCTGTGAACTTGAGCAGCTAGGAATTTGTTCTGCCTTTTCTGCAAAGCCCTAGTGACTCCTTTGCGAATCTAACGATTGATTGTTAAGGCCCTTTCCCCAGAAAATGCATGTGTATATACTCCACACAGAATTTTATGCACGTTTCCTCCGTGGGGCCGCAGACACTTCTGAAGCTCATTTGTGGCATCCGTGGAGCCCAGGTTAAGAAGCCCTGACACAAAACATCCACATAAACTGGAAGGGTTTCACCCAACCTTATTTATACAAACTGGATTTGATTTTACTCTGTTGTAACATTCTAGTACTCTTTCCATGGAATTGTGATCCGTAATGTTAAAATGGTTAATTGAGAGCCTTGCTTAATTATTAAATCCTTGCTGTCCTAGTCCTGTTCCATTTCATCTAAGAATACTGTGAATTCTCTCGATGATATGTGAAAATCGAAGCTACGCTTCAAGACAAAGTCTTTTTTTCCCTTCATAAGTAGTAGTACCATACTGCAAAAATACAACACTGTTATGTATCTTTTTAGGGATACTTTATCTTGATGTTTACAATCTTTGCTTTTTAGAATGGTGTAGTAGTACTGAGAGAGTTATACTTCATTGACTTATTTTGTTTCTGTTTTGTTTCATAGCAAACGTTTACCTATGATTATTTCTTCTTAAATGTTTTGCTTGTTTATTTTAATGAGTGTAGTTTATCTTAACTACATCACACTGAGTTCAATTACCTGAAAAATCTGCTGAAATTTTCACTATGATAGTATAGTATTTATATGAAACATTTGATGTTTTTAAGTTTTTCCAATCAAAAATTTCTTTCAATGATCATGAATTTCAGTGGGCTCTTGAAATATCTGAATGGTGCTTAGAAAATAATTTATAAAAGATATAACAGCTAACATTACTGAGCACTTACTGTGTGCGAGGTATTTTACTTACTTTTGATATCCTCACTGCCCTGAGATGTATGTGTTATTCCCATTTAATCCATGGTGAGGAGGCACAAAGAAATAATTTGCCTGAGTTCATTGTGTGAGAAGTGGCAGAGTTGGGGTTCAAACCCTGTACTGCTTGTCTCCAGAGCCAATTCTCTTAACCACCACACTCTTTGACTCCCAGGATTTGTCTTTGATTGAAATCCCATAACTTTTCATTATATGGTTTGAAAGAGTTTGAATAAACTGTTAAAAATGGTAAAGATGATGTACATGCATTTTAGAGATTTTTGTGGACATTGCAGAATTTTGAAACGTAACCCTTAGACCGCTCAGCTTGAGTGGCACCTATTGTCACCCCATTGTGAGTCTGATGAAATGTAGAAGGTCTTCCTTTCTTTTGAGTTTCGAAGTGCTTGATTTACTTGCCCAAATCCATTTTGCTTGCCAAGTGTGGATTATTCCTTCTTCCAAAGGATGTCTAATGAAGCTCTGGGACTTTGTAGGAAAAAAGTATTGTACACGCATCAAAAATACGATTTGTTTTTATGTTACAACTTTGCTTCTGGAAGCTGCTATTATTAAAGCTTATGTTCTTTCACATCAATCGGAGGGTTGAACTCAGTGAACAGTTTATTTAAAACACCTAATGGATATCAGTTTGCACTTGACTGCTAACCTAAAGATTGGTGGTTTGAGCCCACTTGGTGGTACCATGGAAGATAGGCCTGGCGATCTGCTTTCATTAAGATAACAGCCAAGGAAACCCTATGGAGCAGTTGTACTCTGTAACACATGGGGTCCCCATGAGTCGGAATTGACTGGATGACAGCTAACAACAACAACAATGGATATCAGAGGAGACAGCATTTCCCAGTTTATCCTCAGAACCATAGCAGCTGAACGACTATAGTTCTGTCACTTGCTGCTTTCTGCTAAGCATAGAGGCCTATAGATTTGTAGCAGTGGATTAGAGTAGCAGCCTTTTTCACCATTTACTTCAGATGTTATACTGCTAATTCACTGTCAAAATTGTGTTATCTTGCTGTTTGTGGGCCATGGATTTTAAATGATTCGTCTGTATCCTCTCAATTTGTTTCTCTTATGTTGAATAAAGGAGCATACATCTGAGATGGGAGATCCACATCAGGGCTACAAACTGTGGCCCCGAACCAGAAGGGAGATAACTGATTAGTATCAATTAACATTTCGCTTAATTAGTATCATCAGACAGGATCACCAGCCTGATATGTTGACTACCATATTAAACCAACAAAAATTTCTTTCTTTTTTTTTTTTTAAACCAAACCTCAGTCATCTTTTACCATCTGGCAGTATAGCAACTAACTGGTATCCTTGCCACTGATATTTCATTCTTTCCAGATCCTTCCTGGGCATCAGTAAACAGGGGAACTTTTATATGTGATGAGTGCTGCAGTGTCCATCGGAGTCTGGGGCGACATATCTCTCAAGTAAGGCATCTTAAACACACACCCTGGCCTCCGACATTGCTTCAGGTAAAGAATGAGAATTCTTCTTCTCAGTTTGTGATTTAAGTTTTTAAGAATCATTGTTTTAGCGACTGAATTTTTTTTTTTTAATTGTAGTTTAAGTGAAAGTTTACAATTCAAGTTAGTCTCTCATACAAAAATTTATACGTACATTGTTATGCGACCCTAATTGCTTTCTCTATACTGTGAGAGCACACTTCTCCTTTCCACCCCAGACTTCCTGTGTCCATTCGACCAGCTCCTGACCCTCTCTGCCTTCTCATCTCAGCTCTAGACAGGAGCTGCCCATTTAGTCTCACGTATCTACTTGAGCTAAGAAGCACACTCTTCACGAGTATCATTGTATGTCCCACAGTCCAGTCCAGTCTGTGTCTAAAGAGTGTTTTAGCAGCTAAATTTTCTCCTAGTATACTTCTTAAATCTTTCACAAATGTTTGAATTGTAATTGGGTAGAGGTGCTGTTTCCATCAATGCTGTATATGTCAATGTTGTCTGTATTGAATTCATCATTTAAGATTTTTTTCCCCTCCTAACATAAATCTTGTCCCAAAAGCTCGATTGTATATATGTCTGTGGTAGTCATTAAAATTTCTTGGTTATGTTTCACTGCTGACTTCTAGAATGTCACCAGAAATTGTTTTTAAATAGTTTATCCTTTCCGCTTACCATGATGAATGTTTCAAAAGCTACTGCCTTAGAAACTTTTAATTAATGTACTTATTCCTGAGTACCTGCTAACATTTTTAGAACTTTTATCCTGCCTTGATAGAGCTGGGATTCCTCAGAAGTTTCTGAAACATCGATTTAAGTTTTCTTAAATTTTTGTTGCTGGTCAGAAACCAAATTAAGTTAACATGTTTTGATTGAGTGCTTAATACTCTGCTAAGTGTTAAGCAGGCTTTTTGTTTTATTGGGGGTCCAATGGAATGTCACCTGTACTTCTGTTTTGGAGCACACATTCTTTAAGTTCTGCTGGAATTCAGAATTAAGCATGTGTTTTGCTTTCATTTGTCTTGAGTACACATTTTACTAAACCTATGGCAGCTGCACAACATGTCCCTTAAACTTGACCCAGATGAACCAAGGGACCAGAACAGGTGGGTTTGGATCTCTGATGTGAAAATATTCCCCCTAATGTAAAAAACAGACGGGGCCAGGCTGCCACGTCAGGAGTCATGCTTTGAAATGAAATTGGGAGATACAGTTTATTAATAAATTGGGATTAGAAGTTTCTAACAATCCATTCTCATGTGAAAGAGTGTTTACTGCTCTCTGGTCTGTGTTTACAAAGCCAGATTATATCATAGGATCTGAATAAAGTTCAGAGATGAGTAGTTCAAAATGCCAGGGTTACCCCTAAAGTAACAATTCCCAGAATATGGTCTATGAGCCACCAGTGGTACTCAAGACAGATGTAGGTAATATTCAAATATTTATTTTAAGAGTTGCATGATATTAATGTGTATAAGAAAAATTTTACTAGCACGGAAAACCATAATTGCTAGTAAAAGTCTTAAAAAGTGAATGGATTTAAAGAAAAATATTAAGTGAATAGTATACGTGGTAAATGGGTCATTAAGAATCTTGAAAATAGTATTTGAACGATCCCGCTTAGGAAGCACCGCCTAAGGTGGCAAAGCATCCTTCTGGGTAATCTGTTTTAAATAAACAACCAAACCCATTGCCTTGAAGTTGATTCTGACTCATAGCGACCCTAGAGGGTAGAGTGGGACTGCCCCCTGTGGTTTCCAAGGCTGTAAATCTTTATGGAAGCACGCTACCACATCTTTATCCCCTGGAGCAGCTGTCCAGCGGCTTACCTTTCAATCAAACCCATTTAGGTATTTAGCTATCCTACTGGTCAAACCTGAATGTTGCATTCAGGTTCTTTCTGATTCCAAAATCAGGAAACAGTGATGTGAGTGATATCCCAGTCACGGTAGTGTTTGTGACGGGGCTTTGTTTTCTCAGTTCAGTCACTGATTCCCACTGAATATTCGTGGAAGGAAATTAAAATGCTATTTTCATACTGCTTGGTTTTAGATGGTTGAAACCTTGTATAATAATGGTGCTAATTCTATATGGGAGCATTCTCTGCTGGACCCTGCCTCTATTATGAGCGGAAGACGTAAAGCTAATCCACAGGATAAAGTACAGTGAGTGACATGTTTATAAATACTTTTATTTCTTCGTAACAAATGGGGCCCACTGAAAGGAGTGCCGCTATTTTTGACTGGCCTTCACAAGGGCAGCACAGGAGGTGGTGACCCCAAGTGTGCGTTGTGCTCTTTGCTGTCAGAAATGCCCATGGAGGCGGGCGGGACCATCTCTTGCACGGTTACCCAGCACGATTAAATGGTTTCTGCAGTTTGAGCCAAAGGCTTGGAGGTCCTTGTTGGAATCAGGTTTAAAGTTAGTGCTCAAACAAGAGGCAATCAGATCAGAAATCTAGGTTCTGGGCACCAGTCTGCATGATGCTGTGCCTAGGAGACAGAGCTAAATGTCTCTTCCTCACAAGGTTGGTTGCTGTGTCAATTAAGGAAATTACACAGTGAAGAAAGAGGCTATAAAAAGCAGGTATTATAATGACTGGCCATTATAATGACTAATGTATGTTTTTAGACTCCAGGCCTTAAACAGCATTAGAACCTACTTTACCATTGTTCATTTGATTCTCAAGGGGGTGATGTGGGTCACTTCCTCTTCTTTCTACAGTGTAAAGAATGGGGAACGTGGGATCTGAACTGCAAGTGAACTGTTTTCTTTTTTGTTTTGAACCAGTCCCAATAAGGCAGAATTCATCAGAGCCAAGTATCAGATGTTAGCATTTGTCCATCGCTTGCCCTGCCGGGATGATGATAGCGTGACTGCCAAAGATCTTAGTAAGGTGGGTCGCACCTTTGAAAATTCTTAAGAGAGCTGAATGAATCGGCTTACTCTTTTGTTTGGGGAAAAAGAAAAAACTGTAAAAAGGAAGAAAAGAAAAAACCTCATTTCTGTACACTAAATAATTAATAATAGCCTTTTTTGCAATTGGTTTCATTTTTAATCTTAATTCAAATAACAGTCATTCATGTTCATGGAGGTGCAAGGGCAGAGAGGAAAGATACATATCCAGAAAACTATTTGTGTTTTTCAGATATATTTTTAAAATTATACTTCTATACATTTTTTGTTTGGTTTTTTTAACTTTGAAATAGGAACCATCTCAGAGTTTGTTTCTAGAGGGGACTAGAGAGTTTGTGGGACAATTATTTGTTTCTAGTGAGGACTAGGAAAAGTACCAAAGGAAGAGAGCTAACGTCTTCATGGTCCTACATTCTTTTGTGAGTAGGAGCTTCAGAAAGCAAGGTGTGACTCAAAGCTGGAGTTAACGTGGAGTGGCTTATGATACTCGTAAAATGAGTATTTGGTTTTCTTTATGTGGGCCTTAGCATGTTTTTGAGAAATGCTGCAAGAAATGTACATCTTTATTTTCAAAGCACTGCCTTTGGCAAATGCTCACACAAAATGCTGGCACTCAGATTCAGAATTTTAAATTTTATGTAGACATGCATGTAATCGTTACTTTCATCAACTGAGAAGACTTAGATACAGATGTTAGAGTAGATTTCTTCATTCCCACGATAAGTTGTTATTGCATTTTGGACAATTCTAGGTTAGACTGGAAGGAAGGCAGCTCATTTTCTGAATGTGTAAGAGCTTTTCTGCAATGGTACAGAATTTGGTATACCACAGGCCTATTTCCCACCCCGAAGACTTAATTAAAGTATTGCTTACAGACCAAGAATCATGCTGTGGAGAGGATGTGGCATAAGGCAGAGTTCTGTAGCTTATGCAGTGTAAAATATATAAAACCCTAAACCCCTAGGTTCAGCAACAACAACTCATCATAATAACAGCAAGCTCAATGCAAGGCACTTCATTGTATTATATCACTGAATCTTCGTGATAACCCTGTGAATAGATGGCTTTATTATCACAGTTTTAGAGATAAGGAAACTGAGGCTCAGAACTTCAAGAACTTTTTCTGAGTCACACAACTTGAAAGGGATATGGTTTGAAATCCAGATCTATCAGACTTCAGAGCCATGCTCAGCCACCTCTTCATACTGCCTCTCACTCAAGTTCTGGCTGTGCCACTTGGACAGGACACGCATTTGGGCATGTCAGCATCACAGCACTAATTTCCTTATCAGTATTATGGGCCTGGCCCCACCTTACAGCCCAGGGGGCGTGACCAGCAGGGGAGAAACTGCTTTATCCACCTTGCTGAGCCAAATAAAGATTATTTAGTACTGGTGAAACTTGTGTTAAAAGGATCTGCCAGCTGCTGTAGTACATCATTCTTTTTGCTTTTAAACGAATATTCTTTTTTGTTTGTGTGTCTTTCAGCAACTCCATTCAAGCGTGAGAACAGGGAATCTTGAAACTTGTTTGAGGCTGTTATCTTTAGGAGCACAAGCCAACTTCTTTCACCCTGTAAGAAAGCATGGGTTGATTCAGATATTAAACTAAAACGAAATTAGTTGTGTTCATGTAGCCTTTAGTTAATTTACTTTTTGTCTACTTTCTATTAATGATTCTTAGGAAAAAGGAAACACCCCACTCCATGTTGCCTCCAAAGCAGGGCAGATTTTACAGGCTGAATTATTGGCAGTATATGGAGCAGACCCAGGCACACAAGATTCTAATGGGAAAACTCCTGTTGATTATGCAAGGTAAGAGATCTAGATTCTTATCACTTATCTCTGGGATTCTTTATGTTGGTATGATTCATTGTTACCTAGCTAAATTGTGTATGATTAGCATTTAACCCCTTTAAAGATTTACATTCTGTTATTTTGCAGTTGAAGGCATATCAAACACATGTCAGCTGAGCCTGGGAAAGTCAGGAAAGAGTAGAATTATAAACCTGTGTATTCATCTTCCAGAGCCCTGGTGGAGCAGTGGTTAAGAGCTCAGCTGCTAACCAAATGGTCCCCAGTTCGAATCCACCAGCCACTCCTTGGAAACCCTGTAGAACGGTTCTATTCTGTCCTGTAGGGTTACTATGAGTCGGAATCGACTCAGCAGCAACAGGTTTGGTTTGGGTGTTTGATACTCATCTTCCAGTCTTTTACTGCAGCGGGTAAAAGATTGGAAGATGAGTATCAAACACCCAAACCAACCCATTGCTGTCGAGTCGATTCCAACTCATAGCAACCCTATAGGACAGAGTAGAACTGCCCCATAGGGTTTCGAAGGCTTTAATCTTTATGGAAGTAGGCTGCCACATCTTTCTGCGGCACAGCGGCTGGTAGGTTCAAACGCACAACCTTTCAGTTAGCAACCAAGTACTTAACCACTGCACCACCAGGGCTGCTCCAATCTTTTACTTGATCCTTTGTAGCAGAGTGGTATTTGAGCCATAGTCAGAGTCCAAATCAAGTATCGAGAATTACAGAGCCCACCCTTCAAGTTTTTAATACTCTTCTTCTTCATTACTTGAATTTAAAAATAAATCTGTATAGATAGATATGTGACTAAGCATGTGCAGTAAAATGTTAATTGTAGCTATCAGGTGGTGGACATCTGGGTGCTCAGTGTAAAATTCTGTGAATTTTTTGTTGTTCAAAAATTTTAACTACAAAATGTTGATTAAATAAATAAGCCCGTAGGTTAAACTTGAGTATCTTTTAAATGAGATTGAGAATCGACCATCTTTTCTTCTTTTTCCAAATTAACTCTGTTAACTGGGAAACACTACTCACTCCACTCTGCAGAGGAAAAAATGGGTGAAGTGACAAAACTCGGCCCTCCTAGAATTTAGTGTCTCTTGGAAGAGATGATTCATAAAGGCATAAGAGTTAAATAAGGCAAGATATTGTGTGAGTCATTGCCAAAATGGGTAGTTGGTCTTAAAATGTATTTATAGGGCTTCTTCATTATGGTACAAATCATTAAGAAATTTCTTTAGGTGGTCTTGGATGAATGAGTTGGATTTGGATAGATGAAAGAGGAAATAAGGAATGAGTCAAGATTTGGAGGTAGGGATTGGCAGGGCATATTCAGCACAGCAGGAGACCTGACTGGATAGAGCAGAGTGTGCCTGGGAATAGTAAGAGCTAAGGTTGCCGGGTATGGATGAATACATGATATTATCAGATTTAAGAATCCATTGATTGTATGATGTATCATTATTTCATATACCACTAAGAAAGAAAAAACTTGACCAATTAAATTATGAAAACCCATTGCCATCAAGTTGATTCCAACTCATAGCGACCCTATAGGACAGAGTAGAACTACTCCATAGGGTTTCCAAGGAGGGGCTGGTGGATTCAAACTGCCGACCTTTTGGTTAGCAGCTGAGCACTTAACCACTACGCCACCAGGGCTCCATTGAATTATGGTGTACCATACGTTGTAGGATACTTCCTGATTTCACAGATGTTAAAAAATGAGGAAAAAAAGATTTACGTCTTAAAAAAATCAAAGAAGTTTGGTAGGTTGGAGGATATCTTGTAGTGCCTTAAGTGTTGGGAAGAGAAACTGACTGAAGCTAAACTTGGTCTTTTAAGGGTAAGAGAGCTCTCGGTAAATGATACTTATTATCTCTCACTTTGGAATTTCCTCATGTGTACCTTGCATATAATAGTCCCTCAAGGTAATAATTTATGCTTTGTTACTAAAGGAATTTTAAGCAGTTTAAATACTTATTTCATGAATGAAGAAAGGTAAACTTAGATTTCCTATTATTTTCTGTTATGGAAATTGAAAATAAGTAGCTACAGATGTTCTGAGGTGGGTATTAGGTTGGTCTGTCTCTCCCTGAATTGAAGCCCTCACATCCAGAGTCAGACTGGCTGCATCAAAATCATCGGAGGAAGGCCCTTCTTCAAAATACTGATGCCTAGGCCCCATCCCATCCTTATAGATTCAGAATTTCTAAGGGTGAGGCCTGGACATTTGTAGATTTTTTTAAAGCACTCTTGTTAATTTTTAAGAACCTCTACCCTAGACCATGTATTAATTTTATCTTCTCATTGGACCAAGTTATTCTCTGTCTCTCATAAATCCTTGTATTCCTTATTGAATACTCTGTTTTGGAAATTAATAAAGAAATTAACCTTTTGGTTAGCAGCCAGACACTTAACCACTGCCCAACAGGGCCCTAATAAAGAAATCAGGTAGTTCAAGTTGTGAAACAGTTTATAAAGATGGGAATCAAAGTAGACCTTGACGCTGTATTCACACAAGAAGGTCAGTCAGTCTACAAGGTCGTGTTCGATAAGTGGTTCAGGTGTCTTCGGAGATGTCTTTGTACTTTTATATTCTAAAGCCATTGAATGGTGAACAATATAAGTGATACTTTGTTTCCTCTTGGTAGGCAAGGAGGGCACCATGAACTGGCAGAACGCCTTGTAGAAATACAGTACGAGCTGACTGACAGACTAGCCTTCTATCTCTGTGGCAGGAAACCAGGTAAGTGAAAGAATAACAACCCCTCTCCACCTCCAGTCAGTAAGTCTCTGGAAAAATAAGTGGAGAAAATAGTTTTTATGACCTCCTTTACTTTCACATACTCTTGAGAAAATTGTGAATAAGAATTTTTATTTGAAATGATAAAGTAACTGCAGAATTGTCAGTTATATGTACAAATTATGAAGTTGGTCAAATCTCCTTGAATTTTTAGTTTTTAAAAGTTTATTTAGTTCTAGAGAAGGACTGTTTCAAAGATCAAGAAACATAATTGAACCAGAATTGAATGTGCACCACTGTAATTGAGCATAATGGGACTAGGAGTGGAAAAGCAAAGCAGTAACTTTTGTGAAGTTGTTATTTTGAAGAATTCTGCCTTCTAAAGTATGGAAAGAAGTCCAAAAGTGTACTTTACCATTAGCCAACTTAGTTATCTGTAATGTAGAACAGGGGTTGGAGACTACTGTCCAAGAGGCATAGCCAGCCCCTCTCCTGTTTTTGTCAGTAAAGTTTTATTACAAGGTAGCCATACACATTCATTTATGTATTGTCTATGGCTGCTTTCTCACTCCAGTGGCAGAGTTGAGTAGTTTCAACTGAAATTGAATGACCATGAAGCCGAAAATATTTACTATCTGGCCCTTTACAGAAAAAATTTGCCAACCCCTGCTGTAGAATATCCAAAAATAGTGATTATTCACTCTAGTTGTACAGTAAAGAACTCAACAAAATATTAGCAAATTGAACCCAACACTATATAAAAGGAATAATACAACATAACCAAGTGGGGTTTATCCCAGGTATACAAGACTGATTCAGCATTTGAAAATCAATTAATATAATCCATCACATTAACATT
>NW_004443997.1:3078753-3079804 GCF_000243295.1 Trichechus manatus latirostris
ACTTACATACGTACTTGGACATGCTGTCAGGAGGAATCAGTCCCTGGAGAAGGACATCATGCTTGGTAAAGTACAGGGTCCGCGAAAAAGAGGAAGACCCTGAACGAGATGGATTGACCCAGTGTCTGCAACAGTGGGCTCAAACATAGCAACAATTGCGAGAATGGTGCAGTGTTTCATTCTGTGGTACACGGCGTCTCTGTGAGTCAGAACCGACTTGACAGCACCTAAAACAAGAATACAGTAATCATAAATGAAAATGTAAAACCTAAAACTAAAACAAAAAATAGGAGAAAATCTTGTGATCTTGGATTAGGTAAAGCTCTTATATATGACAACAAAATCCATAAAAGAAGATATTTATAAATTTGGACTTAGTCAAAATTAAAAGCTTTTGCTCTGTGAAAGGTGCTGTTAAAGAATGAAAAGACAAGCCACAGCCTGGAAGAAAATACTTGGAAATCCCATATCCAGCAAAGGATATTCAGGATATTTAAAGAACTCTTGAAACTCAATAGTAAGAAAACATCCTGTCTTAGTTATCTAGTGTTGCTCTCTGTTAGAGATACCACAAGTGGATGGCTTTAATAAACAGAAATTTATTTTCTCACAGTTTAGGCTAGAAGACTGAGTTAAGAGCACTGGCTCTAGCGGAGGGCATTTTCTCTCTGTCTTCTCTGGAGGAAGGTTCTTTTCTCTTCAGCTTCTGCTTCCTGGTTCCTTGAAGATCTCCATGTGTCTTGGCATCTCTCTTCCCCACCTCTGCTTGCTGGCTTGCTTGTGTTAATCTCTTTTCTATCTGAAAAGAGATTGACTCAAGATATACCCTACACTAATCCTGCCTCTTAAAGTACCAATGACAACCCATTCCCAAATGAGATTATAACCACAGGCATAGAGGTTAGGATTTACAACACATATTTTTCAGGGACATAATTCAGTTCATAACACAACTCAGTAAAAACTGGACAAACTCTATACAGATGGCAAATAAGCACATAAAGAGAAGCTCAGTATCGTTAGGCATTAGGGAAATGCAAATTAAAACCAC
>NW_004443997.1:3080305-3082415 GCF_000243295.1 Trichechus manatus latirostris
TCTTCCCATGCCTGAAGATCATCAGTTTATACTGGGAATAAACTGAGCGTAAGGACTGGGGTGAACATAGGGTTTCTGCTTGATCATGTCTGGACCTTTGTACCAGAAGAAAATGAGGATGGGACCCTTGAAACCGGCCAGCTTCTTGGAAATTTGTAGCCAGTCTGATTAAATGGCAACTTCTGTTCCCCTACTCAAATTCATAATTATGAAAAAATACTAATACTAAAACATAAATTGAGAAAATAATGGTGGTGTTGCCTTTATGGATTTACTGATATTTATATGAACAAAACTTTGGCTTGGTTTCTATTTCAGATCACAGAAATGGACAGCACTTTATAATACCTCAAATGGCGGACAGGTAAGGCTAATTGAAATACCAGTTAATTTTTTCTTTCTAATATTTCCTTGGTTGTTTAGTGGTTAAGTGTATTGTATTTTGTGTTTAACAAAGCCCATACATTTTTCTCTTTTATGGCTATACAATTTGGAAATAAGACGGCTGTAAGTAAACCACCATATAAAACTTAAGTTTGAAAGAGCACAAGTTACAAATTTGCTAATAAGACAGTTGGAGTCAGTAGGATTGTCACTGTTTTAGCCAGCTGTGACAGCATATTGTATCTATAGATTATATTCACAGAATATTTCTATGTTATAAGAGATTATATCCTTTTTTTATAACAGAGGTCGGCAAACTTTTTCTGTAAAGGGGCAGATAGTAAATATTTTAGGCTTTGCAGGCCATACAGCCTCTGCTGGTACTACTCAACTCTGCTGCTGTAGTATGAAAGCATCCGTGGACAATATGTAAATGAATGGGCATGTCTGTATTTCAATAAATTTTTATTTCAGGACAGTGAAATTTGAATTTCATATGATTTTCATGTGTCATGAAATATTCCTTTTTTTTTTTTTTACCAACCATTTAAAAATGTATAAACTATTCTTTGCTCACGGGCTGAAAAAAAAGTGGAATGTCCTTTGCTGACCCCTGGTTTATAATGTCAGATGAGCTCATTGATGCAGGAATGACCCTTGAACCATGATTTATTCAGTTACCTTTGCACAAATACTCTCAAGAGTTTATGAAATGATCACCTGCTATTCCAGATGTGATCTTGCCATTCTGGTTTTTCACATTCTGATCTTTTTGTATTTTTGTCTATCATGCTTTTTTGTGTACTTCAAAAAACTGTAACTTCTCACATAAGAGCCTGGAGATTGGCTTGGCAGTAGTTTTTGTCTTTTAGTTGGTAGGTGATTTTTTTTTCCCTTAACCATGTTGTATAATTTATGAAGAAGTTACTTTCGCCAAGTTATTCTGCCTGTTTCCTCGCTGACTTCTACTGGGCTGGCTCTGACAATGTCCATGAACTATAATTAATATCTTGATTTTTGGGGTGTCTACTTCTACAGAGCCCACACACAAAAAAAAATGGTTTTATTTATTTGCTCATTAGTTTTGTACATTTTCTTAGCAGCCTGGATTTGTCTGAGTTGGCAAAAGCTGCTAAGAAGAAACTTCAATCTGTGAGTATCTCTCTTTACTAGTGAAAACCCAGTGTGGGAACCAGTGTATCCTTCTAATACCTATTCTCCGTCCAAGTTACCTATTGCATCAAATGGCTGACCTTGTTTCATACTTTTAGATGTCGTTCGATCAGAAGCAAACTATTTAGGTATGTAGGGACGAAGATGGAAAGTACTGTTAAGTTTGGTGTGTCTGATTCATTGGCTCTGCTTCAGATAATGCCATTGTTCTCTGTGTTATTTTGAAAGTGAAGGCGGTGCCTTTGACATTAGGAAGTTGTTTCTCCTGGTCAGAGTTCTCTAGTTTCTCCCAATGTCAGTGATTTAATGTGAGACTTACTTCCTTGGGATTACTTCCTATAGCCATATAGGATGGCAGAGAATGCTAAAAGTTGGTGCAGCAACGGTGAGTATCATAGATTTACCCGCTGCCACTTGGGACCCAGCCACTGTTTTAACTCGCTTGCATATCCCATGCCATTCATTAAGTTTCTGAAATTTAGGATTTTAAAAGCAGGTGGTCCTGCCCCAGGGTAGGTGCTCAGAGTTTGCCCGGCTCAGCAGGTCACAACCT
>NW_004443997.1:3083015-3085631 GCF_000243295.1 Trichechus manatus latirostris
GAATTTATCCTTCACTAGTATTTAACTGTAATATGAAATAAATGTATTTTATGCAATTTGTTTGGTGTCTTTGTGTTCTATATCTACGGTTTTGTGTGTCTGTGTGTTTTATTGCCTTTCTTCAATTAAGGAGTTTGCATAGTAAGGTGATTAAGCTTTGGAGTCTGATAGCACTAAATATTGAGTGATTTATTTTTATTAAGTAATATGTAATCAAATTATTATTATTCCCTTTGACTAATCTACATTCGTTAGGCTGGAAGTTTCATTAAAGCCAGGATTATGTCTGTAATATTTCTAGCATGTAGCAGGCACTAAATAAATATCTGGAACAAAGTTTAGTACCAAAAAAACCAAACCCATTGCCCTCGAGTCAATTCCGACTCATAGCAACCCAATAGGACAGAGTAGAACTGCCCGATAGGGTTTCCAAGGAATGGCTGGTGGATTCAAGCAGTCGAGCTCTTAACCACTGCACCACAGGGGCTCCAGGTTTAGTACAGCACTCAAGAACTTGGGATCTGGGGCAGATTGGTCCAGATCTCGGCTCTGCCAAGCTCCTTAGCTTCTCTGTGCGTTGGTGTTCTCTTCTAGAAAAAGGAGATAATGATACAGCAGGGGTTGCAAATCATTACTGCACAGTAACAGTTAGCTGCTGCTGTTATTACTTGTTGACCCCCACTCTGTAGTCCCCTTCCCATAGGTGACCACTCTTACCAGTGCCAGTTTAGTGTTTGTCCTTTGGTGCCTTCCTTCCTCCCCTCCTTCCTGATGAAAAACTGAGAGGAGTAGAACGAGAATTAATGTGTTCCTGGAGTCAGTAAATGTTAATGTTTTGAGGGACAAATTTGGATCTCAGGTCCATCACTTAGTAGCTTTGTGACTTTAGGCGAGCTACTAAGTTCTGCGCCTCAACTCCTTGTCTGCAAAATGGCATGATAGTAGTTCCTGTTTTTATAGGGCTGCTGTATTAAACGTGATAATATTAGTGTAGTACCTGGGATGTAAGCAATCAATCAGTATTAGCCATTATAGTTGTTGTTAGTAACAATAACACTAGCTTGTAGCCCCCTTAGAGGATAGAGGCTATATTTATAAAGCAAGGTCAAGTTCCCAATTCTTCATCATCTTAACCAGCAATAGGCTCTCAGAGTTTATTTTTAATTATAAATGTAATATAACCAGATTAGAGAACATTTGAAAAATAGAGAAGGGGGAAGCATTCTCCATCACCATACTCTTAATGGATTCAGACTCAATATTTTGGTGTATTTCTTCCAATTCTTGTTTCACATGCATATCATTTTTTAAACTGAAAATCATAATTATAGAATTTTATATCCTTTTTTTTATTCTTTTTTTAACCCAGCAGTGTATTGTACACATTTTAATGTGTTCCTATGAGGTTTTTGTGGAGCCCTGGTGGCCCAGTGGTTAAGAGCTCAACTGTTAACCAAAAGGTCGGCAGTTCGAATCCCCCAGCTGCTCCTTGGAAACCTTATGGGGCAGTTCTGCTCTGTCCTGTAGGATCGCTATGAGTCAGAATCGACTCAATGGCAACAGGTTTGGTTTTGGATAAGGTCTTTGTAGCCAGCATTTTAAATTACTGCATAAAGTACTACCTCCTGGTCATTCCGTGAGTAGCTATTTATTGAGTACCTCCTAAATGCCCTGTCCTGTTTGTGTGTGTAAGGAACACAGTAGGGAAGGTAACAAATGCAGAGTCTGCCCTCACAGAGCAGGGAAGCAGCTGATTAAATAGTGACAGCTGTCAGTGCCAGGGTGAGTTTTATGAAAGAAAATGTGCAAGGAGAACTGGGGCCACCCTCCTAGCGGCTTCACCTGGGCAGAGTTGAGGAAGACCTTGGTTGTCCTACCCATCCCCACCGCCTCCATTAGGCGCTTCAGTCTGTGTGGTGATCGTTTGGTTAGCTAACACTACACAGTGTACTCACCAATCAATCTGTGCTCCACTGGGAAAGTTCAGTTCTTCTGGGGAGTGAAGGACTGCTAGCAAGGAAGGTAGCAGATAAACTTAACTGAGACCTGGGTAATATTTTTGTTCAATGACACATTGTAATCTCAACATGGCTTGTTTTGGCTTCTTTATCCTACCAAGTGTTTAGGATCCCTTATATTTTGGGAAACTGGTAAGTGCTCTCGAGAGCAGAAGAAGAAACCAAAAGGGTAATATCACATGAAGAGTAGAGAACTGGAACTTGCTTTTGAAATTATGCCCTGTGCATCTATTTTACATCCTTAGTAGCAACACCCATGTCTGTGTATCAGAAAGTAACGAGGCTGCTGTGGGAGGCAATTCCTAGAGGATCTGTACTATTTGGAAATTTGTATTGTCTGCTCTTTTAACAGTGGGTATTTGCTAATAAGCACTGGCTTTGGGTAAGACATTGGAGATAAGGGGGTAACTAAGGCCCCTCTAGTGTTAATCCTTGTCCCTTGTGTTCCTGATATGTTTTACTTTCAGCTAAGTAATCATTTGTTTGAAGAACTTGCCATGGACGTGTACGACGAAGTTGACAGGCGAGAGACCGATGCAGGTGACTTAACATGTGGCTTTATCTAGTAAACTTCTGCTATCAGTGGGCGGTGACAAGC
>NW_004443997.1:3086161-3087787 GCF_000243295.1 Trichechus manatus latirostris
TAATGAAAGTTTGATCCATCAAATTAATAAAATGTACAGTAAAAGGATACTCCAAGCTGGTAAGGACATGGCGAGATAGCCTTTCTCACACTATAGATAAAGAGTTTAAATTGCTACAAACTTCAGAAAGCAATTTGTTAATCAGTTTCAGAAGCCTCAAACTTAAGTACATTCTTTCACATGGGAAGTCCTCGTTTGGGAATGCGTTCTAATCAAATAATAAAAAATTCAAAGATTTATACATACTGATTTTTATCAAAGCACTATATATGTAATAATAGAGCATTAGAACAACCTAAACAACTGTCGAGAGGAGAAATGGTGCATAAATTAGAAAGAAATTTTAATTTTTATTGATTAATGACTATATATAATAATGGATAAACATTGTTTATCTTGAAATTTTGCAATTTCCCTCTAAATTTTTCATTACTGTGTCTACTTAAAAAAGAATTGATACTAGAAGAAGAGAATTAAATAGAACTGTTTTTTGTTCAGAAAAATAAATATGCATTATGAGAACTTAAATGTTACAAAATTCTCTTATGTAAATGGTTTTAAACTGTTAGCATGGAAAATGTGAATGATTTAGTTATGGTGGGGATTGATTATATTTTAAGCATGTTGGAAGGTCGTGGCTGGGGTCTAATAATAGTCTGACCAGTTTTGTGTGCATATGTATGTATATATCTTCTACATTGGGAATATTTCCAATTATTTTCTCACCTTTAGGGCAGACAGAAGTTAGCTCGGTTTAATGCCCATGAGTTTGCCACGCTGGTTATCGACATTCTCAGCGATGCCAAGAGGAGACAGCAGGGCAGTCCTCTCTCTAGTTCAAAAGGTAGCTATTTCAAGTCTGTACATATTTGCTTTTTTGGCCTTCTAAACTTAGCGCAAGTGTTAAATTTAAAGGTATACTTTAATTAAACCAGTCATCAACAGCTTATTTAAAGTTTTACTTGTAATATGTTATGACTAAAAATATACCTCTTTGAACTCTAGTGAATGTAAAATATTTCCAGGTTATTATTATTCAAATGTATCTTCCAAATGCAAGATGATTTTTTTCCTCTTGGGTCACTATCTTCCCTATAAAATTGCATCCTGAAATTAATCCAAAAGTCTGACTTACCTCTTATTAAAAGACATAAAGTATTGTTGATTGATGTTGCATCCCACTTCCTATTGCTTGCTTACAGAAAATTCTTAAAATCTGTTATTACAAGCTTTAAATGTCTGAAGTGAGAATGATTGTGGTTTAAAATTGTAAAGAAAGCAACACCTATTTCAGAGGTACCATTATTTAGTCTAGCTCAGTAGCTCAGGGTCCTGTCTCCATGCTTAGGAACACATTTCCTCCCCACCCCCATTAACTGTATCCTTGTTGTTTTTTTCCTACTTATAGAAATAATACATTTTTTATGGTAAAGTATTTAAACAAGAAATGTGTTACATGCCATTGAGTCAGTTCCGACTCATAGAGCTACCCTGTATACAACAGAACGAAACACTGCCCGGTCCTGCACCATCGTACAGTCATTGCTACGTTTGAGCCCATTGTTGCAGCCACTGGGTCAATCCTCCTTGATGGTCTTCCTCTTTTTCACTGACCCTCAACTTCAC
>NW_004443997.1:3091297-3092523 GCF_000243295.1 Trichechus manatus latirostris
GAGATATCCCATGAAACCATGACCCTAAACCTCCAAACTAAGAAACCAAATCCCATGAGGTTTTTGGGTGTACATAGGCAGCCTCAGCAGCTACTCTTTGTTGTTGTTGTCGTTGTAAATAGATCTATCACACAACTTTTGCCAATTCAAGTTTTTTGAGGTGTACAGCTTATTGACAATAATCACAGTAATCAGCTGTGCAACCCTACCTTAACGAAATATTTTAATCACCTTTAACCCCCCCTTTCCCCTCCCTCCTGCCCCAGGTAACCACTAATAAACATAGTTCTCTGTACGTTTGTCTTTGCTTGTCTTTTTATATAAGTGAGGTCATATCATATTTGTCCTTCTATAATTGACTTATTTCACTCAGCATAATGTCTTCCAGCTGCATCCATATTGTAGCATGTATCGAGACTTCATTTCTCCTGCTGGCTGAGTAGTATTCCATTGTATGTGTGTACCACATTTTGTTTATCCATTTATCTGTTGATAGGCATTTAGGTTGTTTCTACCTTTCGGCTATAGTAAATAGTGCTGCAGTGAACATTGGTGTACAAGTCTTTTTCTGAGTCTCTGCTTTCAAGTCTTTTGTGTATATACCTAGGAATCGAATTTCTGGGTCATTTGGTAGTTCTACTTTTAGGTTTTTGAAGAACTGCCACACTTCCCACAACGGCTGTACCATTTTGCATTGCCAACAGCAATGGGTAAGGGTTTCAGTTTCTCCACATGTTCGCCAACATTTGTTGTTTTCTTTTCTTTTTTTATCTTAGCCATCCTAGTGGGCGTGAAATGATATCTCATTGTGGTTTTGATTTGCATCTGTCCGATGGCTAATGATGCTGAGCATCTTTTCATGTATTTGGTGGCCATTTGAATGTCCTCTTTGGTGAAATGTCTATTCAGGTCCTATGCCCATTTTATGATTGGGTTATTTGTCTTTTTGTTGTTAGGTTGTTGAAGTTTTATGTATATTTTGGTTATTAGGTTCTTGTCAGATATATGGTTTCTGAAGATATTCTCCCAATCAGTAGCTTGTCTTTTCACTTTTTTGGTAAAGTCTTTTTAATTTTTATGAGGTCTCATTTATTTTGTCCTTTGCAGTTTGTGCTTTTGTTGTTAGATAATCCATTATTAAAAGCTAGGCCTGACAGCGTTGCCCCTGCTTTTTCTTTGAAGAGTTTTATGGTTTTAGTTTGCACATTTAGGTCCTTAATCTGTTT
>NW_004443997.1:3094488-3095595 GCF_000243295.1 Trichechus manatus latirostris
CCCTTTTGTTGTTATCACTAATTACATCTTTATAATTCGTGTGCCCTGTAACATAATTTTATCCTTGCTTTTTATATATTTGTAATTAAAAAACATGAAGGACAAAACATTTAAAATTATCAAGCATGAATACCTTATTACTAACCCTTATATGTGTCCATGCATTTCCCTCTGTTAGGGATCTTTCTTTTTATGTGTTGCTTTGAATTACTTTCTGTTGTCTTTTCCCTTCCATCTGCAGAACTCACATTTGTATTTTTGTAGGGCCAATCTGGTGGATATGAACTCTCAGCTTCTGTTTATCTGAGAGTGTTTTAATTTCACCCTCATTCTTAAAGGATAGTTTTGCTGGGTATAGTATTGTTGATTGACAGCTTTTTTTTTTTTTCTTTCAGCACTTGAAATATATCATTTAAATATATGCCTTCTGGCCTCCAGTATTTCTGAAGAGAAGTCGGCACTTAATCTTTTTGGCGATCCTTTGTATGTGACTGTTTGCTTCTGTCTCACTGCTTTAAGGATTGTCTCTTTATCTTTACTTTTTGAGAGCCTAACTATGATGTATCTTGGTGTAGATCTCCTTGAGTTTATTCTGCTTGAAGTTCTTTGAGCTCCTTGCATTTGTAGATTAATGTTCTTCATTAGGTTGGGGAAATTTTCTGTCATTATCTCTTGAAATATTCTTTCTGTTCCTTTCTCTCTCTCATCTCCTTCTGGAATTCCCATGATGCATATATTAGATTTCTTGTTGTCCCATAATTCCATTAAACTGTTTTCAACCTTCTTGAGCCTTCGTTCTTGTTGCTCTTCAGTGTCTGTAATTTTAACTATTTTATCTTCTAATTCAATTATTCTTTCTTCTGCATGGTAAAATCCATTGGTAAAGTCCTTCTGTTGTTTCTCATTTCAGTTATTGCTCCTTTCAGTTACAACACCTCTTTTTTTAGATCCTCCTTGTATTCGTGCATTGTTTTCCTTATTTAGCTCTTTGTCTATGTTTTCCCTTAGTTCTTTAATTGTGTTTAATGTTGTATTATATTCTTCCATTTTTTTCATTATTTGGTCATCCCTAGATGTACTTTCACTGCCTTTATCATGTTCCTTTCA
>NW_004443997.1:3097037-3127671 GCF_000243295.1 Trichechus manatus latirostris
GTGTCTAGGTAGGTGATGTGTTGGCACACTCCAAACAGACCCCTGGGGAGGTCTGCTTGTTTATTTTAGAGCAGAAGCTTGAGGACCTGTCTCTGTACAGGCAGGAACTGTGGTGGTTAGAAAAGCAGGCTTCTTTTCTTCACAGCAGCCATCCATCCATGTGGCAAGGGGCAGGGACAGTGAGAGAAGTGATTTTCCTGCTATATGAGACTCGATTCGTTGATTCTTTCCTTTTTGCAGTTTCTCCCTGCTTTCCTCTGCTCCCTGATTCAGAATCTCTCAAAACTGAGCACTGTTTCCTTGTTGTATTTCTTGTTGCATTTGTGGGCTAGGATTGGAACAATGGTCTGTTTACGCTGTCATCTTCCCTGAATCTACATGTAATTTTGACACTGCTGATTCTGTCATTTTCTTTCAGTTCTTTAAATGACTAAACCCAGATTCCTCCCAACAGTGTTGGAATTTTTTTTCCCAAGCCTGAAGTAAAGTTGTTTATTTGTGTCAATAGACAATGTGGAGCTCATACTGAAAACAATCAATAACCAGCACAGCGTTGAGAGCCAAGACAATGACCAGCCAGACTATGACAGTGTGGCATCAGACGAAGACACGGATTTGGAAACCACTGCAAGCAAGGCAAACAGACAGAAGGTAGGATCACACACTTCACACAGAAATGGCAATGTCCCTTTTTAAAATATTTCTCCTACAAAGTTGCCTTATTTGCAAATCACTTGAGGGCTAGCCCTGTGAAAGGTCCTATGGAGTTAAAGTTGGGTTCACTACTAGCTTGGGCCAACCAAAAGTGGAAGGAGGCAAATAGTTTTAAAATAGAGCTCCTTCATCCCAAAGTGAATTGCTGAATCACAGCAGGTCTGCAGTTGTCATTCTATAAAACTTGTGAGTAGTGACTGGTGTGTTGTATTCACTCAACAAATATTTATGGGGTGACTTCTCTGGTAATACTTTAACTCTACTGATTGAGGCCTAATCCCTTTCCTGTGAGGATGTCACTACCTAATAGGTGAGCTAACTGCAGTTATCATGAGAAGCACAAATAGAAGCCGAGGCAGGGAGGAGAGAGCTGACTTACTGCTGAAGGGTGCCGGGGAAGGCTTGTTAACCCTTTGGTGATCCATTTATTTTCTGCTTTGAATTTTTTTGTTGATACCATCTGTTTTCATTAATGGAAGCATGCTGAATCATTGAGTGTGTTGGAATTTTTGGTAGGTAGTATGGATTTTTTTTCTTGCCTCCTCCCACAAGCCTACCCTAAGTGTTTAGTGGTACATATGAAGTGCCACTTATACCCCAGAGTCTCCACTAGGGTCTGTTGGTACACATGTGTAACAAATAAAAATTTTCAGAATTTCTAATTTTCCTACCAAAAATTCAGACACCTCATACAATACCTTGTGAAAACAGTTATTTGTGGCACATGCCTGTTTCTTCAGTTTCAAATAGTCATAAAGGCCCCTGCCTTGCAGCCAGCACACACTATCAGTGGTACAGCAGCTTCCCAATAAACCCTAGAGGCTGAAAGAGTTCCTGGTTGCTATCTGTGCCGAGCACAAAAGGCTCTTTAGATGTGCCTTGGAGGAGGCAAGGAAGGGTGGTCTAGGCAGAGAGAATGGGGAAACCTGGTCTTATAGAGGAACAGCCTAAAAAGAGTGAGACTCAAAGCTGCAGCCGAGGGCTGGGGCCACACCATGAAGGAACAAGGTGGCAGACAGGGGAGCCTGGACTTCTGCGGGCATGTGGAGCTCAGGTGGCTTCAGGCCGGGCAGGAAGGCAATGGTCAGGGCTATGCTTCGGGAGTACTGCAGGCGGGTCAGAGAGTGGAGGCAGGGAGCCCAGTGAAGATCCTCTTAAAGAGGTCCAAACAAGAGCAGACACAAGCCACCTCAGGGCCCAAATGAGGAGGGCCTGGCTGGGAGAGACTGCTCACCAGTGAGCCCGCAGGACAGCGCCGCAGGTTCCCACACTCTCCCCCACACTGCTGAATCCCCAGGACATCACCAGGACCTGACCCCTAGGAAGGGCTCAGCAGACTTTTGAGAATGAGTGAATAGAAAGAGAGAGTAGAAAGATCTTGGCAGTAAGTTGGATGTTTCAAGTGGGGAAATAGACTTATGGATGATGTATCCAGAGTGTCTAGCTCACGTGACTCTGAGCATGATGGGGCCACTACAGGGAACCCTGAAGGAAAGGCAAGAGCCACACATCCTACCCAGAACTCCCTTGCTCAGACTCCCCCGAAGCAGCCTGCAGCACCCAGAGTGAAAGCCGGAGTCCGTACACGGACCCACGTGATGGGCCCTCCGGCAACTCTGACTCACTCCGGCTCCTCTCCCTCTGCTGCTCCCGCTTCGGGACTAATGTCCTCACCTCCTTCAAGCTGTCGCTCACATCTCAGCTGTTCAAAGGCTTACCCCACTCGCTAATTAAAATGCAATCCTCCTGTGTCCCAACTTCAGCTCCTCAGCTCTATTTTACCCTGCTCTGTCTTCTCTTTTTTCTGTAACACTGATTACCTTCTATCATACTATATAGTTACTTATTTTTCTTTTATATGTGTCTTACTCTACTGAAATGTAAACTCCATGGAAGCAGGAATCTTTGTCTATTTTGTTTTCTAATCTATCGTGAGCACCTAGAACACTGCCTGCTGCACTCCTGATTCTCAGTAAAAATCTGTCAAAATGAAGGAATTAGTGAAAGAATGAACAAAAGAGAAAAATGAATGAGCAAGAGAAAGGCAAACAAGACAAGACAAACTCATTCAGAGAATCATTATCAGAGAAGATTTGTAGCCACGCTGCCTATTCTGTTAGAAAATACTGGCTTAAATTTTTTAAAGTGTTATGGCGACCCATTTACGTTAGCTTTGTGCTAGTCTCAGAAGCCTTTATTTGGTTTGATGGATTTTGCAATTCAGCTGGCCTTGTCAGAATTCAAAATGCTCTAGCTGTTAGTCTTTAATGTTATCATCGACTCAGATTGTGAACATTTTCCCCAATTTATTTTTAGAGTCTAGATTCAGATTTATCAGATGGACCAGTCACTGTACAAGAATTTATGGAGGTCAAAAACGCTCTAGTGGCTTCTGAGGCCAAGATACAACAGCTAATGAAGGTGAATAACAACTTGAGTGACGAGCTGAGAATTATGCAGAAAAAGGTAACATGTCTATAAATTGCCAGGGTGATTGACTCTTTCATCCCGTAGTATAAGGAAGAACCACAGGCATGATGCTTGTAACCAGAAGGAAGTTACTTGTTGTAACAGACCTAAAAATCCTTGGGCCGAGCTGTCTTCTTGGAAGCAGGATGTGTTTGGATATTTCAATTAAGATTTCTTTGATTTGAAATATATCCAGAGTAAGTTTCCCAAGTAGGAGAAAGGTAATGACCTAGTAAGTATTGGTATCAGTTACAGTAACCCTTGCACTCTTCTGTGCTTCCTCGGTGTCACTGCATGGACGTGATCTTCCTGTTGCTGGTTCTAAAGAATAATCACGCCATGAAGACAGAGCAGACAAATGCCCTAGACATATATGTGTTTATCAGTGGTCCAGACCCCACCCCATGGCATGCAAGGGCTGCTTTTGCTGTTCATTCTTGTTCTGAATTGTTAGCCACGCCCCCTGGCAGCCCTATCCCACATCCCTGCTTTATTTTTCACCAATACTTAACCACTTATTGGTGGTGTCCTCAGAGCATAGAGCAGGGCCTGCCACACAGTAGGTTCTCAATAAATACACAAAAATATTTCACTTACGTTAGCGAGAACTGTATGCTAGTAAAAAACAATCCCATTTGTTGAGCATTTTGCCATCCAATACCTTTTGAGAAAGTCAGAAATACATGAATGTATTAACCCCTAAAAGGAATGTGGCTAATGATAGCAAGAAATATACTCAAGAGGGAGATTATCAGTGTAATTCTTAATGAGAATGCTAAGAAAAGGAAGTTGAAAAATTCTAAATTATACCTAGGACTTCATAGGTATTACCCCCGTTATTTAATTCTCTTCAGAAATGAGGTTTTGTACACTTCCCTTAAACAGATTGTACACTTCCCTAATTTGAAGTGAGGCATTTCAGATCCTTTTCACGAACTGTGGCCATGGTCTGTTTCATTTGTGGCGGGCCCCTTTTCAGAGACGCTTCCTAAAGGAAGGCCAAAGAGCTGAAAGCGGGCCCTGGCCCTCCTACTTGTTAAGGAAAGTAAACGGCAGCACACCTTCACCTGGAGTGTGGTCTGGGATCATTTGAGTGTTGAGTCCTAGGTTATTTTTTAGAGACCTTTTGAGATAAATGGCTAGTATACCTACAATAGAAGGGAAAGAGAATCAATTAGACCCTAAAGAAACCAACACTTGCAGTCAGGCAGTTAACTAGAATTGGCATTGCAGGTGCTTGACAGCTGTCCAGAGAGCGTTTGCTCTGTGCACCCAGCCTCGTCCAGGGCTGGTGCGTGGCGGCAACGAGGCCGACACAGCCCTTGCCTCACAGGGCCGGCATGCTTGCGGCAGTTCATCTGTCATCGAAATACAAGGTGTACTTTGCCCTAACAGACAGGATTTGCATTTCCTCTGTCTTTTCTGAAATACCTTTTATTTAATAGTTTGTTCCACTAATTGGACTAATAATTTCATTGACAAGACTGTTTCTGAAACATGCTGACTTTGCCATGTAAATCAGTCTGCTAAGCGTCACCTTTTTTTATTCTGTAATGCTCTTTTTAGTATTTGTAGAAATCACCAGAAATAACCTTGTGTCTCTGAAAGCAAACATCTTAGCCTTCTTTAAGAAACGCAGAAGGAAGAAGTTTGCAATTGCTAGTTGATCATCTCTTCCATTTTTAGAAATGCTTTTGATTTCTGAGCCTATTGAATTATTTGTAACTTTTTATTTCCTGTTATACTCTTTCCAAACAAGAAAGTGTGTCCTGGTGATTATTAAGATAAGCATCATTAAAATTGATCCGGAGACATCTCTCTAAATACAGAGGACTCAAATTTTTCAAAATTGAGACCAGGAACTTGTACTCATCAAAATACATTGAAACAAAATCCAGGCTGGATGTTTTGGAGGCCTGAAAAGGGCAGATAGTTTCTGACTGCCAGGCCTTGGTAAAAGCTTGTAACGGGTTTTTACGTAGACAGACAAGCACGTGTCCAAATGCTCCAGTCACTTGGTGCAGGGAGCCTGTAAGCGATGTTCCTCACTCTTTGGACTTCGGCCATTTCATTTTAGGACACGGCTCCCTTGATAAATAGTTTTGAAAGTACCTTATGCCTGTCTGGATCCTGGAATGTAGAGATTTTCAGTGGCTGCTTGTCACTTTGCCAGCTGTTCTTTCTTTGGAAAGGGAGGCGCAGTTCATAAGCTATACCCCAAAGGCCTTTTTGGTGGAGAAGCCACCTCTCACCCCTTAGTGCATTGCTTTTTACATCAGAAAACAGACTGAGCTGCTGTTTCTGTGGAAGAAGCAGGAAGTCACCCTTTCACAGAGGTTCTGCAGGGTTCCCGTAATGTAGCGTTTATTTTGCAAAGATGTATCGATTTTATTTCAAAGTTAGGTAAAGTTTTTGTTTGTTTTTTATATATAGTTAACAAAGTAGCATGATTTGTATCTGATCTTTCACATTTAACAGTTGCTTGGAAAGGATGCTAATTAATGAAGAGGAGCAGCTCCTATTGGTGTATTTGTCACAGATTGGTGCTTTCTAAATAAAAGCTAAAAGTAACTCCTAACACTGAATGGGTTTGCTATTGAGAAAGTTATGATCATCTGGCACAAATACAGTTGCTTGCGGACCTAAACCTTGGCACTGGTGGGGAACTTGGTCAGATTTTACAATCACTGTCAAAGAGTAGACAGCTGAACTCACACCACACCCAGCTTATAAATTGTCATGGAAGATGAAGGCGCACCAGAGGGGAAAGGACACGGTGCAGAATGGACTCAGTTAATTGTGTTTAACATGACAGACGTAAAGAGTAACATGAATCGTTGCTGACCCCTTAACTCTAATCCATCAAACACCATGAAGCAGCCTGCATGTGAGGAATGGAAAGAGCACTCAGGGCCTCCAAGTGACAGCCTCTAACTAAGATGGGGTGGTGCCAGGCAGATTAGAATGCTTGAAGCCGACACTACCATGGTCGCGTTTTTGTGTGACAAAGCCCAAGGAGAGAAAGGCCAAAAATTCCAGCCCTGGCTGAAAGATGATCGATCACCAGAGGGAAGCAAGCATGCTACGTGGAGCATTCAGACGAAGATATAAACATAGTTCCATAGGCTCACAGTTTTGTTCGTGATATGTTAATATAGCAAACTTACCATGATTTGATTCCCTCAATTTAAACAAACAAACCCCCCAAAAAGTGCTAAATTGTTTGGAATATCAAGAGTATTATGTAATAAAAACTTGTTGATCATAATTTTTCTTGTTGGCTTTTTGGAAAGCACTAGCTAATCAAATATTTCATCCGTTGAACTTTGCTGTCTTTCTTGCTTTGCAAAGCAACTCTAGTTATCTCTGTGCTGCTTCCATGGTGTCTGCTGTAATTTTTGGCATTTGCAAATTGCTTAGGACTCACTTGAAAAGCAAGTTACCTAAGTGATGTTTGAATGATCTCAAGCTCTTACTTGAAAACAGCCTTAGAAAATTTAGAGTGCAGCTTGCTTACAAACATTTCCCAGCCCCACCATGCCAGATTTTTTAAGAGGTTAGACATTTGTCTCTAGTTTTTACGAAGTTCAAACCTGCAACTTTTCCACATTCAGTAATTAAACTGTTTAGTTTGCTTAAGTGATGAAGCGAGTTCGCTGTGTTTCACTCATTCTAGAAGAAAGAATTCTTGTTTGTAGCTGCCTTTTACTTTCAACCCAGCTAGCTGTAACTGTTCTTATTGTTAAAGCCGATAGTCGTATTCGTTTACTTTGGTGTTTGCTCTTTCTGCTTGCTGTAGAAAAACACAGTCCCACTGCCAAACATTTCTTTCAGCTTCAAACACTCCAGAGTGAAAATTCGAACCTCAGGAAACAGGCCACAACCACTATATATCAGGTGCAAACTGGTTCTGAGTACACAGACACTTCCAACCACTCTTCCTTAAAGCGACGTCCATCCGCCCGGGGCAGTAGGCCCATGTCCATGTACGAGACGGGATCAGGGCAGAAACCATATCTCCCCATGGGAGAGGTGAACCACCCCGAGGAAAGCAGGACGCGGCTCCAGCCCTTCCCCGCGCACGTAAGTAACACCACTGGCGCTTCCGCTGTTCACTCTCTGCCCAGCCTGACTGCTGCATCCCCCCTTCTGAACCTGCAGATCCCCACGCCTCCGCTTGGCCAAACTGGGCTACGAGAATTGTCGTTGTGTTTGCTGTATTAACATGTCAACCAGTGCTTGCGGTGTTCCCACAAACACACAGGGCCCTTGACGGGAAGTTTTCCAACAAAATTGGGCATTCTGGCTCTTGCTCAACCTCCACCTTTTTCTCTCCCATACCCATAATATATTTCCCAGCCAACGAATAGTGGTACATATTTTTCGTAAAGCTTCCTTCCCCACTTCCAGAAACAAAAACCGTAAAACCCAATAGCGGAAGGAAGTGCCATCTTCCTCGAGATAGACAGGGATGTGCCCATTTCTGGACTGGAGCCCTCAGGCTCCACGGTGGCCTCTTAGCTCCTCCAGTGGAGCAGAGCGGTCAGTGGGTGTGGCCGGGGTACTGAGGGCAAGGCTGGAGGTGGCCCAGGCCACAGCAGCCTCTGCCCACGTGGTCTGCATGCCCACTTGGTTAGCTTCTGTTTCCTCCTCCTCCTCTTCATGAGAAAGTGTTGCTGGATCCTTTCATAAAAATGAAATGTAAAAACTCTGCATTGATTTTTACAAGTGTTATATTCCAAAGTTTGTATTCTGTACCAGGGTACTAACAATTTTATTTTATGGTGGCATAAATATTATGTTGTGAGGTTTTCAAATATTTCTTTTGGATTGGTTTATTATAAAAAAAATTTGAAACAATGTTGCAGACATTTTAAACTCTCATGTGATTTTTTTTCCCAAAGAGTAATTATCGATTTTAATGCCTAAAAGTTATTTCCTCTGTCAAATTTTTTAGGAGTTTTGAAAATAATTCTCAGGGTAAATGCAAATTAAAGAGTATGCACTAGTGAATTAAACCCTAGTTTGCCCTAGTTTAATGTTGTCAAACTTTAGAGTGGTAAAATTACCATGTTGTTATATTGTAATTGGGAGTCCATATTTTGACTTCTTTTTAAGTTGTTTGGTTTAATGTTCTAAGGCAATTAATTCATTTGATGTAATGGGAATGCCATTGAACTATGTTAAAAATCTTATTTTTGTGTAACTGAAAACAAACTTCCGGAAAAGCAACCTTTGTTAGTTTCAGAGTGTACTTTCTAATTTTAAAAAATTTAGAGTGTAAGGACGTCATATTATTGCGGAAGTTATATATACTGAAGAATCTATTGGTAACATATACCAATTTTTAATCATTCCTGTAGTTTCTCATTTTATATTATCAATCCTGATTGAAAAACAAATTTTTACCTTAGGCTGTACATTTAAAATGGAGCCCTGGTGGTGCAACAGTTAAGCACTCAACTGCTAACTGAAAGTTGGCAGTTCGAACCCACCCAGCGGCTCTGCGGGAAAAAGACCTAGTGATCTACTTCTATAAAGATTATAGCCTAGGAAACCCTATGGAGCAATTCTACTCGGTCATATAGGGTCGCTGTGAGTGGAAAAAGGAGCCCTAGTGGCACAGTAGTTAAGTGCTCAGCTGCTAACCAAAAGGTCAGCAGTTTGAACCCACCAGCCACTCTTTGGAAGAAAGATGTGGCAGTCTGCTTCCATAAAGATTACAGCCTTGGAAACCCTATGAGGCAGTTCTACTCTGTCCTGTAGGGTCACTGTGAGTCAGAATTGACTCAGTGGCAGTAGGGGAGTGGGCATCAGTGGAAAATCGATTCGATGGCACCCAACAACAACATACATTTAGAAATTATTGACCAATTTTGCTAGGTATTACCTTTTCCCATATAGAAAAATAGCTTTATTAAGTTCAGAGTTGTTTATGGGGGGCATTTTATTAAGGGAGTAAATGTCTTTGGAATCTGTCACTGGGCTGTCACATAGTGAGGGATTTTTTATGATTCTTTCGTTGGGGAACTTGGGCAGAAGCCAGGTTATGGTACCAGATTTTTGTTTGTTTTTTGTTTTCCCGAGTGTGTTTCTCTTTCCCCTTCTAGATTGGGAGGAGCGCGCTTGTGACCTCCTCTTCGTCTCTGCCTTCCTTCCCCTCCACACTCTCCTGGTCGAGGGACGAAAGCACCCGAAGGGTTAAGTACATTCTGAATTGGTTGCTCCCTGGAGGAGGCGGCAGTGCTCATGGGTGCTTTGTGCTTCTGTCCTTCCGTCCTTCCGCTAACTGCCCTTCTGTCCCGCATGATGCCTCGCTTCCCTCCTGGTTTCTTACAGCACAGCGGGCACACACACTCACGCAGACCTATAGAGAGATGCCTCTCCCGTCTAACTCCACATTGCTAGTTACACATAATATTTAACAAGGTTCGCAAATCACCCCATGGCATTGATTCTGAACATACTGTCTTTTCAAACAATCAAAAAATTAGCTGGGTGCTGGTTAAACACTGTAATAGGGAAATCCCTCAGATTTGTTCAGAGCTATCGTTATAGATCAAAACTAGTGTCTTTGGACTAGCTGAAGCACTAAAATGTCATGCTTTTTTTTTTTTTTTTTTTTAATTCTGACATATTTTATGTCAGCACCATACTTGACAAACCAGGCTTTTCCAGTCCCTGTGTCCCACATCAGCATTGTGACCTACAGTGGCATTGGAGGCATGAGCAGCTGTTGGTATGAAGCTGTTCATGTGTATTAGTTGGTCATATGCAGCCTGCTGATGTATCATTTACATTCTCAATAACAGTACATGGTTCAAGTATGCTCCTTTTAGAGTAGCCAAGCAACAAGTATTTATTAAGCACCTCCTCTATGCCCAGTGAGGTCACTGGGTAGCACGATAAAGGTTGGCAATTTTAACCTACCCAGCAGCTCCACAGAAGAAAGGCCTGGTGAACTGCCTCCAGAAAGATTATAGTCCAGAAAATCCTACAGTTCTACTCTGTAACGCATGGGGTCACCATGAGTCAGAATTGACTCAGTGGCAACGGGTTTGGTTTTTGTTTTTTGTTTTTTTTTCTATGCCCAGCCTTTATCAAGTCAATTAATTGACTTACGTGACACAGTCCCTGCTCCCAAAGGCACCGTCAGTAAACAAATAGCACAAAGAGTCCGTGACTGTAACCTGGGAAAGTCATGGAAAGATCCCAGGCTTTGAAGACCTCAGTTCAGGTCCTGGCTCAACCTTTTATGGAAGGGGAGTATAATTAAGGTGAGAGAGGGGAAGTTCGCTGTGGGTAAGGGGCCACCTTTACAGACAATTTTGGATTTGCATGGGGCTTTGGTCCACTCCCTCCACATCAGTGGAATGATGGAGAAACGTTCTTTTCCAATGTCAGTGCCATGTAGCTCTTCAGGGTCTTTTTGTGGTCCTTTTATTCTCTTAGAAGTAGTATATTAAAAGGAAAACTTGATATATGGTACTTAAAATCTTTTGAGCCGTTCTGAAATTGATCTGTAATGTTTTCATTATATTCCAGTTAAACGAAGGGGTAGAGAAATAGTGATGAAATACTAATTTGAAACTTTGTTAATAAGAGTCAAGAAATCTCTTTTGACCACGGTGAAATTTTTTTCTTCTTTTTTTAATTTTTGGTAGTTTTGAAAATCATTGCAAGGACTGCTTGCTGAGACAAAGTGTTATTTAAACTGATAATCCTGATTGTTTCTGACAGCTTCATCCTGGGTTTAGATTGTTATGGTGTGTGTGTAATCAGAGAAAACTGAAAATCTATTAAATAAACTGAACCAGCACCAGCTATATGGTAACTTTTCTATTAACAGCTTTAAAAGAACAGCACTTTTTAACCAATAGATCTTGGCTCTGCATGTTTACAATAATTTTCATAAAAAAGCTGGCTAACATGCTTTTGTTGACAACGGCGAAGGACTTCATGTGTAGGTAACAGATTTCCTGGGTGGCTGCTGCTATCCTGTGTTTTCTATTCTTGAAAAATGGTTCCTTCATGCTTTTATGAGGTATACGAGTTGTTACTTTTCTAAAATGCTTATATGAAACTTGGTATTTTTGATCATTGCAGGGTAATGCACTTGATTTGTGATTATCAAACTTACATCAAGTAAAGCAAAAAGACCCATTATAAAAATGTGGTATTTTCTGGGTTTAATTCTCACTGGAGCAACTCTGGGAGAATTATCTGGTATAATTATTTAAATGTAAATTTTTTACATTCCATTTGTGTGTGTGTTTGTATACACATACACTTGCTCATCCATACGTGTGTGTGTGTGTGTGTGTGTATTAAAGGCAAAGAAATATAAAGATTAGTTGAACACCCCCGTGAAAGGTGAGAAAGGGTATCACTCTTTCTAGAGGTCACCTCCAGAAGACCCTGGTTTCACTGTTGTCTGCAGTGGACACAGTGCTGCCCTTGGCCTTCCATCTGGACTTCCAGTAACACTCACTCACTGATTCCCTACGTAAAGGCAGATCAAAACACGGCAGCAAGTGAAGCATAACCTCTTGCTGGCAGGAGATGTAGGCAAAGAGATCTTAAACATCGTAGTAGATTTTGCAGAACTTAATTCTACAGACTCCCCATGTGGCTCAAAGCCAACATCCTTAATAATTGGCCAGCTGAATTTGAGTGGGTTTAAGTTCAAGTTCATCTTGAATTTTAGGAGCCACAAAGCAGGTGTCTTCTATTAGAGTGCCCGGGACTGCATAGGGGACTTTGGGGGAATGTGAGAGAGCATTTGCCCTGGGAGAGGAAAAGAGGCCACAGAGATAGTAAGCTGATGTGACCTGCACAAGGGGTCTTCTCCACCTTGCGGGTGGCTGCTGTGCCTGTCCCCTTAGGGCCTGTCAAGGTGCCAGACCGCATTATCGGTAATGAGCCAATTATCAGACTGTATGTAGACTTCTCAAACTGACTTACCCATAATCAGCCATGCTTTTGGATGACGCTACCAGGTGTCCATATATTTAAACGAGGCTCTTAGTTTACAACGATTTCCTTAACCACGTTTTGTTGCAGCAGCTTTAAAATCCCTTAGTCACGTACATGTTTTGGTTAACTTGGATTAAATTCAAGTTATAGAACTGGAAAAAGGTCATATTTATATTTTGCAAGATAATCAGTCTAGGCTTTGAATCAGCCTACACTGATCTCTGTTCTGGGCGAAGCAATTCTCAAACCTTGTGGATAAAATAAATACTACTGAGGGAAAATAATTTTTACTAAACACTCCAGAACTAACCTAGTTTCCTTCAAAGGAACATGGTCCCCTTCAAATTTTTTCACCTTGGAAGGCCCTCTATTTGGCAGTGCTGCCATTTGCTGAAGACATTTTTAGGATTCCTCTTTTGAAATTGCCTATTGAATCTCCATCACATTTTTGAATCTCCACAGTTGCACCAAATGTTTATCTTTTAAAGAGTAGATCTCTTTTTTTTTTTGAAACAGATAAAAGTGATTTGAAGCCAAGTGTCCTACTGGTTTAAAAACAATAGTGGCTGTGAATTAATAAGCCTGTTTTTTCTGTGTGGCTCATAAAAGCCATCTCTGAGGGCAATTCCTAGAGAGCCATGAGTGCCTGGAGCGGTGGTGATCTTCGGAGCCCCAGGCGTGGAATATGGCAACTAGCAGGAGGCTGGAGACCTGGGTTCCTGGTCCTGTTTTTCTTCTAAATCTGTGGCCTTGGGTGGGCCACCCAGCCTTTTTTGGCCCTCCATTGTCCCAGCTGGCATTAGACTAGGTAATCTTCCAGCATGGAAGACCTATAGTTGCTTACATTCTGGCATGTTTTTAAATGGAGCCCTGGGTGGCACAAATGGTTAAGCGCTGGACTACTAACTGAAAGGTTGGTGGTTCAAGCCCACCCAGAGGCACCTCAGAAGTAAGGTCTGGCCATCTGTTTCTGAAAGGTCACAGCCTTGAAAACCCTATGGAGCAGTTCTCCTCTACACACATGGGGTCGCCATGTGTCAGAATCAACTCAACGGCAGCTAACAACACCAACATTATAGTTAAACTCCATACTCCATTGAGAGCTAAATGTGGGTATGTTGCCTTGTCTGTCTGTGTTCATTTGTAACAAGGATCTTTTTATGGAATAGCCCCTGGGCTAAGAAGAAAGTGGTGCGAAGAAGGAAAGAAACCATATCTGGATCCATTGTTCACCTGTTACTAAATTTTCAGTAAAAGGTGGTCTCCAGTCCCAGATGAGATCTGGAGGGTGAAGGCCGCATAGTGTTAACAGGTAATGGATTCCTGGGGAGAGCTCTCGAGAAGTGTCTCATGTTCTAAACTAACGGAGGCTGCCTTTTCTGTCTTTATTTTAGGCATCCAGGCTGGAGAAACAGAACAGTACCCCTGAAAGTGACTACGACAACACTCCCAATGACATGGAGCCCGATGACATGGGGTACAGCTGCAGGAAGAGCGTGCCCGGGGGGTGGGCTCTGAAACATCAGAGACCCAGCAGGCCTAAGTGGTGCAAATGGTTTGCACTCAACTCCTAACCTACAGATTGGCAGTTTAAACCAACCCAGCAGTACCGCAGAAGATAGGCTTGGTGACCTGCTCCTGTTAAGATTACAGCCAGGAAAACCCTATGGAGCAGTTCTACTCTGTAACACATGGGGTCGCCATGAGTCGGAATGAACTCAAGGGCAAGTAACAACAAAAGCAGCAGCAGGCCTTGGTCAAGAGAAGCTGTTTATCACCTACACCCCTTTTCTCTATTTTCAGACCCATAAGGTCTTAGAATTTTCAGGCATAAATCCCTAGTTTACATGTCTTCTCATCTCACATTATTATCACAGAGGCCTTTTTCTTTTACCAGCATTCTGTACATGTCTCTTAATATCTGTAATCTGCTTAAATTCAGCCCTTCACTTCAGTTTTAAATTGACATTAGGTTACAGTCGGCATTTGTACCCAAGGAATTGGCTCTCTTGGGGTTGGCTTTATAAAGATATACCCTCCCCATTCCAATTATTTCCTCCTCACCCTCCCACCCTTTTCTGTGAGAGTCACTTTAATAATTCCCAGCCCCATGAGTGGATGAAACGGGCTCCATGTGAGCCAGAGCCGCCCTCTGATGAAACAGCCTTACCTGTGAGTCTCCCACTGACGGGACAGAGGAGACCACAACAGCAGCCTGTTGGTGCATTCAGCTGGTGCATATTAAGTGGTCAGTAGAAACAGAGAAGCAGCTCATAAACCCGTCATATTTAGCCACTTCTATATCGTTCACAGGTCAAGCAGAAAGGGAAGGCAGAGGAGTACGGTGTGGCAGGGTGACAGCTCTGCACCAAATGCCACAGAGCCCCACGCAGCCCCCAGCCCCTCTCTCCCCAGCACTGAGGACGTCATCCGGAAGACCGAGCAGATCACCAAAAATATACAGGAGCTCCTGAGAGCAGCCCAAGAAAATAAACATGACAGGTGAGGGGGACTAAAAATCCTGCTTTGGGGGAATATGCGTAAGTGCTGTGAAAGACAAGCTATTTCAGTTAGTAAATGGGTTTTGTTTTTTTTGTTTGTTTGTTTTTTCCCAATTTACTGAGCTTTAAGGTAACTGAAACTTGAAGAGGCTTGTGAACAAATTTGTAAAAATCTAGGGTTTCTTTTTTAAACATCGGGTTTTTAATCGTTCATCTTGTCAGGTTCTCAGAATAAATGTCTCTAGAAATAGAATTGCAGCATATTGGGTAGTGATATTTCTACTTCTGGATGGAAAAGAAAAAGAAACCACCTTAAAACTTGAGCAGTTGTTTCTTCCAGCCTCTGCTGCTCCATGTGATCTTTAGCTTGGGAAAGGTTTGCTGACATGAACGGTATCCTCCAGTGAACCTGATTTCTTATATGTCTCCCTTGTGTGTGTGTGTGTGTATGTGTGTGTGTGTGTTTAAACTTCTAAGAAACAAATGGATTAGAAATAGAAGTTGTCCTAATCCTCACCCAAGTAATTCTCTGCTCATGAAAGAAGAATCTGTTTACTCTGAACAGAACCATATCCCGTGGAGTTACTTCTTACTGTAAGGAAAGGACTGGCTTTTGTTCTAACTTATCCTTCTGTTCTCTCAGAATTCTCTGAGAACTTCTGGTAAGTTGTAAACCGTTCTGGGTGACATCCTAGTTCCCACACGCTGGCTTGATTTAGACATAAACAGTATTTAACACCGTCCTATTGAGTTTGAGAAAACAGCAGCAGAGTTTGGTCAAAACCCAAAAACAGTCTCATTCTTTTCATTAGGTCAGCAAACGTTAGGACTTCGGTGAACTTCTCATCATGCTTTGCAGAAACAGAAGTTACTCAAGGAACACAGCACTGTAGCTTCTCTCTTGCCTCTGTTCTCTCCTGCAGGGAAAGATGTGTCAGCGTCTTCTGTGTTTTTCCGCATGTTCCCGGCACTGCTGTGCCGACCTCCCCTTTTTCTATACCTTTTTTATGTACAGTTAGTTCTCTCCTAGTGTCCTTTTTCCCACTAGGGAAGAGAGGAGTAGTCAGTGTTTATTAAAAGATAAGAGTGAATCTTCATGAGTGTACCATGGGAGGATCCTCAGAGGAAATGTCCTACTTTCTGGGCCTCCTTTCCAGAAATCACATGGCTACTTATCTTCCTCCTTCCCCCAATATCCTCTTTATCCCAAGCCTTTCGTGCCTCATGTGTAATAGGTGTTCAGTTGCTTTGCTCAGCTTCATTATCTGATTCTGTAACGCAAACTCTGTCACAGCTTTCCAAAGTACGGTTTTTGACAATCTTTCAAGCAGCCCTGGTACCAAGAATAACGCTTTGTCTAGTGTTCTCTGCCTCACTTCACACTGCATCTCACTCAGAAGTGCTGTGCTTGTATTTCAAACTAAAAAATGTGCTTACACTGTATTGCTCTCTTTGATAGTTGTCAAAAATAAATATCTACCCAGAGGCCATTTCTGGCTCCAAAGATTGCAATATGGTGCCTCATACAATTTGAGAAGTTCCTTTTTTCTTTTTCTAAGATGTACAAATCCATTCAGTACTTTTCATGATCTAATTTTTTTTTTAAATACATGAGGGAATGATGCAGAGATTTTCATCATTAGGTCATCCTTCTGGGTTTAAACCAGAATCGGTCCTAGAGGATTTCTATTTCATAAATGGCTTGGTGCCTCATTAAAATCTGTGGTTATTCACATATCCGAGACACTTTTCATTTATAACCTTGCATTGTAGTAATTAAATCCATGCCTATTCCTGTTGTTCTCTCCTTTGTTGATCTGTTCCTCATGTTCACCCTAAGTAGACCCTTAGCCCGTGCTGGCACATTTAGGCTTGGTCCTGGTTCCCCGGGCTCAGTGAGCCCCCTGCAGCCTCTGACCTTCCTGCAGGCTGGCCCCATCTCCTGGGCCTCTGGCTTGCTCTCTGCCTGTGTGTCTGTCTGTCTCTGTCTTTCTCTCTCACACACAGACACACATTCTCTGTCACTTTGTCTCTTACAGACACACACATTCTCTGTCTTTCTAGGGATTACTAGATATTATTCACAAAAACCTTTTTTTGTTGTTTGAATTTTTTTAATTTTATTGTACTTTAGATGAAGGTTTACAGAACAAAAAGTTTCTCATTAAACAGTTACTACACATATTTTATGACATTCCTTAACAACCCCACGACATATCAACACTCTCTGTACTCGACCTTGGGTTCCCTATTACCAGCTTTCCTCTCCCCTCTTGCCTTCTAGTTCTTGTCCCTGGGCTGTTGTGCCCCCTTAGTCTCATTTTGTTTTATGGGGCTGTTTAATCTTTGGCTGAAGGGTGAACCTCAGGAGTGACTTCATTGCTGAGCTAGAAGGGTGTCCAGGGGCCTTACTCTCGGGGTTTCTCCAGTCTCTGTCAGGCCAGTAAGGCTGGTCTTTTTTCACAAAAACCTTTTTGAGGAAGGGTATCAATTTGAAGTTGGGAAAATGAACTCTCCCCCCGCCCCCCAAAAAAAGAAGAAAGAACTTCTGTGAGAGCAGAGGAGGGCTTTCTCATTGACGTGCCTGTGCTCTCTTTTGTGGCTTGTCGAGGACTTGCCAGATAGTTTGTATTGAATAAATGTGTCAGAGACATCCTTAGGATAAATTTCTTCTCTATGGAGGGTGGGGAAAGGATGGGTTCTATTTCCGCAGAAAAACGAAAACTGTAAGCAGTAAGACAGGAGCCTCTCAGGTGTGGTTCTCAGTGAGTGAGATATGAAATGTGCACGCTGTTTCAGGAGATGTCTGTGCGGGACACAGTGATCGCTGTGGCCACTGTGCCACCGGGTAGGTTGTTGCCCCTGCGTATTTGCAAGTGAAATACCTCCTTACGCGTAAGCGTTTTTATGAGTACACAGCCTGTGGTTCTAATCGCTCTCAGAGGGAGCACAGCACCACAAGGAAAAGGTAAGTCAGAGCTTCCCATTTGAAGGTACTTTTGGATAATAAAAGCCATTCTACTGAAGTGTAACGGCTTAATTAAAATGTAGTCCATCTTAATTTAAATAGTTTTGGTACTAAATTTCTTACAAAGATGAAGAACAGAGGTTGCTTATGACAATATTTAAGCAGAAACCAACTTCATGGTTTAAAAAACGGGCGGAAAATGTTACTTGATGGCTTTAAGGGCTAGGATAGGTGCTAACAGCATTGGGTTCTGTATCTTAGAAGAAAAGACTTAAAAATATGGTCACAGGGGATCTTGTGTAAGGCCAGACTTAGGGCTCTCACAGCAGTATTTCCTAATCTGCTAACAACAGGCTCCACAGGGCTTCCTCATCTGACTGGACGCAACAGGGTTGGGGTTTTTTTTGGATATAGGGCTTCCTAGGCTGTGGGTCAGTCTTCCTGGAAACAAGTCCAAGCTTGGTGGCATTGTGGTGGCCATCACCAATCTGCTTTTGCCTCTCTGCACTTTGTCATGCGTACTACTCAGGGTGGAAACCCAGCTTTTCAGGTGCGGGAAACCACCGCCATTTGATGTTGTCACAGTACTCCTGGATTCTTCCATTTCTCCTCACCTAAGAAGTCAGAATCACCAACCACCAGTGGAAAGAGGCTTGCTATAACAAAAAATATGAATCTCTCAGGAGAGGCCTGTTGGGTAGCAGGGAGGAGCTCAGACTCCAGCCCCGGGTGGCAGGGCTTGATCTCAGCCCGCCTTTTAGCAGCTGTGGGACTGTGGACAAGTTGGTCGCCTCTCCTGGTCTTTGTTTCCCCATCGGGAAAACAAGCATGCTAACAGTACCAGCCTCATAGGGCTGCTGGGAGGATCTAGTGAGTTCTCTGTGGAGTCAGAGCCTGCACCCCGTCAGCACTCCTTAAGTGCTTACTCTGTGCTGTCACCTGCGAGGCCAGGTGAAGAGGTGGCCTGGAAGGAAGGGTCTGACAGGCAGACATCAGGCACTTGGTTTTCTGAGAGCATGTCAGTGAGCAGGGAAGTGCTGCTTGTGCTCGACCCGTTGCTGTCGAGTCTGTTCTGACTCATGGCGACCCCATGTGTGTCAGAGGAGAAATGTGCTCCATACAGTTTTCAGTGACTGATTTTTCAGAAGTAGGTCTCCAGGCCTTTCTTCCGAGTAGCCTCTGGGTGGATTCAGACCTCCAGCTTTTCGGTTAACAGCTAAGAACATTAACCGTTTGCACCACCCAGGAACTCCACCATTTTATTACAAGCAAATAAGTGGCAACTTTATGGAAAAGTAGAGAAAAGTCTGAACAAGTATATGAAGCAGACTTCAGTGTTTTCTCCTCACACAAACATTTTGGTTTTCCACCAATTCAGATGCTTTCGAAACGGAAGGAGTTTAGAAGTGCCCATTGGTTAAACGGCACGTGGGTGTTAAAGTGGAGGCCCTGATTATAATGCTGAGATTTTTTTCAGCCCTTTATTTTTTTAAAAGAAGCCCTGGTAGCAGAGTGGTTAAACACTCGGCTGCTAACTGAAGGGTCGGTGGTTCGAACCGACCAGCAGCTCCACAGGAGAAAGATGTGGCAGTCTGCTTCCATAAAGATTTACAGCCTTGGAAACCCCGTGGGGCAGTTATACTCTGTCCTACAGGGTCACTATGAGTCGGAATCAATTCGATGGCAGTGGGTGTGGTTGGGGTTTGGGTGATTTTTTAACTTCTGTGGCCTGTTGCATGGAAATCTCTGTTTCGCTTTCAAGAAATGAGGAAAGAGAGCAAACACATGAGAAATAAATGACCAACTCGAGGAGGCGCTTAAGTTGCCATGTAGCTGTACCCAGCCCATAGTGTATGCTGCCTGCGTCTCATGCCTGCAGATGGCTTTTATCTGAGCCACTGAACTTGGGGGAGAGGATGGGGGACTGCTTTATCACCAGGGGCCTTCTGGTCGAGTGTACGCACAGTGGCTGTCACGGCCTCAGGCCTTTCATTAAGGGGATGGAAACTGAAGCTGCTTGTGCCTCTAAATACTCTCAGTCTCTGAATTATTTTTACTGTCATTTGAATAACTTCTTCAATATTCTTGCAGTTATATTCCCTGCTCAGAGAGGATACATGTAGCTGTTACAGAAATGGCAGCATTGTTCCCCAAAGTAAGTCACTTCCTACTTACTTGGTTCCGATCCTTTGAAATGAGCTGCAAGAAATTTCCTTATGACCTTTACAGTAACATTTTTTACACATAGAGCTTTAAATAACAGCCATATATTTTTTTGTTCTACGAGAATATTGGTTTTAGTAAGATGAGTATGTATAAGTCAAGTGGTAAAGACAAAACATTAATAAAATTTTATCTGGAATAATTTACCCAAGTGAATTAATAATTTTCAAAACATTAATAGCACTCAAAATAGCACATAGTACTAAAATTACACTGCATGCTACGTGATCTTTTGAGTCAGAACGCTTCAGCATCTCTTACCCGGCGGACTGCAAGGCTTCCAGTTGAAAAAGTGCATGGCAAAACCGCCTCTCACTGTATGGAGCACACTGAGTTGTTTGCAGAAGAACGTTTGTCCCTTGCTTTTGGGTGTCTGCCCTCCAGTTCATGGCCAATGGCTGTGTTTCTCTCTTTAGAAACCCAAGTCCGACATGGTGAGGACTTCCCTCCGTTTACTGACATCCAGTGCCTACCGCCTGCAGTCCGAGTGCAGGAAGACCCTCCCTGGGGACCCTGGCTCCCCCACGGACATTCAGCTAGTCACTCAGCAGGTCATCCAGTGCGCGTACGACATTGCCAAGGCCGCCAAGCAGCTGGTCACCATCACCACCAAAGAGAACAACAACTGAAGAGCGGAGCATTGTCCCTTCTATCTTCTAGGCTTTTTAAAGTCCGATTTCAAATTTAGACACGGACCTTTTCTGATTTTTACAAAAAAAACATTTAATGACCGTTTAAAACTTTTTAAAAGAAAGCTCGGTATTATTTTTGCATGTTTTCTAACAAATTTTCAGCTATCAATTTAACCCACTTGCCTTATTTTGTGCCTGTGTGCCAGTTCCATTTCTGATTTTCTGTTGTGTCGTCAGTGACTGTCGAGTTAATGATCGTCTGCATCCGAAAGCACAGCTTCATCGTTTAAACTCTGTTAGGACTTTTTCATCCCTCAGAACTCCCTGCCTAGGGTTAAAACTATAAATGAGGTTTTTAGTAAAATATTTTCTTCAAAGAATTGAGTTAAAAAAAAAAAAAGGTCAACATTATCTGTTCCCTACCAAGCATTGTGCAATAAGTGAATTTCCAGCCTACTGCAAAATCTCTGAAGTTTGGGGTATCTCCAAGCACATATATAGAGAAGGGCTTTGTCACTTTCTAAAAGGAATGTAACAGTCTCTCTTGGAAGGAAACAATTAATTGCTCTATTTGTTTTAGCTACTCTATCCCGTTAAATGTGGTTTTATTTAATTTTTTTACTTGAGCTTCTGTCTCTTTCTATTTTGCTGTCATCCTGAAGTCTCCATGGAGTCAGTTAAAGCATACATCCCCTCCCCCATTGTGTCCATTTGGCCATGTTCAGGACAGGAGGGCCACCATGATATCACTCTGGGTCAAGAGCTCTGCCTTCCCACTGTCAGCGAAGGGGAACATGGGCCAAACAAGCCATAACGAATTCTTTGCCACCCACCCAGTTATCACTGCCATGAACTGTGGGAGAAGGAATCATGCACCCCCTGTCCCTGTGTTGCCTCGCATCCAAAATTCAGTTACTCCTTTAACTTCTAGTGCTTTCTCAACGTGACCTGCTTCATGTTTTTTGTCACCTTTAAGGACTTCTTATAAGGTAAGATTTATATAATCATCTGAGTTCGTTTCTTCTCCATTGCCTCACTGGTACTTAAAAATTAGACATCAGCTTTTAAAAATTCCTTAGGGAGTGTGCCCTGGCTGACTACCAGCTATTCCAAAGCTATGAAAGAATACAGGTTTAAGTTCTGGAACATGCTGAAATTTTTTTTTGATTACTAAAAAGACCTTTCTTGTTCTGAATATTAAAACCTATTCCTACCCGTGCTCAGTGCAGCAGTTTTGTGTGGGTGTGGTTCAGACCTTGACCTACACCAGAGGGGCCAGGCAGCAGTGCAGGTGATTGGAGCAGAGACAGCGGGGGACCCCTGCAGGAATGTGGGCCTGGAGTTGCCAGAGCTTTGATTTTTCAAGAGACACCTGAAATCTGGACTTCTTCTTGCCATCTCTCCATCTTTAAAAGTTGACAACTGATTTCAAACATTTTAACAGAACACATGTGGGGAGCCATGGCCTCTAGGCTGCCAGCTCACAGCTTCTGCCACGGGGCCCTGTGACCTCTGCAGGGGGAGTGCCTTCCCTGGTCACGGCCAGTTTAGCCTCTGAGCCTTACCTGTAATGTAGGCACCCTGCACTGTCCAGCTGCTGCTAGTCCTCCTTTTAACCAGGCATTCTGCCCCACAGTGGCCATGTACCCACATCAAGAAGTCGGGATAATCAACGTACAAATCGTCTCTATTTTCACAGAACCGTTTGATTCATGAATAACTTAATAGCTTGACCGTATGCTGTCATGAAAATAGCACCACAGCGGTGTTTGGTTTACTAAGTCGCAGTGTGTGGGCGCTTCTGTCGGGTTTTGCTCCACTGTTGAGTAGCCTGGGGAGAAGGGTTCATGTCTCCGAAAGACTCATCCCACTTGTTTGTCTGTACAGCCCTAAGTGCCACATGATCGTCAGGTGCTGAGGTGAAACTGCAGTCCTAACTGCCTTCTAGAAGGCGTCTTCTGAGTTTCAAGCACCGTCTGATACCACTATCTGCATGCTTCGTGCCCTTAGCTGTCCCTCTTTCTTGTAAAACACCGGCCCCTCCTGTTGCGCTGCCCAGGTCCTCAGGAAAGGCCCAGCGGCAGTCCTGAGGATTGCTGGGGAGGATGGGTGTCCGCGGAGGTTTGACACGCATTGTCTGAAGGAGGTGAAGTAGTGTCTTCACTTGAACCTATGATACAGGATGTTGATTTTAGCCCTAGAGAAAGCCAAGGAACATGGGGACCAAAAACCCATGTCTAGTTGTGAGAATACCACAGGAGTTTGCTCTGGTAACTCGCAGGGCCACCTTGGGAAAGAAGTTCCCTGGTGGAGTGGCGGCCCGTGCTCTCACACTTCCTTAGCCTGACCTGAGGTTGTGTGCCAGAGGCTCTGCAGTCCTGCGAGCAGATGGCACCTGGTCTGTCTGCTTGTTCTAGAAGGCCACCTTTTGCACATGGATCCTACAGCCTTGCACTAATATCTTCATCCCGTGAGTCGTTTTTACCCTATAATTCTCAAGTACCCCCACCCCCGGAAGCTGATGGGACAGAGGTGCACTTTATGAAACTGGCTCTTGCTGAGCAGAAGGTAACAGCTCTACCCCGAAGGTTCTTTAACTGGTATCATCTCCTGCCGTGGAAATGCAAATAGTTCTTATTTGCCAAAGAACAATGAATTGGGCCCAAAGATCAAATACAGCATTTTATAAAATTGGAACTATAAGCGCACAACTCAGGAGCTGTTACACAACCTAAATGATTAACATTTCAGAACCAAGACTGGAACTAGCATGTTTTTGTCCTCAACAGCATCCGTGAGCTTTCCAATAATAGGATTTTATTTCTCTCCTTGTCCTGGTTGAAGGTAACCCTTCTTTTTACAAAAGAATATGCTGCATAGGAAAAATGAAATGCCTTTTACTCAAACGTGTTTTTATCCATGTCACTGATTCTGTACTTATTTTTCATTTTTATTGTACATTCTATTCCTGTAAGTATTGTACAACCCTTTAAGTGTTGTAAAATTGTTTTGGAATTTGTGCCTGCTAGTTATGCAATAAACAGGCTCTATAAGTGTCTTTGTGGCAATGCTGTTGTTGTTAGGTGCTGTCAAGTCCATTTCTGACTCATGGTGACCCCATGTGACAGAATGGAACCGCCCTGTAGGGTTTCCTAGGCTGTGATCTTTACAGAAGCAGATCACCAGGTCTTTCTCCTGTGGGGCCACTGGGTAGATTCCAACTGCCAACCTTTTGGTTAGCAGCCCAGTGCTTAACCATTGTGCCACCAGGGCTCCTTGGCAATGCTATTCTCCTTGCCAGTTAGTTGATGGTTCCTTTACTACCAGGTGCCGTCGAGTCAAAGCTACTCAGTAGAAGTCGTGAGAAGCCCCTCATGCAGCACCATTAATAAGAGACACTGTGTGATACGCTTCTGTCTGGGGCTCCGTCAGTTGTACAGTAGTAGTGGCCTTTGCCTCCTCTGTGCTGAGTAAATGGCTTTCTTAAATCCTGCATCAAGATCTTAGTTCCATGTATCTTATGATGCGTTTACTCCACCAGCGTCAGACCCCGGATGGGCCTGCTGAGTCACAGGCTGCTGGGCTTCTGACTCTGCAGGCCTGAGGTGGGGCCTGAGAAACTGCATTTCTATCAAGTTCCCAGGAGATGCTGATGCTGCTGGTCCCAAGACCACAGTTGCAGAACCACTGCCCTCTACCATTTTCAGGCACTCTCACCACACGGCTCACTGCCTTCTGCTCTAAACGTGTTTTTATAATATATAATAATAATTATTATAATTATAGCTAACATTTATCAACTGTTTACTCTGTGCCAGGCACTGTGCTGATTTACCTGTATTAGTTCATTTAATCCTCACTACAGCCTGTGAAGTAGTTGTTATCCCCATTTTACAGAAGAGGAAACTTCCACACGGGGAGGCTAAGTCTCACGTCAGAGGGGAGGGGGGAAGGCCTCTTTGACACGCACAAAATATGTTAGCTCGTTTGTCTAGTTTGTCTTATTCCTCTTCGAAACAGCTGTGTTTTCACGACCCTAGCAGTGCCCGTGACTGACAAGTCCCGGAGAATGCCACCCCGGCCGTGTGGAGGGGGTGCCATCGCACTGCCTGCGCCGAGGTGGCCTGAGTTCCCTTCTGGCACAGGACCCCAAAGCGCTAGCTCTAAGAGGGGCAGGTGGGCAATGTGAGACTACAGAAATAAATGACTTTCACAGCCCTGTTAGGGTCTGTGTCCCCAAAAGACTGCAGGCCCCTCAAGTCTCCCCTTAAGTCCTCTGGTGCCTGCACCTCCACAGTGTCTGCTGAGTGACCACGAGGAAGGACCGCCCGAGCTCCTGTCCACAGGCCCCCCAGCACCGGAGGGCAGCGTGCACGTCGTGTGCGTTTTCCACCGCGGGCTGCACAGATGGCCGCCTCGCCACAAGGAAAGCTCCTCATGGTCTCAGGAGTGACCCACTGCCCGGATCCCGGGCAGAGGAGACTCAGGCAGTCCCTGCCTCAGCCAGCGGCCACCACGTCAGCAGCCAGAGCCACAAGAGGCAGGATTCCCTCACCCTGCCCTGTACCATTTTTCAGCCATTTCACAGAGCTATGTGTAAATTCATGACAAAGCCAGGTCCAGAGGTCCCCTAAGGAAGGGGCCGCTGGACATAAGCAGCAGTATGGCAAGGGCCCTGCCTCTTTCCCCATCTCCCGCCACCTTCCCCCTAACCCCCAGGCTCTTGGCACACAGCTTCCCTAACCATTTTCTCTCCTCCTAGGTCCTCAAACTGCCTAAACCCACTTAGAACTTCTCAGTCTTCACTTCTCTCCGGTGACCCGTGTCTCCTTCTCCTCCAGAATCTCTCTTCCCACTCTTCCTAACACTGGTCCTTCTTGGCACTCATCTTCCCCTCACACTTGCTTTTTGGGCCCCTCGGGGCCCCTGCTGCTTCCACCTCTCTGCATCCCACCCTCCCCTGGGGTGGCCCTGCCTTCACCTCCCTTCCCTGTCACAACTTCCAAGTAATTACCAGTCACGTGGCGATGGCCTTTTCTCTTGGCTTAGTCCTGTACACCTCATCTCTCCCAGGTCTCGCTTTCTTCATGAGATCCTGAACACCTTAGGGACAGGTAGGAGTTTTGAAATCTTAATCTTGTAATTTACCTCTGCCAAGGCTAAGACTGGCCTCTTAGCCCTCCCCTTGTACTGCTATTTGCTGTCTACTCCCCTATCCCAGCCCTCTCCTTCCCTTCTCAAGATCTCACCCTTTCAGTATTTCTCCACCCCAACCTACTTCCTTCAGACCAGAGGGGCTGAGTTCATACTCAACTATGTGTAGCCACTGTGCTAGGCGCTCTGTACATTTTCCAGTTAATTATCAAAGCAATCTTGTAAAGCCAGAATTGAAACTATGCCATTTTGCAGATGAGGAAACTGAGGCTCGGCCCTAGAGCCCACAGTCGGTAGCGGGGTAAGTCAAAGCACAGCCTGTGCTCTTCACCAGTGGGAACTGCTGGCAGAGGTGGGCCCTCCCTTCCAGGAGAGCTGGAAGAAAGTGACAAGGACAGGTCTTCTGGAACCAGAAGGGGTGAGGAATGGCAGCAGCCTTGGCAGAGGTGCAGCAGTGGGGAGGGCACAAAGGCAGTGGGAGCGTTGGGGGAGGGGGGCCGAGACCCTCAGCTCTGCCTAGCCTGGGCCTGGGGTTGTTGCTTGTTGTGTGGTCCTCTGCCCGCTGGGTGGGAAAGCTTATAGGAACAGAGCCTGGGTGGCCGGTTTCTCTTTGTCTTCCAATTCCTTATTTTTGCCACAAGTATTTCTCATCTTTTCTGTTTGTTTCAAATTGAGATATTCAGTAAACGCTGCTCAAGGAAGACTCTGATCTACATCGGAGACATTGCCCAATTCAATTGAGTGTATGATTAAAGGACCTCCAGGTTCCACGGGGCACACTGACTTGCCCAAGCTGGCTGTCCTGGGGTGAGCAGCCCCACACCTGGAAGCAGGAGGGCTCCTTTCAGTACTGGGATGGGCCATCTGCCTTATCTCAGGGTTAGGGGAGAGTTCCCCCAGCGAGGGTGGAGGAGAGCCTCTGACTCAGAGCCGAAGAATTAAGAGTCTAGCCTGAGTCTGACCTGCTTCCCATTAAGCGAGATGAAAATTGTGCCCAAGCCCAGTGGTAGACATGATCTCCTCCACCACAGCATGTTGTTTCCTGGGAGAAGAGCATTCTCTTGGCTAGGAGTAACAGGTCCCTGTGAGCTTTGTAGGAGTCCTTGGGTGACACAAATGGTTAACACGCTTGGCTACTAATCAAACAGTATTTAGCTACTAATTAGCGGTTCAAGTCCACCCAGGGTAACTTGGAAGAAAGACCTGGTGATCTACTTCTAAAAATCAGCCATCAAAAACCCTACAGAGCACAGTTCTACTCTGACACATATGGGGTTGCTGTGAGTTGGAGTTAACTCGAAGACAACTGGTTTGGTTTTTTGCATGTGTGTGTGTGAGAGCTCATCACATCCTTGTATCTCCATCCTCCACGTTTCACAGATGAACTAGGCCCAGGGAGGGGTACCCCAGCCACTAAGTGGTAGGGCATCAGCACTAGAATTGGGCCAGCTTGGGCCAGAGCCTCATTCTTCTCTTCGACCCTCCCTCTCTTTTATTGTGAAATATCAATACAGAAGTGTGTCTAACATATCTGTGTAGAATTACAAAGTGGATGCCTGTGTAGCGACAACTCAGGTCAAAAATACTGCCTTTCGAGAATGACAAACACCAAAGTCACAAGGAAAGTATTAGCCCAAGAGACAGAAAGGGCCACATAAACCAGAGACTTCATCAGCCTGAGACCAGAAGAACTAGATCGTGCCCGGCTACCACCAATGACTGCCCTACAGGGAACACAACAGAGTCCCTGATGGAGCAGGAAAAAAGTGGGGTGCAGAAGTCAAATTCTAGTAAAAAGACCAGACTTAATGGTCTGACTGAAACTGGAGGAACCCCAGAAAGCACAGCCCCCAGACTCTGTCAACCCAGAACTAAAACCATTCCCAAGGCCAACTCTTCAGACAAAGATTAGACTGGACTATGGGACATAAAATGATACTCGTGAGGAGTGTGCTGCTTAGCTCAAGTAGATACGTGAGTCTAAATGGGCAGCTCCTGTCTGCAGGTGAGATGAGAAGGCAGAGAGGGTCAGGAGCTGGTTGAATGGACACGGGAAATCATAGATAGAGAGGAGGAGTGTGCTGTCACAGTATAGGGAGAGCAACTAGGATCACATAACAATGTATGTATAAATTTTTGTATGAGTGACAAACTTGAACTGTAAACTTTCACTTAAAGTACAATTAAAAAAAAGTATTGCCTATAGGTCCCTGTGGGCCCCTGCTTCCCCTGGACTTTAGTGGTATCGTTTCCTTGCTTTTAGTTGAACACCATGTATTTACCCACAATAGCTTCATTGTGCCTGTTTTTGAACATATAAGTGGAATACTACTGATTTTATAGCTTGTTTCTTTTTCCCTCCACTTTGTATGAGTCATCTAGGTCCATGAGTGTAGTTCCAACTACTTCATTTCCCATGTTGTATAGTATTCATTGATGAATACACCACAATTGATTTATCTAGTATGTTACTGATGGGCATTTGAGCTCACTGTAGCTTTTGGCCCTTGTGACTAAAGCTGCTATGTGAGAATTATTGCATGTGTCTGTTGGTACATAAGTGACTGCATTTCTATAGGGTACATACCTAGGGGTGAAAATGTGGGTCACAGAGTGTGTGCCTCTCCAAATGTCAGATGGTTTTCCAAAGTGGTTGTACCAATTTATATCACCACTAGCAGAATATGAGGTTTCATGTCTATCGATCAACACTGCTGCAACCAGACATTTTAATTTTGCCAATCAAGTGGGTTTGTAGTGGTGTCTCAGTGTGGTTTTAATTTGCATTTCTCTGATTAAACATGTGGTTGAGAGACCAATTCAAGATGGCAGCCTAGTCACATGCACCACACCGTCCCTCTACAGCAAAGACCTGAGAAACAAAGTATAACAGATACAAATGACAACCCTTGAACCCTGAGCATCAAATGAAAGTATACAGAATTAGATCAAACACCAGTTGGAAAAAGAAACTGAACAACAGCATTGAACAGAGAGACAGATAGAGTGGAGGTGCCCTGCTAGCCGTTCCGTGGCCATTTTGAGACAAAGTCAGCAGTGACCCTGGGTGAGAAGCCTAGGAAGACAACATCACAGAACTCTCAACAGGAGACAGAGAAACTGCGCAGACATACCTGGAGTGAAACAAGGTGAGCAGGACATGAACTGGAGCTAAGGAGGGTAAGTACAGGAAGGGGGACAAGAGCTTCAGGGATCTTGTGTACACAGAGCAGGGAGGAAATCAAGATACAGAAAAGGACAACTCTCTAGTGGTGGTACCTGACCAGTAGGGCAGGTGGCAAGCACAGAGCAACAGATAACACCCCCTACCCCCTTTTCTTCCTTTTTCTCTCCCCTTCCCTCCCCAGCCAGCTGCCCCACCCCTTCCCAGCAGAGACAGCGCCTGCACAACCTCCCGCCACCCGCCCTGCTTCTGGCTGCTGCCCACACACAAGGCAAGTGACTGTGAGCATTCCCATACCACTGGCTAGCACTCGCCCAGCATACCCTCAGCCGTCTCACACATACAGGGAACAGCAACAAGGGCCCACACTGCCCACTGCTGCCCTGTCCATCTGGGGGCAGGCAGAGAACACCCCTGTGCCGCCAGATGAGCGACCACTGAAGCACGCCTGACCTGCCTGCTCTGATAAAACAAAAAAAAAATTGTAAATAACAATGCCTCAGAGACAGCAAACAATATCAAATCATATAAAGAAACAAGACAAGATGGCTCAACCAAGTGACCAAACTAAAGGGGCTGAAGACCTTCCTGAGGAAGAGATGGTAAGGAACTACCTGATAAGGAATTCAAAAGGCTCATAAATAGGATCCTCAAAAAGCTCAAGAAAAACACAAAACCTTACAATAATTCAACAAAACAATGCAAGAACAAGTAACAGAGACAATCAAAAATCATAAATAACAACTAGAAATCCAGAAGATTAACAATAAAATACTAGAAATAGATAATCAAAGACTACAAAAGTAGAATTGAAACAATGAAAGAATGAATTAGCAAAAAAGAAGACAAATCAGAAAACAATGAAAAAAATGAAGAAAGCCTAAGAGTTACATGGGACACTGTGAAGAGGAATAATTTATGTGTGGTAGAAATCCCAGAATAGGAGCAAAAAAAAAAAAGGGCACAGAAAGAATTTTCGAAGAGCTGCTGGAAGAAAACTTCCCCAATATTATGAAAGATGAGATTTCCATCCAAGACAGGATAGACTCCAAAAGAACGTCACCAAGACATATGATAATCAAACTCTCCAAGTGATGGACAGAGTGGGAGAGAAATGTAGAACAAAATTCAAACTCATAAATAAGACCAGACTTACTGGTCTGATAGAAATTGGTGGAACCCCTGAGATTATGGCCCTTACACACCTTCTAAGTTGGAACCAATGTTTAATGAGAAACTAATTTGTTCTGTAAACTTTCACCTAAAGCACAATTTAAAAAAAAAAAACCAACTTGGAACTGAAATCACTCCCAGAGATCACCTTATAGCTGTACAATAGATAGGCCTATAAAATGAACAATTAACACCAGTAAGGAATGCACATTTCAGAACAATCAAGTATAGGAGACCTAAAAGGCAGCATTTGCCTAAAAGCAAAGTTTCAGAAGGAAGGTAGGGGCAGGAGAGCTGGGCAAATGGACACGGGGAAACCAGAGAGGAAGTGGGGAGAGTGCTGACACATTCAGGGGTTTGCAAACAATGTCACAAAATAAGCCGTGTATAAATTGTTGATTGGGAAACTAATTTGCTCTGTAAACTTTCACCTAAACCACAATAAAATGTTTAAAATAATAATATGAAGTTCCAGCAAAATGGCACTCTAGGCAGAAGCACCACGCCGTCCCTCCACAGCAAAGATCTGAAAAACTAAGCCGAACAGAGAATACAACAATCCTGAAACCCTAAAACATCAAATGAAGAGATAAAGAACTCAGCCAAGCACCAAATGGAGTGAGAAAACTGACAGAGAACG
>NW_004443997.1:3135944-3162030 GCF_000243295.1 Trichechus manatus latirostris
TTCTGTAAGCCTTCATCTTAAGTGAGAATAACAGCACAATTCGAAGAGCGTAGTCAATGTCACCGAACTGTGCACGTAGACATTTTTGAAATGGTGTACCTTTGGCTATGTGTATTTTCACCAAAAAAAAAAAGAGGTTGAGAAGTTAGAGGGTTGATATGTTGTGCGGTTGTTAACCAATGTCATAAAACAACACGTGTACTTCTGTTTCATGAGAAACTATTTGTTCTGTGAGCCTTCACCTGAAGTACAATAAAAGAAAATTTCAAAAAATAAAAAATAAAATAATAATGTGCTTGAATGCTATTTCATGTTTATCTGCCTTTTAGATGTCTTCCTTTCTGAAGTGCCTGTTCGAGTTTTTTCTTTACCCATTTTTCTGTTAGGTTCTCTTTTTTAATTATTCATAGATGTATAAATGTTGTACACACTAGTTCTTTGTGGCTTATATGGGTTACCAATATCCTTTCCTATTCTGTGGTAGGTGTATTCCCTCTCTTTAGATATCTTTTGATGATAAGCTTTTTTAATGTAATCAAATTTATCAATCTTTTCCTTATGGTTAGTGTTCTTTGTGTCTTAAGAAACTTCTTAAGTATGCTACAAGTCATGAAGAGATTCTTGTTGTTTTTTTTTTTGAAATAATTATAGATTCACAGGAAGTTGCCAAAATAGTACAGAGAGGCCCCCTGCACCCAGTTTTTGAGTGTTCATGACATTATATCATAAATGCCTCTCTAAAATGAAGACATTGCAGTATCAAATGCTGTTGTTGTTGTTAGGTGCCGTCAAGCTGGTTCTGTCTCATAGCAACCCTCATACAGCAGAACGCAGCACTGCCCGGTCCTGTGCCATCCTCACAATCATTGCTATGTTTGAGCCCATTGTTGCAGCCACTGTGTCAGTCCATCTCATTAAGGATCTTCCTCTCTTTCACTGACCCTCTTCTTTACCTAGCATGATGTCCTTCTCCAGGGACTGATCCCTCCTGATAACATGTCCAAAGTACATGGGATGAAATCTCACCACCCTCGCTTCTAAGGAGCATTCTGGCAGTACTTCCAAGACAGATTTGTTTGTTCTTCTGGCAGTCCATTCTTACTCAGTATCAAATAAACTCGTTGCCATCAAGTTGATTCCGACTCATAGCGACCCTAGAGGACAGAGTAAAACTGCCTCATAGAGTTTCCAAGGAGCAGCTGGTGGATTTGAACTGCTGAACTTTTGGTTAGCAGCTGAGCTCTTAACCACTGCACCACCAGGGCTCCTATATCAATATCAAAAAGACCCCCTAAAATAAAACTCCACGTGGCTTCACAGGTGGAACTGCTAATGCCAATGCTTTTAAAGGCATTAAAATGTCTTTTAAATGATGCTGTCTATATTTTATGAACAGAGAAGGTATCTAAAAACCCAGATCATGCAAAAAACATTCATTATATCCATAAAGAAATATGGAGGTACTGACTGTATTTATTGCACAAATGGTCTTGGCAGTCCCACAAGTTACAGCAGGACTGTGCCTGTCAGGGACGTCTGCTTGTCATAGGCTGGTCTGATTCCTGGCATTATTGTCTTGTTCAGCTCCACGACATCCCCACTGCCTGACGTTCCCTCCGTAGAGAGAGTACGTGCTGAGTGAGGAGCAGGAGGAGAGGGAAAATCTTCGTTACGTACACAACGAGGTAAGAATCATTTCATATTAGTGGTTTCCACACCATCTGTACTAAAGGAATTGACCTTTACTGAAGAATCGCTAAAGAATAATCTGTAAAATCATTAATTTGACAGTACGTGAAGCAGAAAAAGGTGCTTAGAGACAATAAAACCAATATATGTCTACAGAACCAGGACACATCAAAGTACATATGAAAGGAGAGGAATAGGGGTGTAATAGAAATAGTAAAAGTGGGGGCTCTAAATTTAGGAGACAAATATTTTGGCCCAGCTTAGAGATGAAACATGTATTCAGTATTATTATAGGGTAGAGAGCCGGTGTAACATAATCCTCAATGCTGATAAGGAAGATTGCAGCCAGGCCACAAAAGCAAGCAAGCCAAAAAGTAAGTAAAGAAATAAAATTTATTCAGTAAGTATTTGAGTGCCCATTTACCAGGCATTCTGTTCACATTGGTTATGTACTGGGACTTGGTCAGTATATGACTGCTAATAATTTTCTGTGGTTTATTTAGAAGCGCCAATGGAATGGAAACAAGAGGGGGGAACGCCACACATTTACAAGAAAAATGAATATTACCTATAAAAATGTGACCAGTCACAAATGTCCAAACCTGTAGGCAATGTGAATTAAATCAATAAAAATGTATCAGTCCATACAGCCCACTTGCAACAATTAATAAGAGCAACAGTACCAAGCCTGGAGGCAAGGGGATCAGACCAGAACTCCTTTTCACAATGAAAGTCCAGCGGACGTGGGAAGTGAGCAGGAGCGGCATCCTGAGAGTGGCACTCTCTCGGGGAAACACAGCCAGAGACATTCAAGACAGGGCAATGAGAAGCAGGTTCTGGGGCATTTGCAGCTCCATTTGTTTTTACAGCACAATAGAAGTGCAAGGCAATGCAGCCCTTAGACTCAGGATTTTTAATGAACTGTAGCTTTAAGAACCATGTAACAATGCCCTGTCATTAGCAATACAGGTGAAAATTTACGAGATATGGAATCTTAAACACGATGCAATGAAAACTGAAACCTCAGAGGAAGAGTGTAAGTCATAAAAATATTCTTGCTGCCAGGGACTTGTAGCTTTGTAGAGAGTTCATCGAATGGTATGCCACATCTGCCAATCTGTGGGTCTGAGTCTTCAGGTTCAGTGCCCCCTCCTCTGGGCCTGTAAATCCTGGAAAGCTGCACGCGGCTAAGACCCAGAGGGACCTTCCCAAGACACTAGAGGCCCAAGGTCCTTTGGAAGATTAGGCAACCAGGTGACATCCATCACAAACCCACACACAGCACTCTATGAAAACTCCACCAAAATGCTTCCTCGTTCCTCGACCTTTCCACAAAGCATCCATGGACCAAGGAGACTGTCTCAGGGATTTAACTGGTTAATAGTTCTTTTCTTCCAGAATACAAAAGACATGATCCTGCGATAACCCTGAGTAAACTGCACCAAGGCCTACTAGCTTGTTTTCGAGAGAATCTTTAAGTTAAATTTTAAACAGCAATGGCAATTTTAACAACTGGAAAACCTCCTCCCAGGAGGCTGACAGTGAAGAATAAGACAACAGGAAAACACACCCGTCATGGAGCATGACTGGTACCTCTTAGTATTGATTTAGAACCTTATATATTTATAAATATGTTACAACTGCTAACAGCACTGGAAACCTGTGTCTGTCACAGATGCTTTCTTGGACAAGAGGCAGGAAAGGGCCTCTCATGGGTGCTGAGTATCCTCAGCACCTTCGCGTCTGGCCAGCCTGCGATCCATGTAATCACGTACCTGAACGGGAACTACTTTACAGCAGCTGGCACCCTGACTATAACAGAATACCGTAAAACTGCCTGGTGGCTGCATACCACAAACCCTAACATCGTCGCTCCCTGTGCTGACAGGACGAACGGAGTCAGTTCCAAGCAATCTTGGGATGTCTGTAAGTCTGGGAAGAGAAAGAAAACATGTGACTGGTCAGATGAGCAGTCTCTGGAGCGCTGGGAATTCGTCCCATTTTAAGTACAAGCTAAAGGCACAGCTTAAATGGCTGTTTTCATTCACAGCTGAAAAAGCTTTGACCCTAAGCCATGAATGAGGCACTTTATACCTTTTTAAAAGGTACTGGCCCTAAGAAGCATTTTCAGATGTGCTCTGTAAGACCCTGATCCTGAGAAATGCATCACTCCATGGTCAGGTGAGTTTAGAAGCTGCTGCTCCCTGAACCTCTTGGAGAGTCCCTGTGTGTTGGGACGTTCACGTTCTACAGCAAATGTAGTACCTGCTCCAGCTGTTTCACACAGTTTCCCAGAGTTATCTGACCGCAGAAGGAGCCGGCCCTTCTCTCCTGCCGCACACGTCCCAGGCAAGGCACTTTGGGAGTGCTGCTCTGCAGCCACCGTGGGGCCCCAGCAGGGCTCCCCAGCCCAGCAGTAATGGAGGGGCAGAGGCAAGGCCTGCTGCCCTTGTCACCACTGGTGCCCTGGTCAGCAGTTCCCTCAGGGCAGGGTCACAGCCTTTGCTTCTCTGTGCTCCCAAGGTGCCCTGCACAAGGGCTCACGCAGGTACTTAGAGAGACAGGGAGAGAAAGACGCCTCAGAGAGGAGGACAGGAGAGGACTGCATAGAGGGAGAGGGCAACGAGGCGCCAAGAGGAGGAAGGGACCAGAAGCAGGCCTCCTGTTCACCGGGGCTCCGGCTGACTGCGGTCACACCTGGCGCCACGGCTCTTTCACCTCTCGTCAGTGGTGGCCAGCACTCTTCTTAGATTGCTCCTTGTCCCCAAACAGGGTGGAAAGGCACGCAGCTCGTCATCTTAGGGCTGCAGTGGCAGGAGCCAGAGCAAAATCACCTCAAGGGCTATTTGAGGTCCAACCAAGGACCGAAACAGACCCTGTGTCGAGGTTCCCTACCAGGCGGGGAGAGAGATACAAGAGAAAAGGCGCGGGGAAGAACCCGGGACAGCTGGAAAGCAGAGCTGAGCACAAGGCTACGCGTAGGCCCAGAAGAGTGGGCGCCGGGTGGAGTCTGGCTTGGCAGTGGTGGCCCTTCGCCTGGCCGGCTCCCTACCTTGGGCCAATAGCCCTGCTCGGCCATCATCTTCGCCTCCTGCTGGAGGAGGGCATCGGTGAGCTGCTCCGCCTGCCTGGCCTCCTCCTCCTCCTCCTCTTCTTGCTGGTCCTCTTCCTGTGCCTGCAGCTGGCGCTCTACAACCTGGGCACCAAGAGCCACGTCACCCACAGCACAGGCCCATGGGCAGAGCCCTGCCTCTGACCACGAGGGAAAGCCCTGGTTCTGCCCCGCTGGGGAATCAGAGCTAAATAACAGTGACAGCACGTGCCAATGAGCAGGAGGGAAACTCAGGGTACTGAGAAAGGTCATGTGTATGGGACTATGTACCTTGTAAAAACCTCTGGATGAGGCCATGTGTTTGGGGACTATTTTATGTTACGTATTAGGTACTGAATTCAGCAACTCGCCTGGAGTGAGTGTGAATTACAATCATGTAGGCCAGGGTTTCAACTGGAAATAAAAGAGGTGCACTGAACCCCCACACATCGACTTCGGGGACAACACACACTGCCACACGGTGGCATCAGTCAAGGGCTTCTGACTCAGAAGCATGACCTGGGAGCCAGCAGGGCTCGTTCCTCGGGGCTGCTGCCCCCAAGGCTCTCACCCCCCTTGCTGCTCCCACGGGCTGCTCCCGCCCCCCGGGCTGAGCCCCACCTGGGCTTCTAGCTCCTGTTTCCATGCTGACTTCAGTTCTTCGCTCTCCTCTTTCTCCCGACGAGCCGATTCTCTCGCTTCCTCAAGATGGCGGATGAGTTGCTCCCTGTGTTTTAGGGATTCCTCTTGTGCACGTCGGTTCTGTTCAATCTTTTCTTGGATTTGTTGTTGTCTCCCTGTCAGAACCTGTTCTCAGCAGAAAGGAAAAGGGAAGATTCCAGTCTGACTCCAACAGATACGTGTCCTACAAGCCTAATGCTCAGCCTCAGGCCTAAACGCACCAGACTAAGGCGAGTCAGGAGGAGCCCCAGTGGTGCGGTGGTTAAGTGTCTGGCTGCTAACTGAATGACTGGAGGTTTGAATCCACCCAGAGGCACCCTGGAAGAAAGACCTGGCAATGTACTTCCAAAAAATCAGCCACTGAAAACCCTACGGAGCATGATTCTACTCTGACACACGTGGGGTTGCCATAAGTCAGAATCAACTCAATGGCAACTGGTTTTTTTATTTAAGGCAAGTCCAGACCACAGGATTTGGTCCAATCAATGTTCGCCACGTTTATCAGGGTACAGAGGCATTTCCCACCCACCCCCAACACATGGCTGAGTACAAAGAGACCAAAGGAGTTGTAGATGATGCCCCCTCCCAGGGGCAGAGAAACTTGTCAGCAACAAATTGTGTCTTGCTCCCCATCAGTGGGTTCTAAAAAAAGAGAAAAAGCCACAAGCCACAATGACCACAGGCAGAATCTGGGTCACCGCCCCCCTCAATGTTTTGGGTTTAAATCTACTGTTTAAAGCAGCAGAGGCCTGTTGTGGTGAAGACCTGGCCACAGAGTAGTATCACGCCCACCACCAACCCAGCATGCGGTCAGGACTCAGGACCCAAGAGCTGCAGGAAGTCACTGGATATGACCCACATTTATGCTCTCTGGAGGGGGCGTGAAAAGTGGCCACAACCAGGAGAAGAATTTAAAATGGGGAAAATCAAAAGACGCTGGAGAATATTTGGTATTCACAAAAGTGGAAAATCACCAACTGGGATCTGGTATCCCATCGATTCCAAAATATAGCATATTAGCATGCACAAAACCAAAAAATCAAACCCACTGCCGTCGAGTCAATTCTGACTCATAGCGACCCTATCGGACAGAGTAGAACTGCCCTATAGGGTTCCCAAGGAGCAGCTGGTGGATTTGAACTGCTGACCTTTGATTAGCAGCCTGAGCTCTTAACCTGTGCCACCAGGGCTTCAGCATGCGCAAACCATTTTACAGTATCTTTCAATACATGGATAAAGAAGACAATTTTTCTCCCAAAAGACTTCCTCATAATTGAGGTGTGTTGTATATGCATTACTTATATACTGACAAATAAAATAATTATGGTCTTTAACCCACTTAGCCCACTTCTGGTTATCCACCCTAAGGGAAAAAATTCCTAAATATGGAAAAGCCTTATGTACCAAGATGTTCATCGCAGTGTTTCTTATAATGACTCAAAGTTGCAAAATACCAGGATACCCACAAGAGGGGAATGGTTAAACAAACTATGATACACCCACGTGAGGATATCTTATGCAGCCATTAAAATAATATTTAGGTCTAGTAAAAAGACCACAGTTAATGGTCTGACTGAGACTGGAGGGACCCCAGAAGACGTGGCCCCCAGACTCTCTGTTAGCCCAAAAATGAAACCATTCCCAAGGCCAACTCTTCAGACAAAAATTAGACCGGACTATGAGACATAAAATGATACTCGTGTAGAGTGTGCTTCTTAGCTCAAGTAGATACATGAGACTAAATGGGCAGCTCCTGTCCAGAGGTGAGATGAGAAGGCAGAGAGGGTCAGGAGCTGGTTGAATGGACGCAGGAAATCCAAGGTGGAGAGGAGGAATGTGCACTCACAGTATAGGGCGAGCAACTAGGGACACATAGCAACGTGTGTATAAATTTTTGTATGAGAGACTGACTTGAATTGTAAACTTCCACTTAAAGCACAATAAAAAATAATAATATTCAGGAAGATGATGTAATAGTATGTTAAAATGTTTGAAATCAAAGGTAGCACAGTATTAAAAAATTAGGAAAAAATATTACGCATAGAAACAGAAGAGTAGGAGGAAATAAATAGTGGCTATGTGGCTGAAGGAGCCCTGGTGGCGCAGTGGTTAAGAGCTTGGCTGCTAACCAAAAGGTCAGCAGTTCAAATCCATCAGCCACTCCTTGGAAACACTATAGGGCAGGTCACTGTGAGTCGGAATCGACTCGACAGCAACGGGTTTGGTTTTTGGTTTTTATGTGGATGAAAATCCTATGGAGTGCAGTTCCAGTCTGAAACACATGGGGTTGCCATAGGTCGGCGTTGACTCAACAGCAATGGATTTGGTTTTTTGGCTTATGTGGATGATGGGGCTCTGGGTGATTTTTTTTCATTTTTACTTTTCTGTACTTCTGAATTTCTTTTTCTAATAAGCTTATGTTACCTTTATAATACTTTTTAAAGTCCGTTTAAAATAACCAGAGAAGACTCTGTCTGTCCCCAGAAGATCTAAGGGTCAGAATATGATCGATGACTCCCGGACACCTGCCCGGGGATCTGATGGCCCTTCGTGTCTGCCCACTGGAATCACCTCATTCATCAGTCGGTCACGCGCGCTCCTCTCTCGGGCCCACTCTGCCTCTCTCTTCTCCCACATCTCCTTGGCCTCATCCCTGGGCAAACAAAATGGGTGCAAGCAGGCCGATGGCAGAATGTTAACTGAAGAACAAAAAGGGCTGCAAAGCATCAGTTAGCACACATCTTGGGCTTCCTGTGGGGCCAACCTTCAAGTAAACCTACCCAAACAAGCTTTTAAAAGCTTAAAATGAAGGGCGACATTCATAGAAAGTATTATTATAAGTACTTTAAATTACCTTTTTCAATATACCCCATATCTTTACAGAAAACACCTGGCACACTCTGCCACCAAGGCCATTTAAGCACCGAGGTGAAGGAAGTCATCGGGACCCTGAAGAGGAGGGGCAAGGCTTGTGCCTGAGCCTCTTCACCACTCTCCCGGGGCCAAGCTGGCTCGCCCTCGAGTCTCTGTGCCCTGAGACGGCCGGGCATCCGGATTAAACCTTCACGTCTGCCACACAGTAAGTACTCAAAAAACGTCACCTATTCTCAGGTTTGACTCTACTAGTTTACTTTTTAGGATCCGGACCCATTTATATAGAGTTACGAAGCGTTCAACACCTGCCTAATTCATACCAATTTCCTTTCAAATTTCTAAGATTTTAGATCAACAGATCCTGACTCTCTACCATGATTTCCACTTTCAATAACCTAAAAGGGAAACACCCCCCACATGCCAGGCCCAACAGCAAAGATGTGCTCCTCAGGAATGATGGACACATCAACAAGGACAGAAGTTTCCATAACAAGTGGTAACCCTCCTGTGACTAGCGGGGCTCCAGAGCAGAGGCCCGGAGGGTCCTGGGCTAGTCACCCCCTCTCACCTCAACAGCATCTGCTGCTCTGCCTCACGTTCCCGCTCCAGCTGCAGCTGCTCCTCGATCACCTGCTTCATCCATGCCACGTCGGCCAGGGCCTGCTCCCGCCTGGCCAGGTGGATGCGCTGGTTCTCGTCCTCTTTCTCGAGGAGCGCCTGGAGGATCCGCTTGTCTGCCTCCTAGAGGAAGCAGGACAAAGTGCAGCAGTGAGCAGTGTAGCGCCCTGTGCAGCAGCGGTGGCCACCTGCCAGCCGCTCTCCTGCACCCATCACTGAGAGCAGGAGGTCATGACCCTTCCAAATGCTCTCAAGACAGACATGGGAAAATGTGGGATTGCTTTTTCAGAACAGACAGAACAATCGCTTAGGGATGGTTTAAACACTGCAGAGGCCCAGGAGTTTTCTCCCTAACGGAAAGACCCTCCGCCATCAAGTGTGTGTCTGTGATCCTGGACACGTCTGTGGAACTGAAAATTGGCAGGACTTTAGGACAAACACTCTGGCAGCAATTCCACTTCTAGGAACATAGACTACCGTGACAGAACTGCACAGGTACATATACAAAATGCTGATGGCAGCTTTATGGAAGAGGGAAAAACCAGAAACAACCCAAATCTCCATTAGTGGGAAAATTACTCTTATGTGATCTCTGCAATGGAATGTTGTAAAGAAAGACTCAGAACAGCAGCTGTGACGCTGCTACCTATGGTTGCCCTGACTGGCGTAGACGGGGATGGAAGGAAAGCAGCTTTGCTCCCTCTCTGTGTCCCTGTCTCAGAGAGGGAGCTCCCCAAAGCACGTGACAGGAATTCTGAGCAGCTACCACAAAAGAACCTGCTCAGCCTAAATATATTGATCTTAAAAAATATTTGAGATCTACTGTTAAGTAAACACACTGCAGAATGCAACTTCAGTTATATTTAAAAACCACCACCAAAAACCCTGTGTATGTGTGTGTATGTATAGAAATGTATCTAGAAGGATACACACCAAATGGTCACTTCTGGGGAGGGCAGGGATTGCAGGGGCTGGTCGAGGGGGATTCTCACTTTGAGTTTTAATTTTTACAAGAATATACTCATATACTGACCAATGAAAAACACTGTTTTCAAAAGAGGTGGAAGAGAGGGCAGGCTGTCTCTGCAGACTTACCAGCTCCTCTTGGATCTGCTGTGTACGTCTGTTGAGTTGCACATTATACTGATGTCTCAAAAAGCGCCTACAAATGAGCAAAATAGAGACTGCTGTCAGTTATCTTATAAAGAACTAAGGAGGTTAGAGAACTACCTACTATAGGTCGCATCTTTCATGGTGTCAAAGCCCTGGATGCAAGGCTGGGAAAGCAGCGAGGCGCCCACCGCCTGGAAGGGCCCTGGGGTGGGAGGGGCAGGCAGGGCCTCTTCACACACCCCAGCTCTGCTTTCTGCCGGAGGGCCGCCATCCGCTTCCTGTCCTCCTCCAGCCTCTCCAGCTCCCATCGCTGCTTCAACAGATTCTCCTGCTCCTTCTTCAGTTTCGTTGCCTGTGGTTACAAGGACAGGAAACCCAACTAAGATCTCGGGAATCAGAGTGGCCTTCATTCCTCATCGTCATTTTTGGCAGATACAAGCAATAAGGGCTGGCCTGGCCCCCCGTGGTCATGTCCTCTCCCACCTCTGGGGCTCTGAGCCCCTCTGCCCAGCTTCACTCACTCACCTGTTCCATCTCAGCAAGCCGTTTCCTCCAAGAGCCTTTCCCAACCACAGACAAGGAAGCTCTGTGCTCCCCTAGGACCCTGTACTTGTCCCCACTTTACTGAACTTAATGCTGTTTCCCTACCTGACACTTGCCTGTGATGGCTGGGACTATGGGCCTTGCTCACCGCCCCAGAACTTAGCACCTAGTATGAGTAATGGGCACTAATTATCTGTTTATGGAACCATTCAGTCCTGGGGAATGGAGAGACAAGGGTCAAATGAGCCCAGGGCCTCACCACATCTGAATAGGAAAACTCAGCCCACCGGGAAACTGCACAGTGGACCAAAAACCCTCGTGGTTTACGCCTTGAGACCCAAGACCTGCTACCAGTGGAGAGCCATGTGCTAAGGCCAGCAGACTGAATCATGGCTACTTAGCACACTGGAAATCCAAGTCCTAAGAAGGCTCTGGGACAGTAGGTCTCTGAACATGTCTAGAGAACATGCATTGTCTCCACATTGTTCATGTCCTAGAATCTGGGCACACAACCTAGGGGTACGGAAAACACGAGATGGGAATTCATTCGAGAGAAGGGAGAGCCCAGCTGTTGTTGCGTTTCATAAAACCACGTCTCCTGATATGATCTCTATTTAGAACAGCTTTTTAAATTCCCATTTGATAGCAACGAGCAAATGCCGGGGAGGCCGTCGCGGGGCCTGTGCTCACCTCCATCTCCTTCACCTTCAGCTCCTCCATCTGCTGAAGCAGCACCTCGGCCTGCAGCTTCTCCTCCAGTTGCCTCCTCTCCTTCTCGGCTTTCATCCGTTCCATCGCTTCTCTTCGGGCCGTTTCATATTCGTTTTCATACCGCTTTTTCTCTTCCTCCTCAGTAGCTTCTTGCTACATGGGGCCAAATGAACCAGGAGGTCATATCTGGAATGCACAGCCTCAAAGACCTGGCTCCTGCCCCCACCCAGCAGGCCACAGGCTGCAGTTCCTTGTGCCCACACGTCTGCCTTGAGTCCCGCTTGTTCACCCCTTGGCCTTGGGCAAGGGGGCATCCTCCTGGGCTCAGTCCCTCCCTGTGCTGGGGGAGCGAGGCTGCCCTCAGGGAAGAAGCCAGGAGGCTGGCTCTGGAATGCCGGGAATATGAGGTTTCCTCCCCCTTCCAGAATCCAACCAAATACTTTCCAAAATGAACCCAGAGACGGAGGCAAAATGATGGGTTCAGGAGATGTGTGGACGTTTAACCTGGAAGCGCCACGGTTAAGTTTATGGTGCAATTACATCAAGAGAGACAGCCAGTGACAAAAATGCTGTTAAAGACGTACATTCCATCTAGAAGCCCCTGTGGAGGCCTGCCAGCCCTGGTCTTGTTCTGCCCTTGGGGACGATGATCTCAGAGGATCCTAGTACCTGCAAGTGCCAACCTTCAGTTTTAACACGTGTTTAGTAATCTGGGAGACAGTCTGTTCCTCGCCTGGAATCATTAGCATTGAAAACAAAAAATAAATTCAAACAGAGACAGTCTCATGCCACAGCACACGGGACTGTTTCCAGGGTTGTATACCACACCTGTTTCTTTTCCTCTCTCTGTGCTTCCCAAGAGTTTATCACATGCTTCTTGTGAAGGTCCAATTCAATCTAAGGATGAGAGGGCGAGAGTATTAATTCCTTGGTTGGTTCATTTGACAGATATGCACTGTGGGAGACAGCGTGCTGCCTTCTGTGCCACCACTGAAGCATGATTATGACGTCCCTTTGTGAGGACTCAGAGTGGCCCAAGTGCCCACTTCAGAACAGTAAAGGTGCGCAGGTTGGCCCCAGCAAATACGGTCTGAATGCTGAATTAGAAAAGGAGCAGGCACTTCTAAGCCAATGTCAAGAGTCAAAACAAAGTTAACAGAAATTTCTCCAAGTCAGCAGAGTGAACTGGAAATACGATTTCAAAGGCCACCTGGTTGGCAGCATGGTTGCCTTTATCTAGAACATCCTTCCCTCATCTCTGCACCTTCAAGTTAATGGCCCCTGTCCTTCCAAACCCCAGTTCCTCCTCTCAGATGCCTCCCAGGCCCTGACCGAGTTGGAGGCACTGCCCCCGTGCCCCATCTCCCCAGGCTGGCCCAGCACCCAGCATCCTGCACTGCATCCCTCTGCCTGCTGTCTCCCTGCTGGACTGCGAGCTCCTTAATGGCAGGGACCACGTGTCTTCTCCACACCCCATCTGGAAGCCCTGCAGGAGCTGCTCAGTAAATGTCTGTGAAAGGACCAGTGACCGCTCAGTGCAGGCTACACCAGCTCCTCTGCATGGTGCTCTTCACGGCTGGAGTGTTCCCTCCTCTGTTTCAACCCAGCACAAGATGCAAGTTTAAAACCATCTGGAACCATGATTTCATCTACTTAGGCAAATCAATGGGAGGATCTCTTTGGTTTTCACCTCTCGAAGTTTAGGGTCATTCTTTTTCCAGTGTTCATACAAAAGCTGCTCAGCAATCTGTCAAGAAGATACAAAAAGGGAAGCGCGATGTCATTTTTCAAATCTTAGACACCCACAACAGAGGCCAGCTCAGGAGCCAGGCTAAGAGCTCCTCACTCACACGTACTCGCTGCACCCGGCCTGGCACCCACGGCTCCGCAAGCCAGACAGCAAGGGACTCTTACAGTGGCGAGAAAAGGGCCAAAATCTGAGCTACAGACAGGTCGGACCTAGGGGTTTTACAATATGTTAAAATAAAAAGTTGCTGTTGAGTTGACCCTGACTCATGGTGATCCCATGTGTGTCAGAGCAGAACTGTGCTCCACAGGGTTTTCAATGGCTGATTTTTAGGAAGTAGATCACCAGGCCTTTCTTCCGAGGCACCTCTGGGTGGACTCAAGCCTCCAACCTTTCAGTCAGTGGGTGAGCTTGCGGTCACCGTTTGTACCACCCAGGGTGAAAACACAGGCTAAAAACATAGATGGGGCTCTCCCTTCCACCTACTCTGGAAGGTAAAATATTCCACACCCAGACCTTTGTGGAACCACAGAACTGGAAGAAAGGGAAAGGATTCGGGTGTAATGACTCAAGAGGACAAAGACAATAGAGTCAGCTTGTACAAAATACACTCCCTAACTAAGGACTTAAGAGTTATGCTCTTCCCGGCTGCTCTAGGGTCAGCTGCCATCTCATCGGATCAGAGTGCCTGGAGGCAACCCGTGCGTGCTCACTGACAGGCTGAGGATGCTCCGACTAAAGGCCTCTGAGAAGTTACCAGTTTCCTCTGCTCTTCTCGGGCTGATTTCAGGTTCCCATGCCTCTCCCGGATTCTTCTTTCCCGTGAGTTCATGCTCAGCCTCAGGTCTTCCAGTTCCTTGGCCAGCAGGTCCTGCTCCTCTAGCATAAGCTGCCTCAGTCGCTCGCGTCTGGCCTCCAGACTCCTCCTCTTCTCCTCCTTCATCTTCTCACGCTGATAGGCGTGCATGCTGGGTGAGAAGGAGCCCACAATACATCAGCGGCACTACAGACACATGGTGGAACGCTCTGCTCTGCTGTGTGGGTGGAAGAGGCTTAGGCAAACATAACATGGTGACACAAATACATATAACACGCTCCTGCATACATGTGATAACAGTAATCGCTAACTTTTTTAAACAATTACATGTACCAAGAGCTAAGGTATGTGTATATATGTCTACACGTGTATACGTATGTGTACGTATTTGTGTGTGTGTATATATGTATATACATGGAGTCCCCAGGTGGTGCAATACATTAATGTGCTCGGCTGCTAACCGAAAGGTTGGAGATTTGAGTCCATCCAGAGGCACCTCGGAAAAAAGGCCTGGCGATCTACTTACAAAAAATCAGCCACTGAAAATGCTATGGAGCACCGTTCTACTCTTGACACACATGGGGTCACCATGAGTCAGAGTCGATTCAATGGCAACTAGTTTATGTATATATATGTGTGTATATATGTACTTACATGAATGATGATATATTAACTATCACATAAGTCCTATAAAGTAGGTTCTGTCTTAGCCCTATTTTAGGGATGAGAAAACTGAGGCTCATTCATGTAGCAAGTGACAGGATTTCCATCCAGATCTGTCTGACTCCAAAGCCTATGCTTTTAACTTCTATATTTTCACGTGTATTTCTATAAAAATGGGTTTATGTGTGAGTGTGTGTTTTTGTATAAAAGTATAGAGATGTGGGATTACAAGGAGACTTCTATATTCTACTTCAAACACTTCTGTATTATCTTTTTTTTCTAAATTTTATTTATTTTGTTGCTGTTGTTGAGATTATACACAACAAAACATATACCAATTCAACAGTTTCTACATATACAAGTTAGTGAACTGATTACATTCTTGGAGTTGTGAAGCCATTCTGACCCTCCTTTTCTGAGTTCCTCCTCCCCCATTAACAAACTCACCGCCCCGAAGGTTCCTAGCTAATCTTTCCAGTTGCCTGTTGTCAGTTTGATCTCAGACAGATAGTTCTTAAAAAAAACATAATGTTCAAGGCTGGCCTTTTTTACTAGTTGAGCTAAACAATTATTCGGTTTTAAGACAACTTCAGGGGATATTTTAGGTTTAGTGCTTAAAGATTATCTCAGGGCAAGAGTTTCAGGAGTTTATCCACCCTCCATGGCTCCAGAAAGTCTAGAGTCCATGAGAATTTGAAATTCTGATCAGCATTCTTCTATGGAATCTTTGATCAGAATGTTCAGTCATGGTAGCCAGGCACCATCCAGTTCTTCTGGTCTCATGGCAAATGAGGCAGCTGTTCATGGAGGCTATTAGCCACACTTTCCATATCCTCCTCCTATTCCTAACTCTCCTTTTTCCTGTTGCTCCAGGTGAATAGAAACCAACTGTTGTGTCTTGGATGGCCACTCGCAAGCTTTTAGACCCCAGGCACTACTCAAGGAACTAGGAGGTAGAACTGAAGCACTAAACACATTATTAGGCCAGTTAAGTGGATGTCCCATGAAATCATGACCCTAAACCTCCAAATCAAGGAATCAAATCCCCTAAGGTGGTTGGTTGCACATAAGCAGCCTCAGCAGCTACTTTTTGTACTTTTTGTTGTTGTTGTAAATGTCTCTATTACACAACGTTTGCCAATTCAGCTTTTTACAGGTGTACAGCTTATTGACAGCAATTACAATAATCGGCTTTGCAACCCTGCCCTTAATCAATGCGATTTTTCCATCACCATTAACCCTCTCTTTGCCCTCTCCCTCCCACCCCTGGTAAACACTAATAAATTCTGGTCTATATACATTTGCCTTTCCTTGTCTTTTTATATAAGTGAAGTCATATAATATTCGTCCTTTTGTGATTGGCTTATTTTGCTCAGCATAATGTCTTCAAGCTCCATCGATACTGTAGCATGTATCAAGACTTCATTTCTCCTGCTAGCTGAGTAGTATTCCACTATATGTATGTACCACATTTTGTTTATCCACTCATCTGCTGACGGGCATTTAGGTTATTTCCACCTTTTGGCTATTGTGAACAGTGCGGCAATGAACACTGGTGCACAAGTCTCTCAGTCTCTGCTTTCACGTCTTTTGGGTATGTACCTAGGAGTAGAATTTCTGGGTCATATGATAGTTCCATTTTTAGTTTTTTGAGGAACCACCACACTGTTTTCCACAATGGCTATACCATTTTGCATTCCCACCAGCAATGGATAAGGGTTCCAATTTCCCCACATCCTCACCAACATTTCTTGTTTTTTGTTTTTTATCTTAGCCATCCTAGTGGGAATGAAATGGTACCTCATTGTGGTTTTGATTTGCATCTCTCTGATGGCTAATGAAGCTGAGCATCTTTTCTTTTTTTAATGCAAATGTAATATTACTTCACTGATTTTTTTTTTTCAGTTGGGAAAAAACATCACCACCAGGCAGGCAATCCATGCTGTTCAGCAAATCCCTCTAGAAGACATGCTGTCAAGCTGCGCCACACTCCCCAGGCCTTTAACGCCACATCCCGTGACCAGCAAGTGGCCCCCATCTCCATCCAACTGGTGGTCACCGTGTAATTACCTCCGCTGGTAGGAGGTCTTGGAGCTCCACTCTGCCTGTTTGGAGCTGCAGATGTCAGAGAGTTGGAAGTAGCGGCTGTTCTGATCCCACTGCTGCCGAAGCCGGTCTGCCTGCTCTTGCTGCCGTGCTAACTGCTGACCTAGGAGCCGCCGGCTGCACCAGTAGGAGGGCAGTGTGGGCAGTGCCATCTGAGAACAGCAATGGCAGGAAAGTGAGCTGACTGCAAACCCCAGGAACCCTCCCCAAGCTAGGCCTCATCCCCTGATCAGTGGTCCTCACCCCGGCTGCACATTGGAATCGCCTGGTGAAGCTTTTAAAAAAATAACAGACCAATTAAATCAGAAAATCTTAGAGTGGGCCCCAGGCATTGGCATTTTAAAAATTATTTGCTGTCAGCACTGCAAATCGCTGACTTAAATAAACTTGGGCTGCACTGACTACGAACCAGGCATTATCAGGGGCATTGAGGACACAAGAGAAAGAACCACTCCTAGCAATGCTGGATCAGACACCTTGGGGATGTTTACACTCTGCATAAAGTAACAGAGACAATCATTCAAGGAACATCTTACGTTCGCATCCTTATAACCATCCCCGTTATTTGGTAGATTAAATTCGAAGAGGTGGAATGACTTGTCCAGGAACACACAGCCAGGAAACAGAGGAAATAAAAGAGATGGGATTCTAATTCACATTGGTCTGAGTCCAGATTCCAGGCTGTCAACTGTGACAGGCTGCTTGTTGGGACTAACGTGCCCTGGCAGTCCTAAGCCCAGGCGTTGCAGCTGAAAGCGTTCTGGGCCACCTCGTCTTACGGATGGAGAAACTGCAACCCAGAGAAAGGACGTGACTTGCTTACAGTCACAGGGCAATCTGGGGACACAGCTGGGACAAGAAAGCAGAGCAGTCTTACTCTGGGCTGGACAGCTTTCTCCCTGCCCCACAGCTGCCCTCGTGTGCAGGATTTACCCAGTGGCCTGGCTATGGTCGTGCCAACGTCTACTGAATACGCGAATAGGCCTGGGTCCCGCCAAGAGTTTCTAACTCACAGCCCTCCAGGACCTGCGGGAAAATAACCTGCATCTATAAGTCAATTCTAGCCCGCGGGCTGCCAGTTTGCAACCTCGGTCTTGAAACTGTGGCAGGCCTGACATACCTTCTTCCTTGCCCTTTAAAGTCGCCAGTGAATAAACCTCTGTACCAAGTAGTCAAGAAACTTAAAGTTCCAATCCCGGATCCGCCACCAACAAGCGGGGTGGCTCCCTAACAAGTCGCTTCTCTCTCTGAGCCTCAACAACCACATCTGACAAGCAAGACGACAGCGGGAAGTGTCGGAGCCAGAGCGCACTGGGAGCAGACCGAGGATGGGAATCCGGGCGACCTGTCCTCGCGTCCCCAGACCCACCCCGGTTCCCGCCACTGCGGGCCGACGGCGGCTGGGACCCGGTCTCGGCCCCAACACCGGCTCCCGGACGAACCTAGCCTCCTGACTCACGTTCCTCTGGGTCCTGGAGTTTCCCAAGAGACCCCTCCTAGCTCAAGGTCCCACAAGCAAGACAATTTCCCCGCAGGCAGCCCTGCACCGACGCCAGCCGTTTCAACATTCGCTATCCCGGCAACGAGCCCGGCGACGGAGCGGCGCGAGGGCCAAGCCAGCTCCAGCACGACACTGAACGCGCGGAAGAAAGAAAGGCGTCTATTTTCTCTGGCGCCTCCTGGTGGTGGGCGGGAGATGACTAGCAACGGTTGCTTTTCAAAAAACCAAAAAACAAACCCATTGCCACGGAGTTGATTCCGACTCATAGGGACCCTATAGGACAGAGTAGAACTGCCCATAGGGGTTCCAAGACTGTAATCTTTATGGAAGCAGAGTGCCACATCTTTCTCCGGCAGAGCAGCTGGTGGGTTCGAACCACCAACCTTTCGGTTAGTAGCCGAGTGCTTAACCACTGCAGCACCTGGGCTCCTAAACGTCACTAGTCCTTAAAATAAGGAATGATAGAGGAAAAGAATCCGTTCACTACACGATTACCTAGGGGGATGAAGGTGAGGGTGATAGGAAATCCGTGGGATAGGACGGGGGAAGAGAATATAAGCCACCTGGCTGTACGTGAGAATCATCTGGAAAGCTCTTAAAAATCCAGATGCCCAGACCAAACCTGACAAATCACTCCTGGGGGTGGAAGGCGGGCATCAGTTTTCCAAGTTACCTAGACGCATTTGGTGTGCAACCAGAGCGGAGAACTACCGGTGTAAGTAGATGTAGGGTATTGGCAACCTTCTGTTGTAGAAAAAGAATGAGTAGATCCCGAACTTTGAGTCTCTTCTCCCCATTCTCCAAAAGAAAAAGGGAGCGATGAAAAAAAGCAAGAAGAAGCAAAGCAACTCACATTTCTTGAATACCTGCACGTGCCAGATGCTTTTAGATATAATAATATGTTTAAGCCTCCCTTCTTCTTGCCTTCATTTTGAACATGAGAAAACTGAGGCTCAGAGAGGTGAAGCAACTCTCTTGAGGTCGCACAGCAAGGACAGAGGCAGGATTGACACTCAACTCCCAGAAGTTGTGAGTCCCTCTTCCATCCTTTTTTCCACAAGCTTGTAGCCACCATCACTCGGCTGCTAACTGAAAGGTCGGTGGTTGGAACCCACCAGCCGCTCTGAGGGAGAAAGATGTGGCAGTCTCTTTCCATAAAGACTACAGCCTTGGAAACCCTACGTGGCAGTTCGATTCTGTCCTACAGGGTTGCTATGAGTCGGAATTGACTCGAGGGCAGTGGGTTTTTGGTTTGGTATCCACCATTACACATTGCAGATGTAGCTAGTAAGTGAGGCCTGCAAAGGAGAACCATCTGGGCCAACATAAAGAGTTCAGCAATATTAACAGGCCAAGGACTGTGGCTCACAGGGGGCTGAGAGGGGAGGCCCTGGCAGGGAATCTTTGGGGTGGGCGCTGCTCACACCACGCAGCTCCACGGGGCTACTCTCCTCAAACCTGCCTTTGAGCGTCCTAGCACAAGAGGAGACACAGGAATGGGGAGATGGGAGCTGATCAAACGGGATCAGCTCTCCATCACCCGACATGTGACAGCACTGGAGGCTGCACAATGTCCCTCACTTAATTAGCAGGTGGCATCGCCAGGCATTTCTATCCATGCCGAGCTTTATAGCCTTTCAACATCAACGACACTGGCTCCCTTCAGCTAGGGCTGGGCTCCCCACCATCCCTGAAGACAAAGATGCAGAATTAGGGTGTGTTCAAAGACCCTGGGGGGACAGGGTTGCCTCCCGGAGCCCCAGTTTTGTGTTTTAATAATAACAGCAATGGGAATAGTAACAAATGTAGATATGCATGAGAACAAAGTGGAAAATGCCACTCAGCAAAAACAGTGGGGATGGCTGGGAGCTGGATTAGGGGTGGTTCCGACTCATGGTGACCCCGTGTATGTCAGGGTAGAACTGTGCTCCACAGGGTTTTCAATGGCTGACTTTTGGGAAGTAGACTGCCAGGTGCCTTAGTTATCTCGTGCTGCTATAACAGAAATACCACAAGTGGGTGGCTTTAACAAGCAGGAATTTATTTTCTCACAGTTTAGGAGGCTAAAAGTCCAAATTCAAGGCGCCAGCTCTAGGCGAAGGCTTGCTCTCTGTTGGCTCTGGGGGAAAATCCTTATTCCTTGGCTCCTTGGTGATCTTCAAGTGGCATTGTGTCTATCCTCTTCCCACCTCTGCTTGCTTGTTTAATCTTTCTCATATGTCAAAAGAGACTGACTCAAGATACACCCTACACTAATCCTCAGTAACATAACAAAGCCAACCTATTCTCAAATGGGATTATAACCACAGGCATAGAGGTTAAAATTTACGACACATATTTTTGGGGGACACAGTTCAATCCATCACACCAGGCCTTTCTTCCGAATCTCCAGCCTTTTGGTTAGCAGCCCAGCATGTTAACCATTTTCACCACCCAGGGTCTCCCTGTCTCACTAAGTGCTGGTTTTATTTCCCTCTCTACTAAAAGAAGAAGCTGGGAAATATTTACTGATTTACTCACAGTAGCAGACACCACTGATTGATTATGTAACAGCTGTTCCCTCAACTTCCTTGTTCAAGCTGCTGCCTAATTGGGGTGGGGCATCTACCCTTCTCTACCGGATGCAGGGGGTACTGATTAATCTAAACCAACCCTGGTAGACGCACGCCCCCTATTGGTGACTGGCTAGTGATGAGCTTGTGCCCTGTTCTGCCCACAGAGACCTGAGGGATATCTGCAGGGGAGGGGGCTGGGAAAGGTCTTCTCATTCCTTCTTCTCTCTCCCTCTTCTGCTGGTGTTGTCCTCTCTGAGCGTACTGGATACAGTCCAACCCTGAATGGCAGACAGCCTCCACTTCCTAAGTTCCTAAGTTCAAGACAGCTGGTGGACGATGTGGGAGCGGCTCCTGCCTCTGCTTAGCATTCTTTCACAGCCCCCCATTTCCCTCTGCACAAGGTCCACACTACGCCCTGCAGGGTCTGGCCCCTGCCAACCTTGCCAGCTACACTGGCCTTTGCTTCAGCGCTTACCTCCAAAGTTTCCACCATGCTGTTCCCTCCTCCTGGAAGGCTCTTCCCCTCTGCTAACTCTTACTCAACGTTTAGGTCTCAGTGTAAATGTCCCTTTCTCTAGGAAGCCCTCCCTGATACTCTCTGACTACGTCAGGTCACCATACCTTGGGTTATACTGTATTTTTCCTCCATAGCGTTCACTGCCCCTTTAAATAAATATTTTTTAAGTTAACATCTGCCCTTCATCAATACACCATAAACTCTGTCTCCTGCTGCGTGTCTCAGCCTCTGACTGGTGCAGAATAGGTGCTTAAAAATATTTAGTAAATGTCCATCGATCATGGAGACCTGTGGAGCAGTGGTTAAACAACTCGGCTGCTAATTGAAGGTCAGCAGTTCTAACCACCAGCTGCCCTGCGGGAGAAAGATATGGCAGTCTGCTTCTGTAAAGATTTACAGCCTAGGAGGTGGTTCTACTCTGTTCTATAGGGTCGCTCTGAGTCAGAATTGATTTGAAGGCAATGGGTTTGGTTTGGGTTTTCTCCAGCAACAGATGAATGGATAAACAAAATATGGTATATATGCTCAATAGAACATTACCCATGAAAAACCCATTGCTGCTGAGTCAATTCCAACTCATAATGACCCTATAGGACAGAGCAGAACTGCCCCATAGGGTTTCCAAGGAGCGCTGGTGGATTTGAACTCCAACCTTTTGGTTAGCAGCCGAGCTCTTAACCACTGCGCCACCAGGGCTCCACAATAGAATATTAGTCAGCCATAAAGAGAAATGAAGTCCTGAGGCCCAGACCACAAGATGGATGAACCTTGAAAACGTCTTGCTGAGTGAAATAAGGCAGTCACAGAAGGACAAATACGGTAAAATCTCACTTATATGAAATAAGCAAATATATAGAGACAAAGATTAGTAGTGGTTACCAGGGGGAGGAGGAAGGAGGAAAGGGGAAGCTTTTGCTGAGGGTGCACTGAGTTTATGTTAATGCTGGTGGAAAAGGATAGAGAGAAAGAGAGAGAGAGAGAGAGAAAATATGTAGTGAATGAATGAAGGAAAGCATGGCCAGTGAGACCCTACCCTAAGTGCCCCAGCGTGCAGCCAGGGGTGTAGGGGATGAGCTAGGACCCAGCCTCTGTCAGAGAGGTTTGTCACAGAACCTGGACAATGTGCCAGGGCTGGTTCCTTAAAATTAAGTTCAATCCCTGTTGAGCAAGCTCCTGGGATGTTCCCAGACTCCTCTGTTGAATCCCGGGAGGCATTCTTCCCTGAGAAAAGCCTCACCACTCAGTCTCATCTCCTTAGGCGTTCCCCAACTCCACCCTCCACAGAAGAATAAAGAGCTTGTGTTGCTGGTGTGAGGTCCTAGAGAAAGGCTGGCTGCTGGGGCCAGCAGGAAAGGGGGGCACAGCCCCTAATGCCACCACTGGGATTAGAAGTCTCCAGGGTCCTCAGAAACAATCTTAAATAATATTGCCAGATCCATTCATTTAACAGGTGGGGAAACTAAACCCAAAGGAGGAAATAGGCACTTGGGATAAGTTAATGGCAGAGTTAGGATGAGAATTCAGGTCACCTGACAGGTTGGCCTGGGTGCTCTCTTAGATTCTTTGCTTTTACCCAGAGCTACTGAGACCTGGGGAGGGCAGTTCTATAATCATCAACTTCTTCGTCTTCAGCATCCTCATGGGGCTTAAGTCTAGTGCTTACCCATGTCCCAGGTAGATCCTTAAATATGCTATCTCATCAAATATTGTCCTCAATACTTCGAAAGACATACTGTCATGATCCCCATTTTATGGATGAGGAAACTGAGGCTCAGAGTGATTATATCACTTGGCCCAGGTCACACAGCTAGAAGTAGTAGAGTTAGGGTTTGATCCCAAGTCTGTCTGCCAGACTCCAGAGCCTGGGCTCTTACCTCCTCCCTCTTGTCCTCAGTTTTGGGTGCTCAGAATCAGTACGATTCACATCTGTTAAAAATGCAGAGGTCTGGGAACCCACATTGCCTAACAGAGCCTGGTCTGAGGGAGATGCTCAAGAAATGACTATAGAACTGAACTGAATAAAGAAGGTTGGTGTCTTAGTTCCCTAGAGCTGCTGTAACAGAAATACCACAAGTGGCCACCTTTAAGGAACAGAAACGTATTTTCTCCCAGTTCACGAGGCTAGAAGTCCAAATTCAGGATGCCTGCTCTGGGGAAAGGCTCTCCGTCACTTCTGGGGGAAAATCCTTGTCTCAGCTTCTGTAACCCCAACATTCCTCAGTTCTTTGGAGGTTTCCACACGGTATCTAACTTTCCCCCACTTGTGCTTGCTTCTCTCTGTGTCTATCTGCTCTTTTTATAACTAAAAGTGATTAGGTTTAGGACACATCCTACACTGATATGGCCTCATTAACGTGACAAAGAAAACCCTATTCCCAAATAGGATTACATCCACAGGTATGTTGTTGTTATTGGAGTCAGTTCCCACTCACAGTGACCCCATGCACAACAGAAGGAAACTCTGCCTGGTCCTGTGCCATCCTCACAATTGTTGTGTTTGAGCCCATTGTTGTGGCCACTGTGTCAATCCATCTCGTTGAGGGTCTTCCTCTTTTTCCGCTGACCCTCTACTGTATTCACCAGTACAGGGGTTAGGATTCCAACACGTATTTTGGGGGGACACAATTCAATCCATAACAGTTGGCTTTCAAGTTTCATATTTCTGCATTTTTAGGACCATGGTCGTTGTGCTGTGACACCGCCTCAGGTCACTGTCCCATCAGGTTTCCTCCCAGCCTGTTTTCCAGGTGAAACTCTAAAGGCCGGGTCCTCCCAGCCCTGAGGCCACCCATGTGGGCACTAGGATGAGGTGGAGTTTCTGCTGCTCCTCTACTCTACACTGTTTAAATGACCAAAATACTGTTTTTATCCAGGAATTGAAAAAATGTGTAAACATTTGGCTGCGCTGTTTTCTGGGGCGGTTGTTGCCTTTGCATTAATTAGGGAGAAGTGACAGACGAGTTGGCATGGCGGCTCTTAACACCCAGAGGAGTTGGCTCAACAAAGCCCATTTGGCATATTTAATTCTGCTGAAAACCTGGCATGTGAAGAGGTGACATCATTGGAATCGGTTACCCCCACAATTGCCAGTACTGGGTAGAAATGACTCAAGAAATCAATTCATAATAACCACACCATTGACTGAGGGCTGCCCACCTGCCAGTGTGCCAACAGCCTGACCTACATTAACCCACTGAAACCTCACGTCAGTCCTGAGAGTTAGTTACCATTATTACCATCCCCGTTTTACAGATGAGGAAACTGATGCTCAGAGGTGGGAAGTGTAGTAGGCTGAATGATGGCGCAAACAGTTAAGCGCTAGACTGTTAGCGGAATGTTTGGCAGTTCGAACCCACCCGCAGGTGTCTCAGAAGACAGGCCTAGCAATCTGCTTCTAAAAGGTCACAACCTTGAAAACCCTATGGAACAATTCTACTCTACACTCATAGGGTTTCCATGAGTTGGAATGGTCTAGAAGGCAACTAACAACAACAACGAAGGCCTGGAACCTATAAATATTACCTTATTTGGAAAACAGTTCTTGCAGGTGTGATTAAGTTAAGAATCTTTGATATGGGGAGATAATTATGGATTATCTGGGTGGGCCTTGAATGCAATCACATGTCTCTTTAGAAGAGAGATTGAGGACAGAAGAGAAGGCAATGTGACCACAGAAGCAGAGACAGGAGTGATTCAGCCACAAGCCAAGGAATGCTGGCAGCCACCAGAAGCTGGAAGAGGCAAGGAACAGATTCTCCCCCAGAGCCTCCAGAGAGAGTGTAGCCCTTCCACCACCTTGATTTCAGCCTAGTGATACTGATTTTGGGCTTCTGGCTTCCAGAACTGTGAGAGAATAAATTTCTGTTCTTTTAAGCCATAAAGTCTGTGGTAATTTGTTATAGCAGTCACAGAAAGTTCATACAGGAAGTGACTTGCCCAAGGCCACACAGTTACAAAGTGGAAGCATTGCTTTGAACATAGTAATGGTTAGTGTGCTTGGCTGCTAGCTGAAAAGTTGGAGCTTTGACTCCGCCCAGAGTTGCCTTGGAAGAAAGCCCTGGCAATCTACATCTGAAAAATCAACGATTGAAAACTCAGTGGAGCATAGTTTTACTGTGACACACATGGGGTCACCATGAGTCGGAATCGACTCAACAGCAACTTGTGGAAGTGCTCAATTACTATACTGCACGTGGGAAGGCTGAGTTTATAGGATGAAATATCAAAAAAGACCAGGAACGTGGCCTACTTTACCCACCCCAACTGATGCTGTTAGGGACAGGCCGCCTGAGTAACCAGGATTTGATGATTCAGTTTTGGAGGATGCAATTAACACTGGGTGAAGCTGATTCAGGAAAATGATGACACTTTGCAGGGTCAACACCACACCCACAATGAGTCAATTCCAACCACTAGAATTAACTCCACTGACCAAGCCGGTCCTGCAAATCAATTTGAGAGGGGTACTGATAAACTCACAAATGTATGGGGCATGTATGGTGGCCTAGCAGTCCAAAAAGATGAGGTGGCTCCTCTGTGTCTGGCAGTATTTTCCCTCACAACACTTTATTTATTGTTCATTTAATCTTCTGTCCTCTTTGGTTCAGAGTAAATGCTCAATAAATACTTGTTGAACGGTGTGAATGTCTGCCTCAGTGGATAGTAAGCTAAAGGGAGGAATTGATGGCCCAAAGTTAAAGCCAGTTTGCAAAAGGCTTGTGTGGGTCTTCCATCTTCTCCCCTCCCTTTTTCTCCTTTCCCTTTCCATTCCATTCCACTCTACTCTACCCCACTCCACTCCATTCCATTCCATTCCACTCTACTCTACTCCACTCCACTCCATTCCATTCCACTCTACTC
>NW_004443997.1:3162144-3197569 GCF_000243295.1 Trichechus manatus latirostris
TCCATTCCATTCCATTCCACTCTACTCTACTCCACTCCACTCCATTCCACTCCACTCCACTCTTTTCCATTCCACTCCATTCCCATCCCTTTCTTTTTCCTTCCCTTCCCTTCTCTTTCCAAACAATTCAATCCAAAAATGATTAGCTACATTAAAGCAAGGTAAGCATCAGCAATGGGGGGAGTACAGTGATCCAAAGAGGGGTGTCAGAGCCCAAACAGGATGAGGAGGGTGTCTACATAGGATGAGGGTGGTCCAGTGAGAGTGGTCAGAGCTCAAGGGAGTGAGAAGGGAATTCTCATGGAAAGGCAGCCTGGCATGGGGTATCAGAGGTTGAGTGGAGTGAAAAGGGAGAGGGTGGTGGCAGCAACAGGAAATTGTTACATATAGGGGATTGGCCAAATAAGTAAGTATATTAAAATCAGTGAGAACCAGGTTTCTCACTGTTGGAGAAGGGAATTACAAATATGGAAAGGGAGAAAACTAGAATTAACCATGGAAGTTGGACTGGCATTGGATCTATCAGGGTGAACTCATGGTTTTCAATAAAGATAGATGGCTATACAAACAAATATAGATATAAATGTGTGTAAGTATAACTCTGTCCACTGAGAGGGTCTAGGAATAGTGACACCGCAACAATAATTAGCACACCTAGCACCCCGATCTTGGTTTCTAAATACCATTCTCCACTAAAAGGAACTCGAGCTTTTTGGAGATATGGCTGATTTCAGGACAAGAGCAGAGAAAGTACAAGATAAGCCTGGAATATCTTGTGCCAGAGAATAAGGACGTACGTAAAGAATGATGAGGATATGTCAAAAGGACACAAAAGCCAGCTTGAAGGGGCTATAATAGGCCAAATCTGGAATAGCTTGAGCACCTAAATAAATAATAACAGCAATGGAATCACAAATCCATACTGATGTAAATAAGTAAATGGAAAGTGTGATGAGGGATGGGATATTTACCTAATCTCACTCAAAGTACCTCCTTATGAAATATTTAATTTCAAAGAGGAAAAGAGTAACTTCACAGTGGAGAAGCCTGGTAGACACCAACTTACTCAAGTAACCAAAGTGAACATCATCAATAATGGGATAAATCAAAGTCATGTGTCCTCTGTTACGATGCCATGAGAAAAATATAGCATCATTTCTGAGATACTCTTGCCAAAGATGCACAACCTTGATTTAATCATCAGGAAACATCGGACAAACCAAAAGCAAGGGACATTCTACAGAACAACCTGTCCTCTTCAAAGGTCCAAATCATGAAAGTCAAGTGAAGACTGAGGACAGTTCCAGACTGAAGGAGACTCAAGAGATAGGACAACTAAATGCCATGAGTGTTCCTGAATTGGATCCTTTTATTACAAAGGACATTATTGGGACAATTGGTGAAATTTGAATGGGATCTGAGTTTTAGATGGTAGTAATGTATCAATATTAATTTCCTGATTTTGATGGTTATAGCATGTTTATGTAGAACGTCCTTATTTGGAAGAAATACACATGTAAACATTCAAGGTAGTGGGGCTTGTGGCACCAATTTATATTTATACACAAATAGTTCAGGAAAGACAAATTCTTTGTACTGTACTTGTAACTTGTCTGCACGTTTGAGATGGCACAGAAGAAAAAGAAATAAATGTTTTGTGTGGCTTAGGATTTCTTTTAAATTTGGATTAGTTGCCAACATCTAAAAACCAAGAGATTTTTCATACAAATCTAGATTTCTGACTTTCTTGACAAATCTGAAAAGCTGGCAACTCTGGACAATGACTGGCCAAATGAAGAGCCACAGTGCTCTTTAGATGGCCCATGTGGCCTTCAGTTTTCAAAGTCCCACCATTCCTTATTGTACAACACCCAGCCCACAGCATCCGGTTATGGTACCAGCCCAGCCCCTGGTGCCAGCCCAGCCCCAGTCGTAAGCTATGGGAAGGCAAGAACTTGTCTCAGAGCAGGCACAAGAAACATTTGTCGGACAGATAGATGGATGGATGGATGAATGGTTTGATCTATCAATGGATGGATGAGCAAACTTTCAAGCTCCATTAACCCTGAACAATAATACCAGCATGTCAAGTCTATGTTCTGTGGCAAGGCCAGCCACTCTTGTAGACTTGAATTTTTGTATCAGCCATAGAATCTAGGCGGTTCAGCTGGGATGGAGCAAGTTGAGAAATCAGGGTGCGTCTGATGCCAAAGGTCCCCATGTGGCCTGTGATCTCTCCCTGGGGTTTATGGAGGAGTCTGAAAGGTATGTGGGATTCTGGCACTGGGCGGGACTGTTGGGTGGGCAGGTGAGGCTTTGAAGAGATGGTATCTTTGGATGCCTGAGGCAATGAGGTTGGGCAGGGTGGGAACAGGACATACTTGATGACTTGGGTTCCTAGCCATGGGAGATCTGACTTGATGGGGCATGCCAGGGTCTGGGTTCTGAGCAAGAGGTGATGATGGCTTCATGTTCCCCAGCCCTTCTCACTTCCTGATTCTGCCTGGGTCATGCTCTTGGTTTGGAACAACTTCTTCTCTCATCTGCCCCCTGAAAGGTTAAATTGAAAACATTTAATAAGGTTTGACAGATATTTTTCTAGTATTTCTCATTGGTCTTAGAATCAAATCCAAATTCCTTACCACCCCCTACCTGACCCAACATACTTCAGCCCCTGTTCACCTCCCTGGGTACTACCACTCATGTCCCACCCTCACTGACTCCACTCCCCTCCCCTCTCCTGGTTCCTTACACACACCAAGCACTTTGCCACCTTAAGGCCTTCGCACCTTAGTATTCAGGGTAGTGGGGCATTGCATCAGCAATTCACACTCAAATCTCCTGCTGTTATTGAGTAGATTCCAACTCATGGTGGCTCTGTGTGTTACACAGTAGAACTGAGCTCCATGGGGTTTTTTTGGCTGTAATATTTATGGAAGCAGATTGCCAAGCCTTTCTTCCACCGCACCACTGGGTGGGTTTGAACTGCCAACCTTTCAGTTAATAGTCTATCACAAAGTGAATTGTTCTCTCCCTACACCATTCTTTGGCCTGGCTATCTCCTACTTCCCCTTCAGGTCTTAGCTCAAATGTCACTTCTGAGATTCTGCCCCTAACACTCTACATGCTATCTCAACCAGCAGCCCTCAGCCAACCTGTATCACTACATCCTGTTTTATTTTCTTCATTTTATCCTTATCAGTGTCTAAAATTGTCTTATTTATTTGCTTAGTGTCTGTTTCCCCAATTAGAATGTTCGCTGGGTGGCGACCTATATTTATTCTGGAATGAATGAGAGACTCTCAACAACTATGTGTTGGATTTCTGGATAGGCTAAGCATAGGGTGTTAGGACATAAGCATTTAGGTGTTGTGGCTCAGGTGAACTGTGCTTTAGATTGTGGGAAGAAAGTACCCTGGACTGTTGGGGGTGAGGTTAGATTTTGAGAAACAAGCACTCAGTCAGGTAGTCGTTGAGTTGGACTGTAAACTGTGCTGGGTCCGATGTGTAACATTAGACTGTTGAGATCAGACTGGACCTCAGTCCAGTTGGGCAGTGGCTAAGTTCGCTTGTGACTTGAGCAGAGTCCAACACATCACTTGGGGCTGTTGGAGGGCGAGACCTGGATTTGGGGAAGCTGGTGTCCTGAGGTGCACTGGCTGGGTTGGGGTGTAACCTGGGCTGGTGGGAGGGTTGTGAGCTGTGACCAGGGCAGCTTCACGCCCTCATCAGGCGAGGACCTACTCCGAACCGGTCCGCCTGGGATGGGAGTGGAGTGAGGGCCCAAGCCGGGGTCGGTGGACGGGACACCTGAGTAATACTCACTTGGGAGCGACTCACCCGGCCCGACAGAGACGCACTAGTAGGCGCGTTTTCGCGCCGGGCTCGCCGGCCCCGCCCCTGGGCCAATGACAGCGCGGAAACCCGCGACGGCGGGCGTGGATTGGGCGCGGGGGAGCGGGGGCGGGGCGACGCAGCGGGAAGCTTAGGCGCTCAGCCGGAGGGCGGCGCTGAGCGCTCGGCTACGCTGGCGCTGCGCGGGCGGAAGCGGCGACGCTGGCGTCCCCGGAGCCTGCGGAGGACGGCGGCGACGGCCCCGACGCTGACGGCGGCTGTCGGGGGGGCGGCGAGGACGCCCGCGGCGCCGGCTGGGGCATCACCGCGGGCCTCGACCCCGAAATGGCGCTGCTGGCCGAGCACCTCCTGAAGCCGCCGCCCGCAGACAAGCAGATCGAGACGGGGCCCTTCCTCGAGGCCGTGTCCCACCTTCCGCCCTTCTTCGGTGAGCCGGGTGAAGTGGGTGGCCAGCCTGCAGCCTTGCCCCAGGGCGCCCCGGGTCTTGTTGCTCCACAGCGCACCTCCTGAATCCACCTCCTCCCAAGCACCCCTAAATCCTCCCTCCCTAGACACCTCGAATCCTATTTCCCTAGGCTCCCTAAATCCCATTTTTCTCCAAGGACACCAAATTCTCCCTGCTTGAACCACCTCCGTGTCGTGTGGAGGAAGGCTCGGGAGCCCTGGGAAGGCGGCCGCTCGACCAGTTTCAGACCCTCCTCCCCTCCCTCGCCCAGCCTAGGCCTTGAATGGAAAATGGGAAACTGAAGACTATATCACCTGCCCCTGCCCTATGCCTTTCGGGTCCTGTGTAAAAAGAGTGCAACCTGAGCCTTTGCTTTCTTCTTTTCCATGCGGGCTCACCCAGTGTCCCACCCTGCTGGTTCCTTTGGTGGCCCTTGCAGGAAAATACCAGTCCCCAGGGCAGAGTCTACCTGAAACCCACAAACTGGCAGAACCTTAAGATTGACATAGTCGGAAGAGATTTGGCCCCCAGGAGTGTCATTGGCTTTTCCCTTAGTGGGTGATCAGGTCTTGTTGTGGACAGTTGTTCCCTCAGTGTTGTGAACTCTACGTGGAGTCGTCCCAGCTCCTCTCCCCTCCACCTCTTAAGCCTCAGTGTTCCAATCTGTGAAATGGGGACGCTGGTCTCTTAGGCCAGCCGTGAGGAATAAATGAGATGATGTGTGTAAATCACTGGCTGCCAAGTAGATCTCAGCTCTGCTGGGAGTGGTTCTTATTTAAGTTCCTGGATCCAGTTTTGGCTCTCTCCTATACAAAAAACAAAACCAAACCTGTTGCCATCAAATTGATTCCGACTCATAGCGACCCTATAGTAGATTCCCTCCTAGAATAGATGACTAATCAGTGTTTGAGTGAGGTTTTCTGGTTTGTATGATTCTCAGACCCAGGTAAGCAACCTGAGGATAGGGTCTTGGTCTTTAGGTGCACTGCTGGGTCCCCAGTAACCAGAGCAGTGCCTGGCACATAGCAGGTGCTCAGTCAGTACTTGTTGAACATGCAACACTCTCTTGCTATCAGTTGTGCAGCGTTGCGATAATACTGACTTTCTAAGCTGGGGCTTGGGAGATAGGTGGCTTTCGCATTGAGGCGTTGGCTGTTTTTGAAACAGAGTTGTGGGTTCTTCTTGTTGTTTTTCTGTTGGTTTTATGAATTCTTGCAGGTCAGAGCCAGCTCGCCCTGGAGGATTCAGTATCTTCTTAAGCCAGTGGTTCTAACTGGGAGTGATTTTGCCCCCCTCTCCCCCCAACCCCAGAAGACATTAGGCAATGCCTGGAGACATTTGTGGTTGTCACAGCTGGAGGAGGGCTGCTAAAAAAACCAAACCAAACCTATTGCCGTTGAGTTGATTTTGAGTCATAGTGACCCTATAGCGACCCTATAGGACAGATCAGAACTGCCCCATGGGGTTTCCAAGGAACGGCTGGTGGATTCGAACTGCTGACCACTGTGTCACCAGGGCACCTACTGGCATCTTAGTAGATAGAGGGCAGGGATGCTGCTCAGTATCCTACCATGCATAGGATGGCCCCCACCACAAATAATTATTTGGCCGCAAAAGGCAGGAGCGCCAAGGTGGAGAAACCCTGGGCTAAGCCCTATGGCCTTTTCCCCCCTTATCTTCTGTGAGGGAGCTGTCAGCTCTATATTTGGGGCGCCTTTGGTAGACGCAGTTATCTGGCTGGTGTTCAAGCAAAGGAGGAGGTGGCAGCTGGAGCCACCAGGGATCTGGTGCCAGGGCTGCAGCGCATCTCCTCCCCCTTTGCCTGCTCTCAAAGGACCCTTGTCTTTGCTACGATCCCTGTGCTGTGGGCTGTCACATCTGCTGACAGAAGCGCCATTTATTCAGAATCCTCAGTGAGGTCGGCCCACAAAGGGCCAACTACCAGCGTGCACTCTGCCCACCAGAGCTGAGGACTATTCACCAAAGAGGATAATTCTTAGCACTCTGAAAAAAGGGATAATCCATTTTCAATCACCATGCTCTTCTGGGGAGATAGGTCTTCTGAGGATTTAAGACTCAGGTTTTACGAGGATTCACCCACCATTGGCTTTTCTTCTGGACTTGGGTTGGAAACCCTGGTGGCATAGTGGTTAAGCGCTATGGCTGCTAACCAAAAGGTCAGGAGTTTGAATCTACCAGGCGCTCCTTGGAAACCCTATGAGGCAGTTCTACTCAGTCCTGTAGGGTCGCTATGAGTCGGAATCGACTTGACGGCAATGGGGTTTTGTTTTGTTTTGTTTTTTTGCCCTGGGGTAATGGGCGCGCAAAGTCTGAAAGGTATTGCAGTGACCCACCAAAAAAACCAAACCCACTGCCTTCGAGTTGATTCCAACCCTATAGGACAGAGCAGAACTGCCCCCATAAGGTTTCCAAGGCTGTAAATCCTTAAAGAAGCAGACCGCCCTATCTTTCTCCTGTGGAGCAGCTGGTGGGTTCGAACAGTCGACCTTTCAGTTATCAGCTGAGCGCTTTTTTTTTTTTTATTGTTGTAATTAAATGAAGTTTACATTTCAAGTTAGTCTCCCATACAAAATTTTTTTTTTTTTTTACATACATTGTTATGAGACCCCAACCGCTCACCCCTTTCTGTGACAGCACACTCCTCTCTCCGCCCCTGATCCCCCATGAACGTTCAACCAGCTTCTAACTCTCTCTGCCTTCCCATCTCACCTCTGGACAGAAGCTGCCCCTTTGGTCTCTTGTATCTACTTGACTGAGAGGCACATTCTTCACGAGTATCAATTTATGTCCCACAGTCCAGTCTAATTCCTGTCTAAAGAGTTGGCCTCAGAAATTGTTTTAGTTCTGGGTGATAGAGTCCAGGGGCCATGCTTTCTGGGGCACCTCCATGCTTAGTCAGACCATTAAGTCTGGTCTTCTTACTAGAATTTGAGTTCTGCATCCTATCGTTCTGCACTCGATCAGGGACCCTCTGTTGTGTTCCCTGTCAGGACTTTCATTGGTGGTAGCCGGGCACCATCTAGTTCTTCTGGTCTCAGGCTGATGAAGTCTCTGGTTTATGTGGCCCATCAGCTGAGCGCTTTAACTACTGAGCAACCAAGGCTCCTTACCTCAGTGACAGTCTCCTCCAAATCAGGGTTTCTCAACTTTGGCACTCTTGCCATTTGAGGTCAGATAGCTCTTTGTTGTGGGTGGGCTTTCCCGTGCGTTGTAGGATATTTGGTAGCATCTTGGCCTCCACCAACTAGATGCCAGTAGCACCCACTCTGCCACGGTTGTGACACCCAAACATATCTCCAGATCAAAACCATTGCTGTAGAGTCGATTCTGACTCCTGGTGACCCCATATGTTACAGAGTAGAATTGCTCCAGAGGGTTTTCTTGGCTGTAATCTTTATGGAAGCAGATTGCCAGGCCTTTCTTCCACGGCACTGCTGAGTGGGTTCAAATTGCCATTCGGTTAGTAGTCAAGCGCAAACCATTTGCACTACCCAGGGACCAGGGAGGCAAAACTGCACTTGGATGAGAACCACTGCTGTAGATATAAATATGGTAAAGGGTTGAAAACTTTTTTCTGTTTGTTTTAAATTTTATTTATTTTGTTGATGTTGTTGAGAATATACATGGCAAAACATCACCAATTCAACAGTTTCTACATGTATAATTCAGCAACATTGATTGCATTCTTCGAGTTGTACAACCGTTTCCACCCTCCTTTTCTGAGTTGTTCCTCCCCCATTAGCATAAACTCATTGCCCCCCTGAGTTTTCTGTCTGATCTTTGGATTTGCTGTTGTCAGTTTGATCCCACGTGGATAGATCTTGAAAGAGCCTAATGCTCAAGGCAGACATTCCTTCCCGTTAAGATCAGCAATTGTTTGGTTTGAAGAAGACTTCAGGAGATAGTTTTGGTTTAAGGTTTAAAGATTATCTCAGGGCACTGGTTTCAGGGAAAAGCTGTGTTTTTAAAAAGGATTTAATTCTGCAAGCAAGATTTCTTCATTGCAGAAAATTGAACAAACAGAAAAGATACAGTGAAACCTGTGAAAGCCGGAACCTGTGTAAGGTGGAAACCTGTCAGAGACGGAAAATGTAAATATTTTCCACTAAAACAAGCGGCAGGAAGGTGATAAGACTGTACCCTGTCAAAGGCAGAAAGTTTGCAACACCTGGAACAACTCGCATTCCAGCTCTCAGGTTTCACTGTATATACAGATCTGCCTGTCATTTATTGAACAATTACTCTGTCCAAAGTGCTCAAAATGTATTAGTTCACAGCCTAATCTTCTCACAACCTTTTTAGATAGGGTTTTTTCAGAGAGAATCTCACATTTTAGAATATTTCCTTCCAGACTCATTTATATCTTTTTTTTTAAAAAAAAATGTATAACCTGCTTTTTTCACCCAACAGTATAGCATGGGCATCTTTTCATGCTGATCATCATTTTTCATAGCTGCTTAGAATTCCACTGTTTGCGTGTGGCCATCATTTGTTTAACCAATCCCCTACTGCTGGACATTTACATTGCTTCTCATTTGTTGCCCTGGTAAACAACGCTGCAACGAACATCCTTGGATATATTTCTTTGCGTGTTTCTTTGGTTATTTCCAGTATTTGTAAGTGAAGTTGCTGGGTCGAAGGGTATGAAGGCTTTGCACATATCAGAGCAGCCACATTTCTTAAACCTCTGATGAATTGGTTGGGCTTGGTGGATGCTGATTTTTTCTGCTTCAGCAGCGTGTTGGCTGTAGGCCAGCCTCCTGTTTGCCCAGTTTAGAGATGGAGTCCATAACTTGGGCTAGCACTTCCTCCTTATCTCCAGCCTGAATCTCTTGGGTTGTATGGGTTTTACTACATCCACTTAGAGGCCAGTCCTTTGTCCATCTTATATCTCTACCTTGACCCAGTAATCGGATCTCATCTCTGACTGATCAGTTTGCAAGACTGACTTCTATGAGGCCTGCGCTCCCATTTTTTAGGTCAGTTATGCAGTTATTCTAGAACTTTAACAGTTGTGAGGAGGGAGCTTAGATGTCATTTAGTCTTATCACTCCCTGTCTAGAAGCTTCAGTGGCTCCCTATTACCCCACCTTGAAATCTGTACTGTAGCTTTCTGAATGGTGTGCAGCTCCTCAACTGGTACCATGCCGTCACTTGCCTCCAGAGCTTTGCTCGTGTTGTTACCTCCGCCTAGTGCACCACTCCTCTCTCTACCACCCTGCTTTCCTTTTGCCTGGCTGGGTTCCACTTATCCTTAAGGAATTGTCTTAGCAGTCACCTCATCCACAAAGTCTTTCTTGACCCCCTAGCCTCCCATAGAACTTAAACATTCTACGGTAATTTTCGGTGACATTGAGTTACTTTGGTGCCGAACACTTAGTGGGCCTTCAAATATTTGTTGAACGAATGCTTTTGGTTCCATTCCCATTCTTTCTGAAAGTGCTTTTTCTTTCTTTCCAAATTAAAATTAGAATGCATAACACCTCTCATGTAGCTGCTACCCATGGCAGACATTACTAATCGATCATGGTACTTTCCTCCCCTTGGAGCCTAGACACAACTGCTCTGGGTCAATTAGAGTTGGCATACGAGATGACACCTATTGGTACTCCCTGTTTAGGGAGAAACCAAAGATGAAGGAACTGGAGGATATGATTTCCGCGTCTCAGTTCTTGCGATCCAAATCCTGGGAGTGATATGTTCTTCATTCAGGCCATTTAGCTTAATTAAATGGATGTCCGTCAAATTGGACTTAGAGGTGTCTGGCTCTCATTAAATAGTCCTAGAGTGAGCCCAGGAAGAATGGCTTTCCATGACCTTTGGTTTAATGCTTGCTCTCCCCCCTCTCCCATTTTGAAGGCCGGTGGCAGCCTAGAAGCACAGATTATCTTCTTGTTTTATAGCCAAAGAAACTGAGGCCAGAGAGGTTAGGAGACTTGCTTGGGGTCCCGTAGCAAGTGAGTGACCAGTAGAGTCACACTAGCACTCAAGCCTCTGGACTCCTTGTGCAGTGCTCTGCCTGCCCTCTTGCCCTCCTCCTGTAGAGGAGAAGACCCTCAGTAGCAGGCCTGCTTGGTGCTGAGGAAGGCCAGTGGATCTGCTGGCACTGTAGCGGCTTGTCTAAGATGCAGGCCACAGACCAGATAAGCAGGTTTCCTCTGAGGTGTGTGCCTCATAATCTGCCCACTGGGATGACAGGGTGTGGAAGACAACTGCTTGGGGACGCCCCAAACAGGTCAGCTTTTTGTTTAATTGGGACATCACCAGGCTAAGTGCCTGGGAACCAACCAGCCCCGCCCTGGGTGCCTAGGTGGGGTGGTGGGTGACCTGAAGTACCTCTTGCCTGTGAGTAAGAAACTCCCCATCTTCAAGGGGAGCTGGTCCCCACTGCAACAAGCATTTTTCAAGGCAACTGTGTGCTGATGACCTACAGGAACTTCGGACCATTGACCACATCTCTGGTTTTTACCATTTTGAAGCTGCCTGCAGACTGCTGTCATCTCTCGGCGGTGCAAAAGCAAACCAAACCAGTTGCCGTTGAATCGATTCCTACTCACGGTGACCCCATGTGTGCAGAGTAGAACTACTCCATAAGGTTTTCAAGGCTGTGACCTTTTGGAAGTAGATCGCCAGGCCTTTCTTTTGAGGTGTTCGAACCGCGAAGCTTTCAGTTAGTAGTTGAGTGCTTAACTGTGCCACTGAGATGCATTTGGAAGTAATAGGGGAGGGTTTGGGTTAGCATTTGGGAGCACCTACCATGTGCCTGAAACCCTGGTGGCATAGTGGTTAAAAGCTACGGCTGTTAACCAAAAGGTCGGCAGTTCAAATCCACCAGGCGCTCCTTGGAAACCATATGGGGCAGTTCTACTCTGTCCTATAGGGTCGCTTTGAGTCAGAATCAACTCGACAGCAATCTTATTATTTTTTTTTTTTTTTACTATGTGCCTGGAGTCGCTGGGTGGTGCAGAAAGTTAACATGCTAGGCTGCTAACCAAAAGGTTGGAGGTTGGAGTCCACCCAGAGGCACCTCAGAAGAAAGGTCTGGTGGTCTACTTCCAAAAAATCAGCCATTGAAAACCCTGTGGAGCACAGTTCTACTCTGACACTTATGGGGTCACCATGAGTTGGAATTGATTCGATGGCAACTGGTAACTGGAGCTATGTGTCTGATGCCCTGCTGGGGCGTCCCCCTAGTGATCTCATCTGATCCGAAAAACCACTGACAGGTGGCCGCTACCTGCCCTGTTGTGTTTTGTTATCCTGTCAGTCTGTGTAACACCCCGTGAGCTGGCTATTTTTGAGGCTCAGAGGAGAGAAGTCTCTTTGAACGCAGTCTGCCGTCCAAAGAAGCCCGTACTCTGAGCTCCATGTATGATGAGTGGAAGGAAACATGGACTTGGTGTCAAGCTGAACTGGCCTGAACTTGAGTCCTGGTTCTACGGGGCCAGAGCTGTGTGTCCATGGGCAAGCAATGTGCCCTCTCTGAGCCTGCAGCCACAACTGTAAACAGGCTGCTGAGACCTCTCGGGAGGGTTGATGGTGGTGACCTCACAAAGTGATTTCGGTGCTCAATGCCCAGGAGTCACCCCATCTTGGCACAGGTGTGGCAGATGGCCTCAGGCCTTTAGAAACCACTCTCTGGCCATGCAGCCCTTGAGACACTGGGATCTGCCAAAAAGAAGCTGCCTTTGGATCTTGGTGACAGACTGCCAGGGCTTGGGGCCAGCTGCCTGGCTGGCTACATCTGAGAATTGTTCCAGCACCCTTGTTTATATGCCTAAAGGCCAGTGATGGCGATCAGTCCGAGGTCAGGGCCAAGGGCAGCTTCTGCTGCTGGAGGGAATCAAATTGAGAAGCAGGAGAGAAAGGAGGCAGTGCCCACTCTGGCACCTGCCAGCTCACCTCACCCTCTAGTCTCCATTCCTCCTCTCTGTAGCATCTGCCACACAGGGCTGCTGGGAGGGTCAGAGCTGCACTGTGACCCCCTTAGAGGCAGGGGCATGGGCACTCCTGGGGCCCAGCAACACACCCAGCAGAAAGTAGATACCCAGCCAATGCTGAAAGAGAATGAAATCATGCACAGCAAAGGTCTTTGTAAAATATAATGCATGACCCCAATCATAGCTAACGTAACCTCTATTCTGAGTGGCACCCTGTGCCAAGCCTTGACCTAGGCATTGTCACATTTCTCTTGAGAGGTCTGAGCTACTTCTCTGAACCATGTTGCTGTTGGTTGCTCTCACAGTCTAGGAGGCTGGAAGTCCAAGTTCCGGGCGTCAGCTCCTGGGGAAGGCTTTGTCTCTCTGTCGGCTCTGGGGGCAGGTCCTTGTCATCAATCTTCTCCTGGTTTAGGAGCTTCTCAGCACAGGACCCTCGTGTCCAAAGGATGTGCTCGGCTCCCAGTGCTTCTTTCTTGGTGGTATGAGCTCCCTCTCCTCTGTGCTGCTTCTCTCTTTTATATCTCAAAAGAGATTGACTCAAGATACAGCCTAATCCTGTAGATGGTGTCCTGCCTCATTAACATAACTGCCTCTAATCCTGCCTCGTTAACATTTTAGAGGTTAGGATTTACAACACATGGGAAAATCACATCAGATCACAAAATTGTGGACAACCACACAATACTGAGAACCATGGCCTAGCCAAGTTGACAAACGTTTTTGGGAGACACAATTCAATCCATAACGGTTGCCATCGAGTTGATTCTGACTCATGGTGACCCCATGTGTGACAGAGTAGACCTGTACTCCATAAGGTTCTCAATGGCTGATTTTTTGGAATCAGATTGCCAGGCCTTTCTTCCACAGCTCCTCTGGGTGGACTCGAACATTCTACCTTTTGGTTAGCAGCCAAGCACGTTAACTGTTTGTACCACCCAGGGACTCCTGGCACATCGTAGGTGCTCAGTAAACACCTGTTGATGTAATTAACCAGTACATAGAGCGATAGTCTAACCTCAGAAGAGGGGATTGTTGTTGTTAGTTGCCATCAAGTCAGTTCCAACTCATGGGGACCCCACGTGTGCAGAGTAGAACTGCTCCTCACAGTTTTCAGGGCTGTGACCTTTCGAAGCGGATCGTTAGGCCTTTCTTCCGAGACGCCTCTGGGTGGGTTTGAACTGCCAACCTTTCAGTTAGTAGTCGAACACTTAACCATTTGCACCGCCCAGGGACCTGCATTATCTCACTTCTAGCCTTCAGAGTGACCTTATGAACTAGAAGAAATTGCCCCCATTTTACAGAAGAGGAAACTGAGGTTCCAAGAAGTGAAGGGATGTGTCCAGTCATGCAGCTAGAAAGTGGCCAAGCAGGGCTTTGAAGCAGGTCTGACCCTGAGATGGGAAACAAGTTCAAAAACACTGGAAGTCTTCCTCCAGGCTTGCCCTTTCTTGCCCCATTTGCAGGGGAGGGGACGTCCTAGGAAGTTCCTGGACTGACTTGACAATGCACTTATTTCATTAAGTTTATTCCAGTGGAAATGCTGGATTCTAATCTTACATTTCATTGTTTCCGTTTAAAAATGGCCTGGGTGGATGTTAACTCCTTTTGTTACATTCTTACAGTGTTACTTTTTTTTATCAGGGCCTTGTTTTATTGTTAGAGCGTTAACTGTAGCTAAGCTTTGAGAAGTCAGTGTTACAGAATCTCCGCTCTCTCCTGGGTCCTATCAAAACCTCTGATGGTAGACAACCGGCTCCCTTCCCCTTGCTCAGGAAAGATTCATTTTCTGCTTCGCTTTTCCCCAAGTCCTTTCTTCCTTCCTCCTGAGATCTCTTTTTTAATGGCCTGTAGTACTTTTTATCAGCCAGTGAAAACCCTATGGATCACAAGGGTCCAATCCCATTGTGCATGGGGTCAGAGTCGGGGGACAACTCAACAGCAGCTAACAACCACCACAGTACTTTTCAAGTCATTATTGTATGACTGGGGAATTTCTGCTAATTTTACCCGAATCAGTCAGTCAGTCAATCAATATCTCTCTCTCCCTTTCTCCTTTTGATTTCTTAATCATTGGATCATTATTTTCTGGATTTCCTCTCTAAAGGAAAGCTTGAAAGCTTTGCCAGTTGGGAAAGATAATGATGATATAAAACCAAACACATTGCCATCAAGTCAATTCCAAGTTATGGCAACCCCACGTGTTACAGAGTAGAACTGCTCCGTAGGGTTTTCTTGATTGTATTCTTTATGGGAGGAGCCCTGGTGGCGCAGTGGTTAAGCCCTGGGCTGCTGACATTTCAAGGTTGGCAGTTCAAACCCAGCAGCCACTCCACAGGAGAAAGATGTGGCAGTCTGCTTCTGTAAAGATGACAGCCTTGGAAACCCAGTGGGACAGTTCTGCTCTGTCCTACAGGATCACTATGACTTGGGATCGATTCAGTGGCAATGAGTTTTTTTTTTGTTTGTTTATGGAAGCAGATCACCAGGCCTTTCTTCTGTGGCACTGCTGGGTGGGTTTGAACCTCCAACTTTTAGGCTCATAGTTGAGCACAAACGGTTTGCGCCACATACGTAATAATTTATTATAATAATATACATAATAACAAATTTATTTATGATAAGCATAAGTAATAATACCTTCCTTTTTGCTGATCACTTATTATGTGCCAAAAACTGTGCTAAACCCTTTACTTGTACAACTTTACGTAAACCTCACAACAGCCTATGAAGTGGAGGGTCCATTGTTAACCTCATTTTACAAATAAGGAGGCTCAGAGAGGTTAACTAACTTCTCCCAGGCCACACAGTAAGAGAAATAATTTTCCCAACTGCATTCCCAGTTCAAGGCTGGTATTTGTCAAAGAGGGCTTTTTTTTTCCCAAATTGTGGTCAAAGACAGTGGCATCTGATGGGGGCGGTTTTTAAAACAACATTTTGAGTTGTTCTCTAAGCATTCTTTCATTCTTCTTTAGGTGGTAGAGTTTAGAGCATGAGCCAGTTGTGGGAAGGTGGGCATTCTCAGGGCTCTTATCCTTCAAAATGGGCCTCGATGTGAACCGAGCTGTGATGCCTCCCCCCTCCCGCCCTGCCCTCTAGATTAATAAATGATTCATCTCTGTCACCTGTAATTTGAGCGCCTCTTATCATGATCCTTGTAACCCAGGACCTGTAAAGTTAATCCGTCCCATGTTTTTAACAACTGAGCTTTATTATCTAGCTATGAACGAGAAAAAAAAAATTTAAAATAGACCCTCCCCAAACCCTTGTTGACAGAGGTATCCCGTTCTTCCTTTCTGGAAATACGTACTTATGGGTTGGGGTAGGTATTCCGTCCTGAGTCACACACACTGAAGGAGAAGCTGTGTGTCTTTAAAACAGAGTGCTTTTTGGTCCTGAATGAAAATTATTTCTGAAACGAAATGAGAGGGTGGCCAGGGCAGGGTGATTTGGTCACCTGTTGCCACTGTCAGGAACAGCACCTATTGTGAGAGGTGGCTGTCTGACGTGGGGGCACTGAGGGGCATTTTGGCTGGAAATTTCCAAATGTGCCGTGGTCTTGCTCAGAGCATAACAGCAGGTGCTTCCCAACTCATGAGGCCAGAAAAAAGAGGAAATGAGTTGAATTTGTGGTAACATCTGGTGACTGCTGGCTCCTGGGAAAGTCTGCTGTCCTGGCAATCTCGAACCTATCTGAACCATGGCAGAGACTCAGGCAGGAACTGCAGATGGCCCTATCCAGCCAAAATTGCCACTGAGACCATGCTTGGTACCCGCCCCCTCTATGTCACAGGTAATTCGGACACCTTTGGCTATTTGTTTTCCAAGTAGCTAGCAGAATCAAGGAGTCCCAGGGTGGTGCAAACAGTTAACCTGCTTGGTTGCCAACCAAAAGGTTGGAGGTTGGAGGTTGGAGTCCACCCAGAGGCACCTTGGAAGAAAGGCCTGGTGATCTACTTCTGAAAATCAGCCACTGAAAATCCTATAGAGCACTGGTCTACTCTGACACACATGAGGTCGCCAGGAGTCGGAATCAGTTCAGTGGCAGCTGGATTAGCAGAATCAAAACACCGTAGATAAAACAGGAAGTAACCATCAACCATCAAGAGGAGTTTTTAAGGAACCACACAAAGGTGACCTAAAAATCTGAAAACATGTCATTGAGGGCTATTTAGTGAAGGGTTGAGGGGACCTATAGCACTACTGGGTCACACCTTTATCAGTTAATATTTTTGGTGATGATCCTGTTTAGAAAATTATGAATGGTTGAAATAGAGATGAACCCAGAAAACTTGATGGGTGGACAATATTTCAGTGTTTTTAATTTGTTTGTTGTTGTTGTTGTTATTGAGATTGAGCGTCTTTTCATTTTTCTGTGAATTGCCCATTTTTCTATAGAGTTCTTTTTTTCTTATTGATTTGTAAGAGCTCTTCACTTATTAGGAATATTAGCCTTTTGGCTGTGGTATTTGTTACACAGATTTTTCCCCCAGTTTGTTGTTTGGCTTTGATTGGTGGTGAGATTTACACCCTGCCCCATATAGGAAGTTTCTGTTTTTTTGTTTGTTTGTTTTTTTGTGGTCAGATTTATTGGTCTTTTCCTTTTTGCCTTCTGGGTTGTAGCATGCTTCAAAAAACTTCCACTAAACAGAAGAACCCCTTTTCCAGGTGTTCAGATAACCAAGGCTTTACTGTGTTTAAAATCTGTGCCCATTTGAGTTGGTTCTGTGAAGCAAGATGGTGGAATTGTATCTGATATATTATTTTTAAGACATGTTCCCTTCTCCCTGGAGGTAAGATGATGAACTAACTCTAAAATCCTCCATGTCCTCTCCCACTCTCCTGGCAGACAGGTTCTGGGTGACATTTTAAAGAAGAGCCTGTTTGTTGAGACGATATGAAAAAACAAGTTTGGGGTAACTGCAAAACTGGTCAAACGAGAAAGGTAATTTTGGGGCAGGGCTGCATTCTGTAGGAGAGGCAAGGCTGAATCACCTGCTAGAAACGTGCAGAGTTCTACCTGGAGCAGGGCAAGCTCGAGTTTAAACCACTGGAAAGGCCCACATGTGCTTGAGATGAAAACCATCTTCTGGTTTTCCTGTCCAAGTTCTCTCATTTTCCTCGTGTTCACACAGACAGATGGGAACAGTCTAGGAAAAAAGATGAAGTATAGTAGAACCAGCCTTGGCTTTGTAATTGTGTTGGAGTTGCTGGCTCTCACCGTGTGACCCTGAGCAAGTCACTTAGCTTCTCTGGGCCTGGTGTCCTTGGACAATACCGAAGACAAACCTAAGTCCAAAGTCTCTGGGGGGTAATGCTGCAACAGGCTTCAGCCCAACCAACCCCACGTGCGGCTGGAGCACTCATGTTTGCACAGCCCGTCTGGGCTGTAGAAAGCAGGGAGCCTGAGCCCAGAGTAGATAAGTCCCTTGTCCAAGGTCACACCACCAGTGAGCAGCAGAGCTGAGATTTGAACCCAGGACTGTCGGACTCTGGAGCTTCTCCACCAATCACAGATGGCCCGCTTCCAGATTCTCCCAAACAGACATCAGTGTGCACGTTATGTGTACACAGAGGTGTACACAAAGGTGCATTTCCTGCCGGCCACTCCCTCTGGGTGCAGCGTGGAACAATTCTGGGGTCTGTCTGCAGGCCCCAGACTCCCTGCTCCTCCCTATTCTGCTCCACTCCCAGCTCCAGAAGTGCCATGGGACCACGTTCTCCCCCACAGTGTGAGCAGAAGCTCTGGCCCCATTGGTGGCCGCGATACACAATGCCAGCTGCTGTTGGGGCCCGGCTCCTGCTGACCACAGTGGCCCCATGACCACACAGTGCACTGTCAGGAGAACACCAGAACAAAAAGCCTTTCTCCCCACCACAGGGCTGGGCTGCCCAGAACTGCACAAGAGACATTTCCAGAGCCAAGGGAGCCAAGTAACATTGGTCTGTGTCTTTAAAATGCACGTGGAATGGTCTGGTTATTGGGAAAAGCTAATAAACCACCCGTGATTTGTAGTTATCTGTCACCAAGTCCTGGTTTGGAATCTCCTCCGTTTGAAGAGTTTACTTGAAAGTCAGTCTGTAGTGGGAACAACAGTCGTGGTTAGCGCCTTGAGCTCTCTATGTGCCAGGCATTGTGCTGATTGCTATGCAGATGACGCACCATCCTCACAGCAGCCCTGAGAGGAGCCCCTCTTACTATCCTCAGCTTGTTGTTAGCTGCCATCAAGTCAGCTCCCGACTCATGGCGGCCTCGTGCACAATGGAATGAAATGCTGCCTGCCTGGTCCTGTACCATCCCCGTGATCGTTTGCAGATTGGAGCATTGTGATCCACGGAGTTTTCATTGGCCGATTTTTGGAAGTCGATCGTAGGCCTTTCTTCCTAGTCCGTCTTAGTCTGGAAGCTCTGTTGAAACCTGTTCAGCATCACAGCAACACTCAAGCCCCCACTGACAGATGCGTGGTGGCTGTGCATGAGGTGTCTCCCGCATGGAAGGCAAGAATTCTACCACTGAACCACCATCGCCTCACATTCTCATCTTACAGACAAGGAAACTGAAGTCCGAGCCCCTTTCCATCTCCTCTGCCATCTTGATTGGAAGGGTGCTTAAAACCAACACGTTGGGTTCCTCTGAATGATGAGAAGGTACGTGGCAGGAAATACACTTATAGATTCCACGTTTCCCACAATCCATTCACTTGTTGTTGTTGTTGTTTTAAAAATAACTTATTTTATTTTTGTTGCTGTTGTTGAGAAAATACACAGCAGAACATACACCAATTCAACAATTTCTACACGTACACTTCAGTGACACTGACTACGTTCTTTGAGTTGTGCAACCATTCTCAGCTTGCTTTTCCAAATTGTTCCTCCTCCATTAACATAAATTCACTGCCCCCTAAGCTTCCTATCTAATCTTCTGAGTTGCTGTCATCAAGTTAATCCCATATAGATAGTTCTTAAAAGAGCACTCTGCTCAAGGCAGACATTCTTTGCTAGTTAAGCTAAACTATTGTTTGGTCTTAAGAAGACTTCAGGGGATATTTTTGGCTTAAGGTTTAAGGTTAAAAGATTATTTCAGGGCAATAGTTTCAGGGGTTCATCCGGCCTCCATGGCTCCAGGAAGTCTGGATTCCATGAGAATTTTAAATTCTGTTCTGTATTTTCTCCCTTTTGATCAGGAATCTTCTATAGAATCTTTGGTCAAAATGTTCAGTCATGGTAGCCAGGCACCATCCAGTTCTTCTGGTCTCATGGCAAAGGAAGCAGTTGTTCATGGAGGCAATTAGCCACATGTTCCATTTCCTCCTCCTATTTCTGACTCTCCTTCCTCTGTTGTTCCAGGTGAACAGAGACCAATTATTGTGCCTTGGATGACCGCTTGCTAGGAGGTAGAAGAGAAGCACTAAACACGATATTAGGCCAGTTAACTGGTATCTCCCAGTCCATTCACTCATTCATTCCCCGGTGTCGCCCAAGCACCTAATGGGGTCAGGGCCCCATACAAGGTGCTGGGACACAGCAGGAGCCAAGGCAACCTGGTCCCTGCCCTTGCAGAGCTCAAGTCCACTGGGGGAGATGGGTGTAAACAAAGGGTTACACCTGTCACTGTAATTGCTGCCAAAGTGAAATGGACTTGGGAGGAAAAGTAGAAGGAAGAAATATGACTTTTCTGAGCAAGAAAAAGCTCACGGTATTTTCCCCATAATTTTATTATGAAAATTTTCAGCAGTAAGCAAAGTTGGAAGGCTTTTACAGTGAATACTCAGATAGCCACCACCTAGGTTCCACCATTAATATTTTACTATAGTATCTATCTCTTTGTCCGTCTGTCAACCCACCTTCTTTTTTCCCCCTTGGACATTATAAAGTTTTGAAAGATGAACATGTACAGCCACCAGCTGGGGCTGAGGAACGACCGTTCCATTGCCCATCCCCATGCAGCCCCCTCGTCATACCACCTGCCTGGCCCCCGTGAGAGTTGGAATTGGTGGCCCCTGGCTGTAATGTCAAGGCCTCTGAGTGGGCAAATGGTTTGTGCTTATATGGTTAAGTGCTCAGCTGCTAAACAAAAGGTTGGCAGTTCGAACTCACCCAGCAGCTCCACGGGAGAAAGACCTGGCAGTCTGCTCCCATAAAGATTACAGCCAAGAAAACCCTATGGGGCAGTTCTACTCTGTAACACATGGGGTCACCATGAGTTGGAATCGACTTGAAGGCAACAGGTTTGGGGTTTTTTTTTTGGCTTTACCATCAGCAGGGGTATAGTCAGTAACCAGCAGAGGAAAGACAATCTTGGCTCGCTTACGTTAGTATTTAAGTCTAGGATGCATTGGCTTTTGGGGGAGCCAGTGGTGGAGTGTCCCAGGAGAGAACATGTTCCAGTGCTGTAGCAAACCACTCCACCTCCCCAGGTTGGCCCCTGCAGAATGAGGTCAGGGATGCCCCATGCAAGATTAAAGGGGGATGGGGAGTTTGCCTCATGAGTGCCTTTGGTTAGGTAGGCAGGCCACCTGGACCCCTACCAGCACCTCTGAGCAGCTCTGGACGTGGCCACCGTAGGGAAGGTTCCAGCGTGGCCCTTAGGGGGAGTTGGCTCCTGCAGGCATTGGAGCAGGCTCAGTAGCTGAGAGCAGTGAGCCGAGTGCCAAAAGCCGTGAGCCGAGTGCCAAGAGCCTACAGCCTGGAGAGGTAGCTGCCCTGGGCCCCATGAGGGGCTCAATGAGGGGAGGAGAGTGGGGGTGGCAGTGAGCACAGGCTGAAGGTGACTCACACAGCAAAGGTTCTGGACGGCCCAGTGGCTTCATCCTGGACAACATTTGATGGACTGTGGAGCCTGACCCTAGTAATGATATGAAGTCATACAAATGATAATGTTTACTGAGTGTTCATCATGTGCTGGATACCGCTAAATGCTTCCCATGTGTTATTTTTAATCCCCATGCCACCTCCATGAGCTGCCCCATTGGACATGTGAGGAAACTGAGGCATGCAGAGGTGAGGGCACTTGCCCAGCTGGGGAGTGGTCAGGCTGGGATCCAAACCCCTTCTGTCTGAATCCCCAGCCCACCGTCTTTCCACTGCATTATGGGGTATTTCATTTAAAGTGTCCAAAGCTGTTTCCCCAGTGCACTTCTTTTAACAGCTGTGGTTAGAATGTTCCAGGTGGCTGGCCAGGTGTGCTGGGTCACCTTGGGTGGAATTCGGCCTGCGGGGTTCCTCCCCCAGCTGCCCCCACCGCGTGGTCGGTGCTCACACCAAGCCTCTGCCTGGCCTCCCGGGCGAGGGGAAGCTGGCATTGGCGTTTTCCCTGCTGCGGGTTTGGTGCCCGCCCTGACCTGCCCGGTGGTCTTTGTCCCGTGGGCTCTGCCTCAGGCACCAGGCTCCGTGAGCCCACTTTTCTAGACTCAGCTGCTTGAACAGATAGAAGGCGGTGGGGAAGCACAGTTGTCTTTCTTCAGGCTCGGAGGACAAAGCGCGGGTTGAGCCTGCTGAAGAAAGAACCCGCCATTCTCTGCATGGTTCCTCTGTGCCAGGACCTTTGTAGGGAGCTCTGGGCGAGTGATGTCTCCGGTCCCCGGGACAGGTGACAGCCGGCCGAGGGGGTAACTACGGAGGGAAAGGAGGGAAGGCAGGCAGCAGGCTGCTCACACTTAACATGGAGCCGTGGAGTTCCAGACACCGCCAGCAAGTTTCTAGGCTTCCTTTCATCCACTTGAAAGTGTCATCAATTGTAAGAGACACCGTTAGTTTATGAGCCACTGAGAAAGGAAAAATGCCTCCAATTAGGAACATTATGATTTCAGAGATGAACAAAACGTATGTTTTGGAATTGGATTGTTGCAAGTAATCCTTGTACTATCTGTGTGTTGGTGCTGTTGTCCCATTTCCCAGATGGGGCAAATGAGGCTCAGAGAGCTGAAGGGGCGCCACAGAGCTGGGATTCAAGCCCAAGGTCATCCTGCCATCCTCCACTTTTTTTTTTTTTGGTAAAAATATACATAACAAAACATACACCCATTCTCCATTTTCTGCATTTACAGTTCAGTGACATTGGTTACATTCTTGGCATTGTGTTAGCATTCCTGCCCTCTCTACCCAGATTGTCGCAGCACCATTAATTTAGACTCTCCCCTAAATTTCTCCTCTGTGTTTGAGAGTTAGTTACTGTTGTCAATTTGATCTCATATCGATAATTCTTTAAAGAAGTGCAGTGCTCAAGGCAAACATTCTTTACTGGTTGATCTAAACTGTTGTTTAAAGACTTCCTGGGATAGTTTTGGTTCAAGGTTTAAATGTTATTTCATGGCAGTAGATTTGGGGTTCCCCCAGTCATCCCCCACTTCTTGCTCTGTCTGCTCTGTCTATCGTGGGACTGACTTTTCGTCCCTCATTATGTAGCTGGGACCCCACTGCTGGCGTGTTTTCCTGGGTTCTTACGTAAAAGCTCAGAGCCATGAACTCTGAGTTGTCAACTTATTTCTTTCTTTTAAGCTGGTGAGTGAGAAGGGGAGGAACTTTTCCAAGGTCCTTAGTAAACTGGCACTTCTTCTCCCATCTGGTAAGATGCCTCATCTGGCCTCCTGGCCAGCTGGTCAGTTAGCGATGATCCACCTTGTTTGTCAAGATGAGCTTTTTGCAGCATCAGTTCTGTGAGCTACTTGAGGGCTGCACTGTCTAGTATGGTAGCCACTGACCACATGTAGCTATTTAAATTCATGAAAATGGAATAAAACTTCAAATTCACTTCCTCAGTCAACACTAGCCACATTTCAAGTACTCGATAGCCACGTGTGGCCACCATATTGAACAGCATAGATACAAAATATTCCCATCATTGGCAAAAGTTCTATAGGACAGCACTGCTCTAGGGAGAAAGGGCGCTGTGGACAAATTGGTTTGCCTCTTAGACATTCCAATTGCATTTTAAAGGCTCTGACAAGTCCTGTGGTAAAAGAAACGGTTTCACCTGGAGCCTAGCACTCCCCAAATTGACTTGCCCAGAAACCCTTTTAACCCTTATATACAGCTCTACCTTTCCCAGACACACCCACCAAGTGACCGCTCCTCACATCCCCAGGACCCCCTGGAGGCCCTGCCTATCCCCCTGGTTGGGAATCTCATTCTCTCTTCTCGTTTTGTCCCCAGATTGCCTCGGGTCCCCAGTATTTACTCCCATCAAGGCGGACATCAGTGGCAACATCACGGTACGTATTTGGCCCCGGCAACCAAGGCCCTCACACTTGGATCAGGAATCTAAACCCACCTCGGATCACCAGTGCTCTGCTCCACACTGCAAGTCTCCCAGCCCAAGGAAGGGAAAGGAGGCGTGGAAAACGGGCTTGGTCCCCAGCTCAGGGCCTCCTTTCCAGTCATGCCAGTCTGGAGTGATTGGGACTGAAGTCTAAAGGGATGACCTGATATAGAACCTGCTGGGTCTTTTATCCACCTCTACCAAATGAGAAGTAAACTCCAGATCCACACATTGCTTTGGCACAACTCTGCCCTTCGCCGGTCCCAGTGCCATCCCCATAGCCACCCTCCCTATGAGGGTCCACTTAGGGCCTGGCCTGGGATTTGGACCACCCTGCATTATCTCATTTCTTCACCCTAGCAACCCTTCCAGGCTGGTTCTGTCACTGTCCCCTTTTCACAGATGAGGAAACTGAGGTTCAGAGAGGTTGAAGGATTCACTTAAGGTCACACAGCAAGTTAGTGGCAGAGCTGGGATTCACACCCAGGCCTGCCTGGCTCCAACCCAGGAGCCTTTTTTCCTGGACATCTCTGAATCCTCAAGGGTTGTTTCCACTTGTCCGCAAAAGCGAAACTTCAGATACTTGGTGCCTGAGGCGGTGTCAGTAGTGGCTGGGGAACGTGGACTCCACAGCCGGCCTGGGCTGGATCCCCGGCTCCCACCTGCACCAGCTGTGGGCATGTCACTTGCCTTCTGTGAGCCTCAGTTTCCTCGTGGGTAAGTGGAGATAGTAACCGCAGCACCAGGGTTGCTGTGAGCCTGAAACCAGGCAGCGCACGGCAAGCACCGTGCTCATTCCACCTCGTGGTGGGTGCTCAGTAAATGCCCTCCTGCCGCTCCTGCCCCTGCTGAGCCTGGCGCTGGCAGGAAGGAGAGGGGCCCCGTCGGGGCACTCCTCCACCCACGCGCGTGGGGCCAGCCATCTATGGGGGGCAGCTTTCCAAGGGGAAACCCCGTGTGCTCCATTTCAGAAAATCAAGGCCGTGTACGATACCAACCCCACCAAGTTCCGGACCCTGCAGAACATCCTGGAGGTGGAGAAAGAGATGTATGGAGCACAGTGGCCCAAAGTGGGGGCCACGCTGGCGCTGATGTGGCTGAAAAGGTGACAGCTCGGGTGGCAGGTTGCCTGTGACTGTGAGGAGGAGGATTCAGCGTCCTCTCTGGCTGGGAGGGGTGATCGCTCCTGTTTCTTTCCCATCTGCTATGGACCAGTTGCCCTTCTTGTGTGATGCTAGTTAACAGCTGAGAAAAGTGTCCCAAGGTCTGAGGCTTGTCTAATGGTGATGCGTCCTTGTTCCAGTCCCATCAGAGGCATTAAAAAAAAAAAGCCAAACTCCTTGCCATCTAGTCGATTCTGACTAATGGCAACCTTGTGTGCTACAGAAAATTGTTCCATAGGGTTTTCTTGGCTGTAATCTTTTCATTTTTTTTGAAATAATTTGTCTTATTTTTGTTGTTATTGTCGAGAATATTCCCAGCAGAACATACACCAATTCAATGATTTCTATATGTATAATTCAGTGACATTGATTACATTCTTCAAGTTGTGCAACCATTCTCACCCTCCTTTTCCGAGTTGTTCCTCCCCCTTTAACCTAAACTCACTGCCCCCTAAGGTTCCTATCTAATCTTTTGAGTTGCTGTTGTCAATTTGATCCCATATAGATAGATCTTAAAAGAGCATGGCTGTAATCTTAACGGATGCAGATCACCAGGCCTTTCTTCCAAGGTACCACTGAGGGGGTTCAAACCACCAAACCACTTGTACCACCCAAGGACCTTATAGTGAACATTTATTGAGTATGTACTCTGTCCCAGGCATGTGCTAAGGTCTTTGTATGCCTGGTCGCATGTCATCCACGAGTTAGGTGTGGCTATTATCCCCATCCCAGAGGAGGCCACTGGGGCTTCTGGGGACCACATCACATGGCCAGGTCATGGGGTAGATTTGGGACCGAGCGACCAAGTGCATTTGTGCAGGCTGTGCACTGCATAGCGGTGTTCTGTCTCAGGGCCGGCCCATCGCACGCATGGTGGATTTAGAATTGTGACAGTTTCTGGACAGAACTGCAGCGTCTTGCAGAAAGGGGGCCCTAATTTACACACACGTGTCCTGTGGGCTGGGGTAGGGATGTATCTCCAGGTGGGATTTGAACCAGGTGGTCTCAACTCAGAGTTCATGCTGCTCAGAGCCACCACGCTGTCCTCATAGCAGATACCTGAAGCCACATACGATTGTTCCTGTCTTACAGATGAGGCCACTGAGGCTCAGAGAGATCAGGCAGCTTGCTTGCTGAGTGCACACTACCCTCTACCAGCTACAGAATTCTTTAGCTGTGCAAATGCCACAGCCTTCAGCAGCCGCTGTGACTCTCTGGCTGTGAAGCTGGGGACTGTTCCTGACCCACAGATGATCCCAGTGTTGCCCTCTCTCTGGGCCTGGGGTCAGGAGGCCAGAAGGGCAGCTCCTCCCTGGTCTCCCCCTCCACCAAAGACTGCCACCCCCCACACTCACTTCTTTGGTGAATGGAGCTGGGAGAGTCAGCCCCCCAGAGGGTGAGGCCGCGTGGGCATCCAGGGTAGGCAGTAGGCGGGCTGCACATTCACAGCGTGTTTGAGGAATTGCCCTGCTAGCTGCCTGCCTTTGTGTTAGCCTAGAATGAGGAAAGGCCCTGGGCCAGCCAGCCAGCAGGTTCCCTGGGTTTCTCAGGAGGAACAGGGCAGGTGGCAGCGTTGCACATCAGATGCGGCAGAGCTGGGTGCCTGGAAGGGCAGACGAAGGCCCTAGTGAATGCCAACAGGTTGGGCACTTATTGAGCACCTGCTGTGTGCCACATCTGGGGCTGGGATGCTACATCATATTAGGCATGGTCCCTTAGGGCACCCAGTCTGGGGAGGGGTCAGGCTGGTGGGCAAGTTCTGTTGGCAGGATGTCAGAGCCAGGCACAGAGAGAGGTCAGGGAAGGCTTCCTGGAGGGGGGACCCTGGGGACTCTGAGCAAGGGTGCCCCAGACATGGGAGGAAGAGAGGCTCCGAAGGTTTGGTCCAGCCAGGGCTCTGATGTGAGGTGGGAGCGAAGAGGCAGGATGGGATGAGGGGGAGTTCCAGCTTGGTCAGGACCCCGGGAGCCACCAGGGGGCCTGAAGCTGGTCACTGACGGGAGCAGATGGCACTTTAGAAAAATCATCCCAGCTACCGGGTGGAGGCAGGAGTGTTAGAGCTGGGAGAGGTGGAGGGCCTTGGGAGAGGCAGGGGCTCAGGAGAGGCGGCTGGCTGGGTCAGGGATGCTCTGAGACTGATCCTGAGGGATGAGGGCTCTGATCCACCAACCTTTCCGTTAGCAGTCAAGTGCTTAACTGTTTGCGCCACCCAGGGACGACTCCTGGCACCTTGTTGTCGTGTGCCATCGAGTGGATTCCGACTTATGGCTACCGCCCGTGACAGAGTAGAATTGTTCCATAGGGTTTCCCAGGCTGTAATCTTTATGGAAGCGGATCGCCAGGCCTTTCTCCTGCAGAGCTCCTGGCACCTAGTAGGCACTTAATTCCGAGTCTCTCGGGGTCTGCCCTGCAGGTGGTGTGCTGGCTCGTGGCAAGGCCGGTGCATCCAGGTCCTAAAGAGCCACCTCCTTTCCTGGTGCAGGGGCCTCCGCTTCATCCAGGTCTTTCTCCAGAGCATCTGCGACGGGGAGCAGGACGAGAACCACCCCAACCTCATCCGCGTCAACGCCACCAAGGCCTACGAGATGGCTCTCAAGAAGTACCATGGCTGGATCGTGCAGAAGATCTTCCAGGTGAGGGCCCAGAGGGTCACCAGCTGGCAGGCTCCACTGCCTGTCCCCCAAGGCTTAGCGAGGCATCTCCTGGAGCCAGCACTTGCCCACCCGACTGAGGGCTCCCTGGCCACTTGGGACAAGGCTGGGGTGTGAGGGCCTTTGTGAGCACCTGCCCAGCCCCATTCGTGGCCGTGGCCATGGCAGGCGTTACTGTGATGTCCCTGGTGTTTCTGTCTGCGTGCCTCGTCCTGGGAGGCCCTGCTCAAGAAGCCACAGGAAGGACTCTAGGACGTCAGGTTGAAGGTAGGCCGGCCTCGCTGGCCCCTCAAATTCAGCTGCCTTCTCACACTGGGCAGGTGTCTTAGTTACCTAGTGCTGCTGTAACACAAGTACTGCAAGTGGGTGGCCTGAACAAACAGAGATTTGTTTTCTCACAGTCTAGGAGGCTAGAAGTCTGAATTTAGGGTGCCAGCTCTAAGGGAAGGCTCTCTGTATCGGCTCTGGGGGAGATTCCCTGTCACCTTCTCCAGCTGGCCATCCTTGGAGTTCCTGGACTTGTGGATTGGTCAGCCTTCGGAGTCGATGGTGTCAGTCCTCCCTGTGTCTGCCTTCTTCTAGGCCTGATCTGCTCTTTATACCTCAAGTGCTGAGTTTAAGATGCACCCTGCACTGACATGGCCTTGTGAATGTAACAAAGAAAGCCCTATTCCCAAACGGGATTACATCCACAGGTATACAAAACCAAATCCATTGCTGTTGAGTCAAATCCACCTCATAGAAAACTTATAGGACAGAGCAGAACTGCCCCATAGGGTTTCTAAGGAGTGGCTGGTGGATTTGAACTGCTGAGCTTTTGGTTAGCAGCCAGGCTCTTAGCCACTGCACCACCAGGGCTCCATTCCCAGGTATAGGTGTTAGGATTCCAATACATACTGTTTTGCGGGACACAATTCGATCTGTAACAGCAAGGAAGAAAGAAGGGCCCCTGTTGCTGCGGGGACATCAGCTGAAAGGACACTGGCCTGCGAGGTTCTTGGTGGCTTGTGTTTGAGTGACACTGGCCAGACCACCTGGAAACAGGGCCCTCAGCCCAGCCTGGTTAGCTGAGGGCCCCTTGGGTTACCAGGGTAACTTGGGAGATGGTGAGAAGCCCTGTCGCGGGCCCACGGGGTCGGGAACCAGTCTGGGTCCAGACAGGGAGAGCTGGTCCTGTGGCAGGAAACATGGCCACCTCTGGGCGACCCACCCCAGCAGAGCTGGGGGCAGGATATAATAATAACATCGTGGACCTGGCCCTGCACGGCAAGCCATACTCTTCACAATGTGTCATAGGGTGGGTACTATTCTTATCCCCATTTTACAGATGAGGAAACTGATGCTTAGAGAAGTTAAGTATTTGCTCAAGGTCACACGGTAAAAAAAAAAAAACAAAACAAAATAGAAGGCTGGAATTTTTACCTCCCTAAGCCTCAGTGAAGGAGCCCTGGTGGTGCAGTGGTTAAGCGCTCGGCTGCTAACTGAAAGGTCAGCAGTTCGAACCCACCAGCCGCTCCGTGGGAGAAAGATGTGGCAGCCTGTTTCCATAAAGATTACAGCCTTGGAAACCCTATAGGGCAGTTCTACTCTGTCCTGTAGGGTCACTATGAGTCAACTCGACAGCAGTGGGGTTTTTTTTGTAAGCCTCAGTATCCTCATCTTTCAAATGGGTATAAAATAGACCCTCCCTCAAAGGGTCATTGTGAAGATTAAATGAGATAACCTGTATGAAGTGCTTGGCCCATGGGTTATACTCAGTAAATTGAAGGTATTACTGTTTTTATTGCTACTGATATTATTATTTATAATTTTCCCTGCACTATCAAACTCATCTCCTAAGCTTTTTGTCTGGTTGCATGTTTTCCTTCTGGGAGTTTCCGACTCTCTCTGCACTTTTCATGTATCTGGGCAGCACTGAAATTTAGGGAAGTGTCACCCCCCTCAGGACAGAAGAGGCCACAGCACAGAGTAGCAGCTGTCTCCCTTGCTCAGAAAGTGAGTTTCCAAAGAGGCAGTTCACCTTTTTCCAGAGCAGGAGACCCAGAGGGAAGAGGTTCACCCACCCTGAGCACCTCCAGTGTGCCTGGCTGGGGCTATGCTGAGCGCTCTGTACAGCCTCCTCTAATCCTTACAAACGCGACCCGATTAGGTGGGTACCCTTGTTATCCCCATTTTACAGATGAGGAAACTGAGGCTCAGAGAGGCTAAGTAACTTGCTTAAGGCTCACAGCTAGTCGGCAGCATAAGCTGGAATTTGAACCCAGGTCTGTCTGTTCCTAAACCTGGGGTCCTTCCTGCTGCCCTCAGGGGGGCAGAAGGAAAAATGCATCTCTTTTGTCCTTTCCCTTCCAACGCCATGAGTAGCACAGACCTCTGCCAAGCACAGACCTCGGGGAAACGCCCCCAGAACCCCAGCGTGCCCAGCTCAATGTCCTGCCCCACTAACGCTGTGCCACCTCCCCTCTTGCCCATCCCAAGGCAGCGCTGTACGCAGCCCCCTATAAGTCCGACTTCCTGAAGGCACTCTCCAAGGGGCAGAACGTGACAGAGGAGGAGTGTCTGGAGAAGATCCGCCTCTTCCTGGTCAACTACACGGCCACCATTGACATCATCTATGAAATGTACACCAAGATGAACGCTGAGCTCAACTACAAGGTGTAGACGTGCCCGGCGGTGGCACTTCCGGGGCCTGTGGCCTCCCACCATGGCCACGCGCAGACACAGGCAAATCCAAATCACTGTGAATCCAGCCAGCGGGCTGCCCCAGGCCCACGTTCCCCAAAAGCGGCCCAGAGTCCAGCCGGGGACTGCAGGGGACGGCCCTGGCTTTTGAAAAGTCATGTTTTGTCTATTCTACTGGAGCAATAAATAACGACCCCACTTCTGAATCACCTTTGAATTTCACAGCAGCACAGACTGACTTTATGCCTTCATTTCAGTGTGGTAAAAACCAATTAATGTTTCTAATAAATCAAGTCCTAGGGTTTTTTGTTCCCCCCGCCCCCCATGCAGAGCACGACTCTGGGGGAAGGGGGTAATACACCTCACGTTCAAAATAAGCACGTTTCCTTATGAGGATCGAGCTGAATGATGTTTGGGGTATTTTAAGGACTATGATGAGTTTGATTTGAAATTATGCAGGGCTCTTCAGTTGGAATTTAAAAACGAAAAAGCAAACTGGTGTGTGTTCTCATGTGGTTTGCACCACCCAGCCTTCTGGCACTGTTATTATAGATCCTAGTCTTTCTGACTGTCTTTTGCCAGACAGAATTTTTTATAGCTGAAACAAGCCAGCAAGCCTTTGATGAACCCAGGGGCGTTTATTTTAAAGCGATTGGGCACAAATAATCGACCACAGATGACTGTTTGTATCTTTCTGCATACTTATCCTCTTCAGGGACCGCTTTTTCAACCTAAGAAACTACCTACCATGTGTATTCTCTTGAGGGGGACAGGATGAACCCCCCACTGCAGAGACCCAAGACAACGCCTCGCTGCCTTAACTGCCATTCCCAGCGCTGAAAAGCGCTGTATTTGTTGAATTGTTGGGGCAAACCAAGCAACCCCAAAGAATTGGTGTGTGTTTTTAAAAAAAAAAAAAAAAAACCCAATGAGGAACAATTGGTGATTTTTATGCAGAAACTAAATGATCCTTAATAAATAAATCTCTATTTTGGAATCACATCTGTGTGCTGTTTTAGTTCTTGAGTGCTTTTTTTTAATCTCTGGATCAGAGGTTACAACTGGGGGACCCTTATGCCAAATCCAGCCAACAACCTGTTTTCTGACCCCCTTGGTTTTAAAAAAATAGAACTGGTTGCCAGATTTAAAAACTGGGAGATTTCCCATAAAAATCTTGATTCCCAGCTTCTTTTGAAAAAATCAGGCTGCTTGGCAGGAGCCTGGAGACAGCTGACCCGTTGGCTGGATGGGGAGGAGGGAGAACTCATTCTCCACTTAGCTTCAGTCCCTCCGCTTCCTGATGTCTCCCCGGCCCTGTGTCAGATGGATATTTGCACTTTTTTATTGGCATGGGCTGATGGCTTTTTCTGATAGTAGGGTTAAATATTTTATTTCATTCCTGCTCCTATAGAGCTGATGGTCTTGTGGGCAAGATGAACCAATATATCAACAATGATGATACAGAGTAGTCAGCGCTCAGAGCCTGGGGCCACAAACAAAGGGCTCCCGGAACTCATCTTAAAGAGTCATGGAGGTGGATGGGGGGCTCCTGGCAGAGGAGGAGGGGTGGGGGGTGCTCCATTGGAAAAGGAAAGGCTTAGGCAAAATCCTGGTGGCTTGACCTACCCAGGTGGCTTGGTGGAGCCGCACTGCAGACTGTGTGTGTGTGCGCGCGTGTGTGTGTGTGTGTGTGTGTGTGCGTGCGCGTGTGAGAAAATGATGGTGGAGTCAAGAGTTACATGGTGCTGCCAAGAGATTTGAGCTTATGTGACCCAGCGGGAGCCGGGCTCACAAGGACTTACAAGAACACATCAATCAGGCCCTGAGATAAAGACAATAGTTTGGACAATCTTGGAAAATATCTTTTAGGGAACCTTTCACATAAGTCAGTCAAACAGAACACTAAAGACTTTCCACTCTTAACCTTTTTCTATTAGCATTTAGTGAATAGAAAATTTGTTGGACCAATGCAGACCCTCCTGACTGTCGATACGAAAACTTGGTCCAATGATTGTTAAGAAAGACAATTCAAAATGCAGGATCATGGTTTCTAGCCAATCTGTGAAAAGGTGACGCTTTCAATGGCTTTGCCCATTTTGGTAATGTTAACGTACCGATGACTCTGTAACGTTCCTTGGACTCAGATCAGACGTGGCTGTGGCAGCATACTTGTCCGTCTTCCCACTTTTGCTTATTCTGTAATATTTCCTTGGACTTGGACAGACATGGCTGTGGCAGCATGGTTGTCCTATTTCTTACTTTTGCCTTTTTGAATATATGCTGAATAAAACTTCCTTTTTGCTTTTTAAAAAAAAGATTTGAACTTGACACTGAAAGTTATGGAGCACCTTCAAGGGTTTTGTGCACAATCCAGTCACATAGCTGATACAGAAGGTTCCCTCTGGCATATGGCCAAGGGATGCAAGGCTGAACTGAGCTTTTTTGCTGTTTCTGTGAATAAGATCTCCGTTGTCATTGTATTTTCTAACATTACCCATAGTAGGAATGCTCCTAATCTTTCTAAGCTCTAATTGCATTGTACGTTTTTCCTTCTGGGTTTCCTAGAAATACAAAGTTCTGCCAGTAAATTAGAAGAATTTTGTTTCTTCCTTTAAAAAAGACCTTGTCTTCAAGTCTCTAAACCAAGCCCATTGCCACAGAGTAGTCATTCCAACTCATGGCAGCCCTATGTGTTACAGACTAGAAATGCACCATAGGGTTTTCTTGGCTGTAATCTTTATGGAAGCAGATCACCAGGTCTCTCTTCCACGGCACCACTGGGTGGATTCAGACCACCAACCTTTAGGTTAGTAGTCGAGTGTAAACTGTTTGCATCACCCAGGGATTTTCTTCATGTCTCTAACGTAATACAATCGGACGAGGAGGGCACTGTCTTTGCGGGAAGGAGGGATTTCCCCAGGGCAGCCCCCTTCACCTCTGTTACCTGCCTGGCCCCTGGAGCACTTCAGGGTTTTGACCCCAGATACAAAGCCAGCAGTGCATTTTTGCTTTCCCATTTCACCCTTGTCTAAGCTGGACTGAGTTCTGCCTGAGGCAGGGAGGAAGGAGCACACATCGAGCACCTGCTGTATACCAGGCCCTGCCAGGTGCATTACACACATCATTTTACACCCACCCTGAGATGTGGGCATCGGGAGGTCCATTTATCAGATGAGGAAGCTGAGCCCTGGTGGGGGAGGGGCAGAGGGAGCTGGCAAGGGTGACCCAGCCAGAAGTGGGAGTGCTGGGGTTTTACATCTGACTCCAAATGTCCCCTCAGCCATGTCCATTTCTATGCCAGCTGACAGATTGAGCCCGTGTTCCAGCACACCTCCCTACCAGAGTGTTCCCAGGGAGGGGAAGCCACCTTACCTGACTCAGGTTAACCTGATACAGCACAGAAACCCAAATTAGCCCCAAAGTGTGACAATGGTTGGCTCATTTATTCACTCGATGCACTCAATTAAACCTCACTGAGTCCATTATAATACAATACTTCAAGCCCATTATAATACATCTCTATTATAGGGTCGCTATGAGTCGGAACCGACTCGACGGCACATGACAGGAACAACATTACAAAGAAAGGAAGCCCACGACATCCCTCAGAACCTCAGTTTCCTTACCTGTAACATGGGGATCTAGTAGGCATCCACCTCAATGGGGTTGTGAAGCTTAAATGTTCTTCACCAGTTGCCATTGAGTTGATTCTGACTCCTGGTGACTCCACGTATGTCAGTGTACGTCAGTGTAGAACTGCGCTCCATAGGGTTTTCAACGGCTGATTTTTCAGAAGCAGATCACCAGGCCTTTCTTTCGAGGCACCTTTCAGTTACTAGCTGAGCACTGAACTGTTTACATCACCCAGGGACTCCTAAATTAAATGTTACTGTTCGTAAAGCAATTAGAAGTGTCTGAAGCATAGTAAGTTGTCTCTTAGTAAATGTTAAATAAAACTGCAAGGATATATTTGTATGATGTGTGATGTGTGATGTATGATGATGTGATCAAGCATTGCAGTCCTGGCTCTGCTATTTATTAGCTGCGTAGCCTTGGACAAATCACTTCAGCTTTCTGAGCCTCAGTTTCTCATCCATAAAATGGGGATAGTAACAGTCCCTAGCTCATGAGTCAATGAAACTGCATGAGCAGAAACTTAGCTGCATAATCTTTCAGGGTTGACCCAATTATCATTATTTGCAGAGGATTATGGGAGAATGGAAGAAGACCATCTCACCGCGGTTTTGTTGATTGGTTGATAGGTTCGCCTGTTCACGCCCGTCGGATTCCACTGCGCGCCCCACCGCCCCGCGCCTGTGCGCGGAGCGCCTGCAGCTCTCGCGATGGTCGGTAGGTGGCGCCGTCCTCAATGGGACAAGGCCAAGGAGCTGGGAGCTCCCCAAGTTAGGGATGATTTCCAAGGACTAAATGAGGAGCTCCATTTGAACACTACTGGGAAAGCCTGAAGTCCCTTAAGCGGGTGCTTTGGGGTCTGACTTCAGACCAGACTTTTACGTATCAGTCAACGGTGTGTCTTGTTACTACTGCTGCTGCTACTACCAGCCGTGCAGAGAGACTGGCTACAGCTTGTGCAAAGACCCTGAGGCAGGAGAGAGAGAGGCCAGGGTGGCTGCGGCCTGCAGAGCAAGGGGAGAGGATGGTAGGGGTGGAAACCTAGAGGGGTCGAGGCCAGCGTGAGCTGGGCTTTTGTTCTAAGGGCAGGGGAAGTCATGAAGAGTGGGTGACAGAGCCAATTCACAGTTTTAAAAGGTGTCACCTAGAATCTCAATGGGTCCCTTTTGGGGACTCAGTAAAGAGACTCCCCTCCCCCCCCCACCTTTGCCTCATTCTGGCTGGGAGCCCAGGTGGCGCAGTGGTTAAAGAGCTTGGCTGCTAACCAAGAAGTTGGCAGTTCGAATCCACCAGGAGCCTTGGAAACCCTATGGGGCAGTTCTACTCTGTCCTGTTGGGTCTCTATGAGTTGGAATTGACTCAGTGGCAATGGGTGTATCACCTACATTGTGTGCATTGTGCTCTACATCATGGTGGGGGGCGGGGAGGCAGGCCTCTATGAAAGTCACAAGGCCTTTCTCCAGAAAGTGCCCACTCACCTGTCTCACAATTTCATGCACCACTTCAGGGCCTCTACGGACCCCTGGAAGCCCTCCCAGGGACCCAGTGGGGAAGCCCCGAAGCACCATGACCCTGCCAGGACCAAGGCCTAAATAACCCCTCCCTCCTTCCTTCTCTCTGGCCCTCCCTCCCTCTCTATACCACAGCCTTCTGGAGGCCATGTTTGAACTGCCTATGGCCAGCCATGGCTCAGCCACACCCACAGGCCACCAGGCTGCTGCCCTGAGGAATGAAATCAAGACCAGTGACTAAGCCTCCAAGAGTGGCTGTGTCCATGGCAA
>NW_004443997.1:3215580-3216823 GCF_000243295.1 Trichechus manatus latirostris
TCCCCTCCTCCAAGACTGATGGGATTGACAAGAGCTCAGCTGTGTTCAGTAGAAGGTATCACAGGAAGTGGGACCCCATGGATTGGCCAAGGAGCCCCAGGATCGGGAGGAGGAAGCACACTGGGTCTGTCTGGGAACCCAAGCACCTTCCCTCTGGTCTGCCTGCCTGTTATCCACCCTCCCACTTACCCTCTCTCCCATCTCCTCACACACCCATTTACTCATCCATCTACTCACTCTCCCACCCACACACCCACCCATCCACTTATCATCCACCCACCTACCCAGTCTCCCACCCGCCCACCTACCCAACTGCCCACCTATCCACCCTTCCATCCATCCACTCAACCTCCTTTCCACCCACTCATCTGCCCACCTAGGCACCCAACCTTCCTTCCATCCATCCATCCATCCATCAATCCATCCATCCATCCACTTATCTACCCTCCTACCCATCCATCCACCTTCCTACCTATCCACCCTCCCACTTACCAACCCATCTACTCATCCATCCTCCCACCTACCCTCCCTTCCACCCACTTATCTTCTTTCCTATCTTCCTTCTCCCAGTCCCTCAGGCCTCACCATTCCTCAGTGCTCCTGCACTCTCCCACTGCCACACCCTCTCCTTGCTCCTTCCCAGCCTTTTATCCCATTCCAGTCCTTAAGCCCCCTCCAGCTGCCCCCTCCTTCCTTGCAGCGTCTCTTGTCCCCACAGGATTAATGCTCCCCTGAACCTTGGAGGTTGTCTTCTCTTATAGTTTCAAAAAGTATACATATGTATTGAATCCCATTCTGGCTTGCATGGTGTTCATGCTGGGGATACAGTGTACACAAAACAGTTCCTGCCTCAGGGAGTTACAATTCCGGAGGGGGAAGGAGAAGATGAATGAAATAACACAAATAGATTGAAAGTTTAATCTGGAAAAGTTCTATAAAGAGAGGGACATGCTCCTCTGAGAATGAACACAAGGGGCCTGGTTTAGACCAGGGGTCCAGGAAGGTTTTTCTGAGGAAGTGCTATTTAAGATGAGACCCCAACAATGACTAGGAGCAGCCAGAGAAGAAAGAACATTCTAGGCAGAGGGAACGGCAGGGCAGAGGTCTCCGGTGGGAAGAAAAGCCCATCTGCCTTCCCTGGATGGTGCAAACAGTTAAGTGCTCAGCTGCTAAGCAAAAGATTGGAGGTTCGAGTCCACCCAGAGGCACCTTGGAAGAAAGGCCTGGCGATCTGCTTCTGAAC
>NW_004443997.1:3217473-3236755 GCF_000243295.1 Trichechus manatus latirostris
AACAGTTCTACTCTGTAACACATGGGTTTGCCATAAGTCAGAATCGACTTGACAGCAAGGGTTTAGTGTGGGGTTTACTACGTAACCCAACTTACACAGTTCTTACAACAGCCCTAGTAAGATCCTCGTTGGCTCAGAGAGGTTAAGTTCCTTGCCCTAGCTCGCCCAATCAACAAGTGGTGGGTCCTGGGACCTGACCCCTGATCCGTCTGACGTCCAAGTCATGCCCTTTCCATGCCCACTACCTCCTGGGGGGGCCCACTGCTCAGGCGAGGGAGTCCGTTTGGCTGCCTCAATGGGCAGAGGCCGTGGGGACCGTCAGAGCAGATGTCTGGGTAGCCTTTCGCCTCTGTCCAGGGCAGAGAGGGAGGCTTGGAGACCAGGCTCAGGCCTGTACCTCTGCCCGTGGCTTCAGACTCCTGTGGTCCTCAACTCAGCCATTCCTTAGCCAAGTTGATCTACAGAGCTCTGAACACCACCTGACTTGACTCGGCTTCATGGTTTGTCTAATCGTTCATTCTGTTTGTCCACCAGAATGTTGGCCCAGGAGGGCAGGGAGTTTTGGATTTTTATCTGTTTTGTTCTTGGCTGTGTCCCACAGTGGTGTTGTTGGGCACCATCGAGTCGATTTCAACTCATAGCGACCCCATGTCATGGTAGAACTGCCCTGTAGGGTTTCCTAAGCTGTAATCTTTACAAGAGCAGATCACCAGGCCTTTCTTCTGTGGGGCTGCTAGGTGGGTTTGAACTGCCAATCTTTCGGTTGGCAGCCAAGCGGTTCACCGTCGCACCACCAGGGCTCCTTAAATATTTGTTGAGCAAATGCACAGATGAATGGTTTCTCATCCTGCTCCTCGGACCCTGAGATTCTGATCCTCCCCCACCTGCCCACCAATCCTGCCATCTGTGAGTGGACCACCTGCATATGTTCAAAAAAGTGTTTGGATGCTAAAAACAGAAATGTTTGGAAACTGCTGCTGTAAATGAACCCAGTTGTGAGAGTGTCAGTGGGTGTGCTCATACGTGTGCACAGATGTGCTCTCCGGCCCAAACTCTTGATGGTGCCCCTACTGTGCGCTGGGTAATGTCTGGGGGCTGCCGCGGCAAAGGTGTTCCCCCCAGTGGGAGGTATCAGTGAGTCCACGGGGGCAGGCAAGGGCCCGGTGATGCCCTGCTCACAGGCACCACGCCCAGAGACACGGATGTGCGCGCGCGCGCGCGCGCACACACACACACACACACACACAGGACATCCACATGCCCTGGAGACATATGCTGATCTACTCCCAGGCTCTAGGCCTCTGTCCCCGCCTGCCCGTCTCCTTCTCTCCTAAGTCTGGCATGGGTTTGGAATGTGTAATAACAGCCTTCAGGGTAAATTAGAACAGGGAGTGAACACTTTGCCCGACCACAGAGAACAGGGCAGCATTTGGGGAGGAAATTGCCACAGAGCAGTGGAGCCGGCTCTGTGTGTGAGTGTGTGTGTACACATGTACATATGCGCTGGTGTGTACACACTCCTAGCTGGTTCAGTGTGGAAGGGCACTGGGTTAGAAGTCCTGGGTTACAAGTTGTTCAAGGCCACTCACTCCCTGGGTGACCTCTTGGAGCCTCGATTTTCTCAGCTGTAAAATGGGAGCAGTATCCCAGCTTTAAGGATCCCTAGGTGGTGCAAATGGTTAACACGCTCGGCTGCTAACCAAGAAGTTGGAAGTTGTAGTCCACCCAGGGGCACCTCGGAAGAAAGTCCTGGCAATCTACTTCCGAAAAATCAGCCATTGAAAACCCTATGGAGCACAGTTCTGCTTTCTACTCTGACACACATGGGGTTGCCATGAGTCAGAATTGACTCGATGACAACTGTTTTTTTTTAAGCTCAGCTTTGTTCACCAGGTTCCTGGGGGATTTAATGAAGGAGGGATTTGGGAGGGGCTTGGTGAATTTTAATGTAGCTATAAATGCCAGGCTGTACTATTACAGCATGTGTGTGTTAACAGGAAGGGGAGTGGGGAGGACAGGTAACTCGGAACCCTATCATGGTGATAATGACGATTAAATATGACAAGAAGCAGCATTTATCAAGTGCTTATAGGTGCCCAAGAGACACCTGACCACCTTCTCTCAGCAGCCCTACGAGGTAGGAGTTGTTATTGCGATCCCATTTTACAGATAAGAAAACTGAGGCTCAGAGAGATTAGAATGGGCTGCTAGTAATAATTCTCACCTCCCAGAGCTGCTGTGAAGCTGAAGGAGGTATTGTAAGGGGCTTGGTGTAGTGTATGGCACCCAGGCCAGACTCAGTAAACTGAGGGATTAAGGTAGCCCAAGCTCTGCAGCTGACTGCCCACGTTTGAATCCTGGCTCCATCACTAATCTGCTGTGTGGCCTCAGACAAGTCACGTAACCTCTCTGAGCCTCTGTGTCCTCATTTGTAAGACGGGAATTATAACAGTACCTACCTCTAGGGCAGGGTTTCTCACCCTCAGCACTATTGACCTTTGGGCTGGATCATTCTCTCTGGTGAGGACTGCCCTATTGACATGCCTCAGCTGCTAACCAAAAGGTTGGAGGTTTGAGTCCACACAGGCTCCCTCTCCTCTCTGGCAGATGGACAGGGAGCTAATGTCTCCTGAGTGGGCGCCTCACCTGCCTGAGTCACTGACACCTCCCAAGGAGCCTGGGAAAAGGTGCTGTCACCCAGTTTTACAGGTGAGGAGACAGAGGCCTAGAGAGGAGAAGTGACTTACCCAAGGTGACACAGCTGCCAATGACTAGGGCCAAGATGGGAACTGCGGCTGCCTGATGTATAACCTGTGCCCCTAACCCTCCCTCCCTCCTTTGATTGTCCTAATTAACAGCCCCCATTTGAGCCCCAGGGGCAGCACTGGACATGCCTGATCTCATTTGCTTCTTCTTGCCACCCTATGAAGGAGCTACCCGTTTCACAGATGAAACCACACAGCATGTAAATAGCAGAGCTGGGATGGAGTCCCAGGCCTGCATGATTCCAGAGTCCACGCTCTCCTTCCCATCAGTGCCCAGAGGGGAGCCAGCCCCCCGCAGGAGCTGGGACCCGCTGACCGCCCTTGTAGCACCTGGCCAGTGTGGCCTTTTGCACTGACTGCCCCCACCCCTCTGGCCCAGGCCTTCCCTCCTGACAGCTTCAGGGCAAACAAGGTGGAAACCAGTCTTTATATGTTCCTCTGCATATATGTTGGGCAAAGAGAGAGAGACATACAAGAGAGAGTTTTTCAGACATCCCCCTACCACCCCCGTGGGATGGTGGGAGTTCCAGGAAGCTCGCCCTCGATACCCAGCCCCCCTGCCCGCCCAGCGCTGTGCCTGCAGAGGACAGGGGCGCTGGTGGCCAGCTAGCAGGGCCTTGCCGCTGCCCCTGCCCTTGTTCCTGGTTCTTGCGGGGCTGAGGAGCCAGAGAGACCTGGGTTCACGTCCTGGCCCTTCTCCCTACAAGCTATGTGACTGCCCCTCTTGAACCTCCAGTTTCCTCATCTGAGAAATGGGAACAAATTATACCTTTGTCATAAAGTTGTTCATTTGTGTGGCACCCTTCTAGGTGGGGGATTCAAGCGTGAACAAAACAGGCATTCTGTCCCTCCCAGCACCACAGCTGGGAATTAACTATCCTTATGGACAAATGGGATAAAGCCTCAAAGGGGAGAGGCTTGGAGGCTGAGGGTGAGGGTGGGGGGACTAGGGAGGGCCTCCCAGAGGAAGGGGCAGCTGAGCTGGGAATACACAGGTGGGCAGGAGTCAACCAGGCAAAGACGGGCATAAAGGGATCAGCTCTTTGCACTGAGGGAAGTCAACTCAAGTCTTGGGGCCTCAGTTTCCTCTTCTGTAAAATGGGGAGCATAATGATGTTGCTGGATGAGGAAATTGAGGACCAGTGGTTCACACAGACGGTTCACAAGCATTTTCTGGGCACCCGAAGCACACAGTTAACGTCACAGTTTGTTTTGTTGTTTGCTGTCATTGAGCTGACCCCTGACTCATGGCGACCCCACGTACAACAGAATGAAATGCTGCCTGGCCTGCGCCATCCCCATGATAGGTTGCGGATGGGACCGTTGTGATCCATAGGGTTTTCCCTGGCTGATTTTTGGAAGTAGATTGCCAGGCATTTCTTCCTAGTTTGTCTTAGTCTGGAGGCTCCGCTGAAGCCTGTTTCGCATCAGAGCAACATACAAGCCTCCACTGACGCACGGGTGGTGGCTGCATTGGCCAGAAATTGAACTGAGGCCAAGTCAAGAGAATTCTCCCGCTGAACCAGCACTGCCCTTGCGGTTATGGTTTAGTAGGTGCTTACTATATGCCAGGCACTGCACTGGCCATGGTAATGCTTGTTTTCCCCATGAACTCAGCTTAGACACCCCATTGTATAGATAAGGAAACTGAGGCTGTGAAACGTTGACTTGCCCAATGCCGTGTAGTTACTAAGTGTGGAGCCTGGATTTGAACCCTGCTCTGTGGGGCTCCGACGCTGCCTTGGTTGGTTAGCAGTAGGCCCAGAGTTCCAGGTTTGGGGTCTTAGGGTGACTCTGAGGCCCTGCTTCCTCAGCCAGTGCCCAAGGGCGCTGGATCTGAGGCAGACTCCTGTTTCCAGGTCCCTCAAAGAGGCTCCTGTTGCAACTCTTGCCTGGGGCTGGCGGCCGACCACATCTGGGAGTGGCCGCCCCGTGCCCCTGTCATTACAAGAGTGGCTTTGAAGCCACTGGCGGTGGTGCTGTTTGCCTACATGGGGGGGGCTTCCTGGAGCCCCCACCCCTGGCCGGGCTCCGCCTGACTCCCCTCCTGCTCTCTTGCAGGCCGAGCGGCACAGACGGGGCCGGGGCCAACATGGCAGATCTGAGTGATGGCCCCCATACGGGGCCTGGGGAGGCGGCTGAGCCCCCCGGAGACGAGAGTGGCACCTCCGGCGGGGAGGCCTTCCCCCTCTCCTCGCTGGCCAACCTGTTTGAGGGGGAGGATGGCTCTCCTTCGCCCTCACCAGCCAATGCCAGTCGTCCCCCCGGCCCGGGTGATGGGCGGCCGAACCTGCGCGTGAAGTTCCAGGGTGCCTTCCGCAAGGGTGTGCCCAACCCCATCGACCTGCTGGAGTCCACCCTTTATGAGTCCTCGGTGGTGCCTGGGCCCAAGAAGGCACCCATGGATTCACTCTTTGACTACGGCACCTATCGTCACCACCCCAGCGACAACAAGCGGCGGAGGAGGAAGGTTATGGAGTGAGTATTGCTGGCTGCTTGGTCAGTGGTCTCCTCTGTGCAGAACCCATCCATCCGTCCATTCATCCATCCACCACTCATCTGTCCCCCCTCCCACATGCTTGTCTCTATCTGTCCACCCTCCTATACACTTATCTCTCTGTTGTCCATCTGTCCATCCATCCATCCATCCATCCACTCATTTATACAATCATTCATCTGCTTATTGACCCACTTACTCATTTGTCCACTCATCCATCCTCTCATCTGTCCATCTATCCATCATCTACCTGTCCATTGTCCACCCATACAATCTTCCATCCAGACATTATTATCCACTCACTTATGCATCTATTTATCCATATATTCATCCAACCACCATCCATCTATCCATCTTCCCATATACTTGTTTTCTGTTGTATGACCACCATCTATCCATCCATCCATCCAGCAACTCATTTGTACAACCATTTACTCATCTATCCATTCATTCATCTGCTTATTCACCCACCTATCCATCCGCCTACCCATTTCACCGGTCCCTCCACTCATCTGTCCATCTATCCATCATCTGTCTGTCCATTATCTACCCATACAACCAATCTTCTATCTAGCCATTATCATCCTCACTTATATCCATCCATCTGTCCATCCATCCATTGTTTACTCATCCATTCATCCACCTACTCATCTGTCCACCTGCCCTTCCATGTGTCCAATCCATCCATCATCCACTCATTCAAACATGCATCTACCCATCCACCCATATATCATCTCTCTGCCCACCCATCCACTCATACAACCAACCTTCCATCCATCATCTGCTTATACAAACATCCATCCATCCCGCCACCTACCCATTGTTTCTATTCACCCAACCGGCCAGCTATCTATCAAACTAGTCAAAATTCATTCATTTCATCTCTAATCTGTATTCTTTTCCCCTTTCATTTCATCTTCTGTACCACCTAACCATGTACCCTGTCATCAATACTTCTAGCACCCAATTAATTCACCTAGTTATCTGTCCATTCCTTTGTTCATTCACTCATTCACTTTCTTAGTCACTGACTCATTCATTCATTCACTCACTAATATTTTCATCCATTTGCTCATCTATTCATCCATCCAGCTATCTACCCACTTCTCCTCCTGGGTCTGCCACCCCAGCTGCCCCTGCTGGGTCTTCTCCAAGATCACTTTCATTCCTGGGCGTCCAGTGGCTTTCCTGGGGCTTGGGGAGAGCTGGAAGCCCCAAGGCATTAACCCTTTCTCCTGCATGAAGGAGGAGGCTGAAAGAAGAGGAGGATGGAGAGAAGGCCTGGGTAGGGTAGCAGGGTGTGGCCGCCTTAATGACAGGGAGCCTCCAACCCCAGACCCCAGACCTCCTAGGCATTTGCCTGGTATCTGCGTGTGATTTGTGTGGCTTTCTGTAAACCCAGCCCCCAGGGTTCAGGACCCAGAATGACCCTGGTATCTGTTGCCTGTAAACTCCCTGCCTTGTGGGATCGAGCCTCCCTTCCTGGCCCTTGAGGGAGTCCAGGGACAATTTGGGGGTGAGGCTCACAGCCTCCTGGTCACCTCCAGCTCCAACGATCACCTCCAGCCCCCATGCTGAGCTAGTATAGTGATGACCCTCTCTAGGTCCCAGCCCTGCTGTCCCTGCTGTGCCCTGAATTGACCCAGACTTGGTAACCAGCCCCTCTCCTAGGCTGCTCCCTAAAACCCCCCCTCAGAGGCTTCTGTGTGTCGTGGAGATGGATCTGAGTATCTGGTGATATCCTCTTGTTGCCTGGCCTTCTTCTCTGCCCCTTGCTGGTCCCAGACTCACACACACCCTTGGATGAAGGCTGTCCACCTTCTCTGTCCTTGCCTGGTCAGGAGCAGTTCCTTTTCTTGATGCACTGAATCATTTGATTCATTTAATTAACGTGTATTGAGCGCTCACTGTATGCCAGGGGTTCCGAGGGTGAGCAGACAAGGTACTGCCCCTGCTCCTGTGGCACCTTCAAATTAGAGGCTGAGATAGTCATCAAGGAAGTAAGCACATAAATATACATTCCAGTAAGAGGAGGTGCTGAGATAGGGGAGGGAGGCCGATGCAGGAAAGGTAGTCTGGGAAGGCTTCCTGGAGGAGTTGACAATGAAGCCCAAAGCTAAGGGATAAGAAGGGACAGCCACGCAGGGGAGAGAAAGAGTGTTCCAGTGGGAGGGAAATGCACAGGTAAGGGCTTGAGGGTGTCCAAGGAACCCAGACAATCTGCACAACCTCTGCTCAGAGGAGGAAACTGAGGCCCAGGGCAGCGAAGTGCCCACTGTCCCCCTCTCTCTGTGCCCAGGCCCTCCTAGGTGCTGTTGGAAGCTGGTAGGCTTGGCGTCTCCCTCCTCCCCCACCCTCAGACCTACTTCAAGCCCTCACCCCACCCCCACTCCAGGCACTCAAGGCCTAAAGGCTTAGTGGGGGCTTCAGCTGAACTGCTGGCTGAGCTGCTGAAGTCCCCAGAGACCCCAAAGTCCTGCCTCAGTGGAGTTGGGGGATGGGAATGGGTGTTCTTTTTTATTTAGTTTTTTGGCTTAAAGGTCCAAGTTCAGGAGCAGGTATAATGGGGGCTGCCCAGGTCATCTCATTAGGAGCTGTACCAGTCTCTGTGTTCCTGTTGGTGAGAGAGCTTCTGTCCCCACTAATGATGTTGAAGATTCCTTTCCTGGTGCCCCCTGAGATGGAGAGCCTGGGGCCTGGGCAGAGGAAGGGGGGTGTCTGCTGTCCCCTTCTCGACTCCATGGCGACTAACGACAGCAACACCTATTGAACAGATTCTTTATTGCTTCCCTATATGTGCCAGGCCTGGGCCGAGTGGCTAACATGAGGAGGAAGATTCCTGCCCTTCTGGTGTCCCTGGTCCCAGCTTGTTCTCTCTTAGAACCTAGCACACAATGGGTGCCAATTAGCGTTTGTTGAGTGACTAAATGAGTGTCTCCAAGCCCTCCTTCTCCTGGCATCTCTGTTTTTTTCCCCTGCTTTCTCTCTCCAGATGACTCTGGGTGGCACAAATGGTTTGCCCTCGACTCCTAACCTAAAGGTTGAGAGTTCGAACCCACTTAGCAATGCTGCGGAAGAAAGGCTTGGTGATCTGCTTCCATAAAGATTACAGCTAAGAAAACCCGATGGAGCAGTTCTACTCTGTAACACATGGGGTCGCCATGAGTCTGAATCAATTTGATAGGCCGTGGGTTTGTTTCTTTTTGTTTCTCCATCTCTTCTCCAGCCCTGCCTTTGTTGTGTTCTTCCTCCGCCTGCCTCTGTAGCTCAGCGCCTCTCCCACGTGCATACAGGCTCTGCGGCACACAGCAGATGCTCAGTAACAAGAGTACCGTTGAGTTCTGTAACATGCCATGGACCTATCTGCATGTTCTCATTTGTCTCAGAGATTAGATGAATAAATGAATGACTAAGTGATTGAATAAGGTGCATTATATTTTAATCTGCTATTCCCCTTTTATTTTCTCCTTGTCTTGTCTCTTTCAGTCTCTGTGTGGCTTATACTAGGTACTCGATCAATGACAAATGGATGGGTGGGTGCGTGAGTGGGTGGATGGATGGATGGGCAGCTTATGTGTTTCTGTCTCAGTCTCCACCCAACACACAGTAGGTTCTAGGTAGAGTGTATTGGATAAATCATTCCTTGGTGTCTCTAGCTGTCCCTCCCCTCCAAGTCTGTCTCCTCCCTAGGCTTCAGCTGCCCCCTCACTCCACGGGCCCCTAAGGCCAGGGACAGTGGTGCGGACAGGGGCCGAGTCCTCCCATCACCCTGCCTCCTTACCCCTCTAGGAAGCAACCACAGACCCCCAAAGCTCCCGCCCCTCAGCCGCCCCCCATCCTCAAAGTCTTCAACCGGCCCATCCTCTTTGACATCGTGTCCCGGGGCTCCACTGCTGACCTGGACGGACTGCTCCCCTTCTTGCTGACCCACAAGAAGCGCCTGACCGATGAGGAGTTTCGGGGTGAGCCACCTAGGAGGGCATAGAGTGGGTGGGCCATTGGGGGCTGGGGGAGGCCTGGCATTGGGTCCCCTTCCCCCTTAGTGTCGTCCCTTGGGCCGGAAGAGCACCGGACAGGAGTTTGGTCCTGTGGGTCTTTCGCCTTGTTACTTCACCTCTCTGTGCCTCAGCTACCTCCACTCAACGCACTCACTTTATGTATGAAAAGGTTAGTGTGGTGAGTCAGCAGACTCCCTCCTCCATCAGGGGGAGCCCTGGTGGCATGGTGGTTAAGAGCTCGGCTGCTAACCAAAAGATTGGCAGTTCGAATCCACCAGCCGCTCCTTGGAACCCTATGGGCCAGTTCTACTCTGTCCTATAGGGTTGCTATGAATCAAAATCGACTCAGCCGCAACAGGTTTGATTTGGTCTCCAGGGAATTCTTTGGCCTTTCTGAACCTCAATTTCCTCATCTGAAAACTGGGGAATAAGAGTAGTCCTGGGGTCCCAGGAGCCCCTGCTCTCCCTCCGAGGGAAACTCTGGGGGGTGGGCAGGGCATCTGGGATTCCTGCTTCGCCTTCCTGGTCTCGGCCCCACCCCACCCTAGTCCCTGGCTGTCCCGGCTTTAGGGCCACCTTCTCAAAGCTGAAGGAGCCCTGGTGGTACAGTGGTTAAGAGCTACAGCTGCTGAACAAAAGGTCAGCAGTTTGAATCCGCCAGCAGCTCTTGGTAACCCTATGGGGACAGTTCTACTCTGTCTTCTAGGGTCGCTATGAGTTGGAATCGACTTGACAGCAGTGGATTTTTTTGGATTCTCTAAGCTGAAGCCCCCACTACCGCTGTCTCTTTGCTCTCCAAACTGTCCAGACTCAAAACACCCACCTCAGGGCGCCAGCTCCCGGCCCTGCCTCAGGCCTTCCCTGTAAAATGAGGTTGGCTTGTGAGCCCTTTCACCAAAGCCAGCCTCTTCTATGTGCCAGGTACCAGCTGGACCCTAATTAACTGATCAAAGGATCCCCCCAAATCAATATAAAAAGTTAAGACGGCAGCAGTTGCTAGCTACCAGGAGGGCTGTCGCAGGAAGGCCGGCCGGCCGTGATCTGCAGCTCCAGCCTGGGGAGTCTCCCCAAGGCCAGGAGAGGCCATTTTCTTTTTGTTGTGGTAAAATAACCAAACACCTGCCACTTCAACATTTTTTACGTGTATAGTTCACTGAATGACATTATGTATGTTCACCACATTGTGCAACCGTCCCCACTCTCCATTTACAAATTTTTCCAGCACCATTAATAGAAGCTCAGTTCCCCCCATGCAACAAGCGTCTCTTTCCCCCTCGCTCCTGCCCCTGGTAGCCACAAAATGAACTTTGTTTTCTCTGCATTTGCCCGTTCCAGATATTTCGTATAAGTGGGATCATACATATTTGTCCCTTTGTGACTGACTGATTTCACTCAATATAACGTTTTCAAGGTAGCAAAGGCCTTTTTTTTTTAGCTTCTGGTACTTTGATTAAGTGCCAAAACAAAGTGACCCAGTCTGTGGTGTATTTTTCATGTATACCTTTATGAAACTGATTCTTTGAACATCAAACAATACAATGCAACATCATTGTGCCTGTCACAGGATTTATCGAAAATATTCACTTATGCTGTCTGGCCGCAAGATGTGGCTTTGTTTTGGGGCACAATTTAAAGTCGTGGGGGGATCCTCACTCTGAGACGGTCTCAGTGACCGTATGAATAATCTACTCTGGAGATAAGCCACATATGAACCTGGCTAAATAACCCCTCCTGGTCCCCTTGAGTTCATTAGGCAAAAGTGGTGGTGGGGGACACTTGAGGGGGGCAAGCTTGTGTGAATTGAGGGCAGTGGTGCGTGTGGCTTCAGTGGGCAGACCAGGCCAGGATGAGCTTGCTACAGCTTCTGGCTTCTTGAGTTCAGGACTCTAAGCCTGATCTGGGAGCCCCCCAGGCCTGTGTGTGTATGTGTGTGTGTGTGTGTGTGTGTGTGTGTGTGTGTGTGTGTGCATGCACGCATGTGCAGATGTGTGTGGGAACCCAAGATCGGCTTGGGGGGCTCCCTGAAATTGTAGAGAATGTTGCAAGCGTAGAGGAGGGTTTAGGGGGCAGTGGTGGTTCGGTGGTAAATCCTCACCTTCCATGCGGGAGACCCGGATTCTATTCCTGGCCAATGCACCTCATGCACAGGGACCACCTGTCTGTCAGTGGAGGCTTGCATGTTGCTATGATGCGGAACAGGTTTCAGCAGAGCTTACACAGAGACAGACCAGGAAGAAAGGCCTGGTAATCTACTTCCAGAAATCAGCCAGTGAAGACTGTGGATCACAATGGTTCAATCCTGCTGTGTATGGGGTTCCCATGAGTTGGGAGCTGACTCGAGGGCAGATAACAAAAACAGCAGAGGGGGATTTACGTGAAGCTCATGACACTAATTAAGCTTCAGGGCCCTCTGCTTGCTCTGGCCCCTTTCAGGCTCTGGACCTAATTTTATATTTAAAATTGTGTGCCCTTTTCCACAGAGGGCCCCCAAATTGTGTAAGCTTCAGTCCCACAAAACCTGGATTCGCCCCTGAATGTTTTTCTGACTAGAAGTTCACGAACTTATATGATTTTCTGGGAAGCCTGTGACACCCCCCAAACTCCTGGCAAAGTTAGACAACCTCCACTTTGCAATTGCAAGGTTAGGACCCCTCACTCCAGCAGCCCCCTATGGGAAGAGCCACTTCACCACCTGGTGGTCGAGCCCTGGAACTGTGTTTATCTTTCCCCATCTCTGGGAAGATGCTGTTCCTGGTATTTCATCCCAGAATCCAGGCTGGCAGCCCCTACCCCGCTGTAGCCCAGCTCTGGGGCTGTGGAGACCCAAAGCCAGGGTCTACATCCACACCCCTCACAAGCCACTTTGGGTCATCTGTGGTTTGGAATTATCTCTAGTGCCCAGCTTGCCCCTTCATTGAAAGTTTATTAACACAACAAATGGTATTGGGCACCTACCAAGTGTCAGGTACAGTGCTCAGTGTGGGGGTGAGGGGGGCATGGTGAATGTAGCAGGCATGACCCTGCCCTCTAGTTGCTCACAGTCTCCTGGGTGAGACCGACAATGTTCAAGCAATCACAGAAATATTCACACGATCACAAACTATCCTGTGTGCCAACAAGAGGCTGTGTTGGAGGATTTGACCTAGTCAGGAAAATCTGGGAGAGCTTCCTGGAGGAGGTGACACTTGAGCTGAGTCAGGAATGAGCTGCAGTTAACCAGGTGAAAAAGAGGAGGCAGGAGTGTTTCAGATCAGGAAGGGAATGGAGGGACAGCATGCGCAAAGGCTCTGTGGCTCACCATGATCAGAGTTGCAGTCTGAGGTGACCACTCTGTCTGCTATGTGGAAAGTGGATTGAAGGGAGGCCAGAGGGCTGGGGAACCAGGGAGACATCTTGGCTATGCAAGAGAAATGGTGGCTGGACCAGGTGGTGGCAGTGGAAGTGGAGATGGGTGGATGGATTGAAGAAATATGAGGTAAAATCGATAGGACATGCTGGGAGGTTGGATGTGGGGGAGAAGGGGAAGGCAGGGACAAGGATGATGCCCAGGACACCATCCTCTGAGAACGGGAGGTACTGGAGCTGGAGGCAGCTTTTGGGAGGGAACGACAAAGAGGTCTGCATTAAGAGGTGCCGGAAAGACAATTAGAAAACAGTTAGCACCTGGAGGCTAGAGTTGAGTGTGGTCATACCTGGACAGCTCCCTCTGGGGCCTTGGCCAGAGTTGGGGCAGCCCTTCCATTATGCAGATGGCAGATTGGAGTCAGTTATTCATTCAGGAAGTATTTTCCAGGTGTCCACTCTGGGAGGGCAAGTAGTGGGGCGGGAGGCTTGTCCAAGTAACAGCCTCACTCCATAGAGGCCTGGGACTGGAACTGAGGTCTCCACGAGTCTTTCAGGAAACCCTGGTGGCGTAGTGGTTAAGAGCTACGGCTGCTAACCAACAGGTCGGCAGTTCGAACCCACCAGGCGCTCCTTGGAAACCCTGTGGGGCAGTTCTACTCTGTCCTGTAGGGTCACTATGAGTCGAAATCGACTCGATGGCAACGGGTTATGAGTCTTTTAAGTTCTTGCCTCTGATGCCTGGACCTAGGGAAATGGTTGTTCCTAAGGCACCCCCATGGAATAATTGCAACCAGAAAACCACAGCTGTTGCCATGGAGTCGATTCCAACTCATGGCAACCTAATGTATCACAGAGTAGAACTGCTCCGTAGGGTTTTCTTGGGTTAATCTTTATGGAAGCAGATTGCCAGGCCTTTCTTCCACGGTGCTACTGGGTAGTGCCTTTAGGTTAGTAAAGAAGCACAAACCATTTGCACCACCCAAGGGCCTTTTTAATAACTGCAACAGGTAGTATTTATTGAGAACTCCTATCTGCCTGGTGCTGGGCTAATCAATAACATTGATTAGTTCATCGATTCCCCGTCATAGTCTCAACTGAGCTGAGAAGGAAACCAAAGCATACAGAGGGTCATGCAGCCATTGGGAACAAAGCCAGGATTCGGACCCCGAAGTGCCTGATTCCAGGGAAGAGCCCATCTCCCCACACTAGCGGCTCCCACCCACTGGCCATTCCGGAGTCCCCATTTGATGTCGCCCTGTGCTTAATTCACAGAGTTTTCCTTTGATTAACTCACTTTTTAAAAATATAAACTGGTGTAACCATAAAAATATATGCAAGGGAAAGAAGAGTGTTGAGGGACATTAGTAAAAGGTGTTAAGGACCCACTAGTACCGAATAGAGACTGATTTCGTGAGAAAGATGGAGATTTGGCCTTGCACTTAGGCAGACCCCCTAAAATCCTCTCCCACCGCTCCTAAGGTAATTTCAGGTCCACCGTGGCATGCATGGAAACCCTGGTGGCGTAGTGATTAAGAGCTACTGCTGCTAACCAAAAAATTGGCAGTTCAAATCTACCAGGCGCTCCTTGGAAACTCTATGGGGCAGTTCTACTCTGTCCTATAGGGTCGCTATGAATCGGAATGGACTCGATGGCAACGGGTTTGTTTGGTGGCATGCATCCCTCATTTTGGGGAACGCTGCAGGCCCCCTCCACTTCCTCTAGGGGTACTAGTGTGAAATGCTTCCTGTTGAAATAGGTAGGCAGACACTGCCTGCTGTGTTTCACTTTTAGAGTTTCATTAGTATTCTAAAGGCTCTGAGAAGTCCTGCAATAAAGAAATAGAGTTGGCTTTGTTTGTTGCTGTTGTGGTTAGCTGTGACTCCTGGTGACCCCATGCACAATGCAACAAAACTAGGCCTGGCCCTGTGCCATCCTCATGATTTGTTGTGGATCAGAACGTTTCAGTCCATAAGGTTTTCATTGGCTGATTTTCAAAAGTAGATCACCAGGCCTTTCTTCCTAGTCTGTCCTTGTCTGGAAGCTCTGTTGAAATCTGTTCAGCGTCCTAGCAACACGTAAGCCTCCACTGACAGGCAGGTGGTGGCTGCGCATGAGGTGCATTGGCTGGGAATCAAACCCAGGTCTCCCGCATGGAAGGTGAGAATTCTACCACTGAACCACCATTGCTCCCTTGGCTTTGTTGAGTCCAGCATGTTCCCTTATTTATTGGATCACAAAGCCCTTTTTAAAATTCTGCAGAACATGTTTGGGAAAAAAAACATGTTTTGGAAATAAATAAATAGGAGGGACGGTTGCATGGTATCATGAATGTCATTAGTGCCACTGAATTGTACACTTGAAAACATGGCGAAAATTTTATGTTGTATATATTACAGCACAATAAAAAAATTTCTCCACGACAAGCTTTGGGAAGTATTGACCTATAGACTGCAGCTTCCCATAGTTAAAAACACGTGTACCCCATGAATTTATTTGACCCTCTTTGTGCTGTGAGAAGCAGCAAGAATGGGTGGACTTCCCCACTGGGCAGACGGGGAACTGAGGCTCAGAGAGGAGAAGCAACAGAGCCAGGACCAGATCCCAGGGCCCCTGACTCCCTGCCCAGGGCTCCATCCCCTCCTGCCCAGCAGTCGAGGGGCCGTGGGCCGAGTACTGCTTCACCCCGCACATCCTTGCCCCCAGAGCCGTCCACGGGGAAGACCTGCCTGCCCAAGGCCCTGCTGAACCTGAGCAGTGGCTGCAACGACACCATCCCCCTGCTCCTGGACATCGCCGAGCACACCGGCAACGTGCAGGAGTTCATCAACTCGCCCTTCCGGGACGTCTACTACCGAGGTGGGGCCGGGCTAGGCCAGACCAGGGGGGAGGGGGGAGGGGCTGTGGGAACTGGTAGGGGTGTCGGGGGCACCACCCTGGCTTGTCTGGCCCCGAGAGCTTTGGTCTGTGCCTCCAGTACCAGCATGTACCAGGAACTGATCGTTGAATGAATGAAGGAAGGAAGGAAGGAAGGAACAATAATTAGCCCTTCCAACTTTAATATTCTGAGTCTCAGAATCAAAGCTTCCGAGATTCTGAGCTACAGTGAGCCTAGTAACCCATGAACCTGGAGTTCTGGACCTGAGATGCTATGGTTCGGACACCCTGAGACTCCATGATAACGAGTCTGTGAGCCAACAGCTCTAAGAAGTAAGGGTGACCCGGTTCCAAGCTCCCTCCTTAGTTCTAAATTCTGAGATGTATGAATCGGAGTTGACCTTTCAGATGCCTTGATATTAAGCTTCGAAGCCCATGAGTTTCACATCCATGGTGCAAAATTCTGTGAGACCAGGATGTCATTGTTACCTCTCTGCCATTGAAGTGTGTGTCAGTCTGAAAGTCACCACGTTTGCAGTCTCTCAAGTTGATATCCTTCAAGCCTAGAACTCTGCTCCGCCCGGTGCAACAGAGCTAGGCTCATATGAATCAAACACTGCATTCCGGAGACCGCCTGAGGCTCTGTTTGCTGCCCTGGGGTGGGGCTGGCTGAGGCTCCAGCCTGCAGTCCCCACCTCAGTGTACACATTCAGCCCGCCTAGACCTGGTAGGGAGTCCTTGGGTGGTGCCAGTGGTTGAGCCTTTGTCTACTAACCAAAAGATTGGTGGTTCAAACCCACCCAGAGGTGCCTTGGAAGAAAGCCCTGGCGATCTGCTTCCAAAAGGTCAAGCCTTGAAAACCCTATGGAGCAGTTCTACTCTGCACACCTGGGGGCACCATGAGCTGGAATGGACTCAACGGCAGCTAATAACAAGACCTGGTAGGGTCTCCTCCCCGGGTGACTGTCCCTCTGTACCCCTGCAGGTCAGACTGCCCTGCACATCGCCATTGAGCGCCGCTGCAAACACTACGTGGAGCTCCTTGTGGCCCAAGGGGCCGACGTCCACGCCCAGGCTCGAGGGCGCTTCTTCCAGCCCAAGGATGAGGGTGGCTACTTCTACTTTGGTGAGGAGGGGCCCTGATGGGGGTTGGGACACCAAGGGGAGAAGCTTGGAGGTGGGGGGCAAGGGGTACAGGCTGGTGTCTTCAGCCCTGACAGCTCTCCAAGCACTAGAGCAGCATTGGCCAGGGGCCCAGACCCGCCCTGGAGTCACGAGCTGTGTTTCTGTCTTGCTCCCTGAGTTTATGCTGTGAGAAGGGAGAGCTGGGAGTCAGAGCCCTTGGTCCAAAAGCCCCTCTGCTCCTTGCCAGCCATGAGACCACCAGCACAGCACCTCACCTCCCTGAGCCTCAGCTTCCCCATCTGTACAATGGGTGCATGAGAACCTGGGGTGGAGATGAGGCGGGACGGAGTTGATGAGTCCTTAGCACCCAGCACCTTGCCGTGTGAGTCCAGCTACACTGGGGCCAACTGTCAGATTGCTGGACCCGGTCCCCATCACTGCCATGTCCTTGTGGCTGGACTACTGAAAGATTTTATCTCTCCTGCTCACATTCATATTATGTGGGACCTGGGGACAAACTCAGAGATTCCACCATCGCATATGTCCAGCCCCTCCAGCTACTTTCCAGTTGCCGTTGAGTTGATCCTGACTCGGGGACCCCATATGTGTCAGAGTAGAACTGTGCTCCATAGGGTTTTATTTTTTTCTTCCCCAAGTTGTGTAGTTCTTTTTATTTGTTTATTTATTTTTTCTTCCCACCTTGAGGCTCTGCCATCTTCAGCATGGCTTCCAAGGTGTCAGTCTGCCTCAGCTGAGTGGAAAGGGAAAGAATACTGCAATCTTTAACCGTGATTATAAATAGATATAAGAGTAGGTGGGATAGGACATTGGGGTGACGGAGTGGAGATGGGGATTAGAGGGTAGAACCGGAGATCTGGAAGCTTACCAGTCAAGGATTCTTTTTTTTTTCTGGGTGAATTTTTTTCTTAATTATTTATTCATTTTTGTTGAGAATATACACAGCAAAACATATACCAGTGCCACAGTTTCTACATGTACAATTCAGTGACACTGATTACATTCTTCGAGTAGTGCATCCATTTTCAATGGCTGGTATTTTGGAAGTAGATTGCCAGGCCTTTCTTCCAAGGCACCTCTGGGTGGACTTGAACCACCAACCTTTAGGTTAGCATCCGAGGGCATTAACCATATGCACCACCCAGCGACTCCTCCAGCCCCTCACAGCCCCCAAATCCTCATGGCCATGCTCCCAAATAGCCACCCCCCCATCACTCCAGCATCACCCACAGAAGTGATGTGCTCACAGTGGTGTGGTATCAGTCCTGCACCCGGAGTCTCATGGGGTTCCCTAAGGATCCGCAGGCAGATCCCCACCTCAGGGGGTCCCCTACACTGACTACCCCCCATCCACCTGGCCCACAGGTGAGCTGCCCCTGTCACTGGCCGCCTGCACCAACCAGCCCCACATCGTCAACTACCTGACGGAGAACCCCCACAAGAAGGCGGACATGCGGCGGCAGGACTCACGCGGCAACACGGTGCTACACGCGCTGGTGGCCATCGCTGACAACACCCGCGAGAACACCAAGTTCGTCACCAAGATGTACGACCTGCTGCTGCTCAAGTGTGCCCGCCTGTTTCCCGACAGCAACCTGGAGGCCGTGCTCAACAACGACGGTCTCTCACCCCTCATGATGGCCGCAAAGACGGGCAAGATCGGGGTGAGCGTGGGCCCAGGGGGGCGTAGCTGACCCACTGTAAAAATGACTTGGGGGCAGTGTCTGACCTCCTCTAACTTCATAAGGGGGAAGGAGAACCAAGATCAACAGCCCAAGGCTGATTCCTATGAGCCAGAGGTCAGACATGCCTCCTCTCTCTGCCACCTTTACCCATACTGACACCAACCGTCCCTCCCACAGCACTCTCTACTTCTCTAATTCATTGCAGCGGCCACACAGAACTCACAGACAATACTCACGACTGTGGGGTTTATTAGGAAAGTACCAAGTTACGGTTCAGACTCAGGCACACTCGGGATGCAGTTCTTAGATCAGGACAGTCTCTTACCAGCTGTGCTTGCAGGCACGCCTCTCCCTGGCCCTTGGCCTCTGCCCAGAGGCACTCAGCTTTCTCTTGCCATGTACCAGGAAGCCCTCCATGCCATCTTCTGCTGCCGCCCCTCACGATCTTCAGTGTGAACAGCTCTCTCTGTCTCCTGGTTCCAGGAGCTTCTCAGCGCAGGGATCCTGGGTCCAAAGGACATGCTGGTTCCTGGCTGTTCTTCCTTGGTGGTGGTGGTATCTTCTCTTTCTCACCTCTGAGGTGGCTCATTTCAAGCCCAGTAGGATGGCAAAACTGACCAATCCCTTTGGTGGGCCACAGTTACCCTATCACACAGTCCTGCCCAGTCACTTGAGTGGGAGTTACAAGATTATAGTTAGAAAGGCCACACAAAGGTGATCCATTGTACCGCACCCACCCACTCTTACTCCTTTACACACACACATACACACACACACAGGAGGGGCTGCTGCTGTCATTCATTATTGTTAATAAATGCACCCACATCCCATTATGTCAACCCCAGGGTGCAGATGTTCCAGCTCAAGAACCTGCTGTGGCTCCCTCTTATCAAGCTAAACTACTGAACTTCATCCCAGAGCCTCTCTCCTCATTTTACCCCATTGGATGCTCACCACCCCTCAACCAGCCAGGA
>NW_004443997.1:3239261-3239878 GCF_000243295.1 Trichechus manatus latirostris
GATCAGAGGTGGCAGGAAGCTTAGCATGTCTGGTGCAAACTGATGGATTGGTAATGTCTGCCAGGAGAACTGTATAGAAAACTATTGTGCAGGGCTCAATTATTGATGTCTGCCCTGAGTTCAGAATTGGAAAACTGGTGGGTGGGTCAAGTATTTACCATCCTTGGGCTAAATTGCCCAATCTTGCTTGCTTGCTTCTTTTTTTAAATTATTGCTGTAAGTATACACAGCAAAACATATACCAATTCAGTGATTTCTTCTACATGTACATTTCAGTGACATTGATTACATTCTTTAAGTTGTACAACCATTCTCACCCTCTTTTTCTGAATTGTGCCTCCCCCATTAACATAAACTCACTGCCCACTAAGGTTCCCATCTAACCTTTCGAGTTGCTATTGTCAATTTGATCCCATATAGCTAGTTCTTAAAAGAGCACTATATTCAACGCAAACGTTCTTTCCTAAATAAGCTAACCTATTGTTTGATTTAAAGAAGACTACAGGGGATATTTTTGTTTCAAGGATTATCTTCAGGGCAGTAGTTCAGGGGGTTCATCCAGCCTTAATGGCTCCAAAAAGTCTGGATTCCATGATAATTGGGAATTCTGTTCCACA
>NW_004443997.1:3241902-3253036 GCF_000243295.1 Trichechus manatus latirostris
GCCAGCAGCTCCTGGATGACGAAGGTGGGGTTGGGCTGATGGGTCATCCTGATTGGACCAGGAGGTGACTGTATTAGGAGAGAACCTGGGCAGCTGTAACCCAAAGTCAGGACAAGACAAAGGCCAGGCAAAATGTTCTTCTGGTTAAAGCAAGATTCTGGCTGCTAGAGGGTTACCATAATACACCATCAATAGAAATAGGTTTAAAATCGTATGCCAGGGATTGATTGCTAATGTCTGTCTGCCGTGTCATGTTGAGAAGAATCTCGAAGCTGTGTCTGCATTTAATGGGAAAGAGAGCTGTGATTGATTAGTGATGTCTGCCTGGGGCCTAGGATAAGAGAGTTGCCGCGTGTGCACCGCATCCTTTCTGTTTCCCTTAAAATGAAGTTTATTTAACCACAAAATCTCCACTGAACACACCTGGATCTCTCTCCAGCAATTCCAAAGGGTATCACTTTGGGATCTTGTAGGGCCTCAGGGCCATTACACACACTATTAATAGCCAGTTATTTGAGTGTCTTGGTTAACAGACTCCTAAATAACCCAGATAATCTACTTTGTTTCTCTTCTGGGGATCTAAAAGGGCATCCTGGTACCCAGGAGGGTTTGGGGGCATGTCCCCCTGACCAAGGCCTCATGGTGCCCTCTCCCTTCTGGCCCCGCCTCGTGGCCTTTGCTGCCCGGTAGCTTCATCTATTCTGTGCTGGTGATTGTCTCGGCCGCCCTCTACCTGGCGGGGATTGAGGCCTACTTGGCCGTCATGGTCTTTGCCCTGGTCCTGGGCTGGATGAACGCCCTCTACTTCACCCGTGGGCTGAAGCTGACAGGAACCTATAGCATCATGATCCAGAAGGTACAGACGGGGGACCCTCTGGACCTGTGTGTCCCTGCAGGGAGCCACATGTACCACATGTACATCTGAACTGTACAGCTGGTACCTGTGGACCTGAGGGTTGGAGGCCCTATGGTGGCAGCGGGCAGGTCTGGAATTTGGGGGTAGAGGGGGGACAAGGGTAGACGTGGGGAGAAAGTTTGGGGTGGAGGAGTGGGGAGAATGAGAAACCACGTGTCTCATCTTGGCCTCCAAAACCCCACTGGGGTCTTTAGATCCTCTTCAAAGACCTTTTCCGCTTCCTGCTCGTCTACTTGCTCTTCATGATCGGCTACGCCTCAGGTGAGTCTGGGTGCCCAGGTGGGACTGGCGAGGGCGGTGCAGGCCTGGGGCAGGCGCCGTAATGTGCTAATGATAACAGCCAGCATTTGCTGAGCTCTCGCTGTATGCCTGGCACTGGGCTAAGTTCTCTCTTACCCCTGCCTCATTCGATCCTTCCAACAAGCCTGTGAGGTAAGTACCTTTATTATCGCCTTGTACAGATACGAAAACTGAGGCTTAGAAAGGTTAAATAACTTACCCAAGTTCAAAAGCTAGTGAATGGTAAAGCGGGCATATTAGCTATTTAAAAAAAAAAACAAAAAAACCAAACCCGTTGCTGTCAAGTCACTTCTGACTTGTAGCGACCCTATAGGGCAGAGCAGAACTGCCCCAAAGGGCTTCCAAGGAGCTGCTGTTTCCAAGGAGCCAACCTTTTGGTAAGCAGCCTGAGCTCTTAACCACTGCTCCATGGGCTGACTGGTGTAGCTAGGGCAGCCGCATTTGGGGTAACTTTGCTCTCTTCCACATGGTTCTCATCCTCCGGCTGGCTAGCTTGAGCTTGTCCACGTGGTGGTCTTAGGGTTCCAAGAACATGAGCTGAAGTGATCAAGGCCACTGCCTGGCACAGTGTCACCTCTGCCTCCTTCTGTTGGCCAAAGCAAGTCGCAAGGCCAGCCCTGATTCAAAGGGTGAGAAACACACATTGCGAGGGTAAAGCTGCATTGCAAACAGGGCAGGGTGAAAGATTGGGACCATTTTTGTAATTGATCTACCAGCCCAGGTCTTTTTGTGAGCCCAGTATCGGCTCCCTCCATGGATGCTTTCTCCATGATGTCATGATGCCGAACTGAGGCATGCTGGGGCCTCAGTGACACAGGCCATGGAGGAAGGAGCAGGAATGGGGAAAGTGACCGAGACATTGCACTAATCCCCAAGGGTGGGTGATCTGCCATCCAATGCCCAGTGTCCACAGGGGAGTGGCCAAGTCAGGCTTGACCAGGCCACGTTCACATTTGGGAAGCTTCATCTGGGATTCTGCACAGGCAGCAGGAGTCTGATGGTGGTGATATTTTAACCCAGATGGTGCTAAGGGAATAATCTGTGGGGACTATTTTGGAGGAAGTGGGTCTCTAGCTTTGGCTAGGGAGATGGGGGCAGGGCACAGCTGCCCCCTCCCAGGAACAGGGCTGGGAAGAACTAGACAGAGTGTCAAGGGCTCAACAATAGATTGGGATCCAGGTTAGGAGTCTAGCCCGACTGTAGTCGTAAATATAGAAACTGAGGAAGAAGCTAGGGGTTAATCAAAGGAGCAACTTAGGGCTCAGCTTGGTCCCAGAGTTTCTCTTGCCAGGGTATGCTAGATCTACTAGATCAGGATCTGAGGCTGACTTAACAAACATGGCACAAGTGCTGCCATTCCCTATTTTTGTATCCATGGCAGACATGCTAATAGATCACAGAACAATTTTTCTGATGAATCCAGACCAGGTCTCAGAATCCTTCAACATAACGTTTCAATGGCCACTATACAATTGAATAGCATTAGCATGAGTGAGGCATTGGTGGTTCAGTGGTAGATTTCTCACCTCCCATGCAGGAGACGTGGGTTCGATTCCTAGCCAGTGCACTTCATGTGCAGCCATCACTTGTCTGTCAGTGGAGCCTTGCATGTTGCTATGATGCTGAATAGGTTTCAGCAGAGCTTCCAAACTAAGATGGACTAGGAAGAAGGGCCTGGTGATCTACTTCTGAAAATCAGCCAGTGAAAACTCTATGAATCACAACGGTCGGAACCATAACTGATCATGGGGATGGTGCAGGACTGGGCAATGTTATGTTTTGTTCCGTTGTGCATGGAGTCACTATGAGTCAGGGCCAACTTGAAGGCAGCTAACAACACCAAAGCATATGAGTTGAAACGTGCTTACCACCTCTGGTTGAAGGCAATATGATTCAACACCCCACTGACCAAAGGGCCTAAGCCTCCTTATGCTCCCTGTCCTGGCTGGTTTTGAGTTAGGTTGTTGCTGCTAAACTGTGTTGAGAAGGACTCTGAAGGATTATCTGGGTTTAGTGGGAAGGGATGAGCTCTGCGATCAATTTGAGATGTCTGAAGGGGCAAGACTGTTAGAGACCACGGCTTCAAGGACAGTCAGGACTGATACCTGGTTTCCGCTTCCACTCTTCCTCTCTGACCAGGTATGGATGGGACACAGGAGCATGAGAGAGAGTCTGCCCCAGGGAATGCTGGAAATGATAGGTTAGATCAGGGTTTCTCACCCTTGGCAATGTTGGATCATTCTTGGTTGTGGGGGCTGTCCTGTGCGTTGTAGGATGTTGTTACAGATTGAATTGTGTCCCCCCAAAATATGTGTTGGAATCATAACCCCTATACCTGTGGATATAATCCCATTTGGGAATAAGATTTTCTTTGCTATGTTAATGAGGCCCTATCCGTGTAAGGTATGTCTTATACCTACTCACTTTTGAGATAGAAAAACAACAGATTTGGCACAGAAGCAAGCAAGCACAAACGGGGGAAAGATAGGTGTCACGTGGAGATCACTAAGGAACTGAGGATCACCAGGGTTACAGAAGCTGAGACAAGGATTTCCCCCCAGAGCGGACAGAGACAGCCTTCCCCTAGAGCCAGCACCCTGAATTCGGATGTCTAGTCTCCTAACTGTGAGAAAATAAATTTCTGTTTGTTACAGCCATCCACTAGTATTTCTGTTACAGCAGCACTAGATAACTAAGACAGATGTTCAGCAGCTTCTCCAGTGCTCTACCCAAGGAGCCCTGGTGGCACAGTGGCTAAATGCTCAGCTACTAATGGAAAGGTCAGCAGTTCAAACCCACCAGCCGTTCCACGGGAGAAAGATCTGGCAGTCTGCTTCCGTAAAGATTCCAGCTGGGAAACCTTATGGGACCGTTCTGCCCCGTAGGGTTGCCATGAGTCGGAATTGACCTGATGGCAGTGGGGTCTAAGCTCTACCCACTAGATGCCTGTAGCATCTCCCCTCCCAGGGGTGACAACCAAAAACGTCTCCAGACATTGCCCCGTGTCCCTAGGGGCTGGTGAGTAGGTGGTTACCCCTGGCTGAGAACCACTGGACTAGATCCTGCACACTTCTTCCTTGTCAGCAAAAGTTTGTGGAAAGAGCATGGGCGTTGGGATCGGGAAGATCTGGGTTCACCTCTCGACTTGCCTACTAGCTGGGTAACCTTGGGCCAGTGCCTTTGCCTCTCCAAGCCTCAGCTTTCCCCTCCATAAAATGGGAATGATGCTCTCCACCTCTTCACCACTCAGTGAGCTCCACCCCCGCCCCTCCCACAGCCCTGGTCTCCCTCCTGAACCCTTGTGCCAACATGAAGGTGTGCAACCAGGACCAGACCAACTGCTCGGTGCCCACCTACCCCTCGTGCCGCGACAGCGAGACCTTCAGCACCTTCCTCCTGGACCTCTTCAAGCTGACCATCGGCATGGGCGACCTGGAGATGCTGAGCAGCGCCAAGTACCCCGAGGTCTTCATCATCCTGCTTGTCACCTACATCATCCTCACCTTCGTGCTGCTCCTTAACATGCTCATCGCCCTCATGGGGGAGACGGTGGGCCAGGTCTCCAAGGAGAGCAAGCACATCTGGAAGCTGCAGGTGAGACCGCTGGACACCCTGCCCCAACCCCACCAGCTCCCCTTCTTGCAAGATGGGGGAGCTGGGGCGGCCTGACCCACCTCACCACCATCTAGTTCAGCCTCCATTTCTCTGTCTGTAAAATGGGCACCAAAAGCCGCTGCCTCCTTCCCAGAGCCACCTGGTGAATGTCAAGGTAGCTGCTTGCCTGCTACCAGCCACGGGCTCAGGTTCACCTTACAGTCACACTCATGGGCTATGTTGGCTTCTCCCAGCACCAGGTAACATGAGCTCTGTAGGGACAAGAAGTGCAGCTGGGCAGAGAGCACGAACCCTTCAACAGGGCTCCTTCTGTGGCATGGGAGACAAGGTCAGCGTGGGTATGGGCCACCCGGGTGCAGGGAAGCCTCAGCATCCTCACCCACCACCACCAGTTGCTGTTAGGTGGATTCTGACTCATGGCCACCCCAGGGGTGCGGAGTAGAACTACTCCATAGGATTTTCAAGGCTGTGACCTTTAGGTAGCAGATCACCAGGCCTTTCTTCCAAGGTGCCTCTGGGTGGGTTCAAACTGCCAACTTTTCAGTTAGTAGTCAAGTGATTAACCGTTTACATCACCCAAGGGCTCCAGCATCCTCATCAGGGAATCTTACCAGCCCAGGTGTGACTTCCAGGCTCCACCCCCCCAGGGAGTATGTCAGTGACAAGAGGAGGAGCCACGTGGCCACGGGCCACATTAGCACAGGGAGCTGCTGCCTTTGCTTCCCAAAAGGCCTCCATGCAGCCCTAGAGAGCAGAGCCCCTCAGGGTCCATGTGCCAACCCACGGCCTACCAGGCCCAGTGCCGTCCACAAACCAAGGTTTCACAAAGGAGTCCAGGGATGCAGCAGCCATGTTCATTCTGACTCAATGCATTTAAAAGAAATGGTACAATGAAAAAAAAAAAACCAAGGGCTGTGTCTCCCAGGTCTGGGACAGAGGGAAACGGTCCACAGTCGCTCTTAAGCTTCGTTCCATACCTTGTTAATGCCGGTGCCTCAGTTTCCCCAAGCCAAAAAAACCAAACCACTTGCTGTTGCATCGATTCCCACTCATGGCAACTCCACGTGTGTCAGAGTACAACTGCTCTGTAGGGTTTTCAGTGGCTGACTTTTCAGAAGTGGATCACCAGAACTTTCTTCCAAGGCACCTGTGGGTAGACTCGAACCGCCAACCCTTCAGTTAGCAGCCAAGCGCATAACCGTTTGTGCCACCCAAAACACCTTCTAGTTTCCCCACTGAGTGTAAATCTATGATGCAAACTGGCAGCCAGCGGACTAGATTTGACCAGCACAGATGTTTTTTTTTCTGGATCACCATACTTTTGAAAATTTTAAAGCAAAATTTAGAAGTCAAGAGATTTCAGATAAAAATCCTGATTTCTGGCCTTTTTCGAAAAATTGGAAGCCCCAGCAATCCGGGGCCCACACTCCTGCCTGGTGGCCACCGGGTGGACTGAAAGGCAGACGGCTCCTGTTGCACAGGGCATCTGCTTCCTGGTTTGCCCCAGTCCCCACCCCTCCCTGGCATTCCCCACACCGAATGGTGACTGCTGTGTATGTGTTATGGGACTTGGGCTGTGGCCTTTTTACATCTGATCCGTTCTGCATCACTCATTTGTCTTTCTGCCAAGTGCCTATTTCTAGGGGCATTAGGAGCCGAAGGCCTAGTTCTCTGCCCACCTCGGCCCATCCGCCATTCGGGCAGTAGGTGTGGGGTTGGGGGAGGCTCACTGATGGCCCGCCCTGACCCTCCTCTCCCTGCAGTGGGCCACCACCATCCTGGACATTGAGCGCTCCTTCCCGGTGTTCCTGAGGAAGGCCTTCCGCTCCGGAGAGATGGTGACCGTGGGCAAGAGCTCGGACGGTACTCCCGACCGCCGGTGGTGCTTCAGGTAAGGTAGGGCGGGAGGATGAGGCAGGACCACTGTGGGGCAAACGGGGTGAATGGGGCCCCTGCTGCTCCTGCTTATGATTCTACCCATTTACAACTTCGGGAGTTCAGTTCCACCAAGTGATCTTGCACAGGTTCGTTCTCTTCGGCCTCAGTTTCTGCATCTATGGAATGGGGACAATGATAGCACCACCTCATAGGCCAGTGCCTGATGCATGTCGGGACACCCAAAACGGCAGCCACTCAACCTCTGCCCCTTGCTCAGGGGAGGCGGAGCCACGGAGGAGGGTACTCGACTCAGCACATCACATTCTTTTTTGTTTTTTAAATTTATTTTTTTTGTTGTTGAGAATATACACAGCAGAACATTCACCAGTTCAACAGTTTCTACATGTACAACCTAGTGACATGAATTACATTCTTCGAGTTGGGCAACCATTCTCACCCTCCCGTTCTGAGTTGTTCCTCCCACATTAACATGAACTCACTGCTCCCTAAGGTTCCTATCTAATCCTCTGAGTTCCTGTTGTCACGCTGATCTCATATAGATAGATCCTAAAAGAACACAGTCAGAGCATCACCTTCTATCAGCCACACACTGGCTGGGCTTCAGTGCCCCGGCTGATATGGGGAAACCAAGCAATCAGCAGCTCCCACGGCTTGGGGTGTTCCCCTGCCTGTCTGAGGGGCCTTCTGCAGACTGCCTCCATCTTCCAAATGCATGGGGGATGCCAGCTTCTTGGGTGAATCCCGTGGTGACTTAAGTTGTTAAGGCGAATCATTTGTTGTAAACGGATTGCTGGTGTAGCGTATAAGCCTAGTGTTTGAGTCAGGCAAGGCTGGGGTCCAATCCTGACTTTGTAATTTACCAGCTTTGTGAACTTAGCCGATTAGTTTAGCCCCTTGGAGCCTCAGTTTCCTAATCTGTAAGATGGGAATAGTGAACGTTTTACCTTCCTTGCTGACGTGTAGCAATTGCTGAAAAAGTGGAGGTTATATGAAAATACAAAAAAACTATTAAAAAAAATGAAAATGATACTGAGTCGTTTTGGGCCCAGGAGACCAGAACTGACTTTACCAGGGAGTCTCTGTGTGGCAGGAACAGTTAAGCACTTGACTACTAGCCAAAAAGTTGGCGGTTCAGAGCCACCCAGAGGCGCCTCGGAAGACAGGCCTGGTGATCTGCTTCTGAAAGATCACAGCCATGAAAATCCTATGGAGCACAGTTCTACTCTGCAGACATGGGGTCGTCATGAGTCCCAATCGACTCGACAGCAACTGACGACAACAACCCAATGACAAGAAGTAATAGCACCAAGAAGAAAAGTGTGCTGGGGAGCCTGGAGCAGGGAGGGTGCCTGGGGTTGTACGAGGGGCACCCTGTCTCGGCGTGGGCTGCCCCCTGACCTTTTGCTCTGGCCTTGCCAGGGTTGACGAGGTGAACTGGTCTCACTGGAACCAGAACTTGGGCATCATTAACGAGGACCCTGGCAAGAACGAGACGTACCAGTATTACGGCTTCTCGCACACTGTGGGCCGCCTCCGGAGGGGTGAGTAGAAGGGAGGGTGGGGTGGAGTGGGGAGATGGGTGCAGAGGGGAACCCTGGTCCATCCTTATCACTAACTTGCTTTGAGAAATCCTGTCCCCTCTCTGGGACTCAGTGTCCATGTCTGTACAATGGGTGGGTTGATGGGCTGGCCGATAAGTGTCCTTGGATGCTTATGAATGGCTGGGATAGCTCATCTCTGTGGATAGGAGCTGCAGTGGCGGAGGGGAGGCCAGGGTCCTCGGCCTTCTTGTGGTGGAGAAATGCCTTCTGTTTCTTACTAAGCCATAAATGAGGGTGGTGCAGTACAAAGGATATGGACATTCAGGTCGTTCAGATCCTTGTTCTTCCATGCACTCCCTGTGTGCTCCTGGGCAGGTGCCTTGCCCTCTCTGAGCCCCAGTTTCCACCTCTGTAAAATGGGAATAATAATACCCTCCTCCCTTTAGATCACGGTGGAGTGCCTGGTACACAGTAGGTGCTCAATATGTGCATGCACTCTGCACCCCCCTCAACCCTCCCTCCATTGCACCCACTGCACAGATCGTTGGTCTTCGGTGGTACCCCGCGTGGTGGAGCTGAATAAGAACTCAAACCCAGATGAGGTGGTGGTGCCACTTGACACCATGAGGAGCCCCAGCTGCGACAGCCACCAGCAGAGTTACCCCCGCAAGTGGAGGACTGACAACGCCCCCCTCTAGGGGCTGCATGCCGAGGTCTCCCGCCTGCAGCCACACCCCATCTCCTCCGCCTGCCCTTTTCTAGTCCACCTGCATTTCAGCTGCTGCTCTGGGGGTGTCTGCCTCACCCCCTCCAAGAGGGGAGGGCTAGGCAGAGATGCTGCAGAGACCCCAGGACCCTCTGCCCTCAGCTCCACCTCCCCACCTGGGGCTGGGGCTCCTGGCTGCCTGTCTCACTCCCATGGAGTCGTCACATTAGCTGGTGCCAGGGCCCCTCCAGCCACAGAGGCTTTGCCCTTGCCCCCGCCTCACCGTTATTTATTTGCTCAGCTCTCAGGAAAGCGGCGTGGCCTCTGCCCCCAACTGGGGCCTGGCAGAGGACCCCTTTCCAGGTGTGCTGCCCGGCTGAGCCCCCGGCCCCAACCCACACCTTGGGCTGCACATACTGCCATGTCAGCCACATGGTGGCTTTGCTGAGGGGCTGGGGCCCTGGGGTGAGGCCACGCCTTCTCTGTGTTCTGTAGAGTGTCTGGAACTTGTCAGTGCTCAATAAATGTTCATTCATTAATGGTGGAGATGGTGGGGACCATGGTGGTGGTAGTGATGGTGACAGGCACAGGGATACAGCAGGGAAGATGAGAGAGCTAGGAATACCTCTGGAGGGGAGAGGAGAACAAGGGGCAGAAGCGAGGACCGAGATGGCAGGTAGGGTGTTGGTGGTGGTAGTGGGGTGGGGGGCTGGGTTGGGAATGGTTTTAATGGTGGTGGCCTGAGAGATGGGGGTGAGAATGGAGTAGTGATGGGAAAGGAAAAGATGAAGGGAATGGGGAGGAGAGTATGCTGGTGGGGAGATAGTAATGCTGGTAGAAGTACTAATGCTGGTTGGGGTGAGTAATGGCGGTAGGGAGACAGTAATGTTGGTGAGAAGACAGCAGTACTGGTGGGGAGATAGTAATGCTGGTAGAAGTACTAATGCTGGTTGGGGTGAGTAATGGTGGTAGGGAGACAGTAATGTTGGTGAGAAGATAGTACTGGTGGGGAGATAGTAATGCTGGTGGGGAGATAGTAATACTAGTGAGGGAATAGTGACATTGGTAGAAGTAGTAATGTTACAGGGGGATACCCATCTGATGGGGATAGTGAAGCTAGTCAGGGGGTGGGAGCAGAGCAGAGATGGAGAGGACAGTAGTGGAGATGGGTGAGAATGAGGGTGATCATGGTAAAGACAGTAGTGAAGACTGGAGCATTGGTGCTTGTGAGCCGGGGTGTGGAAGGACTAATGGTGGTAGGCTGTGGGTAAGGGACAGCCCTCCCTGGGAGCCTGCCTGCCTGCTTCTCTCCATAGGCCTGCGTGCTGTCTGGCCTTGTGGATAGCTTCCAAGGGCAGCCCGGGGTTATGCTGGTTACTTCAGTCCAGCCCCCAGGCAGCTCCTGGCATGAGGAGGGGGGATCCCCACAGACACCACCTCCTGCTGCCTCCACCCTGCACCCAAGGAATCTGCAGGTAGCAGAAACTGGGGGTTCCCGGGTCTGGACCCAGGTTGGGGGTCTTCTGTCCCCTCTAAGCTTCAGTGGAGAAGAGCGTGGGTCTTTGAGGACCTGGCCGAGGGCAGCTGTCTGGGAAGAGCACTGAGCTTGGAGTCTGCAGACCTGGGTTTGCACCCTCTGTCTGTCCCTCTGTTGTTTTGTTTTGTGAGAACCTTGGTCAAGTCATTTTCCCTCTCGGGCTGCCATGTCCTCATCTGTTAGAGGGTGAGAATTCAGTGACACCAGGGATGTGAAGGATAGATAGACATAGATAGCTATCTGCAACTGAGTCAGCTCCAGCTCATGGCGACCCTACATACAACAGAAGGAAATGTTGCCCGGTCCCCACGTTCAAGTCCATGGTTGTGTCTGTTGTGCTAATCCATCTCACTGAGGGTCTCCCTCACCCTCGCTGACCCTCTGCTTCATCAGACATGATGTCATTCTCATCAATTGCACCAGTGGCTCCAGTTCCCCACCTCTCCCCTTATCCACGCCCTTTTCCATGTAAGTTTGTGATGTCCCTCTGCTGTGGGCAAAGAATATTCCTCACCCCTGGGCTTGACCGTGTGGCTTGTTTTGACCAATGGGATGTTAGCAGCCATGAAGAAGACTCGCCTGAGCTAGCCCCCGGAGGAGGATGAGAGACCCGTGGATCC
>NW_004443997.1:3253393-3267408 GCF_000243295.1 Trichechus manatus latirostris
AGTTGTAACCCCACAATGTGACAGCACACCCCCCCTTTCCACCCCGGGTTCCCTGTGTCCACTCGACCAATTCCTGTCCCTTCCTTCTGCCTTCTCATCCCACTTTTGGACAGGAGCTGCCCATTTGGTCTCGTATATCTAACGGAACTAAGGAGCACATTCCTCAAGTGTATTATTTTTTGTTTTATAGTTCTGTCTGATCTTTGTCTGAAAAGTGGGCTTCTGGAATGGTTTCAGTTCTGGGTTAACAGTGCGTCTGGGGACTGTAGTTTCAGGGGTTCCTCCCGTCTCCGTCAGACCACTAAGTCTGGTCATTTTACATGAATTTGAGTTCTGTTCTGTGTTTTTCTCTTGCTCTGGCTGGGACTCTCTGTTGTGTTCCCTGTCAGGGCAGTCATTGGTAGTAGCTGGGCATCATCTAGTTCTGGTCTCCGGTTGGTGGAGTCTGGTTCATTTGGTCCTTTAGTCCTTTGGGCTAGTATTTTCCTTACGTCTTTGGTGTTCTTCATTCTCCTTTCCTCCAAGCAGGATGGGACCAATTGATGTATCTTAGATGGCCACTCGCAAGCTTTTAAGACCCTGGATGCCACTCACCAAAGTGGGATGCAGAACCTTTTCTTAATAAACTATGTTATGGCCAGGCCTTTCTTCTGCCACACTGCTGGGTGGGTTCAAACCACCAGCCTTTGGGTTAATTGTTGTTAGGTGCCATCGAGTTGATTTTGACTCACAGTGACTCCATGTGATAGAGTAGAACTGCCCCATAGGGTTTCCTAGGTTGTAATCTTTATGGGAGCAGATCGCCAGGTCTTTTCTCCAGCAGAGCAGCTGGGTGGGTTCGAACCCCACCAACCTTTTGGTTAGCAGCTGAGGGTTTAACCATTGCACTGCCAGGGCTCCTTAGTAGTCTTGCGCAAACCATTTGCACCACCCAGGGACCTTACAGATATAAGAAGATGTAACCAGAACCCGGGCAGGCCAATAAAACCAGATGTCCACTGCATTCTGTACGTACCCGTTGCCTACAGCGGCCCTATAGGACAGAGTAGAACTGCCCCATAGGGTTTCCAAGGCTGTAATCTTTATGGAAGCAGACTGCCACATCTTTCTTGTAATAGCTGGTGGGTTCGAATCGCTGTCCTTTTGGTTAGCAGCCAAACGCTTTAACCGCTGTGCCACAAGGGCTCCTTATTCCATATGTAGATTCCGTATTATATGATAGAGGAGGACACTGAGGGTCAGAGAGGCATCTGGCTGGTAAGTGGTGAAGGTGGGATTTGAACCCAGGCATTCTGAGCTCAGAACCCATGCTGGAGAGGAAACACTGATCCCTGAGGGGTGAGAGGTGATGAGGCCAGGCGCTTTTGCAGGTAGGACGCTGGTTGTCACCTGCCACTTTTGCCGAGCCCCCAAGACTGTCAGCTTCTTTTTAGAACCTTCTCCCTGTGATCACACCCTTAACTTGATTCCAACAAGGATTTCTTTTTATGTGCATGCATGTGTATTTAATAATGGTAAAGCACTTGTATGTCATATTTGACAGGATGGCTTTTTTTTCCCCCTCCAAGTTTAAAGCACTAGTGGGAAATAATTAGTGCTGCTGGAGTCAAAAATAAAGGGGCCCCCATCAGAAAAGACAGTCTCTGAAACCCTCGGATCCTAATTGAACAATTACCTCTTATGCCTGTGAATAGTTCATTATTACATGCCCTGTTATTATTCGCTGTTATTATTGTTTTAGATGAATGCTGGGTTTTTTTTTTTAATCAAAAGCCGTTTTCAACCAAACTGTTCCTCTCCCCTAACGTGCGCTTCCGACATTTCCCAGCGCAATAACATAGTCAGCAGTCAATCTCCACGCCTCACCCAGAAATGTTCTCATCATTTCTGTTGTTTGGACAGGGAGGTTAAATGCTCCAGGCCTCAGTTCGTACTGTTATTCATTTTTGACTCCCGTGTGAAATCATTTACATGAGAATCAAGCACCTCCCACCTTGTATTTTTTAGGAATCTAAAGTCACTTGCGGCAACAGGGAGATCTTTGTTCATCCCAAGCTTTTGAGATAGAAACAAAGGAAGGAGGGTGAAGGAGCCAGAGGATCCCTGAGTGATGAAAATGGTTAAGTGCTCCACTGCCAGCCAAAATGTTGGTGGTTCAAACTCACCTAGAGGTGCCTCGGAAGAAAGCCCTGGCAATCTGCCTCCAAAGGAAAAAAAATCAACCATTAAAAACCCTATGGAGTGCAGTTCTACTCTGCCCACATGGGGTGTCATGCGTAGGAATTGACTTGATGGCAACTAGCAACAGCAAACAAAATGGAGCCAGAAGATGGGACAGGAGGGGCTTTGGGGCAGGTAGGCATTTAGCAAGTGGAGACTCAAGCCTTGGAAAGGAGTGGCAGATCGAGGGGTAAGAGGCTGGGTCAGGAGAGGCCTGGCTGGGAGTCTTGTGTTCTTGGAAGGAATCACGAAAAGGACGAGGTAAATGAGCATGGGTAAGGCATCGACAGTGTGTTAGGTGCTGTGTGGGGTGCTCGGCGTGCGGGAAATTCCGAGTTGGGGCCTCCCAGCAGCCATGGCCTCTCTTCCTTATTCCCAGCACCTGATTTTGTTCAGGGCTGTCTGCTTTGCTCCGTACAGCCATGGGCTTCCCTGAGCCTACCACTGTGACTATTTCTCTCACTAGGTGTGGGGGTGTGGGTGTAGGCAAAGCCACATGACCCAGTGCGGACCCATGAGGTAAGAGGGGAAGTTGGCTGGTGGTGGTGGTGGCGGGGGGTGGGTTCTGGGAAAGGTTTGTTGGACCATAGTGTAGTAGGCTGAATAGTGTCCCCCCAAAATCCATGTCCACCCAGAACTTCAAATAGGACCTTATTTGGGAAATGACTCTTTGCCGATGTAATTAGCTAAGGATCCAGATGAAGTTGCAATGGGTTAGGGTGGGTCCTAAATCCAAAGACGGGTGTCCTTATAAGAAAAGGACGCGCAGAAACACAGAGAAGAGGGTGATGTGAAGACGGATGCAGAGATTGGAATAACATATCTGTAAGCCAGGGAATGCCAAGGATTGCCAGGAGCCACCAGAAGCTAAGAGGCAAGAAGGATTCTGCCCTAGAGCCTTCAGAGGGAGTGTGGCCCTGCCAACACCTTGATGTCAGACTTCTAACTTCCAGAACTGTGAAAGAATAAAGTGAGGTGCAGCAGGAACAATAGTGAGGATAGTGCAGGAACTGGCAATGTTATTCTGTTACATATGCAGTTGCCTTGTTTTGTTACATATACAGTTGCTTCCTTCTGTTACATAGACAGTTGCCAGGAGTGGGAGCTGAGTGGATAGCAACTAACAACAACAACAATTTGTGGTGCTTTGTTATGGAAGCCCTAGGAAACTAATACACAGTAGTAAGAGAAATATAAAAAGAGACTGTCTTCGCCTTTGCCGGATATTGCGGGTCTGGATGTGACGACTGGAACTGTGGCACCATTTTGTGACCATGAGGAGGCTTGGCAGAGCAGAAAGATGGAAAAGTCATGGGATGACACCATAGAGCTGCCAAATTAACCAACCCTGGGGACACCCAACCTTAGGGCCTCTTATGATTATTAGACAGAATACATTTTCCTTCTCATGTAAATAAGTTGAGTCAGTTTTCTGTTACTCAGTCAGAATCACGCAAGTATGCAGATTTTTATCCCCGTTTTACAGATGAAGCAAGTGAGGCCCAACAAAGTAAACATACTTACCCAAGGACACACAGCCTGGACATGGGGGAGCTGGGATTTGAACTCTGTCATAGGAGGGGAATCTTTCAGGGGGTGGCAGAATTTTTTGTTCTACTTAGCGTTTTGGCCTTTCCAAAGTATGCCCATGTTCCAGTTCTCCACAGCACTGTACTGGCTTCTCTAACAGGTGAAGACAGGGGTAGATAGGGGTGGAGCTGGGACTCAAACCCAAGCCCCAGATCACAGCTCAGGGCCTCCTCAGCACCTCAAGGTCCTCAGTGACACCAGAGAGTCCATGTGGGTCTCCAGGGTCTGATGAGCCCATTGGATCAGGGCGGGGCTGCTCAGCTCCTGAGGTTGGCCACCAGGGGGCGCTGTAGTCACACCTGGGGGCTTCTTCAGAGGCGGCCTGAGGGAAAATTGTAACGGTGTTCTAGAAGATTCCCCATCAAGAGCTAGGTGTGCCCTGAGGCTATAAGACTCAGGAAATGCCCCCTGAAAGGAGAGAAGACAGCCTAGACCCACCTCAGGAAGCCCAAGTTCTAGGACCAAGTTGCTGTGTGCCCTCAGGCAAGCTGCTTCCCCTCTCTGAACCTGTTTCCTCATTTGCAAAGTAGGGGTACTCATCCCCACTTCTCAAATGAAGGCTTTCTCTCTCTTCTAAGTGTCTTCTTCCTCCTTTGGGTCTAGCTCAATACAGTGGACAAAGACCAGTTTAGATATGTGGCTCCAGAAGCAAGGCCCAGTGACCCCAGGTCAGGCTTGAGCTCCAGGCCTTGCTCTACTACAAACTCATCCCTTCTCTTTGGGCCTCCGTTTTTCCAGTTGCAACACAATAGGTAGGACTTGGTATTTCCTGAAGTCCACTTTGTTCCTTGGGATGTTAATAGAAATAAATTAAGTGGTCAAAAATGTTAGGGAAATGCTGGGTCAAACAAAGCTGAAAGGATATCTCCCGGCAAGACTTTTCAGAGCGTTTAATATGCTAATGTGATTTGTGCATCTCCAAGAGGGGGATATTGTTTCTCAAACTCTTTTGACCCAGAAACTAACTCTCCAAGGTGCAAATCTTTGGCAAATGCTGGACTAGGTGATGACAGTAATGAAAGACTAACTTTATGGCGGGACTTTGAACCAGTTCATTCCAGTTAGAACCCCCTGCTGAGAAATTTGCATTTCTAACAAGTTTCCACCCTGATACTAATGATTCTACCCCAGATATATTCAATTAGAATCTACATTTTAATAAGATCCCCAGGGGGATCTTGTTAAATTTTAATAAGATCACCTGGGGATCTTGTTAAACTGTAGAGGTGGGATCATAGCATCAGCTGAGAGGTTGTCGGAGCCCTGGTGGTGCAGTGGTTAAGCTCTAAGGCTGCTAACCCAAAGGTCACCAGTTTAAATCCACCAGCTGCTCCTTGGAAACCCTATGGGGTAGTTCTAACCTGTCTCATAGGGACAGCAAAGGGTTTGGTTTGGCTTTTTGGGGAATTTGGGGAAATGCAAATTTCTCAGCAGGGGGTTTGAACCAGAATGAACTGGTTCAAAGCCCTGCTATCTAGCGCCTCCTTTATGCACTGGGCTTCATGCTATTCCAGGGCTTTGATCACCTATCATAGTAGCCAATATTAGCCTGATTTCACAGTTGAGAAGTAGGCGTCTGAGAGGAGAGATCACTTGCCCAAGGCCACATGATTCTGAGGGGTAGTGTAGGATTTGAACCAGGACTGTCTGATGCTCTAACCACGAGACCCCGCTGCCCTCGGCGGTACCTCTCACAGCACTAATTTGCTGTCAGCCTGATCACACTTCAACTGGTGCCACCCCAATCCTTCAAATCTGGAAACTGAGGCTCAGACAGGCCACACAAGTTGCCCAGGTTTACACAGGGAGTCAGCGGGATCCTGAAGTCAGTTTTCCGCCTCCTCCTCTCTCCATTCCAGGCCCCACCTTCCACGGCCGCGTGGATACCGACCATCTCCCACCCCACGGGCCTTTTAAGAACTCTGACAGTACGCAGCGCTCATGCCCGTGGTGCCCGTGCAGCCCGGGCTTCAGCGGAGCGAGCTAAGTAGTTGCAGGGTCAAAGTTAGGTTCAGGGGTTCAAGCTGGACTCCCGTGTTCTCCTTGCTGGAAATGGGAGACGTGTGCTCTAAAGGCAGGAATATAAGTCAAGGACACTCGCAGCCACCCAGGAAAGGTGAGTGCCCCTAGTACCCCTCCCTCCACTTAAATCCATGCTGAGCCCCCACGCACATAGATGCAGTCGCTAATCTGAAATGGGGTGACTGTCTCCTTAATGGCTGTTATGACATTGAGATATAATAGTTGGGGTTATGTGCCAGCCCCTCGTGGCTACCATATTGGATGGCTCAGACAGTTAAATTGGGTGGATTCTGGCGTGGAAGGGGGTGGGCTTAAAGGTGAACCCCAAGAGGGAAAGACAAGATTACAGCTCTGGTTAGCAGGGATGAGATGACAGATTCTGCTCTCAGTTTCCAACACCCAACACCCAGCTAGGGCAGCCGCAGGGTGACCGAAGGCAGGGCCTCTATTCTGAAGCCAAATAGGCCATGTTTGGGGGTTGGCGGTTGTTTGATATTCTCTAGGTAGCACAGCAGTTAAGAGCTCAGCCTCTGATAAGGCAGGCCTGCATTCAATTCCAGCTGCTTCTCCGTCCTTCGCTGTGTGTCTTTGGGTAGTGATTATACTTCTCTGAGCCTCGTGGGAACGTGACACTTGTGTCAGGTGGCTATGAGGACTAAGTGACATTCAGCATGGAGTCTGGTGTCCAGTCTGCCTACAGTAACTGTCGTTGTTAGCTGCCATTGAATTGATTCTGACCCATGATGACCCCATGTGACAGAGGAGGACTGCTCCACAGGGTTTTTTTTTTTTTGGCTGTAATCTTTAGGGAAGCAGATTGCCAGGCCTTTCTTCTGCAGAGCTATTGGGTGGATTTGAACTGCCAACCTTTAGGTTAGCAGTTGAGCACAAACCGTTTGCGCTGCCCAGGGACCTGACAGTAACTGTGGCTATTGGTAGTTGTAGAAGTAATAGTAATGTTGTCTTTGTCGCCTGCCTGTCCTTCCTATGTGGTAATCCTAGGTGATTGTATAAAGAATGGCAACTTTGGGGGGCTTCTGAGATCAGCTAGCCCAGCCCTCAGATGGGAAACCTGAGGCCCAGGGGAGAAGGGAAGCTGGCTAGGACAGAGCTAGAACCCCAGCTGGGCTCCTGGTGCTGGTTCCAGGTGGTCTGCCCTACTTTGTGGCGGAGAGGAGGTTTTTCCTGGATAGTGTGTGGGTCCTTGGCCCAGATCTCCAAATGTGGAGGACCCCCGCCCAAAGGATGGCTCCAAGCCTGTCTCCCTCCCCTTTGCTGATGTTCCAGTATGGGTGAGCATGATAGTGGGCCCAGGATGCGGGGACCTGAGCTACCCAGAGACCAAGTTGGTGATTGGGTTGCCCAGTGGTGGCTCCTGGTAACAGCTGAGCCACAGGCCACCTGCCAGCCCTAAAGCTGGCCCTAGACCCTGGCACAGTGCTCGCCTCTCTCCCGAGTGCTCACGCTGTGCATCATTGTTGTTAGTTGCTGTGAGTCGATTCCAGCTCATACATGCAGAGAACTGTTCCATAGTCTTCAATATCTGTGAGCTTTCAGAAATAGATCTCCAGGCCTGTCTTCTGAGGCACCTCTGGGTGGGTGTGAACTGCCAACCTTTCAGCTAGTAGTAAGGGCTTTACCGTTTTTCACCACTCCAGGGCTCCAGCTGTGCTCTGGTCTCTTTGAATTCCATCTCTGGTCCTGGCCCTGCCCCTTTTGGGAGAGGAGCCAATGGCCTGGACTGGTTCAGGGTCACTCACAGTAGCAATGTCAGGATTCCAGCCCAGGTGTGGCTCTCTTCAAAGGCTGTGGCCTTGCCCCTGGGCTTGCCTGCTTCCTGGGGCTGCCCTGGGCACTGTGATGCCTCTAGGCGGGCTGCGGGGTATATATGGGGGGTGTAGGGGAGAGGACTGGAGTGCCTCCAGGCAGCCTGGCCCCAGAGACCTGGCTGCCTTTCACCATCCTCGCGGCATTGTCTCAGACTCTCCTAGTCCTCATCTGTAAAATGGGGATGATTTTATGTGCCTGATAGGATTGTTGTGAGAATCAATCAAGTGAGGTCAGAGATGCATTTTGTCACCTGCCCCTGGCATTCGTAGTATCTATAATTCTCCTGGTAGCTTGTTACCCTTTACCCGTGTGCCTGCTCCCCAGGGGCTAGGCGGGGGTGATGAGCTTGGCACACTGACTTGCCTCAGAAACCCCCTGAGCCTCACTTTCCTCCTCTGTGGAATGATGGTTCCTGGGAGGCTGTGGGAGAGCCTGGTGCTGAGCCCAGCAAGCTACCAGGGACCCAGTGAGGTGTGTCACCAGGCTCGGGGTGAGGTGGGGTGGGGCCTTTCCCTAAGGAGGCAGAAGTCCCCACTGCAGGGTCACATGTAGGGCATCCTTTCCCTCCCTACTCCCAGCTCCCCACCTCTGCCCCAGACCTCCCCACGCCAGCCATCTGGACAGGGCTGTATGTGGGAGGGGTGCCCACATCAGACTGGGGCCTCCAGTCCCCCCAGGCCCATGGAATAAGCGGGAACCAGGCAAAAGTAGGGACGGGATGTGGGAAAGAGTTCGTGCTGTGGGGTGTGGATCCCAGCTCTGCCACCTGCTTGCTGTGTCACCTTGGGTAGGTCACTTCCTCTCTCTGAGTCTCCATTTCTTCCTCTTGGACACCCCCACCTTGCAAGGGGATCGTGGGGCTCCAGTGAGATACAGTGGATACAGAAATGCCTGGCACACAGTAAAACCAAGACAAAACCATACCCATTGCTGTTGAGTCGATTCTGACTCATGGCGGCCCCATGTGTGACAGAGTAGAACTGCTCCAGTGGGTTTTCTTGGCTGTAACCTTTATGGAAGCAGATTGCCAGGACTTTCTTCTGCAGTGTGGCTTGGGTGGGTTCAAACAGCCAACCTTTTGGTTAGTAGTCAAGTGCAAACTGTTTGTGCTACCCAGGGTCCTGCGGCACACACTAAGTGCTGAGCTCTGTGGGGCAGGGATGGTCTCCTGCCAATCCCCAGGTAGCCAGGTGGGGGGTGGCTATGTGCTGGGGCGTCTGGCCCGGCTGTGATGGGGCTGGCCAGGAAGATGTCCACTGCTCAGCCACTCTGGCCTGTCTCCACGCCACACAGCCACCACTGAAGCCTGGCAGATGCCAGGCACAGAGAGGCGCTGGGGAGGCATATAGTGATGGGGGGATGAGGGCGTCACCCCAGACCTATGCATGGTACAGGGACAGGGCCTGAGGGCCCAGGTTGGGTCCGCCTTTGCCACTCTACGGGTTGACTGCAGGCCACAACCCAGCGGCCACCAGCCTGTGTGCTGATACGTAAACAGGGTGAATGACTGTCTACCTAAGAGTGTCGGAAGTCAGTGCAACCCCAAATGCAAAGTGCCCCCAGCACGTAGGGGCCAGCAGGCTCCTGGCCGGCTTCCCTGGGGCTCCACGCCGGCCAGCTGGGAGGAGATGGCCTGTTTTCCTCCGAAGGGGAAGAAGAAAGAGTGAAAACAAGCGCTAAAAACAATCCAACAGCTGAGACACCATCTGTGTTTTTTTTTTTCTTTCTCTTTGCTTTTAAAACAATATAGTGCAGACCGCACTTCTCACAGTAGAATATAATGGTCAATTTTAGTATAAAAAAAAAAACATTCTCAGAGATTTGTAAATGCACTTAGTGCTTAAACAGGCCTTGGAGAGATACAGTACCGCTTCTGGAGTGCCGGGGTGGGGGCAGGACTTGGGGGACTCGGGCCCTGGGGACTTAGTCGGGAAGACCCCTGCCTGCCTTCCCCACCTGATGCTGGGGGTGGGACTTGGAGGTTGGTTTGCAGGAAAGGAATCAGCTCCCCAATTAAAAACGGTCGGTTGCCCCCTCGCTAGCTTCAAGGAGACCCCTGAGGAGGGCAGGGTGGGGTCCCTCTAAATGGATCTAAGATGGCAGGCCCGCCGCTAGCCCCACTAATGCCTTTGTGCGAACATGAAAATGGCGCCCCTTCCTCAAAATGCGGAAAATTGTAATGGATATCCAAGTCTGGGGTGCGTGTGGCGTCTCCTTGGACGAGGTGCCCTTGTGCAGTATACAGCCTGCACAACTGTGCCTGGCAGCCCTGTAAGTATATGTACTGGGGGAAAAGGGGAAGGTGGTAGTCCAGGGTTTGGAAAATAGGGATGGGATTCTGTGTTAGGAAGGAATAGGGGGTGGGGAGAGGAGGGATAGGGGGACCGGGAGTCCCTGGGGCCTTTATCGGGGTGGTCTTGACCTAGATTGGCCAGTGGGGCGGGGGGAACAGTGTCGGCCCAGTGACTTCCTGTAGGCCCCCTCTGCTCCTTTTCCAGGAGGCTGGGGGTTTTTGGGAGAGGGGAGCCAGCTGTCTGCCCCACCCGACTCCAGAGCGTCACATTTCCTCCTGTGTCCCCCACCAGCCTGAGCCCCTTTCCCGGGAGAGCCAGAGGGAGCCATTCCTGTTTTCCAGTGGTTTCTGTCTCCTTGCCTCTGCCGGCGTAGATGGAGGAAGGCGCAGACATCAGCGGCTGCTCTGGGCTCTCCCGGGTCCTGGGCAGCTGATACGGGAGGGGTCTCAGTGCGTGAGGTCGCCCTGCGACCCCCATGTCGGGAGGCAGCATGGCTGCAGCCAGCCTGGCTTCCCTGGGGGCATCATGGGCACTCGTGGGCACCGGGGGGCTGGCCCCTGTGAGCCATCCACCCTGCCCTGTGGCCTGCCTCCCCCCAGTGCCCTGTACGTCTGTCCGTGCGTGCGCCAGGTAGGCCTTATCTGTAGACGGGCAGGCGGATGTGGGCGTGCTGGTGGTCAAGCAGCCGGGGCACCGCCACTGTCTCGTAGCCCTTGCCCAGCATCTGCTCCTTGATGCAGGGTGGCCGGATGTCGTTGATGAGATACTCCAGCGACTGCAGGCTGCTGCTCAGCACCGACGTGTTGCACATGCTCTTGCTGGGCAGGCCCGAGAGGGCATCTGTGGGGGGCCCCGCCAGCTCCCGGGCCATCCCCGGCCCCAGCTCGGTGACCGCCACTGTCGCTGTTGGATTGTAGCAATCGCTGGTGGGGGTCACCAGCACGCTGTTCCAGGGGGTGGCAAAGTACTGGCCCACGGTGAAGTTGGCGGGCAGCCCAATGCCGCAGTTGAGGGGTGACCCACTGGCCCGTTCATACGCCCGCCCCCCACACGCCTCGGGGGACTTGCTGGCCACCGTGCCGCCACTGTAGGCACGCAGTGGCTGGGGTGGTGGTGGGGGCGGCTTCTGCGGCCACAGCAGGTAATCCAGGCCGCCATCCACGTACCCTGCAGGCTTGGTGGCCCCGGCCAACGTCAAGGCTGGCGTGGTTCCAGGACCCAGCTCTGCACCTTTCCGGCAGTCAGGCAGCCCAGCGGTGGCCGAGTAGGCCATGCTGGGGAAGCTGGGCATGGGGCCGTGCTTGGCCGGGCTGGGGTGGGGGATGGCCACACCCTGGCAGGCAGCGGGTGCAGCGCCAGGGGCCTGGCACTGCTGGTTGAGCTGGTAGAGGATGCTGTGGATGGAAGGCAGGTTGGAAGGTGGTAGGGGCAGGCCACGGCCGGGCAGGGGGATGACGGAGGCGGTGGTGGCAGCTGCGGGCAGGCCAGCCGGTGGGGCAGGTGCCTCAGGTGGCTTGGGGTAGGCCAAGGGCCCCAGAGTGCTGGGTGCCGGGTAGGGCGCGATGCCCACCTGCACAGCAGCCGGCGACAGCTTGGTCCGCTTGCCCTCGGCGCTCTTGAGCACACTCTTCACAGGCCCAGTGGGTGCAGCCCCGTTGGAGGAGGAGACGGCGGCCTTGACGATGGCCAGCAGGCCCTGGTAGCCGGTGGTGTGCTGAGGGTAGGGGCTGTAGCGCTGGCCGCTGGTGTCATAACCGTTGACGGTGCGGCTGAGGTGCTTGTGCTGGGGCACCCGGATGTTGGTGGGGAAGATCTTGATGGAGAGCGGGCTGTTGGCCACCTTCTCAGCATAGGCATCCAGCTCGGCCGGGCTCGGGTAGCGGGAGGACTGCATGGAGGTGGCTGCTGGCTCACCTGCAGAGACAAGCGAGGAGATGAAAGCACAGGTGAGCACCAACCCGGCCCCTCCTGCTCCCCCCAAGGGCGCTTAGAGCTGCCTTTCCCTCACCCTTGGTTTCTTCATTCCTTCTAGACTGTTTAAGCCCTTTACCAAAGTGTAAAATACATAAAGTAAACTGCACATATAAGCTTGAACTTTCACAGGGGAACACGCCCAAAGAATAACACCCAGCTCAAGAAATAGAACGTTGCCAGCCCCCCAGAGGACCCCCTTCCAGTCGCTAACCCCCCAAAGTTTAATCACTATCCTAACTTCTAACCACACGGACTAATGGTGCCCGGCTTTTGTACATGGTGAAATGGAATCGTACAGTCTCTACTCATTTGCGTCTGGCTTCTTTAACGTCACATTATGTTTGTGAGATCCACCCAGGCTGCTGTGGGTAGGGGTCGCCAGTTCTTTCTCAGTGCTGGGCAATGAACACTGTGTAAACACCCGGCATGTATTCATCTGCTCTGCTGCTCATGGGCGTCTGGGCTGTGCTGTGCTACAATGAATGTTCTTTTTTTTTTTTTTTTAAATAATTTATAGTGTTTTTGATGAAAGTTTACACAGCAGATTAGGTTCCCCTTCAACAATTTTTACAGAGACTGTTCAGTGACATTGGTTATGACGAATGTGCTTGTAACGCGGCCCCTGGTGCATGTATGCAGTGAATTCTGTTGGGAATGTACCCAGAAATGGAATTGCTGGTTGAAGGGGAAGTCTCTGTTCAGCTTAAGGAGCCCGGCGGGCGCAATGGTTAAGCACTCGGCTGCTAACTGAAAGATCGGTGGTTTGAACCCACCAGCTGCTCCGTGGGAGAAAAGACCTGGCCATTTGCTCCCATAAAGATTATAGCTTTGGAAACTCTATAGGGCAGTTCTGCTCTGTCCTATAGGGTCGCTGTGAGTGGGAATCAACTGAAGGGCACACAGCAACATGTTCAGCTTTAGAAGAAAATGCCAAACAGTTTGCCAAAGAGACTGTGCCCAGTTACACTCTTACCAGCAGAGCCTAGACTTCCAGTGGCTCCTCGTTCTTTTTTGTTTGTACTTTAGATGAAGGTTTGCAGAACGAACTAGCTTCTCATTAAACAGTTAGTACACATATTGTTTTGTGACATTGGTTACCAACCCCATGACACGTCAGCACTCTCCCTTCTCGACCTAGGGTTCCCCATTACCAGCTTTCCTGTCCCCTCCTGCCTTGCAGTCCTTACCCCTGGGCTGCTGTGCCCCTTTAGTCTCGTTTTGTCCTATGGGTCTGTCTAATCTTTGGCTAAAAGGTGTACCTTGGGAGTGACTTCATTACTGAGCTAAAAGGGTGTCCAGGGGCCATACTCTCCAGGTTTCTCCAGTCTCTGTCGGGCCAGTAAGTCTGGTCTTTTTGTGAGTTAGAATTTTGTTCTACATTTTTCTCCAGCTCTGTCTGGGGCCGTCTGTTGTGATCCCTGTCAGAGCAGTTGGTGGTGGTAGCCAGGCACCATCTAGTTGTTCTGGCCTCAGTCTGGTGGAGGCTGTGGTAGTTGTGGTCTGTTAGTCCTTTGGACTCATCTTTCCCTTGTGTCTTTAATTTTCTTCATTTTCCGTTGCTCCTGAAGAGGTAAGACTAGTGGAGTATGTTAGATGGCCGCTCACAGGCTTTTTTTTTTTTTTTTCAAATTAACTTATTTTTTTTCCCATATGAAAATTTATACATACATTGTTATGTGAATCTAATTGCTCTCCCCATACTGTGACAGCACACTCCTCCTTTCCACCCCCCATTCCCCATTCAACCAGCTCCTAACCCTCTCTGCCTTTCCATCTCACGTCTGGACAGAAGCTGCCCATTTAGTCTCTTGTATCTACTTGAGCTAAGAGGCACACTCCTCACAAGTAACACTTTATGTCCCACAGTCCAGTCCAATCCCTGTCTGAGGAGTTGGCCTCGGAAGTTGTTTTAGTTCTGGGCTGATAGAGAATCCAGGGGCCGTGCTTTCTGGGGTTCCTCCAGTATCAGACCATTGAGTCTGGTCTTCTTACTAGAATTTGAGTTCTGCACCCCACCTTTCTCGTGCTCCATCCGGACTCTCTGTTGTGTTCCCCGTCAGGGCGGTCATTGGTGGTAGCCGGGCA
>NW_004443997.1:3267508-3331737 GCF_000243295.1 Trichechus manatus latirostris
ATTTCATTTAATTCTGCTCTAATTCTTATTATTTCCTTTCTTCTGGCGCCTGAGGGCTTCTTTTGCTGTTCTCTTTCTACTTGTTCCAGTTGTAGAGTTAATGTTTTGATTATGGCCCTTTCTTCTTTTTGGATGTGCGCTCACAGGCTTTTAAAACCCCAGATGCTACTCACCAAAGTAGAAGGTAGAACATTTTCTTTCTAAACTGTGTTATGCCAATTGTGGCTCCTCATTCTTGATGACACTTGTTATCGTCCATCTTTTATTTAACACCATTCTGGTGGGTGTCCATTCCTTCTATTCCTTCACTTATCTTCTTGGTACCTCCCTTTCCTCATCTGTGAAATGGGATGATGGGGGCCTGCCAACCTCATGGGCTGGGTGAAATGCATTACAACATGAATACAGTCGGTGCCTGGCGTGAGGGATGGGCATGAGGCGGCGTAGGTGGGGGCTGCTGCTGTTGGCTTTCATTCCTGTGGTCATGTTCAGTTGCTCAATCAAGAGGTGGATGAGACTCTATTCAGCCATAAAGAGAAATGAAGTCCTGATGCATTGCACATGGATGAACCTAGAAAACACCACACTGAGGAAATAAGGCAGCTGCAGAAGGACAAACACTGTATGACCTCACTTATATGAAACACAGAAATATATAGACACCAAAGTTGATTAGTGGTTGTGGGGGAAGGAGGGGGAGGGACATTTTTGCTTAGGGGCATTGAGTTTATGTTAATGGTGGTAAAATCCTTGCAAAAGGACAGAGAGAAAGATTGCACAACTTGAAGAATGTAATCAGTATCACTGAATTGTACATGTGGAAATTGTTAAATTGGTAAAGGTATTTTTGCATATATTTTCACCACGGGGGGTGGAAAGAAAAAGAGGTGGGTGAGGAGGAGGGGTTTGGGCCCCTTCCTTCCACTTCCCCCACCCTCTCTGCCCCACTGTCTGTCTGCCTCCCGCTGGAGCCTGCCTGTCACCTGCAGGGCCAGTGTGGCGGCCACTGTTTTTTTTTGGTAAACTGTCAGCACGGAGCTGAAGGGTATCATCTGTGTGATAGGGTGACTGTCCCCACTGTTAGTGGGCATCACTGGCCGCTGCCACGGGCCAGGTGGGTCACTGGGCAGGCAGACCTCTGCTCCCACCCAGAACCTCCTCTGGTCCTCAAACCAGTGCCTCCCAGGACCCTTTCGGGTGGAGGGGTGGGGGGCTTTGGAGCTGGCCAGGCCTGGACTGAGTTCTGGTTGTGGGGCTGTGTGGCCCTGGGCAGAGTCCTTGGGTGGAGCAAACAGTTAATGCATTTGACTGTTAACCGAAAGGTTGGCAGTTCAAGTCCACCTAGAGGCTCCTCAGAAGAAAGGCCTGGCAATCTACTTCTGAAAATAAGCCAGCGAAAACCCTACAGAGCACAGTTCTACCCTGGTACACATGGGGTTGCCGTAAGTTGGAATCGACAACAAGTGGTTTGGGTTTTTTTTGTTTATGTTTTTTGTTGGCCCTGAGCATGTTTGCTCAGCTGAGCCTCAGTTTGCCCACCTGTGGAATGGGGGTAACGATCATGCCAGTCTGCAGGGTGGCCTTGAGGAGTGACCGAGCCAAGGGGCCCAGCAGAGGGATGAGGTTCACAGCAGGTGCTGGGGGTTCATGACCCATCTGGGCACTCAAGCAAAGAGAACCCTCTGAGATCTCCATAGCACACTGACTTCCTCCCTGCCCTGCAGAGCGCCCCAGGCCCTTTAGTGACTCCTAGTGGTGGGGGACTTAGGAGAGTGGCTTTACCACTCTGAGCCTGTTTCCTCACCTGTAAAATGGGAATGCTGCTGCTAACATGACCTCCCAGGGTGGCTGTGAGGACTTGATGAGTTATGTTGGTGGGACAGGCTGGCAGAAGCAGGTCCTCTGTGTGAGTGTTCATGTCCTCCCCCTCCCCCTATCTGCCCTGGGCAAGAGCTTTCCGAGGAGAGAAGGGGCAGAAGGCTCAGGCCACCCCTCCGACAGGCACAGGTGGGCCTGGCATTGTGCTGGGAGTTGACTGCAGACCCCCCGCATTCCCTGGTCTCCCCACCAGGCAGAGACCACACAGCCACATCCCCTCCTCTCAGAGCCTCACCCCAGAGCCCACCCCACCCCCCAGCCGGGGCTACTGGGGCAGCTTTCTGGAAGAAATGGCCTCCAGGTGAAGTCCTGGGGCTGCAGTGTAAGGGGTGTGGGAGGAAACAAGCATATTCAGGCAGCGGAAACAGCACAGCGAAGGCACAGAGCAAGGAAGCAGGCCTGGGGTGGGGGAGCTGGCAATACCTCAGGTGAGCAGGTGCCTGGGAGCAGATGCCCGGAGGGAGAGGCCTGAGGGCAGCTCAGGGGTGGGAACGGAGGTGCGAGGGGCTTGGCTTCACTGTAGGAGCAACCAGGGTGGTTCTGTCCCCAGGGGACACCCAGGCAATGTCTGGAGACATGTTCCATTGTCATAGCTGAGGGTGGGGATGCTATTGGCACCCAGTGGGTAGAGACCAGGGATGCTGCTCAACATCCTTCAGTGCCCAGGACTGTCTCCTACAACAAAGGACTGTTGTTGTTGTTAGTTGCTATTGAGTGGATTCCGATTCATGGCGACCTCGTGGAAGAGCAGAACTGCCCCATTGGGTTTTCAAGGCTGTGACCTTTCGGAAGCAGATCGCCAGGCCTGCCTTCCGAGGCACCTCTGGGTGGGTTCGAACCACCAGCCTTTTGGCTAGTTGTCAAGCGCTTAACCATTTGTGCCACCCAGAGAATCCCCACAAAGGATTGTCGGCCCCAAATGTTAGCAATGCCCAGGTGGAGAACCCTGCCCTCGGGCATCGCACAGCCACGGAAGGTTTTAAGCAGGGGAGGGCCAGGGTTAGAAAGATCATTCTGGCTGCCCCCAGCAGAGGGGATCTGGTCTGACATGGGCAGGGTGGCAGGGAGGGATGAAGTGGTCAGCCCAGCCAAGCACCGCAGGGGAGGCTGGGGCACTGCTCCTCTGTCCACACCTGGGCCGGGCAGGTGGCACTGACCTGGGCCGGCCACAGGCCCCATCCTGGGGCAGCCCCCTCCTAAGTGACCTAAAATAAACTCAGTGTGGAGAATGGAAATGTCACTTTGGCCAATGGGGGAATCTTTCTCTGAGATTGGATTTAAACTACATTATACAAGCAATTTCATGGGCACTTAGCACTGCTCAGAGAGTCCCACAAAAAAGGGCCCAGCTCTTCATTTACCAGCCGTAAATCAGCAGTTGCTATAATGAGCACAAAAATGTCACTTTTATGCAATTTTACAGATGAACAAAACTGGTGAAATTAACTGTAGTAACCTACTATAGTCAGCAAAAGCAGCGGCTGCCAGGGAAAAAAAAAATTATATCTGTATGTATTTTTGTTCCTCTTAAACTCTCTTCCCAAGCAAGTTTCTGCCATTGTGGTGTGAAAGCTCATTTGTCCTCACCATTATACTTTCATTTGGAGTTTATCTTGAATATCCAATGAACCACCAACTGTGAAAATGATTAAATCTACAAAATCTATCTAATGGATGGAATAAATTAGGTGTTTAAAACCTTAAGGAAAAGGAAAAAGAGTGATGCCTCTTCTTAGTCTGCATTCATTGAAGGAAAGGGCCTGTCTTCGCCCCGTCTGGTGAGCAAGGCTTGGCGAGGCTGACTGGTCCCTCTGCTTTTGTTGGAGCCAGCAGTGGTGCTGTAATGTAGAGGCTGCCATTGCTGAGTGCTTAGTATGTATGAGGCTCTGCCCACTACCTTTCTCAACTCCTCTCATTTGGAGTGCCTAACACCTCTGAGAGGTGGGTGGTAGTGGTGGTGGTGGGGTTCCCCAGATACACTATAGCATTTGGCAGCCAGCCTCCAAGATGTCTACCACTTTTCCTCACAATGATTGTTGCCTCCTGGTTTTCACACCCTTATTAGTCCCCTCCCACAATGAATAGGGCCGACCTGTGTAACCAATAACAAACATTGTGGAGGGGACAGCATGCGACTTCTGGGGCTAGGTCATAAAAGACATTGTGGTGCCCTCCTCACTCACTCTCTTGGATCGCTCCCTCTGGGGAAGCTGCCGCCATGTTGTGAGGACACTCAAGCAGCCCAGGGAGAGGCCCATGTGGGAGGAACTGAGGCCGCCTGCCAACAGCCAGTGAAGAACTGAGCCCTCTAGCCAACAGCCACATGGCATTCCTGGAAGTGGATCATCCATCCCCAGTCAAGCTTTCAGAAGAGTGCAGCCCTGGCCAACATCCTGACTGTAGCCTCATAAGAGACAAGGAGCAGAACCACCCAGCTAAGCCACCCCCAAAGTCCTGACCCACAGAAACCAGGAGTGAGAATAAATGATTATTGATGTTTTAAGCCACTAAGTTATGCGGCCACTAAGTTACATAGCAATAAATAACCTATCTTACAGGTGAAGAGCTTCCCATGGTCACACAACCAGCAAGGGGCAGAGCTGGAATCTGTCTGCACCCTGTCCATCTGCCTCCCAGTCTATCTTAACCCATCCAAGCAGGACTTGGCTGACACCAGGAGACTCATGAGGCTTCTTCCTCTTCTTCCTTAGAATTAAAAACCAGTTGCTGTCAGGTCGATTCTGACTCATGGTGACCCCATGTGTGTCAGAGTAGAACTCCATAGGGTTTTCAATGGCTGATGTTTTGGAAGTAGACTGCCAGGCCTTTCTTCTAAGGCACCTCTGGGTGGACTCGAACCTCCAACCTTTCGGATAGCAGCTGATTGTGTTAACCACTTGCACCACCAAGGGATTCGTCCATAGAATTGGAAGAAGGAAAATCCCAGGAGGGACCATAAAGTTAGCCAGGAGGCTCAGAGAGGAGGTGGTGTGGCCCATCAGAGGCCACATGGCCAGGCAGCTGTCCAGCCCTCGCCTCTTGCCTTGCTCCCATACCTTGCCACCCAGAGGCCCTCAGCAGTGTGGTGCCTGGAGCTATGTGTTGGGTTGGGCCTGCTCAGTGCTCTACAGTGTTTGGGATATGAGTGCCTCCAGCTGGGGCGTGGACCCTCCAGCCCACCACAGTCCCCTGTCTCACACCTGGCCTGATTTACGGTGCCCCGTTGGCCCCTGTAAGCCATTGAGTTTGCAGCCGCTGCTTTACACCTTGTTCCCTGAAGGACTTTCTCCTGAGCCCGCCCCCAGGGTGCCTCAGACCCAGAGTGCATTGGAGGTGGCTTGGGCTCCTGCGGACCCAGCCAACCTCCACTCGGGCCAGGCTGAGCCCCCACTGCAGCTCGGTGAAGGCTGTACTCCCTCCCCTGGAGCCACTAACGTTCAGTACAATTGCACAGTCCCATTTTGACAACATAACGACACAGAGAAAGGCCCCCGCTGAGCAATTCTCATGTAGAGGAACTGGGGTGGGCCAGCTGTCTGGGGTGGCTTCTTGGCAGGCCAGCCCCTCGGCCCCAGCAAGTGGCAAGGAAGGGGTGCAGCGCTCACAAAGTGAAAGTGGGGTGTGGGAGGGGGCCTGTGGCCAGATGGCCCTTTAGGGAGCCTCAGGGCCCAGCTGCGATGCCATTCCCTCCCAGAAGCCTTCCCTGTCCCCCTGGCTGGGTGAGGGGTCCCCGCTTGGGTTTCCATCAGGGCCTGGATTCCCCCATCACTGCATACCCCACAGCATATTCTGATTGCTGTGGCTTGTCCGGCTCCCTGACCCAGCCTGGGCTCCAGGAGCTGGCTTGTGCACCGCTGTGTCCCACTGCTAGCAGGACACATGGGAGGTGCTCAAGGGTGTTGGGGTTAATGAATGAGAGGCCGTGGCCACATAGGCCATCTTGCTTGGGAGCCCCTGTTCACTGCTGGTCATGACACATGGAGTGATCAGTCCTGGGAGGAACCTGTAGAGAGCTGCCTTCCGGAAGCCTCCATCCAGTTCTGTGTCTACCCAGTGTTTATGGAGCCCCTCCTGTGTGCAGGCACAGTGCTGAACATTGGAGATATGGCAGCAGCCAAAACGAGCAAGAGTCCCTGCCCACATGGAGCTGACATTCTAGTTGTTGTCATTGAGTTGATTCTGACTCATAGTGACCCTATAGGACAGAGTAGAACTGTCCCATTGGGTTTCCAAGGCTATAATCTCTACAGAAGCAGACTGCCACATCTTTCTCCCACAGAGCAGCCGGTAGGTTTGAACTGCCGACCTTGCAGTTAGCAGCCGAGCACTTTTACCCACTGCACCACCAGGGCTCCTTGGCATTCTAGTAGGGGGAGGCAATAAACAGACAACTATATAATGTGTCAGAGAGTGACAAACCCCACAAACAAGGATAGAGCAGGTGTGGTCATTTTAAAACATGCTCACAAATTATCTGACACTCCTATAAATCGTGGTGTCTGCTTTTCTACCCGCTCAGCAACTCGATCCTAATGAAAAGAACGTAGTGAAATTGATGCTGCGTGAGTTTCATGGCTAGGTTGTAAAAGGCAATATGGTGTCCACTCTGGAGGGCCATCCAGCCACCATGTTCTGAGGAAGCCCAGGCCATGTGGAGAGGCCATGTGTGGGTGGTTTGGCCAAGAGCTCCAGCTAAGGTCTCCGCCCACTGCCAGCGTCATCCACCAGGTGTGAGAAGAACAAGCCTTCAGAAGATTCTGGCCCCCAGCCTTCGAGTGTTCCATCTGAACCCTCCACCTTCAACATCATGGAAAAGAGATAATCCCACCCTGCCTTTTCTTCTCTAAAGTCCTGAGCGTAACAAATACTTTAAGGATTTAAAGAAATACAATAAATAGTTGTTTCATGCCACTAAGTTTTGGGAGAGTTTGTTACATAGCCACAGTAACTGGCCACCACCCATCTGTCAGTTTTTCGTACTGTGGTGGCTTGGTTGTTGCTGTGATACTGAAAGCCATGCCACTGGTATTTCAAATACCAGCTGGGTCATCCATGGTAGACAGGTTTCAGCAAAGCTTCCAGACTAAGACAGACTAGGAAGAAAGGCCTAGTGATACACTTCTGCAAATTAGCTACTTAAAACCCGATGACTCACAACAGAATATTGTCTGATACAGTGCTGTAAGATGTGTCCCCTAGGTTGGAAGGCACTCAGAAGGCACAGTGGCTGCAACAGGGGACTCCAGCCCAACGAAGGTGAAGATGGCGCAGAACCTGGGCGGCCTGGTGCATGAGGTCACCAGGAGTCAGAGCCGACTTGACCGCAACCAACAACAACACAGTAACGGAGCAGCAGGGTATTGGGGTGCTGAGAGTGAAAGGAGGAGGGGTGCCTAGCAAGGAGCCAGCGGTCAGGGAGGACAGCGTTTTTGAGAAAGTGAGTTTTGAGTAAAGACGGGAAGGAGGGGAGGTGTGAGCCACGTGCATACTGATGAAGGAGCCGTCTAGGAAGAGGGAACAGCAAGTGCAGAGGCTGACAAGGAAGGGTACGTGGTGCATCCGGAGAAGCAGTTGGGGTTTGTGCTGTTAGTGGCAGTTGGGGGAGAGAGTGGAAGAAGACAGACAGGAGAGGTGGTGGTGGTGGTGGCGTGCTGCGCAAACTCTCTGGGGCCTCGGGGACCACTGTGAGCACTGTGGCTTTTACTCTACATTGCAGGGACGAGATCCAAGCTAGGTTTTAACAGGACCCCTCAGGCTGCTGGTGGAAAATGGACAGGGGCAGGAAAGGCATCTGGATGAATGAAACCCTGGAAATGGCAGAATGCCTGCATGAGGGCATGGTTTAGTTTAAATCCCTTGTGGTGCATCCAGAGGCAGGTGCTGAGGGCAAGGCTGGTGGCACGGGGCCTGGCACACAGGAGGTCCTTACCAAAGACAGAACTTGCTGGGCATTAAAATTAGGTTTTAGCAGGCCGACGCTGCGGGGAACTGTTCCCAGTCCAGGTGCGTGAAGAGGTTACACCAGAGGACGCACAGCACGGCGGTCTTGGTTGACTTGGTCTCCCTGCTTCCCTCCTGCGAAGGCCTGAGGACAAGGGCCCCAGAGGCTCAGTGGCCGCCCTAGGAGGAGCGGTGGGTTATGGGAGCCCAGCTGTGCACCAATGACCATGTAGTGCTTTAGCTGGGGGCAGGGTGCACAGCTCCCAGCTCTCCCAGGGTCCTGCGTGATCCTGCAGTGCCTATGACGGGTACGTCCCAAAGCCCTTCCAAGTGTCCTCCCATCCCCTTGGCCTTGGGCAGCCACCACATGCCCTGGCTGCTGGCTCACCTAGGGGGCAGAGCACAGGTGGGGGTCGCCAGACCTTTGAGACAGCAGCATGGTTTTGGGTGGGATGAAGGTGGGCTCTGCAGTCACTGGCCTGGGTTCAGATCCCACCTCTGCCGCACACTGACTGTGGTCTCAGGCAGCTCGCTGCCCCTCTCTGAGCATCGGTGTTCTCTTCTGTAAAGGAGACGATGCGGCTGCTGCTGACCTTGGCGGGTTGAGGCCTGGCTCAGTGCTGGCCCTTGGTGGGTGCCATGGTGTTGTCGGCAGTGATAATTTAATTGAAGTCCCTCCATCGCCTCCAAGCTCCAAGCTCCCAGCTGCCTCTCTCTGTGAAACCCTTCATTGAGCCTCTATTTGTATAAAGTCTGAGCTGCTCAGGGTGGCATTTGAGACCCTGGCCACCTGGCCCAGACCTCCCTCTGCAGCCTCTCCCTCTCACAGGCCCCTGGATGCACACAGTGTCCCTGGGCCCCCCTCCTGACGACAGTCTCCCTCTGTTGAGCGCTCATGCTGAGCTAGGCATTGTGCCAAACCCTTGGCCTTCTGTCATCCTGGTGGCAGCCTTGGGAGGTGGCCTGGGGTTCAAATGAGGAAGTCCGACATCCAAGGACCACCAGCGTGTCAGGTGGGGGTTGCAAACGCGAAGGCCTGGGAGGGGGAGGCCGTGGCTGCCAGAGACGTTCACATTCAAAAACACTGAGCAGGCCAACCTATACGCATGGTGGGTGATGTGGCCCACGGGCCGCCAGTTTGAGACCTCTGATGGTGGAGAAAGGACTTGTGAGCCTGGATATGAGCCTGGTCATCTGTTCCCGAGTCCTTGTGGTCAGTTATTGGCCATGGCCTGGGCTGCGTCTCTCAGGCTGACACACCCTCCCTTGCCAAACACAATCCCACTGGTCATTTAGAGTTCAACTGGGATGCTGCCTCCCTCCACGTGTCTGTCTGGCCTGTGTCTGTCTGCCCTGCACTGGGTCCAGTTCTCCTTGGGCAAAGCCTGGGCCCCTCATGTCCGGGACCCCCAGCACCTGATCTAGAGTGGTGACTCTGGGTTATGTGGTGGTTGTTAGTTACCGTCCAGTGGATTCCGACTCATGGCGACCCCACGTGTTGCAGAGAACTGCTCCATAGGGTTTTTAAGGCTCTGACCTTTTTGGAAGCAGATCGCCAGACCTTACTTCTGAGGTGTCTCTGGGTGGGTTGAAATGCCAGCCTCTTGGTTAGTAGTTGAATGCTTACCCGTGTGGGCCACCCAAGAACTCTGTGGTGACTCTGGGACGAGGTGGGATGACCCATGTGGGTAGGGCTGCGGGTTTGCTCACCATTGTGCTCCAGTGCCCAGTGTGGGCCTGGCACACAGCAGGTGCTTGAAATATGTGCTGGGTGAGTGAAATATGAGGTATGCTTGCACACTGCCTGGTCTGCTGGCTCTCCCAACCCTTCCAGTGTCAGCTGAGATGTCACCTCCTCCAGGCAGCCTTCCCTGATATGCCCCCCGCTCCCATGATGTAGGTGTCTATTGACTTGTCTCCGGGGCTAGATTTGAAAGCCTTTAGGGACAGACCCTGATCTTTCTCACCACTCTGATGCCTAAAATAATGCTTGGTATACAGTAGGTGCTCGAGAAATGAGGCATGAATGACAGTGCAGAGTCTAGAGAAACCCCTGCTCAGAGGCTTTGAGAAGCAGGAGGAGTGGCCACTGGACAGAAACTGGGCTCCAGTGGGCAGAAGCGGAGTGCCTGCCCTGCACACTGGGCTGCCCCCTCCCTGCCTGACCCCCGATTAAAGACTTGTAGGGAAATTTAAAAGGCTGGCTGGCAGTGCCGAGCGCGGCCATCGCCACCATTGAGTTAATGTTATGGGCCTTTTACAGGTGCGTTAAATAGACGTGGTTATTAAAGAGTATATTAAGCCACTTAAAAACAGCCCTTTGAGTGGGATTTAATGTTGCTACAGGGAGAAAGGAGAGCAGATGGACACGGCTGCCTCTTGGAAGCCATGAGGAGTGTGGAGGGAAGGTGAGGGAGCTCTACTTTGGTGACTGCAGTGGTGACTCAGGCCATGTGGGGTTGACACCCAGCTTTGCCACTTGCTGTGGGTAACCTTGGACAGCCACTTAATGTGAGCCTTAGTTTCTCATCTGTCAGAGGGCATGAAGGGACGGGCACATCGTGGGGTTGTTGAAGAGTCAGTAAAAATCCTCTGTACTGTAAGGCATGTAGTACTTGCTCTTCAAGTGGTGAGTGGAGGTAGTGATGGGAATGGAGGAGTCAGGGGTGGGACACCAGCCCAGACTTCCTGATTCTATGATCCAGGGTTCTCAGTGGACCCCAAGCCATCTATTGTGGATATAAGCCAGTTCCTCCAGGAACTGCCCAGCCAAATGCAGGCAGCAGACTCTCCGCCAGCACCCACCATGCCCTGTGAGGTACATTTGGGACTAGCCCCATTTGACAGATAAGCAGACTGAGGCTCAGAGAGGACCAATCACCTGCCTCAGGTTCTATGGCCAGCACATGCAGGTCTGGAACTTGGTTCTGCTGACTCCAGAACTGTTGTCGGGATCGCTCTGCAGTCTCAGGCTTCTGCTGATTCACTGGGTACCCCCTGTGAAGTTGTTCCCTCCATGGGTCTCAGTTTTCCCAACTGTATGTAAAATGGAGCTAACTGTGGCTTTTTCATAGGAGGGTTGGGAGAACTAAAGGCGTGCCTGGCACCCAGCAGGTGTTCACTGAATGTCATTGTTGCCTACGCGCTTACAGGGTTCCAGACTCTTGTATGAGCTTTACTTCTCAGAAAGTCACAGTGGGCGTGATCTGTGGTGCAGTGAGGGAGGGAGGGGTGTCCGGGCCTCCCAGGACAGATGGGGTCCTTGGTGTGGGGCCTGGACAGCCCTGCCCCAGCCGTGGCCCCAGCCCACAGGGAGGAGCAGCCCACATCTGCATTCCCCTTTGCTGCGGCACTCTGCCCTTGGAGGTGGCAGCCTCCTGAATGCTCAATTAACGTGACACTAATTAGCTGGTGGCACCAGCAGAATCCCTAATGAGACCGCCCAGGAGAGGGGGTGGGGGAAGGTGGCCAGGCCAGGGCAGACACAGCTGTTCTCTGGCCTAGGAGGGGTGCGGAGGGTGAGGAAGGCTGCGCAGCCCCTTCCTGGCTGTCCCAGGGACTGGGGGGCAGCCTAAGGGCCTTTGGCGTCAGACCCATTATGAATTGAAGTATTCCAGGTACCTGGGGCAAATGACCCCAGCTTCCTGTCTCTGTTTCCCTCAAGGTGGGTGTAAGCTTGTGGATTAAATGAGAGCGTCAGCTCAAAGGGCCTGGTGCACAGTTGTTAGGTGCCCAGTCCTGTGCCATCTTCATGATTGTTGGTATGTGTGAGCCCGTTGTTGTGGGCTCACAGTGAAAAACCAAACTCACAGCCGTCAAGTCGATTCTGACTCGTAGCGACCCCATAGGGTTTCCAAGGCTGTAAATCTCTACGGAAGCACACTGCCACACCTTTCTCCTGCAGAGCTGCTGGTGGTTCGAACCGCCGACCTTTCGGTTAACAGTTGATCACTTTAACCACTGCACCACCAGGGCCCCTTGTGGGCTCACAGTAGGTGCCCAGAAAAAGGCTGGCCGCCTTCCTTCTAGGTCTTTCTGGGCCAGAAGAGGCAGTGAAGGGTAGTGGGTACTGTTAGGCACTGCACAAAGGACCCCGTCTCTCTCTTATTCTCTGAACCCGTGTCTGCTCACACATATGCATGCCCACACATATACATGCTTAGGTGCTTAGGGGCACATGTGTGGAGCTACATGTGCCCATTCAGGGACACCCCACATGCTCATAGACGGGCAGGTGCTCATAGGCAGATGCACACACAGGCACACATGTGTAGCCACAGTTGGCTCCCATTCCCCTCCCCCAGCCGCCAGGACAGTCCCCTTCAGCCCTGGCTGGACCCCTGAGTAGCCAAATGGTCCCTGTAGGTGGCGCTGGGAGTACTTTACTCCCTCCTTGTCAGAACTTATGCTGCCTGTACCTGCCTGAGTTTCCCTTGCCTATGGTGCTCCCTATGGAAGCCCACTCCTCTCTCCTCCTCAGTCCTGGTCCCCAGCTTTGTCTGTGTCCCCATCTCACTCGGCTCATGGCATTCCTGCCTGCCCATCTGTCCTCACCATGGCCCTCTTTGCCCTTTGGAAGTGCTGCCCACTCTCCTGCTGTCTGTCTGTCTCACATCTGTGTGGGTCTCATTCTTCTACCTCCTCCTCCCTCCCCAACCCAATCTCTGCCTCCAGCCATCATTCCCTGGGTCCCCCAACATCCTGCCCATCACTGGCTCCCTGTCATCCCCGGACCTGTTTTTCCGCAGCCTCATTCTCGTCTCCCTGTCCTGGATACAGGTCCATTCTCAGTGCTGCAGACCCTCTCTGTATGTGGCTTGTCTTGACTTTTTGTGTGTGGTGCATTTTGCTGAGCCAGTTTTGTTTTTAATTGTTATAAAAGCATATATAACACATTTGCCAGTTCGGCATTTTTCACATGTACATTTTCGTGCTATCAGTTGCATTAATCACGTTTCACAACCATCACCCATAACCGCTGCCAAATTTCCCATCAGCATAAACAGAAATTCACTGCTTCCTGAACAATGACTCCTCATTCCGCGCCCCACCCCCCGCACTCCTGGTAACCACTAATAAACTTCAGTCTACATACATTTGCCTATTCTTATTGTCTCATATATGTGAGATCATGTAGTATTTGTCCTTTTGTGATTGACTTATTTCACTCAGAATAATTTTTTCCAGGTTCATGTTGTGGCATGTATTGGGACTTCATTTCTCTTTATGGCTGAGTAATATTCTGTTGTATGTATGTACCACATTTTGTTTATACATTCATCTGTTGACAGACATGTAAGTTGTTTACACATTTTGGCTATCGTGAATAGTGCTGCAGTGAGCATTGCTGTACAGGTTTGTGTTTGCGATGCTGCTTTCAAGTCTCTTGGGTACATACCTAGGAGTGGAATTGCTGGGTTATAGGGTAGTACTATGACTTTTTGAGGAACTGTCAAACTTTGCCACAGCAGTTGTACCATTTTGCATTCCCACTGGCAATGGATAAGGGTTCCAATTTCTCCACATCCTCGCCAATATTTGTTGTTTTTCATTTTTTAAATCTTAGCCATCCTAGTGGGAGTGAAGTGGTATACCATTGTGGTTTTGATTTGCATCTCTCTGATGGCTCATGAAGTTGAGCATCTTTTCATGTGCTTTTTGGCCATTTGTATGTCTTCTTTAGTGAATGTCTATTCAAGACCTTTGCCCAGTTTTTGAATGGGTTGCTTATCTTTCTGTTATTAAGTTGTAGGAGTTCTTTATATATTCTGGATATTAAATCCTTATCCGATAAATGGTTCCCAAAATTTTTCTCCCTGTTCTGTAGATTGTCTCTTTACTTTGTTGTTAAAGAACTCAGGCGAACAAAAATTTTTAGTTTTTATTAAATCCAATATATCTTGTCTTTTGTTGCTAGTGCTTCTGGTGTCAAATCTAAGAATCCATTGTTAAAAATTAGGTCCCAAAGCCATACTCCTATGTTTTCTTCTAGGAATTTTATGGTTTTATTTCTTTCATTTAGGTCCTTGATCCATTTTCAGTTAATTTTCATGTATAGTGTGAGGTGTGAGTCCAGCTTCATTCTTTAGCACGTGGAGATCCAGTTGTCCCTGTGCCATAAATTGAAGAGACTCCTCTTTCCCCACTGAATGGACTTACACAACAAAAAAATTAAACCCGTTGTCGTCAAGTCGATTCCTACTCATAGTAACCCTACAGGACAGAGAAGAACTGCCCCATAGGGCTTCCAAGGAGCGCCTGGTGGATTCGAACTGCTGACCTTTTGGTTAGCAGCCATAGCTCTTAACCACTACGCCGCAAGGATTTCCGAATGGACTTAGCACCCTTGTTAAAATCAGCTGACCAGAGATATGTGGGTTTATTTCTGGACTCTCAATTCTGTTCCACTAATCTGTGTGTCTATGGGAGCCCTGGTGGCACAGAGGTTAAGAGCTACAGCTGCTAACCAAAGGTCGGCAGTTCGAATCTACCAGCGGCTCCTTGGAAACCCTATGGAGCAGTTCTGCTCTGTCCTATAGGGTCACTATGAGTAAGAATCGACTCGATGGCAATGGGTTATATGTCTATCATTATACCAGTAGTACCAGACTGTTTTGATCACTGTAGCTATATAGTACCTTTTGAAATCAGGAAGTGTGAGTCTTCCTACTTTGTTCTTCCTCAAAATTGCTTGGTGAGCCCGTTTTTATTTAAAAAAAAAATTTGGTGAAAATATACATAACAAAACATGTCATCTCAACAATTTCTACGTGTACAGTTCAGCGACATTGATTGCATTCTCACCGTCCTATTCCAAATCATCCTACCACCATCAACACAAACTCACTGCCCCCAAGCAAAAACTCCACTTTCCCCTTCCTTCCCATCCCTGGTAACCACTAATAATTTTTGGGTTTTATATATTTGCTTATTTCATCTAAGTGAGATCATACAGTATTTGTCCTTATGCGACTGGCTTATTTCGCTCAGCATGATGTTTTCAAGATTCATCCATGTTGTGGCATGCATCAGGCCTTCATTTCTCTTTACACGGAATAGTATTCCACTGTGTGGACAGACCACATTTTGTTTATCTGTTCAGCTGTTGATGGACATTTTGGTTGTTTCCACCTTTTGGCTATTGTGAATAGTGCTGCAGTGAACATTGGTGTGCAGGTTTCTGTTTGCGTTCCTGCCTTCACTTCCGGGTCTATACCTAGGATTCGGATTGCTGGGTCATATGGTAGTTCTAGGAGCCATGGTGGTGTGGTGGTTAAGAGCTCAGCTGCTAACCAAAAGGTCAGCAGTTTGAATCCACCAGGCGCTCCTTGGAAGCCCTATGGGGCAGTTCTACTCTGTCCTATAGGGTTGCTATGAGTTGGAATGGACTCCACGGCAACAGATTTGGTTTGGTATTTAACGGCTAATGACGTTGATCATCTTTTCATGTGCGTGTTGGCCATTTGAATATCCTCTTTGGTGAACTGTCTGTTCAAGTCCTTTGCCCATTTTTTCACTGGGTTGTTTATCTTTTTGTTGTTAAGTTGGTAGAAGTTTTTAAAATATATTTTGGATGTTAGATCCTTATCAGATATGTGGTTCCCAAAATTTTTCTCCCAATCTATAGACTGTCTTTTCACTTTTTTGATAAAGTCTTTGATGAACCAAAGTATTTAATTTTTATGAGGTACCCTTTATCTATTTTGACTTTTGCTACTTATGCTTGTTATCATCATATCCGATAATCCGTTGTTAAAAAAACTAGGCCTGCAGCCACACTCCTATATTTTCTTCTAAGAATTTTATAGTTTTCGTTTTCACATTTAGGTCCTTGATCCATTTTGAATTGGTTTTTGTGTATGGTGTGAGGCATGGATCCTGTTTCATTCTTCTGCATGTGGAAATTCAGTTTTCCCAGCACCATTTATTGAAGAGATTCTTCCTTCCCTCATTGAATGGTCTTAGCACCCTTGTCAAAAATCAGTTGACCATAGGTGTATGGATTTATTTCTGGACTGTCAATTCTATTCCATTGGTCTACATGTCTACTACTGTACCACTTCCAGGCTGTTTTAATCACTGTAGCTTTGTAGTACATTTTGAAACCAGAAGTGTGAGTGCTACTTTTATTCTTCTTCAATATTGCTTTAGCTATTCATGGTCCCCTGCCCTTCTATATAACCTTGAGGATGGCTTTTCCATTTCGGCAGAGAAGGCTGTTGGAATTTTGATGGTGATTGCATTGAATTCATAGATTGCTTTAGGTAGTACTGACAACTGTATTAGGTCTTCCAGCCCATGAACACGGGATGTCCTTCCATTTCTTTAGGTCTTCTTTAATTTCTTTTAGTAAGATCAAGAATAAGACAAAGATGCCTGCTCTTGCCACTTCTATTCAACTTGTACTGAAGGTGCTTGCCAGGGCAATCAGGCAAGGAAAAAAAAATCATATTGGAAAGAAGTATCTTTTAATCTTTTACATAGAAAATCCTAAGAAAGCCATTAGAAAAACTATCACAACTATATGTTCATGGATCAAAAGACTTAATATTAAGTCTTTAATACTGATCTGCAGATTCAACACAATCCCTATCAAAATCCCAGATGGCTTCTTTGCAAAAACTGACTAACTGATTCTGAAATTTGTGGCCCCAGCCAAAACAATCTTGAAAAAGATGGACAGAGTTGAAGGACTCACACTTCCCAGTTCCGGAACTTAACTATGGTACTGGCCTCAGGATAGACATAGAAATCAATGGGATAGAATGGAGAATCCAGAAATGAACCCATGCACCTATGCTCAATTGATTTTCGACAACGGTGCCAAGACCATTTAATGGGGAAAGAACAGTCTCTTCAACAAGTGGTACTGGGACAGTTGGATCTCTACATGCAAAAGAATGAAACTGGACTAATACCTCACACCATACATGAAAATTAACTCAAATGTAAGAGCTAAAAGAAAATTTAAAAGAAAACAGAGGAGTAAATCTTCATAATGTTGAGGCAAGCAGAGCCTTCTTAGATATAACACCAAAAGGACAAGTGACAAAGGAAATTTGACTTCATTAAAATTAAAAACTTCTGTGCTTCAAAGCCGCACCATCAAGAAAGTGAAAAGACAAACCACAGAATGGGAGAAAATATTTGCAAATCATGTCTCTAACAAAGGACTTGTATCCAGAATACCTAAAGAGCTCTTACAACTTAATAATTAAAGGACAAAATAATCCAATTTAAAAATGGGCAAAGGATCTGAATAGACATTTCTCCAAAGAAGATACACAAATGGCCAGCAAGCCCATGGAACGATGTCCAACATCATTAGTCATTAGGGAAAATGCAAATCAAGACCGTAATGCAATACCACTTTACATCCACTAAATCTGGTGCTATCAAGTTGATTCCGACTAATGGTGACCCCATGAGTAGAACTGCTCCACAGGGGTTTTTTTGGCTGTAATCTTTATGGAGCAGATTGCCAGGCCTTTCTTCCTCAGTACTGCTAGGTGAGTTCGAACTGCCAATCTTTAGGTTAGTAGCTGAGTGCAAACCACTTGGACCATCCAGGGGCCACTGAAGTAGCTATAATCAAATAGATAATAATAAGTGGCGGCAAGGATGCAGAGAAATTGGAACTCTCATACCCTGCTAGTGGGAGTGTAAAATGGTGCAGCCTCTTTGGAAAAGTTTGGCAGTTCCTCACAAAGTTAAACATAAAGTTACTATAACCCAGCAATTCTTTGGCTAGGTATACAACCAAGGGAAATTAAAACATACGTCCACACAAAAACTTACATACAAATGTTCATAGCAGTATTACTCATAGTAGTCAAAAAAGTGGAAACCAGCACTTTTGAATGAACCACTGATGAATGAATAAACAAAACATGGTATTTCCATACAGTGGATCATTATTCAGCAATATAAAGGAAGGAAGTCCTGATATACGCTACAGCATGGATGAACCTTGAAAATATTAGGCTAAGTGAAAGAAATGAGTCACAAAAGACTACATACTGTATGATTCCATTTATATGAAATGTCCAGAATAGGCAAATCTATAGAGACAGCAAGTAGATTAGTGGTTGCTTAGGGCTGGTGGTGGTGGGGCGGGGGGAGGATCGGGGAAGTGATAGCTAAAGAGTACAGGCTTTCTTTTTGCGGTGATGAAATTTTCCTAAAATTGGTTGTGGTGATGGTTACATAACGTGACTATACTAAAACCACTGAATTCTATGGCATGTGAATTATGTCTCAATAAAGCTGTTATCAGGGGCCAGTGGTGGCTCAGCGGTAGATTTCTTGCTTTCCGTACAGGAGACCTGGGGTTTGGTTCCCGGCCAACACATCTCATACGCAGCTACCACCCGTCTGTCCGTGGAGGCCTGTGCGTTACTATGATGCTGAACCGGTTTCAGTGGAACTTCCAGACTAATATGGACAAGGAAGAAAGGCCTGGTGATCTACTTCTGAAAATCAGCCCATGAAAACCATCTGGATCATAACAGTCTGATCCACAGCCGATCATGGGGATGGTGCAGGACCGGGCAGTGTTTCGCTCCATGGTACGTGGGGTCATTATGAGTTGGCCCCCAACTCAATGGCAGCTAATAACAACAATTATAAAATATGTGCTGATCTTACATCACCAATCTTGCTGAACTCTTATTCTAATAATTTTCTGTAGATCCTCTTGGGTTTCCCATGCAGTCTTCTTCCTTTCTAATCCTTATACTTTTAATGTGCCCCTTTGACTACGCTGGGTACACCCTCTGTACAGGGTGGAAAAGCAGCACTAATTCGGATCTTTGTCTTCCTCTGATTTTAGCGACCTTTGGGTTTCTTTGTTGTGGACTGTGATTGGATACTCTGTAATAGATTAAGGAAGCTGCCTCAGTGATTGGATGCTTTGTAATAGATTAAGGAAGCTGCCTCAGTTCCTGGTTTGCTAAGAGCTTATTTTTGGTCTTTAAATCACAAAAGAGGCCTAAACTAGTCTGGCCCTCTCCCCACCCTCCTCGAGTCCCCGGGGACCTGGAGACCTGCAGCAGGGGCAGCAGCTGACCTTCCCTACCTTGGGCTGCACTCAGCAACAGCTCCGTAATCGAATCTGCTCCACAGCCCGAGATTTGTTTTGAATTTTACTGGAATTTTCAATTGCTTTTTTCCTTGCATATTTTATTAGCGTCAGTGGATGCGGTGGCACCTGCAGGAATGCTCTCGGGGCTGTCCTGTTGCTTGCTGGGTAGCGGCTCCAGCCTTTCAGGGTCTGGGGTCCCGCTGGGTGGTGGGGGTGGGAGAAGAACCACCCCCTGATCTTCCTGGGTAGCTGATAGGCTGAGCCCTTGAAAGCTATGGCTCAGCAAGATGAGACGGACAGGGGAGCTGCCGATGCCCTTGGGTGTGGGGGCAGGTGAAGTGCTTGAGTCGGCTGCCAGGCCCTGAGGGCTTCTCTCCTTGCCTTATCTCCAAGTCACAGGGAGGGAAACTGAGGCCCAGAGACGGGCAGTCGCTCACTTGCCCAAGACCACTCACACACCGACTCAGGGCACAGCCCACTCAGGGTACAACCAGGATCTAACCCCCAGACCTGCTTCAGTCCCAAAGCTGGTGCCCTGGGGGCTCATGGGGAGGAGGGCAGGCTTACTTACAGAGGGTCCCGCAGGGTGAGGGGGGATGTTTGGCCTGGTTTCCTGGTGTAGCTGCCTCAGCTCCTTCCTCCAGGGCCCCTTTGGGTGACAGAGGAGGCCTGGTCCCCGGGTTCCCCCGCCAGGCCCCCATGGCGCCTCTCTGGGGCTCTCTGCATGGCCTGTATTTTTAGCAGCGTGTGACTAAAAGTTTGTATATCAACACCGTGCTGAGAAAGTCAAATATTTATTAGCAAGGAAGGTCCTGGGCAGCTGAGATAAACAGGCTTCTATCCCAGGGTGGGCAGGTCCTGCGTGGGACTCGGGGGCTCTGGCCAGACAAGAACAGACTAAGATCTGAGGTGGGGAGGGGGTAGACTCCCTCCCCTAATCCTTTTTCCTTTTTTTTTCTCCAGGTCACTTTCTCCAGTCACCTGGAACAGGCCAGCCAGCCTCCTGGACATGCAGCTGGCTGCACACGGCCTGTCCCCAGGTCCCAGAGAGGTGAGCTGTGGCCACTTCTGGTTCACCAACCATGTTCTGGGGGGGAGGGTGTGCAGCCAGTCCTCGTGACAGCCCCGTGACATTAGGCTACTCTGACCCCATTTTACAGGTGAGGACACTGAGGTCTGGAAAAGGAGGGAGGGGTCTCACTGTCATCACAGAGGACCAGAGCTGGATGGCTTCCTTGGTCCATCTGATCTGACCCCTCCGCTTTACAGGAAAGGGACACAGGCTAAGGCCACACTGCACATGGCCTGGGCAGGGCCTCTCTCCCTTCATGGGGAAGCACAGTGTGGCCCAGGGTCTGGTCATGTAGCTCAGGGCTGGCCCTTCCTGTCCTGGTCCTGCCTGGGGGCACAGGGACGAGAGGCCGAGGGCCTGGTCACCAGGAGTCGTGCCCAGGAGGAAAGGGCAGGGGCCTCCCGGCCAGTGTCCAAGCACTGACTGGCGGCAGGATGCCCAATTCAATTTGCTTATCTCCCTTCCTGCCTCCCTCTTTCCTGAGCTCTTCAATTACAGGCAAGGTCAGTGTCTTTTCCAATAAGTGCAGAGATGTCAAAAGATCTGAGTGGGCAGGGGATGCAGGACATCCTTAGTGGCCCTCTACACTCTCAGGGCAGACAGCCTAGTTCTGGCCTTGGAGCAGGAAGGAAGTGCCAGCTCAGGTCATTGGTCCCAGTCCCTGCCTCCAGCCAGCTGGCAGCAAGGGCAAAGCAGGGGTCCCTGGCAGCTGGACAAGAGCAATCAAGGGTTAAAATGCACAGACCCTCCAAGCCAACAAGTCCAACCTGGAAGAATCTCTCAAGCGCACACACATGCACAAAGATGTTCTTTACAGAACTGTTTAGAGTAGCGAAAGACTAGAAACAACCCAAAGTCCATCAGCAAGGGGGTGGTTAAACACGTTATTCTTTTCTTGTTTGTTTATTTTCAAGGCTGTGACATTTCGGAAGCAGATTGTCAGGCCTTTCTTCTGAGGCACCTCTGGGTGGATTCAGACTGCCAACCGAAGGCTAGTAGCTGAGCACTTAACTGTTTGCACCACCCAGGGACTCCACATAATCATTCTTTATCTATGCAACGGAATACGAGGCAGCTTCTAGAAAGAATGAGGGCATTCTTTCTGTCAAATAGAGAATAAGCTCCAAGATACATTGGTGAGGAAAAAAAGGAAAAAAGGCAAGGTGCTGAGAAGAGTATAAGGAAGTGAATGTTTACGAAAAAGGTATTTACTGCCCCACAGAGATGCGTGGATTTTTCAGGAGGGTATTTAAGAAACTGCTAACACTGATTTCCTCTGGGAAGGAGGATCATTTTTCACTGTAAACTCTTATACTTTCTGAACTGTATGCCACAGACAATCTATTCAGTAAAGTTAATTTTAAGGAGAATGAGATGTTCTCCTGGAGATAACATAAAGGCGTGAAGTGGGCCGTATATGGAAAGGCCCTTCAAGCCAAACAAACCCCACTGCTGGCGAGTTGATTCCGACTCACGGTGACCACCCCGTGTGTGACAGAGCAGAACTGCTCCAGAGGGTTTTCCAAGCTGTAATCTTTATTAATCTTTATGGAAGCAGCTCACCAGGCCGTGCCACTGAGTGGGTTTGAACCACCAACCTTTAGGTTAATAGCAGCGTACAGAACCATCTGCGTCACCCAGGGGCCTCCAAAGGGCCTTCCAAATTATCTATCATTGTTCTGTTTTTGATGGGACAAATATTTCTCTGAACTCCTCTCTCCGTCTCTGGAAGAAAACCAACCAAAGACCTTCAGTTTTGAGGATGTTGGTATAACATCTTAGGTTCCCCTTCTCTCCCCAGAAATAGTCTGAAAGCAACATGGAACAAAAACACAAATTCCAATTTTGGCCAAAGTAGGAGATAGCTAACCCCCTAAACAAAACAGGTAGAAAGCCTGCCAAAAGCAGCTGAGATAGAGAAGGTGCCCTTGCCAGGTCGCAGAAAAAGCCAGCAGTGAACACTTCCCAAAGGTGAGGGGCACACCCTGGAGTATAAAACCTAAACCCCTTATTTGCAGCAGTGGAACTGGGGGCTTCCCTCCACCCTACTTGGTTCCAAAGAGCAAAGGAAGTAGGGCTAAATAGGAAATCACACAGACAAGCCATATTTGCAGGAACTGGGAAGCTCTGGTGGTGCAGTGGTTAAGCGCTCAGCTGCTAACCAAAAGGTCGAGGGTTAGAACCCACAGCTGCTCTGTGGGAGAAAGATGTGGCAGTCTGCTTCTGTAAAGATTATAGCCTTGAAAACCCTATGAGACCATATAGCGACCTATACAGTCGCTATGAGTCAGAATCAACTTGACAGCAATGGGATTTATGTCTGGGAGTCCCTGGGTGGTGCAAACAGTTAATGCGCTCAGCTGTGAAACGAAAGTAAAGATACCTCGGAAGAAAGGCTTGGCGATATACTTCTGAAAAATCAGCCATTGGAAAAACTGGTAATAATTTATATCTGAGACAACTGGAGAGAAATAAAGAATAAATGAATGCATAACACAAAATTCGGGGTCATAAGGAAAATTCCACTTAGCCCAGGGCATGGCCCTGGCCTTTCCCCAGCCTGAAATTCCTGCAAAAAGCTGGGCTGAGAAAATTCCACCTCCTTCAAAGGTGGTTGTTGTTTTCAGGTGCCGTCAAGTTGTTTCCAACCCATAACGAAGTAATCAAAATTGAACCAGCATAGGACTTAATAAAAAATATGTAAGAAAAATTAAGGAAAGGCAAAGCATACGTAAATGGTAGGCAAAAAAATACTTCCCACCAGAAAAATGTAGCCACAGAAGAGATGAAGACTAATGGCTAAACATTGTATCATGAAGGAAAAAACTTAATAAGCAATTGTTCCTATAAAGCAAACACAGAAGGCAGATATACAAGGGTCAAAGAAAGGAACTGACCGTGCCAAGTAGGGGAAATGGGATAAGCACAAGGAAAACAAGAAGTGCTGAAAACACAGGTAAGAAGTTAGAAGGGTGAGCAAAATTAAAAGCAAATAAGGAATTAGAAAGGATTAATCAGAAAAAGGGTACATAGGGAAGACAGGCAAAAGAGATCCAGTACATACTGAACTGGGTACTCAAGGAAGGAAGCTGAAATAATACAGGCCTTGAATCTGCATGTTCAAAGGACACAGTACTGTGTTCCAGGAAAAATACTCTGAATGGTCAACCCCAAGACACATCCTAGTCAAGTAACTGGACATGAAAGATAGGGAAAGATCAAAGTCACACATAAGGGAAGAAAATCAGACCTGCTTTAGCTTCTCCATGGCAACATTCAACATTAGACAAGAAGAGAGCAAAGCCTACAAAATCCTCAAGGAAACAAAGTGACCCAGGACTTCTTTTTTACCCATTCAAGTTGAAAGGCAACAGATAGACTGTTCCAAACGTGCAGGAACTCCAGGAGTACTGCTCCCACGAGACCTTCTTGAGCAGTATGCTAGAGGGTGAACTTTGGGTGACGGGGAAAACTGTGGCAGAAGGACTGGTGGTAGGCACTGACTGTTTAGGGATGGAAGCAAATGTGCAGAAGGTGCTGATGGAACAAAATGCCGATATTATAACCCCTGAGAATATAGTAATGGTATAGCTAAGAACGAGAGCAGTGGTAGAATTCTCACCTTCCATGTGGGAGACCTAGGTTCGATTCCCAGCCAACACACCTCATGTGCAGCCACCACCCGTCTGTCAGTGGAGGCTTGCACGTTGCTATGATGCTGAACAGGTTTCAGCGGAGCTTCCAGGCTAAGACAGACTAAAAGAAACTGCTGGTGATCTACTTCCAAAAATCAGCCAGTGAAGATCCTATGGATCACAAGGGTCCGATCCACAGCTGATCACGGAGATGGGCAGCGTTTCATCTCATTTCATCTCATTGTACGTGGGGTCACCGTGAGTTGGAGGCCAACTTCATGGCAGCTAACAAGAAACCTAGCTAAGAACAGAAGGGAGGGGAATGGGGAGAGAAGGGGACAGTAGTAAAGTACACTGATGTCCTCATCTGAAACAGTTGCAATCAAAAGATATCATTTAAAGCTGATGCCAGGTAATACAGGTATATTTAGAAGTACAAAATGAACACCAAGAAAAGTACATGGTGCAAAGAAAAATAGTAAATACGCCGATTTCATCATTCTTCATCTTAGGGCGAGTAATAGGTAACTAGAACAAAGAAAGTAAAGTTATAACCACTAGAACAAAAACACCAACCTTCCTTATTCATAGAAAATACATAGAAACAATGAAATCAAAATGACTGAACTAAGATCAGACATCTGTCATATCAGTAATGTAAATGGGCTAAAATCTCCTACTCAAAGAAATAAAAAAAGACATTCAGATTGGATCACAAAGCTTAATCTAACTCTGCATTATGAGTCACTTCTAAACAAAGTAGTTCAGAGTGGTTGAAATGAAAGGATTTGCAATGGTTTAAGGAAAATGTGAATTAAAGCAGAGAGGTTGCTGTTTCAATAGATAAAAGTCAATCCAGGCCAAAAAGTCTTAAATAATGCAAAAAAAACAAAAACAAAACAAAGGAGGGTGCAGTTCACTATGAAGATTTAAGTTATTAATATCTATGCATTAAATAAAGCAAAACATAAGGCAAAAGCTGTAGGTGCTACAAGGAGAACTAGAGTGGAACACATTAGCAGTAGGCATCTAATTCATTTCTCTATCTGTGACAGGTAAGTAAGGACAGAGAAGACTTAACTAGTATAATTAATGTGGTAGATATAATTGGTACATACCAAACTGTGAATCCTGAAAACAAAGCCACACCTTCTTTTCAAGCCCCATAAAAAATTTCACAAAACTTACAAAAAGTTATCATAGATTATATTACAAGGAAAACCTCAGCAAATTCCAAAAAAAAAGTAGAAATAGTAGACAGCATTCTCCGATCATAATGTATTAAAGCTAGAAATAACAAAACACAAAAGCATCTACTATGTGGGTGGGTGAGACTCAAACCAAAATCATAAAATATCTAGAAAATAGCACATATCAAAATCCTGTAGGATACAGCTAAAGCAGTGCTCAGAAAGAATTCATAGCCTTAATTTTTCCTTTCTTTGTACTTACTAGTGTAAAGATTTGTTTCTAATTCAGGAAATTAAAAATAGAAAACTAAGGAAAGCAGAAGGTATTGATAAAGATAAAAGCATAAATTAATGAATTAGAAACCAGAAAATGGTAAGTAGTAATAAATAAATCTTATTAAAGATGGTTCTTTGGGGAAGGGGATAATCTCCTAGCTAACTAACCTAATCAAGAAAAAGAGAGAAAGAAGCACAAAATACTTAAAATAATAATGGTGAAATGTAAAAAATTCTTGTTCAGCGTCATGCAAATAAATTCGAAAACCTGGATAAAATGGATACTTTTCAGAGAAATACAATTTACCAGGCTCATTCAAGAAGCAGTATAACAATTAAAACAGACCAGTTATTACAGAAGAAATAAAGAACATTATCAAAGAGCTACCCACCCCCTAAACAAAGCATTAACCCAGATGGTTTCATTGGGGATTAACCAACCTTTAAGGAACAGATCATTCCATTTCTATTTATACTGTTCCAAAGCATAAAGAGAGAAGGAAAGCTTCCATTTGCTTTATATATTGATAGCAAAACTCAACAAAAATTGTCCCCAAAAAGACAACTAAAGCCCAATCTCAATTATAAAAATGAGGCAAAAATCCCAATTGAGGCAAAAATCCCAAATAAAAGAGCAATTTGATCTAGCAGCATACCATTTGTTATGGATTGAATTGCGCCCCCCTCCCCCACCCAAAATATGTATTTGAATCCTAACCCCTGTACCTGTGGATGTAAGCCATTCGGGAATAGGGCTTTCTTTGTTGTGTTAATGAAGCCATTATCAGTGTAGAGTCTCCATAAAATGAGCAAGGAAGCAAAAATGGGGAAAGACTGATCCCACGTGGAGATGTGGAGATCACTAAGGCAGGGAGGAAGACAAGCTGAAAGAGTCAAGGATTTCCCCCAAAGCAGACAGAGAGCCTTCCCCTGGAGTCAGTGCCCTAAATTCAGAGTTCTAGCCTCTGAAACTGTGTAAATTGTGAGAAAATAAATTTGTTTGCTAAAGCAACCCACTTGGTGGTATTTCTGTTGTAGCAGCACTAAGAAACTATGACTACAATAAAAAATATTCACCATGACAAAGTGGGGTTCAATCCCAGAAATACAAGGATGGTTCACTATTTAGAACTCTATTAATATAATTATTCATATTAATATTTTAAAGGGGGGGGAGATCATCATCTGGCAAAGTGAAGAATCATTTGGCAAAGTTCAACTGCCGTTCTTAATAAAACAGGAATAGATAGATATTTTATCAGGTTAAATAAGTCTCCATCTGCCCCAAAGCCAGCATTTTGCTTAATGGGGAAACACTAGAAGCTTCCAGTTAAAGTCAAGGACAAAACAAGAATGTCTATTATCACCACTGTTATTTTTCATTGTTCCAGAAATAGTAGCCAACACTACTAAATAAGACAAAGAAATTAAGGTATAAAACTTAGAAAGGAGAAGGTAAAATTATCATTCACAAATAATCCAAAGAGACTAAACTGAGAAACCATCACAAGCAATAAAAGATATCAGTAATATGACAGCATTTAATAGCCTTCATATAAATAACCTCCATTTAGAAGACGTAACTAGAAGACCAACCAAAAAAGATAAACTGTTGTGACCCTGATACTCCACACCATGTTTTCTCCTTTTTAAAATGGGCGATCGAGAGTTTGACATAACTAACGCCATGATGAACCTGTAAGTTTTTTTTCTGCCTGCCTTCTCCTTTCAGCATACCTTTGTCAATGACTTTGTTTTGTTCTGTCTGGCTACCTGTGACTTACACCCTCCCGCCCCAGCCCCAACACACATAAAGAGTAGAGCCCAGATATCCGGTCTGTAAATCTTTAGCCTGATAAGGAGATGTCCAGCATGTATCTCTTTAGTCTGATGAAGAGTCTCTTGTAATTATCTTGTAATGAGTGACTCATCCAGCCATACACATCTGTGGGCTACAAAGACACTTCTAACCCTTGCAAAAATCATATATAAGCTCTAATGTAAAATTGATTGCCTTTTCGGACTCCATAAAGACAGCCCGCGTTGCTGTTGGACTCCCTGTTGGTGCCACCTCCTAAATAAAACTTTCTCTCTCTGACTTGAGTACATTTCATTGGCTCGACTGCTCCAGGGCACAGACCCTAATCGGGCAACACTATCCAGGAGTAAACTTACCAAAAAATGTACAGAATTTAAATGAAGCAAATATTAAAACATTCCTGAGGGTCACAAAGCCTGAACAAAGGCATATCATGTGCTTGAAGGGAAAGATATCATAATAAACCCATTGCCATCTAGTCGATTCTGATATATAGCCACCCTATAGGACAGAGTAGAACTGCCACTGCCATGTCTTTCTGCCATGGAGTAGCTGGTAAGTTCAAACCATCGACCTTTGACCTTTCGGCTAGCAGCCAAACACAACCACTGCGCCACCAGGGCTCCTTAAAGACATCATAAAAACGCCAGTTCTTCCTAAGTTTATGTATAAAGTCAATGCAATCCCGGTAAAAACACAGGCAGGATTTTTGTTTTTACCTATAGCTCAGACAGAAAAACATAGAACAGCTAAGAAAATTCTAGGATGAAAAAAGAGTAATAAGTAACAAGCATCACCAAACACTGAAATGTATTATAATGCTATGCTAATTAAAACAGTATGGTACTGATACTTGAATACACTTGGAACTGTACCTTACACTTTATACCACGTAAATTACAAAACAATCAAAGATCATACATTTTAAAAAATCAGACCATTAAAGAGCTAAAAGAAGCCTTGGGGAAAAATTTTTTTAAAAAATCTCAGCATGAGGAAGGACTTTCTAAGTATGACACAAAACCCAAAAGCCATAAAAGGAAAGCACTGACAAATTTCACTTCACAAAGAAAAGTCCTACATGGCAGAATCAAAGACAAGCAACAAATTGGGGAAAACATCTGCAATTCATATCACAGACAGAGGTCTAATTCCTTTATATACAACTAGCTCCTATAAATCAATAAGGACAAAAACAACAACCCAATCAAAGAAACAGACAAAGGAGACAGATGTTCAAAGGAAAATCAAATGGCTTAACCTCATTCATATTAGACTTAATTTAAAACTGCCCTGTGACCTCACATGACCCTGCAATTCCGCTCCTAGGTATATACCCAAAAGAAACGAAAGCAGGAATGTGAACAGGTACTTGTACACCAGTGTTCACTGCAGAACTATTCACAATAGCCAAAAGGGAGAAACAACCCCAGTGTTCATCAACAGATGAATGGATAAACAAAACGTGGCATATACATACAATAGGCAATTACTCAGCTGTAAAGAGAAATGGAGTCCTGATGTATGCCACAACATGGACGAACCTTGAAAACCTCATGCTGAGCAAAATCAGTCAGTCACAAAAGGACAAATACTGTATGATCCCACTTATTTGAAATATCTAGAATAGGCAAATATATAGAGCCCTAAATTTATCAGAGGTTACCAGGGATGGGCAGGTGGGAGGGAGGGGGAAAGGGGAACTCAATGCTTAGGGAACACTGAGCTTCTGTTAATGGTGATGGAAAAATTTGGAAACATTTAATGGTGATGGTTGAACAAGAAGTTGAACATGATTAATGTCCCTGAACGGTACATGTAAAAAATGCTGACATGGCAAAAGTTTTGTTACCTATATGTTTACCATGATAAAAAAATCATTTATGGAAAAAACAAACTACACTGTGATACTATTTTCACTGACCAAGTGAGCAAAGCCTCAAAGTTTGATGCCATGCTGTGACAGTGGAGGCATGGGGAAACGGGTTCACTGACACACTGCTGTGGGGTGTCAACAGGTACGACATCTAAAGACATCAGGAAGACCCACATCTATCAAAGCTACACATGCACATACCTTTGACCCAGTGTTTCCACTTCTAGGAATTTATCCTACAGATTTACTCACACCCCTGTGACACACGGCTTTACTGCCATATTGCTTGTAACAGCACCAGGATGGGAATAGTCTAAATAGGGGACTGGTCACATAAATTATTGCTCATCCTTGCTATGGAAAGCTATGTGGCTGTAAAAAAGAATGAGGACGCTCTCTAGATGCTGACATACAGGATATATTGCACAAGTGAAAAAGCAAGGTGCAGGAGAGTGTGTAAAATATGTGTGCACACACATTTGCTGGACATGCATAAAACATCTGGAAGGATACCCAGGAAGCTGATAGCATTGGCTGCCTCTGGGAAGGGGAGCAGTGGTTGGGCAACACAGGGGAGGGGGGCTTTTGTCTGTATACCCTTTGTTCCTTTTGAATATTGGACCACATGAATGTATTAGCTTGTCTAAAGATAAGTAAATATTAAAAAAGAAAAGCAATCATGTAAGCCCAATGATAAATAGCAACTGATTCTTGGCTAGGTCAGAGGCAATAGGGAAGGGTGGGGACTGTGGTGAACTGAAGATGGATATCCCCTTAAGGAAGCAATATTTCAGTTCTCACCAATAGCAGGAGTGCAGGAACACAGGCTTGTAGTACCAGATCCTCTGATTTTTCAAAAGACACTAGAAATCCAGAGTTTTATGCTAATTTCCCTATTTTTAAATGCTTCCACGTACCTTTTTTTTTTTTTTTTTTTAAATCTTATGGGGGCTAAAAACGATCAGACTAGAGGGTATGGAATCCCTGTCCTAGGTGATCAAGAAGGACACACCCTTTGAGGTCACTGACTCCAGCTCCCTAAGCCTGACACATTAAAGCAGCAAGTGGGGAGAATGTGCCCAAGGTCACACAGAGAATCAGAATCCCATTCAGGACTGTTTTTGCTTCCACATTACCTTATGTTCTGCGAACATGAGAAAATGACAGTGAGGGAGGCAGACAGAGCACATGGTGGGGATGTATAGGAGGGCCGGGGTGCAGTTGGTGGTCAGGGAGGGCTGCTGGGGAGGAGGTCATGCTTGAGGTAAGACTGGAAGGCCCAGTGGGCACTGGCCAAAGATGGGGGTGCCATTGTGGGGAGGGGCTGCAGAGGGCAGCACAGCTGGGCAAAGGCTGAGGAGCTCAAAAGAATGTGAATTGAAGACAGGGTGGTGGTGGGTGGAGAGGCTGGATGTGCCTGGTATCCCTGGCCCGGGGGCCTACTCTGTAGAGGCCCTGAGGTGGGAGCGAGCTTAGTGTGTCCCTGGAAGAGAAAAAAGTCCCTGTGGACACAGAGTGGACAGAGGAGGGGGACAGAGGGCTGGTCCACTCACACTTGCGCAGTTCCAGGCTCTTGCTTGGGCAGGCCAGGTGTTGGCCCGGCGGGTTCTGGGTCCTCTGCAGACAGGCCAGCATGGCTGAGCTGGGGGCCCGTGGCAGGGCGTGCTCTGCGGCAGGGTCCCTGTGAGGAGAGATAAGGTGCTTGTCATAAGGGCTGCTCTGTACCTGCCTCCCCCGCCCACCCACCACTGGAAGTTCCTGCCAGCAGTCTCCACCCCCCACCATGAAGAACATGAGAGACTTTCAAAGCAGACACCCTTTCTCCCCCATTTGACAGATGAGGAGACTGAGGCCTGGAGGCATCAAGAGGCTCATTAAGGCTTCACAGGAAGGAAAAGAGTACAGGTTTCTAGAGTGGTAGCCTTCCACCACACCAGGGGCAGAGCTGACCAGTCAGACAGGCCCTGGGCCCCGCTCAGCGTGCACGTCACTTCCTCCAGGGACCTCGCTGATGCCTCCTGACCTGGCCAGGTGTCTGTTCCCACAGGGCCTGTCCTAACAGTCGGTGGCAGACACCCTCGTCTTTATAACCACTCGTGAACAGATCTGTATCTTCAATCGGTGTTGGGTGCATCACGGGCAAAGACCACATCTGGTCGTCTTTGGAGTCTGTGTGGAGGAGGACCCAGAAAAAGGCCGTGGGCGCATGGTGCCCCGATTTATCTAGCCATTGGTCTGCCCCCTGCCTGGGGTGTCCACACAGCACCTCTGAGTGGGAGGTGTCCAGGATGGGCTTCCTGGGAGGACGAGGGGCACTCTAGCCCTGACCCCTGCTGAGCCTGACCTTGACCTCGGACTGAGCCCTGAGCCCCATGCCATGCCACCAAGGCTGCCCTGGGGTGACCCGGGACCTCTGTTGCTGCCTGACTGAGCTCCCCATCCAAATGAGGAGGGCAGGGCCACCCACGGCAGCTTCGCCATCAGGGTCCCCCTTAGGTGGCAGCTCAGACATGGCTCCAACAGGTCCACTGCTCACCCACCCTCAGTCCGAACGCCTGACATTCACGTGGAAATGCACGTTCTAGCTTCACAAAACCCACTTCTCTGCTGAGGCGCTGAGGAACATTCCAGAGAGCCCACAGCCCAAGTGGCAGAGTCAGAGTGGGCAGGAGGTCTTGGAGGACGTGGTTAGAGGCCCAGAGTCTCCCTGCTAGCTCCTTCCTTCCTTCCCAGTAAAGAGCAGGCGGGTCCAGGTGTGAGTTCAGCTCTGGCCATTCCTGATATCCACCCTGCGTCAACTCAGTCCTCATGCTGGTTTTAAAAAAGGAGAAGAAAGAAGGGGGGGTGTGTGTTTAAGAGGAAGAAAGGGAAGTTATTTAATACTAAACAGGTGTCTGGAGCCCTGAATTCTGGCGCTTTTTTCTAATAATGAAGTATTCATGAGGAAAAGCCTTTTTTCGCTACTTTCTTAAGATACTAATTTCACAACAAGCTCCTTGTTATGGTGCAATTATTCCAATCTTGTATTTCCCCGAGACGGTGGCAGCCTCCCGTCTGTCCTGGCCTTGCCGTAAATGAAAGACAATCACGTAACCACCTTTCATTATGCTCTATTTTACTTTCAGCAAAGGTACCCTGAAAGAAATGATTTCCTCTGAAAGGGACTTTTATTCAGTTTCAAAACCAATTTTCTCCTATTACTGTCTCAAAAAGAGAGAGAGGGAGAGAAAGCAGGGAATGGATGTAGGGGGAGGCGGGTGGTTCTCAACAACCCCCTCCCCCCCCAATCACCAGCCTTAACACAGCAGCGATGCAATAAAAGCTGCGGTATCCTCTTCCCGGCTTTGATTTCTGGTAATTTTAAAATATGCCATTACAATCAGGCAGAAATTATACAGTTTAAAAAGCGAGTGAAGTGGGGCTTATTGCAGGCGTGAAAGCCCTTGACTGCCAGGACGTGGAGCCTCGACTTGGGGCCTTAGAAACTGAGGGGTGTTGGTGGGAGGCAGGCCTCGGTCGGCCGGCTGCCACCATGTCCTTGGCCACACTGTGCACTTGTGGCGCATTTTGCCCACCTGGACACCCAGGGATGTGTGGACCCTGGGCACACTGCCTGCCGAGCTGGGTGTCCACACGTACCAGTTCACTCTCGAGTAAGTGTATTTTCCAGGAGACAGGCACGTGTACACTTGTGCCCACACCCCCACCGGCATGACATGTGCCTTCACTCATGCGGGCATTCACTGGCACCCTCCCATGCACATGCAGGCAGCCCCACGGACACATGATCGTATGCACACTGTATGTACCTGGAAGGTAAGGGGCCCAAGGCAACACGCCCAGAAGCCAGGCCTTTCTTCCGCACTCCTCCCCTCCCCACCTCTCACTGCTCAAACACGGGTGGCAGGGTGGGACACAGAGGGGAGCCCGAGAAGGCCAGCCAGTTGTAGCCCTCTCCCCCGACGCCATTGGGCCACACCATTGGGCTACACTGTTGCCCACAGGCAGGAGGTCAGCACACTGATGAGTTAAGGAAGCCTGGGCTGGAAGCCCAGGACCCCCACCCCTAATGCTCACGATATGACCCCAAGGAAGCCACTGCCCCTCTCTAGCCTTGAAAAAGTGCTCCAGGACCCCTGTGGTCTCTTCCAGGTCGTTTTCCTCCAGGGCCCTGACTGTGCCCAGCCCCACCTACGAAGGTCCTCCCCACCACTGGCCTTTCCCCAGCCCCTCCCCAGGATCCCACAACTCCCTAAGGGCCACAACTCCCAGCATGCTCTGCAGCTGGAAAGGGCAGGCTGGGGGCTGCGTGTTAGGGGGAGAGGGGCAGGTTGCTATCATGGGGCCTCCCTGGACCCCATCACCTGCCCTCCAGCAGGCCTCTGGTTTTCGGAGTGCTCTGACGGTGGATGCCCACGCAGTCCTGGGAGCCAAGAGGGGTCGTCTGACCCAGTTCAGGGGCCACAGCAGACTTCCTAGAGGAGACGGCATCCAAGCTGAGGCCTCTGCTCAGCTTCTCCAGGGCAGCTGCCTGGGTCATTCCTTCCCTCACTTCTGGAGGACCAGCAGGCAAGGCCCAGCAGCCTGAGAACCATCTTCAGTTGGAGAGATTTTTCTCTCTCTGCACCCTCAAGCCCCCCCAACTCATTGCCCAATCTCCCTGTGTCCTACTGCTGGGGCAGGTGAAGGGTCCAGTATGGGAGAGGGGCTGGGCCAGCTAAGTGTGACAAGGACAAGTGGATGACCACTTCCATGTCCCCATTATCATCCCCACTGCCTACAAACAGGACAAAGTCACGTCCCTCTCCTTGGCCTTACAACTTCTCTGTCCTCAGAACAGAGCCCAGCCCTCTCTGCCTGGCCCTCTGTTGGCCACGCCGGCTGCCTCGCATCTCTAACCCTCTGCCCATGGCACTGTCACCCTGATCCATTCTGTTAACCTTGATCTATCTTTTCAGACTCTGGCTCAGCAGTCCCCTCCTCCATGAAGCCTTTCCTGACCCCTCAGATTGGAGGTGCCTCCTCTGGGGACCCTAATCACACTGAGTTGTAATGGCCAATTTTCACGTCTGTGTCCCTCCACTGGATGGGTTTCCCAGGGGCAAGGACTGTGTCTTACTTGTTTCTCTCCCCAGTGTCTGGCAAAGAGTGATTGTTTAATCAATAGGTGTTGAATGAATGGTTGAATCAATGAATCACTTATTGTCAGATGAAGTTACCGAGGCCCAGAGAAGCCAAGCATCCTGCACAAGGTCACACAGCAAGCTGGGGACGGACTGGGGCAGGCACCTAAAACACTCATGATCTCCCAGAGAGCCAGCTCTGCCTCCTTCCCAGCTGGCATCATCCTATCTGCAGAAAGTCACCTTCAGAGCCCCTACCCAGGCTTCTTACTGCCCCTGCCAGGAACCATCCTGGGAGAGCTGCTCATTTGGAAACCCTATCTGCAAATCGGACTGTTTATAAGCCCAAGGTCTTTTGTGACTTTAATAATGAAGTCAGGCAGGGGGTGGGGGAATGTTGCAAGCCACAATGATAGAATACTTTGGCACCATCCCTGACGTGGGGGCCGATAAGATGGCCTTATCTCCAAGACGCCCCAAGGAAAAGGTCCCTCTACCAGATAACTCCCCCAGCTGTCGATATGCCCTTTCATAGCTGAGGATTTAGATAAAGGAAATGTGACAGGGGAGGGGAAAGAAAGGAAGGAACTTTCCCAGTCCGAGGAGGAATTGAGTCTGTGCCACTCGCCTTGGCAGAACAATGAAGAGGAGGAGAAGGATGTCAAAAGGCTGTCTTTTTTTTTATTAAAAGAATGGGGAATTGGGGCCTTTGGCCCTGCTTGCCATTTGTTATCTCTCCCTCACCTGGTGGCTATGGGGGCATTGGGGAGCCCCCAGGACACTGGCAGGGAGAACTCAGAAATCACAATGTGCACATTAGTACTACTACTGCTACCTTATGGGCAGTTGTACGGTCACATGGGGTCACTATGAGTTGGAACCAACTCGACAGCACACAGCTACTACTACTAGCAGTGAGGACTTATGGAACGTTCTCCCCGTGCATCACACCTCACCGCTGCCTCCGAACGGCCTGGAGGAGTGGGTTCTCTTTTCAGCCACATTTCATAGATTAAGAAACAGTCACAGAAAAACCAAAACCAAACCAGTTGCCATTACGCAGATTCTGACTCCTTGTAACCTCAAGTGTAACAGAGAACGGCTGCATAGGGTTTTCTTAGCTGTAATCTTTACGGGAGCAGATCACCAGGCCTTTCTTCCACAGCACCACTGGGTGGGTTCAAATGGCCAATCTATAGATTACTAATGAGCATAAACTGTTTGCACCATTCAGGGCCCTTAACAATCACCGGGCGGGGAAGTCATCTGCCCAAGGCCACATGGCTTCTAGATGGCAGAGCCGGAGTGTCTCAACCCCAGCCGCAGCCTGGGTCCTCACTGCCGCATGTGACAGCCCCTGCCCTTGGCTCCACTGTGTGGGGGGGGCTGTCAGGCCCCAACTCCCGGTCAGCTGGGCATGGAAGAGCAGAAGCAAGGGCTTCTTCTCCCTGGTGCCCAAATCCACTCTGATTCTACTCCAGGAGGAGCTGGGGCACAGAGAGGGAGAAGACAGGAGGGGGAGGAGGAGGGCTCCCAGGAGGCCGCTTATTCCTCCCGTAAACAATCACAGAGGACAGTGCCACAAAGCTCGAGCTGGGCAGAACAATACTGAGACGAATAAAACTCAGGCGCTGCCAGGTCGAAGGAACTGTTTTTGAGGTGGCTGTCGCCCACTCATTCATTCATTCAGGCAGCAAACACTTTGGAGCATCTTCTATGGGCCCGACCTGTGACATGTGCTGGAAGTATGAAAATCAGCCAGACTGTCCTGACGAAAGGGGACACTCAGCCAGAGCTGACCCCCGTTCCCAAATCCAGCCCAAGGTGAAAATGGGACTTTTCTCTTTCCCCCTCCTGCCTCCAACGTTCCCCCAAAGTGGCAGAAGGGGACAGTAAGTGGGCGAGACTTTCTCTCCTGTGTCCTGCAGGTCAACAGTCTGCCCCCCCGCCAGGCTGGGCTGGCCCTGGAATAGGCAGAACGGGAGGACACAGCAGGGCAAGGCTGTGACGCTGTGAAGGTCACAGGCTGTGCCACTTCCAGTCTCCCCCCTCCCCCACCCTACCCCCGGAGTTTCCTACCCTGGCCTCTGCGGCTCTACTCAAGGCCAAACTGGCTGTGTCTTGGAGGGGAAGGTCCAGCCAGGCCCTTCCCAGTGTCCAGTGGGACTAGGAGTTCAGAGAGTCAGCCTTGGAGGCCTCAGGGTGGCGCCTGCCAGCCAGGGGACAGGAGCCTGGGTTCTGATTGGCTGTGTGACCTTGAGGAAATTACAGCGCCTCTTCGAGTCTCAGTTTCCCTAACTGAACCGTGATGGGGATTGGGCAAGCTGGTTGTACGAGAGCTTGAATCTCCAGCTTGAACATGAGAGGATGTTACGATTTGGTTTTCAAGCACGATCCAGGGCACCAGCTCCAGACACAGTCCCTGTCCTTGAGGGATTTAGAATCTTGAGTGGGGGACGAGACAGGAAGCTGGAACAAACTAGCAGTTACGTAAAGTGCTGAGTGGACTGTGGAGACTCTGAGTTCCCTGATGGGATGAGGCAGATGCCTGCCATTGCTCAGGGCCTCACAGCCTCAGGGGGCAGGGATAGGGGGACAGGGAGGAGGGTGGGAGCGCTCCTGTAGTTCTCCCCTCAGCCCCCCTCAGTGCCACTGAAGCCTCATTCTCTTTCACCCTGTCCTGGATACAGAGCCTCCCCGCAAATGCAAATGAGCACTGGATTTGGAGTCTGGGCGAGCTGGGTTCAGACCTGGCTGCGTGGCCCTAAGTCGGTCACTTCTCCATGTGGGTGCCCCCAAGCCACTGCTGCCAGGCCTGGGTGTGTGCCTGATACACAGTGCAACATTTAATCCTCAAGCAACCCCAGGAGGAGGTTCTTGTCCAGACCCCATGTTACAGAAGAGGTAACTGAGGCTCAGAGAGGCTGAGTGACTTGCCCAAGAACACACAGCTATAAAGCCAAAGGGACTAATTATGAAACCAATGGCAGTGCAGGGCAGTGGATGCAAGTGTAGCCTCTGGGGTTTTTCTGGACTGAATTCAAATTCCAGCTCAGCCACTTACTAGCTCTGTGACCTTGGGCAGGTTATTTAAACTTCTGGGCCTCAGTTTTCTCATCTGTAAAATTGGAAGAATAAATAGTACTTCCCTCACAAGGTTGTTCTGATACATCAGCAAGAGAATGCCTGGCATGTAGTTTTTTTCGAGTTGCCATTGAGTCAATTCCAACTCATGGCGACCCCATGTGTGTCACAGTACAACTGCACTCCACAGGGTTTTCAATGGCTGATTTTTCAGAAGCAGATCGCCAGGTCTTTCTTCCAAGGTGCCTCTGGGTGGACTCAAACCTCCTACCTTTTTGTGTCAACCTTTTGCACCAGCCACGGACTCCTGGCATGTAGTGGTCGTGTTGTTAGGTGTGCTGAGTTGGTTCCGACTCACAGCGACCCTATGTACAACAGAATGAAACACCGGCCGGACCTGTGCCATCCTTACAAGTCGTTGCTACGTTTGCGTCCATTGTTGCAGCCACTGTGTCAGTCTGTCTCGTTGAGGGGCTTCCTCTTTTTAGCTGACCCTCTGTGAAATGTAGTAGGGCCTCAATAAGGGGCCACTGCTATTCTTATTAATGAAACGTTGCTATTATGCAGAATGAACCACTCTGCATCTGGCCTGACTCATCTGTAAAACAGACAACGAACACTACTTCCAAGCCCTATGGAGAAGGTCAGGCATCACACACCCTAGCAGGCCAGGCACACAGGCTTCAGCAGTGTTTCACGGCACCACCAGCTCCAGATGGAGCAGTCTGAGCTCGAAGGTCAAGGGGGTGGGCTGGCAGAGGGGCCATGCTGCCAGAGCCCAGCAGCACCAGCTGATCCAGCATGAAGCCTCAGAAAGCTCAGGACTCCCTAAACAAGGAGGGGCAGGAAACCAGCCTGCCCTCGGCCAGGACACAAGGGCGAGGACCCTTGCCCAGCAGTGTCTTAGGGATCCAGGTGCACAGCCTCCTCCTCACCCCTTCTAGAGCTCTCAGCTCGGGAGATGCCACTGCCTTTCTCTCTTGTCCTCTTCTGTCTCTATCCCTGTCCCTAACTTCACCTGCCTCCCTGCTCTGCTGAATCCCCTGCCCCTCATTCTCTGCTCTGTCTCTCTTTCTTCCTGACCCCATCTCTCCCCTACCCCTTCCCTCTCTTTCCTTATCTCTCTCCCCCCACCCCACCCTGTCTATCTGCAAGGCAGCCAGAGCAGAAGCCCACCCCACCCCCTCCTGCGCTCCCTCCCCCATGCCTGCTCCAAGCCCGAGGCCTTCCAGGGGACCCTGTTAATAATTAAATGTTAATCTAAAAAGCAATTTGAGCTGCGGCTAGGCAGATCTGGTTAGAGATTACATTAACATGGAGGAGGCGAGGGTAATTTTCTTTAACCTGCTCCTGATCTCTCAAGCCCGAGAATCTTCAAGTCACACCGGCACTGCTGATTAAAGTGGCACAGGGCTTGGCTGTGGATAAGGGACCTGTGAAAAGTGATTATTTCCCGCTGCCATTTGGGCTGCAGCACCAGAAGGGGATTTTCGCTCACTCTCTTTTTAAGGGCAGTGGAGGTGGGGCACTGCCCCCTTCAACAGATCTCAGCTCCTGCCTGGATTACTGCTGCATCCCCCCACCATGAGGCTGGGGTCTCTCTAAAATGCAAATCTGGTCACAGAGCAGACCTGGCTTGCTCTGTTCCCAGGACAGGGATGCCAGCCCCGGCCTGGCGCCAACAGCCCTCCATTCTGTCCTCACCTACTGTCCTAGCGCCTCGCCTGGGCCTGGGCTAGGCGCTGGAGCCAGAGACGCACGAGAGACAGAAAGGCAACCAACAGTCACGAGTTCTGGACAGCAGCCGGAGTCCTGAGGTGGACACCTCCTCACACAAACCTTGATGCCCACATTGCCAGTCCTCTGCCCATGGCACCCCCCTGCCTGCAAGCCCTTCCCGGCTCTCCACACCCTCAGACTCTACTCGACCTTCAACTGAAGCACAGGCTCCTCAAGGGCTTCTCCGGAGACATGCGGGTGCACGATAAACGTCTGATGAATAATGGAATGAATGAGCACCCGGGTGGCCCTCCGACATCCTCCACAGGTTCCTGGTGTTGTTACCAGTCCTGTGCATGGCAGGCCCTCCGGAAAATGTTTCCTGAAGGAACGATGGGCAAGAGGATGGACTGGGGTGTCAGGGTGCAAGGGGGCACAGGAAGGATCTGCCTGGAGCACAGGGGTGGGGTTTGGGGGTAGGCAGGTGTTCCAGGGCCCTTGGGCACCATGGCCAGCTCCCAGTGCAGGGACCCTCGGAAGGGGTGGGGCCGAGCCTGGGAGCACAGTGATGGCAGTCACCATGGGCACTGACTGGTACCTGCCCCAGGCACCATTCCAACCCCTGGAACCGTGTGACAAACATTTATTAAGCCCCTACTGTGTACCAGTTCCTGTACTGGATGCTTGGTCCAGTGACAGCCGTCAGACATCGCCCTCTCCTGGGGTGGAAGGAGGTGCCAGAGAGGCAATTACAAGGTAGAGTGACAAGTGGTACCCATGATGGCGCCACCCCTACCTAGCCTGGGAGTGTCAAGATGAAGGGTTACACCCACTGCCTCGTGAGAGGGTGATGGCATCGTCTCTCAGGCTTCAGAGCCAGACGTCTGAGCGAGAATCCCAGCTTTATCCCTTAACTCTGGGCCTTGGGCAAATCCCTCCATCTCTCTGACCCTCAGTTTGCTGGTCTGAAAAAGGGGTTAATGCCTACCGTGAATCAGTACTAATAAAGAGCCAGGGCCATAGCAGTAGCTCCCTGAGTGGGAGACGTTATTATTGCTTATGATTCTTTTCTACAGGTGAAGAGGAAATAGCCACGCGAAGAAGGCAGGGAAGGGGGTCCCAATCATGGGACTGCTCAGGTGAGGGCATGGGGACTAGAAAGAAATTGGTGGTGAACCTAAGCAGCTCCATATTGCTGGAGAACCCCCCTGGTGAGCAACCAAGAGCACCCCATGTGTGCAAGGCCAGGTGGGGGTCACTAGGAGAGAGGGGGTAGGGGTAAGACAAGGGCCTACCACCAAGGACCCGCACCCTCAAGGCAGGGAGATCCACTTCCTGTGGACAAGTGCTAGTTCTCGGCTGGGAGAGGCTCAGGGAAGATGCCGGGGGTGGGTGCTTTAGATGAGGGCCACTGGCAATGGACTGGGCTGGCCCTCTTCACCCTCTGCTGGGTGGTACCTTTGGAGTGAGTGGGTGGGGCTCATTCTCATGCAAATGAGCCTTTGGGAGGCCCCAGCTGGGGTGCAAAGCCCCTAATCACAGACCCCCTAGTCTCTGCAGCTCCCACCTCCTCAAGTAGTCTTCCCAAGAGCCAAATCCCAAGGTAGGAAGTTTGAGGTGGCCTGATTGTACCTGTCATTCCAAGGTTCCTAGCTCCAGGCTAAGAAGCCCTGGTGATGCAGTGGTTAAAGAGCTTGGCTGCTAACAGAAAGGTCGGCAGTTCGAACCCACCAGCAGCTCTGCAGGAGAAGGATGTGGTAGTCTGCTTCCATACAGATTCACAGCCCTGGAAACTCTATGGGGCAGTTCTACTTTGTCCTATAGGATCGCTATGAGTCAGAATTGAATCGATAGCAATGGGTTTGCTTCTGTTGGTTAGTTCCAGCCTTGGCTCTGTAAGTAATAGTGGAGTCCAGTCTCCACAGTCACCTTCCATTCCTGAATGCCATCAGATGTTACAATGGGAGCTGCGGGAAGCTCAGCAGAAAGGTCTCAACTCAGGTTTTTGGGTGGAGGTCATGGAACCTTACATGGAGCCACACACATATAAGCAGGCTGGGGGCGTTACCAGATGATGCCAGGACACCAGGGTGCTCAGAAGAGGGAACAGCATGTGCAAAGGGCAAAGACAAGACCCATCATGGAGCCCAGAGGGACTCAGTGTTCTAGCCATCCTCCCACCTATTCCCGTCCCTGCACCCACAGTTCTGGGTTAAACCTAGCAATGGGGAAGGAGAAAAGCTAATAAGGATAATAGTAAGACCTAGTTTTTACGTTTAGTGTCCCCCACTGGCTCAGCACTTTACATACATCACCTCATGTAACCCACCCCACTGTAAGGAGAAAGAAGACGACTATGGTAGTTGGACCCATGAGGAAACAGAGCCCAAGTGGGGAAGAGGCTGTCCAGGACCCCAGGGCTGGTTGGCGGAGGGGGCTGGAAAGCCCTGCGGGAATAGCCCAGGGGTATTTGGAAGATGGAGAGTCCAAGGCTGGGGGGTGGACAACAGCAGCTGATCAGGGGTGGTTTTGACTTTTAGCCTGAAGCCAAGGGTAGAAAACTCAGATGCTTCTGGGGATCAGGCTGGGGCAGAAATGAGAGGAGTGGTCTGGTCAGGGGCTCAGCAAATGTGAGAGGATGATGATGCCAACACCCCGCCCGGCAATCCTACATCCCGCCACTGCGCCCAGCAATCCCACTTCCCAACGCTGAGTCCGGCAATCCCACATTCCGCCACTGCGCCCGGCAATTCCACACCCCACCACTGTGCTGGCAATTCCACATCCCGCCACTGTGCCCGGCGACTGCAGACCCCAACACTCGGCCCGGCAATCCCACATCCCGACACTGTGCCCGGCAATCCCACATCCCGACACTGTGCCCGGCAATCCCACATCCCGACACTGTGCCCGGCAATCCCACATCCCGACACTGGCCCATTGATTCCACATTCCAACACTCAGCCTGGCAATTCCACATCCCAACACTCTGCTCAGCAATTCCACATGCCAACAACCCACTCAGCAATCCCACATCCCAACACTCCGCTCGGCAATTCTACATCCCTACACTCATCCAGTGATTCCACATCCCAACACCTGGCTCAGCAATTCCACATCCTGATTTTTCAAGAGAGGCAGGAATTCCTGATTTTTACGTGAACTCTTCCAGTTTTTGAATAATTTAAAATGTTCTTTTCGTTTAACCCCCAAGAACCAACTAGCCCTCCTGTGTGGGCTGAGTCTCTAACATTTGCCCTTTGCTGTGGGCCGGCATGGAGGGCACAGTTGTCTAACCCCTTCTCTAGTTGAGGTGCTACGTCCTTGTCATCTGGTCACAGGGCACCATAAGAAAGAGCAAGGCTCAGAAGCCAGGCCGCCCGGCTCTGCCACTCCCTAGTTAGCTGTATGACTGTTTATCTCTGGAGCATTGTTCTTCTTTGTGCTTCTCTGTATTTCTAATTCTTCTACCGTGAACATGCAGCACCCTTTCTGGGGGTGTGGGGGAAAATAACTTTTCAAAAGGGATTTCAACTCCTGACCACCTAGAGAAGAGGAGGGTGGTGCTCGGTGTCAATTCACTGACATGGCAGGGAGCAGCTGGCTGCTCAAGGAAATCCTGGAGGGATGATGGAGATGGATGGGGTGAGAGGCAGGAGGACAACAAGCCCCAGAGGCTTTGATATCCAAGAGTGGCAGCATGCAGGGAACTTTCTGGAGAGCCAGAGCTGGGCCAGCTAACCCGCCAGCAGGTGCTGTCAGCACCTCTTCTAAAACAGATCCCTGCTCTGCCCCATTACCTCCCAGCCTCCACACATAACCCTCCACACCATTCTCCACCCTGCAGGGGCCAGGCGAAGCTTTTCCATGTGTAACTCAATCCCCTCCCCACTCAAAACTCCCCCGCTGGCTTCAGCTGCATTCCCAACAAGATCCTCTGAGGCCCTGCATGACCTCCCCACCCATTCCACTGCCCCTCTCTCCTCGCTCACCCAGCTTAGCCACACTGGCCATCTTCCTGGTCCTCAACAGGCCAACCTCAGTCCTACCGCAGGGCCTTTGCACTTCCAGCTTTCTCTCTACCCAAGTACCCTATACCAGCACTGTCTAAGACAAACACATTGCAAGCCCCGTCAGTAATTTTAACTTTTCTAATAGGAGAAATTAAGTTTGATAATGTACTTTATTTAATCCAGTATATCCAAAATATCATCATTTCAACATACAGTCAATATTCAAAAAATCCTAATGAGATATTTTACATTTTTTTCTCACACTAAGTCTTTGAAATCTCATGTGTATTTTACACTCAGGAATCCCCGGGTGGTGCAAATGGTTAACGTGCTCAGCTGTTAACCAAAAAGTTGATGATCCAAGTCCTCCCAGGAGGCTCCTTGGGAGAAAAGCTTGGTGATCTACTTCTGAAAAATCAGCCATTAAAAATCCTACGGATCAAAGTTCTACTCTGACACACATGGGGTCACCATGAGTCGGGGCTGATGTTAATCAAGGTCAACTCGACAGCAACAGTATTTTACAGGACTTCTCAATTCAGACTTGCCTCACTGATAACCACCTGTGGACAGCACTGTCCCCAGCACGCCCCCAACTCCCATGAGTAGGCACTTTCCGTGTCACCCCACTTCCTCATTCCCACCTCAGCTCAAACACCACCTCCTCCAAGGAGCCCTCCTTGACCACCCTAAGTCGGCAACTCTCTGCTCCAGCCACTATGCCATTATCATTCTATTTCTTTTGTTGTTCTTACCACTCTCTGAAATTATCTTACTGATGACTAGTTTGGGGTCTTCTCCCCCACTAGAGTGTGGACATGCACAGTAGGGCACACAGTATGTTCTCAGGGTAAGCAGGTGGTTGGGAGCAGAGGCCGGGGTGGTAGCGGGAGCAGGGCCAGGGCCCTGGTCCACCCACCTCATTCATTCTAAATTGTGCTCAGCAATAAGAGGCAGAGATGGAATATGTGTGTGTGGGGGGGGGGGTGCGTGTGTGTGTGTGTGGGTGCATGTGTGCACATGCGAGTTGTATATGTGTGGGGATGTGTGTGCATTCCCTCCTCCCCCTGCCCCTCCGAGCTTCTGAAAAGCAGCCCCAGAAGATGGGAAGATGGGACTTCTTTCAAAATCAGCCCGGTGCAGAAAAATGGCTGTGACAGCACAAAGCCGAGATTGAATCAGCGACGGCCCGATTGCCTGGTGACGGTTACAAATGATCTGATGTGGAAAAGACGGTATCAGATGTGTGCAGAACAACGGCAGCTCCGCGCCCCCATGTGCCAGACAATGGGCTGCTGGGCAGGCAGGCAGGTGGCTCCCAGGGGCCCAGACCAGAACGAGCCAATGGCTCAGGCCGCAGAACAGGCTGAGCATGGAGCGGGCCCTTCCTCAGGGCCAGGCCTGGGCTTGGTGGTGTCCGTGCACCAATCCCATGGGCCCTGCTCAACAAGGATGGTCACAGATGCAGGGGCAAATGGGCATTCCCCGAATGCCCACCACCTGGGGACAGTATGCCCCAACGTGCCACCAAGTGCTTAGCTCTGGGCAACTGGATGAGGGGCTAGTTATATTTTCTTTATCAGACCGGTCATTGCTAAATACGATTATTATTCTTGGGTGCCGTCGGGTCAATTCCAATCTCATAGTGACCCCATGTGACAGAGTAGATCTGCCCCATGAAGTTTTCTTGGCCGTAATCTTTATAGAAACAGATTGCCAGGTCTTTCTCCCGCATAGCCGTGGGTGGGTTTGAACCACCAACCTTTCGATTAGCAGCCGAGTGCTTAACCATTGTGCTACCAGGGCTCCTTTCAAACACTACATGATGACTATTATTACTTTTGTAACAGGGGAAGAAAAAGAGCCTACTCCCCACTCCTCGGCACCCTGCCTTTACACTCAGCCTCGAAGGAGAGTGGGAGAAGTCGCCCTCTCTACCATACACAGCTCTGTGACAGCCATTGGCACCAACCCCTTCCCCACCCACAAGTGACAGGTGGGTGTTTGACCCTCCGTCTGTGAGACTCCCAGGCCTGTGCTCTTAACCACCTAATAACACAGGTCATCTCACAGTGACCCTTCTCTCAGCCCTGTGGGAGGCGGCTGGGTCCAGAGAGGGTGTGCAGCTTGCCCAGAGGTGCACAGCAGTGAGGTGGACGGCCCTCAGGCCTCACAGAACCATTTCTAGACCTTCTACTCCAAGACCAGGCACATAGTAGATGCTCGATTAATCCCTGTTGAGCAAACAGAGGGATGGGCTGGTGCCTTATTTCCTGCCTGCCTTGCACGGCCAGGGCCCACAGCTCTCCTCTCCTCTTCTCCCCAGCCATTCGCCCTGGCCCTTGGAGGTCTCTCTCCCCTTTGTTGCACTGCACACTTTACCATTTCAACCCCAACAAACCCCGCTGTACACTTGGAACACCTGAGCCACCCTGAGAACTGAGTGAGTGCTGAGTGAGTACCACCAAGTGCTTAGCTCCGGGCCACTGGTAGGCGGGCAGAGGTGGCAGGGCTGGCAGGGATTGGTCAAGAGCCTCCTCTCAGGCCCAGCTGTCACCTGTCAATCAGAGGCTCCAGCCCATGTCACTGAGGCTCAAGGGCTGGGAAACTTCTGGAGGAAGGAGAGGGCCTCTCCCTCCGGAGGTCTGGGCTGGGGGTGCCTCAGCCACAGTGACCACACATCTCAGCTCTCGCTGGAGCCTTAAGACCATCTTGCGAGCGAGGTGTGGGTATCCACGCCCCCCATTCTCCAGAGGAGTGAGCCAGGATGTGCACCAGTCTGCTGGACTCTAAAGCCCATGACATGGCCTGTGCCGAGGGGGGTTGGGGTTCCAAGCGGGCAGCCAATGTCCTGCAGGACCCACCACTCCTGGAACAGGCACCAGAAGCCAGGCCTCTGCCCCAGGCACTGAGCCACCTCCCTTGGCCTTGGACCTGAGTGACTGGCATACAAAGCTGATCCCAAAGGGGTTGTCCTGAGGCCAGTTAGGTCACACCCCCACTACCCTTACCCACATAATGACATCCTCCTCTTCCTCAGTCTCCAGACGCATGGTCCCTGATAGGTGGTGTCCGTCTAGAAAGAGCAAAACAGCACGTGGCTCAAGCACACACCCAGAACTGGGTTTGAATCCCAGCTCTGCCACTTACTAGCAGGGCTGTCTTGAGTAAGTAAGTCACTGAGTTCCTTGGGGCCTCAGTGTTTCCATCTGAAAAATGGAGTTAGAACGGCACTCCTCACTCGGCCGTGGTGAGGATCAACCAGACAAAGGGTCTACCGAGGACAGAGACTCCCTCAGTGGTATTCTCACCACTGCCCTCCCAGAGACGTGACATCTAGTGCCCACTGGTGCCCACTGCACTGGTCACACCCATCTCAGCTCTCAAGGCCGCTTTCTCTACCAGGGCCCAGAGAGGACAGTGAAGGCCTCAGTGAGGTGAAAGGGTTTGTCTGTGGTCAAGCGGCAGCAGAGGGTGGAGGCATCTGTGGCCCAGGGCTGGGACCCTTGAACTCCAGAACCTAAACCCCAACTCCTTCCAGCACATTTATCCTTTACTGCCCAAGGGCAAGGTCCCTAACATGCCCGGGGTGAGAATAAGCCCAGGGACGTGAAGAGGAGGGCTCCAATAGGCACATTTACCAAACCTTGCCTGAGCACCTACCGTGTGCCAGGCTGTGGGACCCAGAGCAGAAGCAGACACAGCAGAGGTGATTAAACGCATCACCCAAACAGCTCCAACCCCAGGTCAGACAGAGCACCAAGGGAGCCCAGAGAAGAGGGGTCATTACTAGGAGAGGGAGCTTCCCTGAGTACTCTGAGGGTGAGGGCAGCGCCTGGCACAGAGAGCAGCAGGCACCCAATGGGCTCACGCATCTAATAAGCCAGGCCTTGTGGGGCCAAGTGAATGATGTGGGGTGGGGGATGAGGGCATTCCAGGTGGACAGAGGAGATTAGCCACGTACTGATCTTGCCCAGCCCTGAGCTGGGTACTTTGCATCCACTTGCCTGCTGAATCCTCCTAATTCCCCTTCAGTAGAGACTATTATTACCCCCATTTTCTAGAAGGAGAAACTGAGGTGCAGAGCAGGGAAGCCACTTACTTGCTCAAAGTCGTCTGGCAGGGATGGGGTCATTCACTGGGTGTGAACAAGGGAAGGATGGACACAGGCTGGAGGTATCAGGTGGGCCTTGAAGGCCAGGCTGAGGCCTTTTTTTTTATCTTTGACAGACAAGGGGGAGCCACAGAGAGGGCACAGGGAATGAAGCAGGGACTCCAGAGCTGGCCTGTCTGGGTTCAAGCCCCAGCTCTTCCACTCACCAGCTGTGCAACCTTCAGCAGGTCAACTAACCTCTCTGTGCTTTAGTTTCCCCATATGAAGAATGGGGTTCAGAATGTCCCTACCTCATACATCAAGGAAGTTCAATTGTGGCACACAAATGAATTTATATGTTTATTAAATGGTGGGAGGGGGGCGGGGTGGAAGCAAAGAAATGGAAAGCTGGTGGAATGAGTCAGGGCCTGGTCAGGTTGCAGACAATCTGGCCCTGGGGAGGGGGCCCAGCCTGGTGCATGCCTGCCCAGCCCTGCCAGGTGGGTGCCAGGCCTGGGGCGGCGGTAGCACCACTGCACCGTGCCGGGGCACGCGCCAGCATGTGCGTGCATGCGTCTGTGTGTGTTGCTGCCGCCGCTTCTATGCAAACATGTTAATTTGTTTTCATTTTGTGTTTTTTTTCCCTCGCAGGATAATTGGGTGAGTTTGAAGTCTTGGCGAGGCTGCTGATTATAGCTATTCGGGTGGTGCCCTCGCAGGGCTCGGGCCCTGCCTCCTGCCTCTGGCAGCGAAGGTGGTAGCTGGATGCATCTTGAGGAGTACAAGGAGATATGCTGGGTTCTGGGCGCTCTTGCTGCCAAGGAAGGGGATGGGGCCACGGCTGAGACCCCTGGTGAGCCGTCCTGGGACTCCCATTATGCCCTTCACCCAGAAAACATCCCAACATTCAAGGGTGCAAATCCCGCCCACGAACAGCTTTTCTTTGCCCTGTATGATACATTAAAAAAATAATAAATTGTGGCATGGTTGCCGACATTTAAAAAAAGAAAAAAATCTCCTTGCCTAGATTCTCTTGAAAAAAACTGGCAGCTCGGGAACCGCTGAGCCCATGCTCCTGAGAGGACAAGTGCTTTGTTCATTTTGTTACCCACTTGGCTCCCATGAGCACTGAGTTTTCCACCCTGGACGGGGGATGAGCTTTGGGATTAGATAGTACAAGTCTGGCTCAGACTCTGCCCTCAGAAGCGGTGTGACCTCAGCTAGTATCTGCCTTTCTGAGTCTCTTTCCTCATCTGTGAAAGCCTCCCGCCTTGCCTTGCAAGGATTAAAACGAGATGGCAGAGTTTTCCAGAACATAGTAGGGCTTGGTTAAGCGTTCATTCTCTTTCATTGAGGAGGGGAGCGCTGGTGTGGGTGCAGAGACAGAAGCTTCCTGCTGTGCACTTGACCTCACCCCTGGCCATTCAGCTTTGTCATGGATCTGTCTGTTTCTCCTGATAGACAAGGACCAGGTCCTTGAGGGAGGGCCAGGCCCACATCTTTGGTTTAGACTTCACTGAAGACCTACTACGTGTGCACTGTATATGAAGAGCTGGGGACAGAGGCAAAAGGGCTTGAGGCTCTGGTGGATGTAAACAGGGTACAACATCCATCTGGACCAGGAGGACATCAGGGAAGGGGCAAGTCCCTGCAGAGTTAGCCCTGCAGAGACCACACACATGTGTGCTGAGGAAGGGGACAGTGGAGGTACTCCTGGTGGAAGCCTCAGCCTGGGCAAAGGCAAGAGGAGAGGACAGTCTGGCAGGGGTCTGCTGGTCCCACACTGTTGAATGTCCTGTGAGAAGCCAAGCAGCCTTTGGGGGCTTCTTGCCTGTGGTTCTGGGCCTCCCATGGGGCTGGGCTCACAAAGGGGACTTGGTCGGTGTTTGTAGTGGACGGCTGCCCATGGACCAGGTTGGGGCCAGAAAGAGGCTATGGGCTGGCCGTCCCTGGAAGTCACCATCCCTATATTTCCGGGCTTCTTGGGACCTTGGGGGCCTTTGGCAAGTCATTTAAGCTATCTGCGCCTCAGTCTGCTTACCTGTAAAACCAGTCTGCAGTGGGGCTCAATAAGACCAACCCTGGCACGTGCGTGTGCTCCTGGGAGCTAGTCCTGGTCCCCGCCTGCCTGCCCATCCACTTGCTCTGCTTGTCCTTTCTGCTCTCCCGGGAAACCCCAGCCCATGTTAGTCCAGCCTGACTATGTACAAGCACTGGACACCGAGCTCCACGTGTCCCGGCACCACACCCCCCACTGACCCAGGGCTGGGTTCTATTTCATACCCATTGTTCAGCTCAGGAGACTGAGGCTCTGAGGAGGAACATGGCTTAATGGGTGGGGCAGCCCTCAGCAGGCTCCTGTGCCTCAGTTTCCACTAAGCTGCAGCCTCCAGACGAGAGTCTGTCCAGGACAGAAGGAAGGAATGGATTCCCAGTACTCCCCTAAGGAATAAGACTGCTTTCCTAAGGCCACTCAGGGCTTTGGAGGCAGAGTGGGCCCGGAACCCCTGTCCCCAGTACTTCTCTCTGCTCCTCCTCCAGCCTGTCCTGTGGAGCAGGCACCTCAGATTGCAGCGCTGGGCCCTGGGGCCCAAGACCAACAGGGCATGAAGGGGAACTCCATGGAGAGAAAAGGCTTTGAGGTCGGCCAGACCTGGCTTCAAATCCTGGCTAGTTTTACCTATGTCTTGGCACCACACCCCCGAGTGACCCCAGGACTGGGTCCTATTTCACTCCCATTGTTCAGCTCAGGAGACTGAGGCTCAGAGGAGGCATATGGCTTAATGGTGCAGCAGATCCCATGCGTCTGGTGTGTTGCCTGACCTCTCTGAGCCTCAGTGTCTTCTTCTGGAATATGGTACTACCGCCCCCTGGCTGCAGGGTAAGGGGCAGGCACCTGCCAGTACCGAGCACATAGTAAGCCCACAACAAACCAGGCTAATGGCTGTCTGTGGCTCTTCTAGCAGCCAGAGGGCCCAGGAAACAAAAGGAAGGCACACAGTGGTGGGAAAAGGAGGCAGGGGAGAGGATGACAGGCAGGGACTCCCTGGCCAGGTCCCCTGGGGGTGTCAGGCATCCTCTGCAGAGGGCTGGGGCCTCCCAGGTCACACAGGGAGGCAGCTGGCAGCACCCCTCCCCCACCGAGAGCCACACAAAGGGACCTCTATTCCCCCATCTGAGCGTTTGTCCCTGCTGGCCGGGCGGCACCACCCTCTCCCCACTCTGCTGGCTGCCCAGCCTGGCCCAAGCCTACACAAAGGCCCGTATGTCCCTGCCCAAGCTGGCCTGGCCTCAGGAGACCCCATCCACAGAGAGCTAGAGAGCTCCGAAGGGTTCTGGGGAGGGTTTGCCGTGGGTGGCAAGGCCTCAAATCCGTCCACAATGGGGTGAAGGGGGCAAGCTGAGGCATGAGAAAGCCTTTGGAGTGGATGGACCGTGGTAGGAATCGGGCTCCAGCTTTCCAACTTCCTATCTGTGTAACCTTAGGCCAGACCTGTGCCTTCTTTGGGTCTCAGTTTCCTTATCTGTACAATGGGGACAGTGACAACACTGGGCCCAGCTTTCTGGGCTGTCAGAGGGTTCAGCAGTTGATGCCAGTCTGGCATGCACATAGTCAGCACCCAGCACCTCACAGCCAGGATGAGTAGAGGCCATGGGGGATGGGGGTGTCAGAAGCAGGAGTTTCATGGGACCTGGCCAGGCATGAACTCAGTGTTTTCCTCCCCTGTCCAACCTGGAAGCCCAGTAGGTGTAGCTCTCAGGTAGGGAGGCAATGGCAACTCCTTCTAGAACACTCCACCCCTCACCTTCCATCCAGCAGGGCCATGTCCATTGGTACTGACCCTCAGGCCAGGGTGTGAGCTCCCTACCACCCCTGGTCCATCTCCAGGCAGTGGGATGAGAGCTGCTACTGTGTACTAATAAGCACCTACTGTGTGCAAGGACTTGTAGTGACATCATCTCCTTCCAACCCTCCAGCAGCCCTGGAAAGGCACAGCAGGACGGTATAATGATTATGGGCTCTGGAGTACAGCAATCCAGGTCCAAATCCCAGCTCCACCGCTTCCTCCATGGGACTCTGGGCCCCATGCTCCCCATGCACAAGAGGGGCCGCCCTCCCTCAAAGGGTCTGTGCAACAACCAAATGAGAAGAACCTGCGTGAGGCACTTAGCCCAGAGCCTGGCCCCACCTAAGCCTGAAATCCTGACCACCAGGCTATTACCCCCAACTCAGAGATGGAGAAAGTGAGGCCCAGCTGGCAAGCAGCGCCATGTCTGCCGGTCAGGAGGCAGATGATAAACCTGATGAGTTGTTCTAGAAGATGGAATCGGGATTCAAAGGCCAAGTCTGGTGGACTCTGAGCCCCTATTTTCTCCTCAAGCATTTTGCAAACATTTTTTGGGCAATTTTTTCTCGTTTCAAAGACGTTCTCAGCTCCCTGGGCCACAAGGCCTGTAGACGATGAGGTGGGAGGCCCAGGGCCTGAGGCTGACCCATCCCTCCAGCTGACCCCCAGGAGCCCTCTCCCCGCCACACAAAGTCCCCCTTTCTCCCTCTCACCGCGGACGGCCAAGTGAACAGCGGAATACCAAGTAATTAAGCCAGCGTGCACCATCCGGGCGCCCGGGAACGCTGCGGAGTTTCCCTTTTATGTTTATAGCAATTGTATGAAAATGTGCAACATGGAGCGGCACCAGCTGACAAATGAGACGAAACAGACAGGATTCCGGGCCGGCTTTTTTCCGGGCCTGATTGGCATTAATTGTGAGCGTTTACAAAGCACAACTCGGCGCCTGACATTTGCTTCAAGCGAACGTTTCCTTCTAATAGTCTTAATGATTACAACGGGAGCTAGTGATCACTGCCGGGCGGGGAATGGCTGCCTGGTGCCCAGCCTGGGCTCCTGCCAGGGCCCTGGCCAGACTGAGCTTGCCTGGGTCCCGTGCCCAGGTCTCACCTTCCCCTGCTACCTGCTGCGGAGGGCTGCTCCAAGTGCCAGGCCTTGGGGCCTCAGGCAATGGGACCCCCACACTGAACTGCCCGTTTATAAAGGTGAGGAGGAAGCCCACAGGCACAGTGATCGATCCCAGGCTCAGACCCAAGGGAGAGAGGGAGGGGAAGGAGGGATGAGCAGTGGGACTTGGCCGGCCTGGCTCTGAGGCTGGAGGGCCTCGGTTTCCTCATCTGTACAACAGGCATACAAAGAATGCAATAAATGCTGTCTGCTCGTCCTTGCTCTATGACCTTGCCAAGTCCCTTCCAGGCTCTGGGCCTAACCTTCCTCACCTGTAACACAAGAGGCGGGGACTTGGTCAGCTGGAGTTGCATAGACCAGGGTTCTAGCCCCATCTCTGGCCCCTTTTCAGCTGCATGACCTTGAGAGAGTCCCTTAATCTCTCTGAGCCTGGGTTTCCTTCATCTGATAATGGAGTTAATAATCCCCACAGGTTGCACGGTGGTTTCTAGATTCCACAAGAAAGGGTGTAAAAACCCTGAGTTTCTGGCAGGCCAAAAGTCTATGTCCTGTTCCTTCTCTGGACAGTCCCCCAAATACCACACTCATGCACGCATTCATTCACCCATTCATTCATTCAGGAAACATCAAGTGCCCTGATCTGCAACCTGGGAAGACATGAGGGAACAAAGCAAAGACCCTCCCTCAGGACATTTACAACCTCGTGGGAGAAGAGAGGTGACAAATAGGTATACAAGTGCTTCACATGCAGTCTCCCATGGACTCCTTATCCCCATTTTACAGACACAGAAGCTGGGGCACGAACAGGGAAAAACAACAGTCTGAAGCCACCCAGCTGGGACGAGGTGATGTGGGCATCAAACTCTGACAGGCTGCCTCCAGAGGTGAGTTATCTGAAGCCCCCAGGTGAGGATGAGCCCCAGCCTCCAGGCGGAAGCCCCATCTGATGATGGCCTGAGGAGGGCCGACCACTGGCCCCTGATGGCCTTTCTCTCTTGGGTGGGGCTGACCCAGGCTGGGCAACAGGGCAGGAGACCCGGGCCACTGGGAGGAGGGGCATCTGTGAGGCCGGGCAGCCCCCATCCTCCTGGTGTTCTGTGTCCTGGGCTAGAAATGGGAGAGGCAGCCTTGTCCAGACCGCTCATTTGCACTTTTTCATCAGCACATGGAGTGCCTGCTCCATGCCAAGTCCTGTCCCAGAGGCACCTCAGCCAGGTGGCTGGGGACACGCACCTGCAAAGCCTCGGCATTGTGAGAGAACCCAGTAGGTTCGGGGAAGTGCTGGCAGTTTGGCTGCAGCCTCCTCTTGGTAGTCAGACCCCGACTCTGGGCAGGCCCCATGGAGCTCTCACCTCTGCCCTGCCTGGCCAGGCCCACCCTGCAGGAAGCCCCCAGCATGGATCCCAGCCCCATGCTTGACTCCAGCCAGAAAAACCTTGGCAACCACTTCTTTTGGAGTTGGGTTGGGGGGGTGGGGGAGAAAAACAACAACAAAAAAAATGGAGTTTTTTTTTTCCTTTTTGCATATGGTGGCACAGATGGGCCCATGATCCATAAAAACTGTTTGCAATTAAACTCCCACTTTGCATGGCTGAATTTGTCAGTTGTCTGAACCACAAGCGCAGGGCTCCACGCTGACAGGGAGATGGGACACGGGGCAGGCGGGGCAGAAGCCCAGGAACCTGCTCTGGGCTCGGCCCTGGGCTGCTGAGGTGCTATGGCAGCCAGGCCAGCTCCCTCTCTGGGCATCCCCCAGCCCACGCCAGGAGCCAGAGTGTAGCCAGGCAGCTGGGGTGGGGCTTGGCAGGGATCCCTTGCCCAGCGGGGACTTGGCCAGTGTCGGGTACCCCGGCTGCAGGTCTAATGAGGGTGGAGACAGTGGAGCTAATCACCGCTCAGCCCCTGCCAGACACTGAGGCCGGGAACCAGGAGAGCCAGGAGGGTGGCTGGGCAGTGTGAGCCGTATGGGGGTCCAGCAGGCAGAGTGCAAGGGCAGGTCCAAGGATGAGGAGCCAGAACCTCTGGCCCAGTTGGCAGAAGGGATCTATGGTAGTGCCAGGAAGGGCTGCCAAGGCCAAAACTGGCTCTTTTCTCATCCCCAGGGGAACTGGCCTACCTTCCTATCCTTCGAAAGCAGGTAGGGAAATTGAGGCAGGAGCTAAGTCTATCTCAAGGGCCTAGGCTTCTCCTGCCAAACCAATGGGCTCTCTGCATTTGGCAGCCCTTTGAACAACCTTCCAGAGAGGGGATGAGGGGTTTTTACCCCTTCCACTGCCCCTGGGCTCCAAACACCAGCCCACCACCCCAGGACTGCCTCGGGATACTTTCTTGTTTGGGTTAACAAATGCATCATTTGGCTTTGGAACATCCGGAGATCACTAATAATTGCTCCCTGATGAAAAGAAATAAGGCCCTGACACCCCCTGCCCCCTGCCCGCCCCCCCAAGCTGGGAAAGAAAAGTCATAAAAATAGCTTGTTATCTCACCTACTGAGGCTCCGACTGGATGTTACTGCTAATTGGGTATAACATCCTTGTCTTGTTCTCTCAGAAGCTAAATCAAGAAAGCGCCACTGCTGCGAACTAATTATATCTCCGGCCTGCAGCCTGCAGCCTGCAGCTTGTCTCTCCCTTTATTGAGTTAAAAAATGGTCACGAACCTTCATCCTTCATCCCCCCAAGCACTGGGCCCATGCTGCCCGCCAGGCGTGGCTGGTGAGGCGAGGACAGCCCGGCTGGAGGGCCTAGGAAAGGTCTCCGAGACAGGCAGCAGGGTCAGGAGTGCTGGGAGGGGAGGCCCTGCCCCAGTACCAGCCTGGCCCCCTCCCCTGCCACAGGTCAGGTGTTCAGCGTTTCCTGGAGAGAGGGGGCTCTGGCCTCGCGCCCCCTGCAGTTGGGCCCATGGGTAGGTCAGGAGCGGGCGTTTCCGCTGGGAACCCTGCATCTCACTCAAGACTCACATTGGACCCCAGGACAAGGGTGGCATGATTCCCATTTTACAGATGAGGAAATCAAGGCTCCGTGTGCAAGCCAGAACTGAACAACGCACAAATACACTCACCTCGGCCACCTTTTCACACAGGAGCAGCCCTTGCTGCCAATCTATACCTGCAGAGAGCAGTCATTTATTCATACAACAAATGCCTCTTGAATGCCTACCTATTGTGTGCCAGACACTGTTCTAGGCTGAAGCTTCCAGCAGACCAGAGGTAACCCCAAGCACCAGCCTCACTCTGGGTTTGTAGAAAGGTTGAAAAATACGCTCAGACAAGGCTGGATCACTCCTCTAGTCAAAGAGCTGCCATAGCTCCCTACCGTGGGAGGGCAAAGTCCAAATGCCAAGGCCAGGCCCTGGCTCCCTCCACAGCCCCGCTCCCTCCACATTTCAGCCGCATTGGCCACACACCGATCCCGCAACCTAAGCCCTCTCACCTGCCTGCTTCTGAGCCACTTCTCATGCTGCTCCTTCAGTCTAGAAGGCTCCCTTTCCCAGTTCTGCCTGTCAGAGCCCACCAGCCTTAAGGCCTTAGAATCAATGACACCACTCCTAGGAAGGCTGCCCTGTCTGTCTGTCTGCCTCCCCCACGCCTGCCCTAGGCTGGTGACTTACAGGACCTGGTTTTGAATGCCAGCTTGGCCACTCAGCAAGAGCATGACCTTACCTCTTTTTAACCTCTCTGAGCCTCAGGGTCCTCATCTCTAAAATGGGCTAAGAATCCTTCCTAGAGGGGCTGAGGCATGCTGCAAGTGCTCTGGAGGATGATGAATGAGAGGGTCCCATGAAGGACCTAGCTCACAGGAAAAGCTCAAAAAGTGCTATCGTTATCAAGCAGCCTGTAAGTGTCCTGAATCTACCCTGCCACCCAGCCCTAAGAAGGCACTGCACTGCACTGATGGGGACATGGTGGCAGGAAGGCAACAGACCCTCACACCTAAACAACTCTCGAGGCTGAATAACAACCCATCTCCTCAGAGAAGATACCCCAGAATACCTCGCTCTGACACTCACGCCCTGGCCCTTATAAGAGCAGCTGCATGTGAACCCCACAGAGAGGCCAGCGGAACCCCTGAGCTCACTGAGGTCAGGCAGGCAACAGGCTTTCAGCTCATAGGCCCCGCTGACTGATTGGTGCTGCCTACTCAGAGCCCTGGAAAGAACCCAAGGTCAAGCCTGTACTCAGCAGGGGAAGAGGACAGCAATTGATTAGCGATGTCTGCCAAGCTCACAGTGGTGTTAAGGCAAGCCGGGTTGGCCACAGACTGGCCATCCTTGACATTTTACGGAGGACTCAGCCGAGGCCGGGTTGGGGTGGGGGGTGACTTGCTCAAGGTTGTGCAGTTCATAAAAGGAACAGCTGGCTCAGGCTTGGGTCCCCTCAGCTCCAGCCCAAGGACCCTCTCATGACAGCCCTTCCCAACCCAGCATCCTCACAAGCAAAAGCTTATCTGGATAACAAACGGGTTCCACTGACCTTCTGTATGGCCCTGGGGTGGTTGCTTCCCTTCACTGAGCCTCAGTTTCCTCATTTACACAATAAAGATAAAAACACCCTTCACAGTGCAATATGAGGATTAAACCAGAGAACAAAATGCCAAAGCAGGAAGCACAGTCTGGCCCATAACAGGTGTCTGACAGTTTCTCATGATTACCATAATAAGCAATCACAAGTGCTGCCTCCTTCAGGGAGTCCTTCCTGGCTACCCCAGTTGAAAGTAATAGTTTTCCCCTCTGATTTCCTAGCATGCTTTGAGAGACTGGAGGCGCACAAGGGCAGGACCACATCAGTCTTATTCACTGCTGTGTCCACTGACCCCTGGCACAGTCCTTGCACACTGTGAATGTGGCGATCAACCTGTACCGGGCTGATGTGCCTGAGGCCACGCCTCAGTAGGTGCCACCTTTCAAAGCAGCTGGGGCTTGTTCATCTTTGCATCCCCAGTGCCTGGCAGGGAGCCTAGCATGGAGCAATGAATCTCTCTCAATCAACGGATGAATAAAGAGCAGAAATAGAAGTTCCTGTTTACTGCCCACTTGCCATCAGCTACTGCCAAACCTCACAGCCATCCTGTAAGGTGGACCCTTAGTTCATCTGACAGAGGGGCCTGAGTCATGCAGATACTAGGGGCAGGGCCAAGCCTCAAATTCCGGCCTAGTGACTGCAGGCCGGGAGTCCCTGCCACTTCTGCCTCCCATTACCAAGCTCAGGCCTCGACCCTGCAGGGTGGCCGCCCTGGCCTTGGCAGCATATCCTGGAGCCGGCAGCTGGTGGCTAGCCCCCTCCTCCTCCTCCCAGGGAGGCCCCCTCCCCGCAGACTCTGGGTCATTAAGTTCTGCGTCATTAAGTCTCTGTCACAGGGAGCCTGTTCACAGCCAGCCTCGGCCTCACCCCCTGACCTCCTGGGCCTTTGTCCCCGGTGCCCTCTGCACAATGGCAGGGGTTCCCAGGGCCCCAAACAGCTGCTGCGGCTGGGACGCTGACTTGCTGTGGGGCCAGGAGGATGGGTCAGGGTCCCACTGGACTGGAGCCTGAGCCTTGCCCACCCAACTCGGAGGGACTCAGCCAAGCCTCCCTCCTGGCTGTCCCCAGAGCTCACCAGGCACTCTGCAAACCCAGGCTCACCCCATTCACAAGCCTGTGAGAGAACTGCTATTAGCCCCTTGAACAGATGAGGAAACTGAGGCCCACAGGGGTCGAGTGACTTGTCTGAGGACACATAAGCAGTGAGTGTAGGAACCAGGGTTTCATTCCAGGTCTGTGACTCTCGAGGCCCAGCAAAATCTGCCAGTGTGACCTCAGAGGCATCCAGAGCCCCCCTCAGGCACCTTTACTGGCTTGCAGCTGCCAGTCCTCTAGACCAAGTCCGGTCCTGAGCTTGGCGCTCAAGGCCCACATACACCCTCCTAACTGACCTCCCTTTTACCTCTGCCCACTCTTCAGCTCCCTTGCCCTTCTGGGTCATGCCCCTGGGTTCTCAAACTCCCTCTGTTGGTAACACCTCCATTCACTCCACACTGGGCAGACACACCCAGGACTCAGCGTCCAGACAAAAGCCCCCTCTGTCGAAATGCCCTCTAGGATTCCTCCCCACCCAGCCACCATCTCTTCCTCCCTCTGTGCCTCTCCTCTGGCCTTGTCTCCTTCCAGAGCAAAAGTCCAAAATCTGACTCAGTTGCAGACTCACTGAAGGCCCTCAAAGAGGCTACAGGCCTGGCAGATTCCTCAGATCTTTGCCCCCTCATGGTGGTCAGCATGGAGTCCTCACTCCAACCCTACTGACACTTGTCGCTGTAGTTGTTAGTTGCTGTCGAGTCAATTCCAACTCGTGGTGACCCCACGTGTGCAGAGCAGAACTGTGCTCCATAGGATTCTCAATGCTGTGACCTTTCAGAAGCAAATTGCCAGGACTGTCTTCTGAGGTGCCTCTGGGTGTGTTCGAACCACCAACCTTTCGGCTAGTAGTCGAGTGCTTAAGTGTTTGCACCACCCAGGAAGCCAGTAGCTGATGCTCAGTATTTACCAAAGAGGATGGGGGAGGGGAGAGCTTCCTCTTCTCATTGCCCATGCCCCCAACACTCACACCCCCCCCACACACACCCCTTTTTGGCCACCAACTAGATCTCACTTCTACTACGGCCTGGCTGTGCGGCCTTGGGCAGCGAGGAAACGTCCCTGTGCCCTCCCGTTTCCTCTTCTGTACAATGGGGGTAATGACAGCACCTGCATTTCTTTGGGTTTTGATATAACACTCCCCCACCACCACCCCGGAAAGCATCAGACCTCTAGGCTGACGATTACCACTACCACTGTTAATTTCTGTCTGCTCCGACTAGAGTGGCCCGCACTTAAATTTGGGGGTGAGAGAGACCCGGCTTCTTAACTGGCACTGTGCCTCCATTTCCCCATCTCTGAAATGGTACTAATTCCGCCCATCAGAGTGCAAGCAAGCTCCCCATCACTGCGACCCCGTCTTTTGTTCGAAGCACGCAGTAGGCACGCAGATTATTTCTCATCTAACCAATCAATAGTCCAGGTGGAAGGAATCCATCCACCCCTCCGTTCTCCCCACCCCCAGCTCCCAGAATCCCCCTCCCCACCCCCCGCCCATGCAGACTAAAATAGTCATTAGGCAGATTTCAAAAGATGTCAGTAGCTTATAATTATAGTCGACATCCTCCGGAGATAAAAGTGATTACCTTGGATGCAAATCACTTAGCAACCAATCAGGGCGGCGGGCGGCGCCCGCGGAGGTGACCGGCCGGCGGCGCGCAGCCCTCCTCCGGCAGCCCGCACCGCGCAGGCAGATAAAGCGCACAATAGCTCTTGACACGCAAATGGGTTAACACAATAAAGGCGGCTCCGGCCGCTGCGGGGGGAGCGCAGCAATTCCCGGCCCGCGGGAGGTAATAAAGCAGCCCTTTTGTGCCCTCCTCCGCGTTCTCACCACCGCCCCGGGCCCGGAGGACTAGCAGCCTGATTGAATTAAGGTTCATGAATATGAGCCGCTTTGCTTGCTTCCTCCGGTTTGTGAGGGATTTGAGGGCAGAGGAGGCCCCCCCGGCCGGGGGCCAGCCCCCCCAGGGGCTCAGACGTGAGCCACGTGCACTCACCACGTGGGGTGCGCTTGGGTGTCCAGGGACCCAGTGGGAAGAAGTGCCCCCAGCAGAGGAAGCTGGAAGGGTGGGGGCCCCTGCCCGACAAGCTTGCCACCTTTGGCTCCAGGAGGGACTGGGAGAACCATTCAAGGTCTTCTTCCGAGGATGAGGCTAACAGTGGCCAAAAGGGTGCGCGCTGAGCAGGTGCTTGCTGTATGCCACGCCCTGCCCTAAGTCCTCCACCTGTGTAGTGGCAGGCTATTACCAGCGCCTTCTAGCAGATGTGTAAACTGAGGCTCAGAGAGGCAAAGCTACTCAACCAAGGCCACACAGCCAAAAAGTGGTGGGCTGGGGAGTTGGACCCAGGCCCAGCCCACTCCAGAGCCCACTTTTTTTTTTTTTTTTAAATAATATTATATTGAGTTTTTGATGAAAGTTTACACAGTAAGTTAGGCTCCCATTTGACAATTTCTGCACAAATTGTTCAGTGACATTAGTTGCATTTATCACAACGCGTCAACATTCTCTTTTTGTTCTGTTTGTTCCATTTCCACTACTTTAGTTTCCCTGCCCCCTTATCTTCTCATCTTTGCTTTTGAGTAGTTTTTGACCTTTTGGTCTCGTATGGATGGTTTTTAAGAAGAGCACCGCGCTTACGGGTAATATGGATGGTTTTTAAGTAGAGCACCGAGCTTACGGGTAATATCCTTTATTTTGCGTGCTACTCTGCTATTTAGTTAAAAGGTGATCTCAGGGGACAGGCTTGGTTCTAGGTTTAAAGAGCATCTGAGCGCAATAGTCTCAGGGAGTCCTCTGTTCTCTACTGTTCCAGTTTGTCTGACTTTTTTCTTTTCTTTTCTTTTAATAAGAATTTGAGTTCTGCTTCACATTTTTCTCCCCTTCTATCCTGGACCATCTAATGTGACCTGGGTCAGAACTGTCAGTGGTGGTAGCTGGGCACCATCTAGTTCTTCCGTTCTCAGGGTAGATGAGGTTGTGGCTCATGTACACTTGTTTCTTCCCAGAGCCCACTCTTAACCAGAAGCTGCTGTTCACCCCAGGGGAGCCTCAGCTTCCTCATCTATAAAAAGGGGTTAAGCAGCCCAGCCTAGGTCTGGAGTAAGTTCGAGGCTCAGAAGGGATGGGGGAGGGTTGGTGGGCTTAGGAGGATAAAGGTGATGGATTACCGGGGCGGGCGGGATGCGGCAGGAGAGGAAGCTAACCTTGAGGAGACTCCCCAGAGAACTGAGAAGGCCCCCCCTGACTGGAGGAGAGGTCTAAGGTTACTGTCCCCTGTCAAGACAGGGAGCTCTCACTGGATCCTCTCCCCAGCTTAAGCCTCCAGGACACACTCATCCACACTCCCATTCAGCACATCCTGGGCCCAAGGGCCCACTCCTCACACTGCCCAGAACATTCTTCATATTCCTCTGCTGGAGGATCCCTACTTGTCCTTTTCGAGATCCACATGTGGTGACCCCGTGGCTGGGCCCGGAGGCCCATCTACATGCCTGCTGTCCCCACTGGACTAAGCAGCCAGCTGGGTGCCCATCAAGAGTCCCTGCAAGGGCTGAGGGCAGCTTCGCCCCCCCTCCAGTGAGCCTGGAAGGGCAGATGACAAGGAGCCTAGGGCCACCAGGTTTCATGCCACACCTTCTCACAGTGCTAGAGAAAGGCGATAGCGGGTGATGCCACTTGGCTGAACACTGTCCTACAGCTAATGAGGAACCAAGATTCAAACCTGGGTTTCATTGTGAACAAGGCATCTTGGGGCCAGACTCACCCATATTCAATAGCCACTGGCTCTTGTAGGGGCCCCGTCCAACCAGTGGGGAGCGCCTCCACTCTACCCATTGAAGAAGGTGGAAGACCCAGGGACTCTGGAGCCAGAGGAGTTCAGGGCAGAACCTCTGCAGCTAACTGGCTGCGCACCCTCAGCCCGCCACTTCCTGTCAGAACCTCAGTACTTCCTCATCTGTAAAATGGGCCACAGCACATGAGCCACCTCCAAGGAGTAACTGAGATCCTGTAAAATGCCTGGCACATGGGGAGACACTCGATAAGCTGGCACTCCCTCCTGCTTGTTGCCTGGCATGATTGCCAAGCCCAGGGAGCTGAGGGAAGGGAACAGAAGGAATTGCCCAATTCTGACAGCCTTTCCCTCCGCCTTGGCTGCGGAAGTGTAAATACTCGACGGAGGGCCTCCAACTGCCTGTTTGTGGATCTCTGGCATGCACTCTGAGTTTGTTTCTAAACTGGGAAGCTTCGAGAGGCAGTGCAAACAGCCCTTCTGCCCCTCTCCCAGTTCTCCCCCAATCTGCCATTGCTCCTCTGTCCTTGGAAGGCTACGTGTTTAACGACACCATTTCGGCTGGAAATATCATCTCCCTGCCAAGCCCCCCAAAGCAGCTTCCCCGGTATTTATGGACCTGTTAATCTAGCTCGAGAGCCTGGTAGAAACTGGCTCTACCTGGAGAAGAGCTCGCTGCAGACGCTGGGGCCTGGCTTCTCATCACGACCCCCCACACACTCCCTCTGTCCTCAGACTGCCCCCATAACGCTGACCCCACACATGCGCCTCTCTGCTCTCACTGTCACAGACCCCACCACCACCACCCCATGCCGCTGAAGCGATGACAGTTTTCTAACCTTTTCTTAGAAATGTGATCACAGCAGTTTCACCCACATCCAACAGTGGCAGTAATTGCTGGAAGGAACTTAAGAAGAGGCATCACAGAATGAGCAGCTGGATGCTGGCTGGGGGTTCTCTGGACTGTCGCGGTGAACAGGGCTATGCTGGGGTGTCATGGGGGAGAGAGGGCTGGTGCCTGATCCCTTCATCGAAGCTGGCCCCTAGCTGAGCCACACCTTATTCAGACCTTGGCACTGATGGACCTGTAAGACACCTTGTCCTCCATTCACCAACAGACACCACACTGCTTGTCAAAATTATTTCTTCACATCAAAGGGAGAGTGGGGCAGACTGGAGATAGGGCTTGGCCAAGGCCCCCTCATGTCGGGGTGGAAGGGCTGGGGGATCCTCTGGACTTGGGGGACGGCAGGCAGCAGCTTCTCTGCACCTTCCCTGGCTGGGGGTGGGATGTTCATGCTTCTCTGAGCAGAAGTGAGTGGAGTCAGTGGCCTGTTTTAAGGCTGCGGACTCACATCTCTGGGGGCTCTGGGAACTTCAGCCTCCTGCCTGGGTGTATGGGGGTTCAGGGAGCCTCTTTACACTCCTTTTGAAAGCAGAGACTTGCTCTTTCCGGGAGTCCTGAGCCCCCCAGGCATTGCCAGGCTACAGGGGCAGAGCTCTGAACACCTGTCCTTGGGGGGAGGGGTATCAGCAGGGACAGCTGGCACTGCCTCCATCCCCCACCTTATGGGGCGCTGGGGATTTAGGTCAGAGAACTGCAGTGGGGGGTTGGGAAGAGTCTGCCCTCACCTCTTCACCACCCAAAGGCATCCATTCCCGGCATGGCTACTGGCCCCGCCCCCTCCGGCCTTGGGGCAGGGCAAGTCGGGTAGCCACGGCAACCCGGTGACGTCAGAGGCCTGGCAGTGACGTCACGCTGGGGCCGCACAGGGGAACCGGATCCCCGCCGAGTTTCTTGTAGGAACGCGAGGTAGGAGAGGGGCCCTGCTACGGTCTAGCCCCAGAGCGCACATTCCTCAAATGCAGCCACCTGCATAGTCGGGACCCCACAACCGGTCTGAGCTGATGTCCCCTGAAGATCCCAGAGGAGACTCGGGAGACCCCATCGCTGTCCCATGCCGGATGCCCTCCCCTCCACCATCCAAGACGCGGGATTTCCTGGGGAATTTTTAGATGACGGAGGTGGTACCTTCGTCTAATGGCTTCAGGGGTGAGGTAACTTTTGCATTCTGGCATCCGCTTGCCCATCAGGGCCCTGCGGAGCCCCCGTAACGGGCACCACCCACCTGCACACCAGCCGGCTGGCCCGTCCGGACAAGTTTTTTTGGGGGGTGGAGAGACAAGGGGCACCGCTGTTTCAGGATCCCCGGCAACTCAGGGCCCATTTACGTCTAATCGAGGCTGCCCCAACGCCAGAGGGTGCCTCCAGCTCGGAACCCCGCCCCGCGGCACTCACCGGATCAGCCAGACCGTCGAAGGACACCAAGTCTCAGTGGCAACGACGCTCCGCTCGGCGGGTCGCAGCCATGCAAGGGTGGCAGAAGCTGCCTGAGGAAGTCCCCCCTGGGGGCTGATGCCCCTCTACTGGTAGGAAGCGGCGTTGTCCAAGAGGGCGATCCCGGCGCCGTCCGAAGTCGGGCGTTTCTCTGCTCAGCGGAGGTCGCCCCGGACCCCGGCCGCGCTGCGGCTCAGGCGGCGCATCCTCCCTTAGGGGCCGGTCTCAGGGCTGCAGCTCGGCCCGCGCCGCTCCCGGAGCGCTCTCTCCGCGGGCTTCGGAACGGGCGGCCGCAGCCCCTCTCGCCGGCCCCAGCTGCAGCTTGCCTTTGTTGCTTCCTCTCGCCCGCCAGCCCGCGGCTGACAGCCCCCTGGTTCGCCTGGGGGTGGGGGGCCGTCTCCTCCGGCGATGCGAGCGCCCGCAGTGGCCCCGGCTCCTTGCCAGAGATGCACCGGGCCCCGCAGGTTGCAAAGCGCGGCGGCGAGAACGCACCGGCCCCTCCTCCTCCGGCTCTGAGCACCAGGCGTGGGGGGAGGGGAAGCAGGCGAGCGGCAGCAGGCGGCGGCAGAGGCTCGGTTGCTGCCCCGGGGGCCTCGGCGCCAAGAAATAACCAGGCCGGGTGGCGCAGGACGAGCGCGAGGATGGCTCGGGGGACAGTGCACCGGGCGTGCGAGCTCGCGAACTGCAGCAGGGGCGGCGCGCGCCGGGCTC
>NW_004443997.1:3331837-3369676 GCF_000243295.1 Trichechus manatus latirostris
TCCTGGAGTGCGCCGGCGCCTCGCCTCAGTCCCGGGTTCCGCGCGCCGCGTCTCGCAGGCGGCGGACTCGGCTCTCCGCCTACCCCGGCCGGCGGGCGCAGCACCTCCAGGAGCAGCCAGCCCCGCTGTCCTACCCGCTGCTCCGCTCCGGCCCGACTGACAGGCGCTGGCGCTGGCCGCCGCCTGCGCGTCTCACCCCCTCCGCCCGCCCCCCGCGGCCTGGCCCAATCAGCGGCGGCCGAGAGGCGGTTACCAGGGTGACGCGGCGCCGCGTCCCGTGGGGGGCGGGGCCGGGGGCCGCCACGCGCGCTTTTCGCGGCAAAATTCAAAGGCCGGCAGGGCGGCTCTCCAACCTCCTCCCCCAAGCTGAGGTGAGGCGGGGCCTGCCCCGAGAGGACTGCAACTCCCGGCATGCAAAGCCCCAGCACTGGGCGGAGGGACTGCGACTGGAAGTGCAAGGCATGCTGGTACTTGTAGTCCCTTTATCCGAGCGATGGGGTGGAAAAACTAGTATCATTTATTTATTGATCACCTACAGGGCAAGGCACTGTGCTAAGTGCATTATCTGCATTGTTTCATTTGATGTTGGAAGTCTTATGAGGAATTAGTTAAAAAATAACAAAAATAATAATGGTAGCTAACACACAGTGCTTAGGATGTGCCAGGCATTGTTACAGGTACTTTATCTAATCTTCACAACTCTGTGAGGTAGGTATTAGTATCTCCCCACTCTACAGATAAAAGGAGCCAAGTGGTTAAGCGCTCAGCTGCTAACCGAAAGTCATCGGTTCGAACCCACCCAGCAGAAAGATGTGGAAGTGTGCTTCCGTAAAGATTTCCAACAGTAAACCCTGTGGGGCAGTTCTACTCTGTATGGTAGGGTCACTTTGAGTCAGAATAGATTCAACTGCAATAGGTTTGGGTTTTTTGGTTTATTTTACAGATAAGTAAACTGATACGATAGGTACTATTATTATACTCCCCAACTTACAGAGGAAACCAAGGTTAAGAGATAAGAAGTGACACTTCCAGCATTTTGCCTCACAGCATTTTTATGCAGCAATAGGTTTTTGGCATCACAGCTGAGATTTGTGGAGCACTAACTGTATACCAGGCACTGTGCTAAGCTCTTTGCAAGACTTGCCACATGAAATCCTCACCACCTCCAAGGCAGGCAGGAATGGCCGTCCTAAATTTGAATCCATCCAACTGTACTTACACCTTACCTTTTACTTTCTAAGCAGCTTCATACGTTCTCATTTGGCCTGCCTGACAGTCCATGGTTGGCCTGTTGAACAGTCCCATTTCACAGGTGGAGAAGCTGAGTCCTGGGACGGGCAGTTCTCTCAGTTGCCATGCATCTATCAGCCGGGGAGCCAGCCTTCCAGGGAAGGACCGCAGGATCCCACAGAAGCGCAGAGCGGTAGCTAGCCTCTCTCCTCAGGTTGTGTGTCCACGTGGCCCCTGGAGACCCAAGGAACCTGGGTGGGATTCCAGCCTTGCCCTTACTAACTGTTGGCCTTGGCCCGTTTACCTTTCGGCTCTGTGCCTCAGTTTCTTCATCTGTGAAAGGGGGTATCATAACTCCTACCTTACAGGACTGCTGTGAGGATGAAGTGAATTACTGGGCGTAAAGCACTCAGAATGTGGAGGACTTTAAAGACCCTGGTGAATGTGTCCAGCAGGATGGACTGATTAAGGCCCGGCCTTAGCCTACTTCCCAGAGCCTACCCGCTCCTCACCCGGAGCCTGGGAGGGGCACCCACGGAGGGGTCCAGGGCAGGCCCAAGTAGGCCACCCACCGCCTAATCTAGGGCAGGAGCTGGTCCCGTTTCAGGACGCCAAGCGGCTGCCACGCGTGCCATTCTCAGTAGCTGTGGGCCTCTGTGCCCTGTTCTATTTCTCCCGGGCTGCCCCGCCCTCCCCCGGGAGTTGGGGTGGGGGCGGGGATTTACCTGGAAACGCGATCAGTCCTCCAGCTGCTTCCCCTCCGGGCCAGCCTCCAGAGCTGCTGGTGACGTTAGAGCCGGTTGCCGAGGGAAAGCGCAGGGTGGACCGGTGGACGCAGCATGGACAGGTGGGGAGAACTCGTGGCCAGACTTAAGCCCAGGGCGGGGAAGAGGGACAGCGACAACCAAAACCGTGGGAAGGCAGAGAGACAGCATGGAGGGGAGATGGAGGCAGCCGCTCACACCACAGTCTTTCCAAAGGTGCCCCGCACGTAGTAGGCCCTCAAGTCATGGTGACCTACAATGGAAAAACTGGAGTTTTCCATTGTAGGTCACCATGACTTGAGGGCCTACTACGTGCGGGGCACCTGCTCAGTGCTATTTATATTGCATATTTCTATCTCATTTTACTCTCACAGTAACCTTGTGAAGGTACCACAATTATCATCCCCATTTTACCGCTAAGGAAACTGAGGCTCCGGGAGGCCACGTGACTTGCCTAAGGTCACACAAAGCCAGAGCCCCTGACCTTCATGACTGTGCCCTTACCCGGCTACTAATTAACTGTGTGACTTTAAGGGCAAGTTTCTTCTCTCTGGACCTCAGTTTCCTCATCTGTAAAATGGAGGGTGGGGCACAGGCCATACCCCAGCCCACCAATCAGAATTTCTGGAGGTGGGTTTGGCCAGCATTAGTAGCCAAAGGTCCCTAGGTCATTCCAATGTGCAGCCAGGGCTGACAATCAGGGGTTTAGAAGATTTCGAAAGGCCCCTCCATCTGGAAAGTTCTGCCAGTCCATGATGTGTTAATGGCGGGATTTCAGGCAGCAGCAGGCTAGAAGGCAGCTATATAGGTAAAGAGAGAAGTCTTCCAGGTGTCTCCCACACCCCGCTGGACAGATACGTGAACGCCCCCATAAGATGCTCAGCCTCAGGCCTTCACATATGCCCCCTTACATGCCCACACACACTCACACGTGCCCACCTCCCTGAGGTCAGACCCTGATGCCAGTGCCCACCCCCCCCAACTCCCAGCTTCAATACAGCCGCGCCTCGCTCTTGGCCATGTCCAATAACTGCATTATGTGTGTGGGCAGTGTCAAGATGGATTTACCACGGTCCACAGAACCACCAGGCAGGTCAGCCCCTGAACACTGGCTCCAGCCAGGGATCTGAGAGGCCCTGAGGGGCCAGAGGGACAGAGGGTACCTCATTCTTCCCTGCCCCTGTATGACCCCAACAGCCCAGCCTTGCTAAATACCTGCACATTCTCCCTGTGCCTCTCTTACCTCCAGGCCTTTGCCCATGCTGTCCCTTCCACCTGGATTGTCCTCCTTCCAGGTAGCTCCTCCTCCAGATTTCAGCTAGGGTGCCACCTCCTCCAGGAAGCTGTCCCTGAATACCCCCCCCCCCGGCTGCAGCACTTTCCCCTTCATAGCTGTGCCCAGTCTGTGTTATAATGGCCCACATAGTTGTCAGTCTTCCCCACCAGCTCTGAGCATAGGGGCTTGTGTTCGGCCCATTTTGTCTCTCAGCAGAGGGCTTGGCTTACAGTCAGCACTCAAAGTCTGCTGAATTAATCTCTAAATCAATGAATGAATGTGGCCCAGTTTGTTGATTTGGGGAGGGATGGGAGGGAGCAGAAGGAGCCCTGGTGGTGCAGTGGTTTAGCACGAGGCTGCTAATCGAACGGTCAGTGGTTCGAACCTACCGGTCGCTCTGTGGGAGAAAGATGTGGCAGTCTGCTTCTGTAAGGATGATAGCCTTGGAAACCCTATGGGGAAGTTCTGCTCTGTCCTACAGGATCGCTTGCTATGAGTTGGAATCCACTTGAGTATGGGTATTTCCTTTTTACTGCTGATCATTCATTTATTTAGTCAGCATTCCCTAAGTACCTGCCCTGTGCCAGACACTGTGGATTCAGCAGTGACCAGATACAGTTTCTGGTTTTGGAAAACTCAAGTTTCATGGGGGCACAGAGAAGGCAGCTAACAGTTATCACCTAGGGTAATGGGGAAGCCCAGAGCAGACACCTGACCAGCCTCAGCTGGGCTGGTGATGTTGGAAAGGTTGACAGGCTGTCCCAGGGTAAAATGGGAGGGAGGGGGCCGAGGCGAGGGGACAGTGCTCCCGGCAGAGGGCACGGCCAGTGTAAAGGCCTAGTGTCCCAGGTGAGGGCGCTGTGAGTGCCCCCAAGAGAGGAGGAGGGTCAGAGGCTAAGCTGAGGAGGTTCAGGGGTAGGGAGCAGAGACTGGGCCTTTATCCTGGTGAGGAGAACAGGCCTGCCCTGCCTCCCTCCCCAGCCCCCAGTTGCCTCACCTGCCCTCATTGCTGTAATCTAGGCCACAGCCTGGAGGGAGCCAAGCCCCCATTGGTGCACACCACGTAGGTTTTTCAGAGATAATTTAATCAGAGCTATTAATAAGCAGAAAAGAAAGAGCTCTTTATACTCCTCCTGGAGAAAGGGGGGAAGGAGAAGCACGTGCAACCTTGTTATTCACCCAGCCCCGCCCCCCAGGACCTGGAGTCTCTCTCTGGGTGGGCACAGGGAGAGGGGGCAAGGCGGTGGTGGTTCGGTGGTTCGGGGCTGAGGATGCCTAAGTGGCCTCAGAGACCAGCCCCTCTAAGCGCCTGACCACACCCCACCCTCACTCAGCTCCAGCCCTCTTGGCCTCTTCTTGGTTATTGTTTCCCACCTCAAGGCCTTAGCCCCAGCTGTTCCCTCTGCCTGGAGCATGCCTCCCTCTGCTCTTTGCACAGCTGGCTCATTTTCATGCTTCAGTGCTCAGCTCAAATGCTGCCTCCTCAGAGAAGCCCTCCCTGACCACGCCATCGGAAGCGCTTTTCCCCAGAGCACCTCCCTTTAGCTCTTCCCTTCCCAGCATGCACTACTGTTGGCAGCTCCCTGAGCACTGGTGGGTTAACTTGTCTGTTTTCTGTCTCCCTGTCTGGACTGCCAGCTCTGGGAAGGGAGTGACTCTTTATTACCATGTTCATTGCTGTGTCACAGTCACTGGCACATAGTAGGTTCTCTATCAGTAGTTCTTGAATAGACAAGGGAGTTGGGGAAGGTTCAAGGAGGCTGGGGAGTTGGGACAGAGAAGTGGTAGGGATCCCTTCCACCTGGGAGACCCCTCAGAGAATGCAGGGACCATAAAACGCTCCCCTCTTTTCACCACTAGGGGATCAGAAGGCCCAGAGAAGGAAAGGCACTTGCTCAAGGTCACACAGTAAGTTTGGGCCAGAGGTGGGGCTTGAATCCTGAGCCCTTTCAGTTCCGTGTGAGTCTCATCTCCAACACCAGCTCTGTGTTGAGGAGGATTCTGAGGCCTCACTCAGACTCAGAAGGGACAGACTGCCTGTGCTGCCATCGATTAGTGATGTCTGTCATGAACCTGGGTTGGATTTTGGTCCTGTGAATGGAGTTTGAAAGAGCAAGGCCTGGGGCTGGGAGTCAAGGGACTTGCTTCCTTCATTCAGCACCACAGTCTTATCATGTGATCCCTGGACAAGTCAGCCAACTTCCTGAGCCTCAGTTTCCTCATCTATAAATTGGGGTTATCTACCCCAGCCCTGCCTATCTCAAGGACTATAGAAATAGAAGATGGGCGTAACATTTCCCTGAGCATAATGGCCTCTACTAATATGTTGTTGTTGTTAGTTGCTGTCAAGTCGATTCCGACTCATGGCGACCCCATGTGTGCAGAGTAGAACTGCTCCATAGGGTTTTCAAGGCTGTGACCTTTCAGAAGCAGATTGCCAGGCCTGTCTTCTGAGGTGGCTCTGGGTGGGTTTGAACCGCCAACCTTTCAGCTAGTAGTCAAGTGCTTAACCATTTGTGCCACCCAGGGATTCCTGCAAATATAGCCAATGACTATTATCGTTATGTTATTATATTATATTGTTATGTTTTGTATACTGTTATATATATGTTATACAATATATAGTTATTATTATATATCAGCCACAATGATAATAATAACGTTCATTGGCCACTGAGTGAGGACACAGGATGAAACAGGCACAACCCCAGCTGCTTCACATGTGTGATCTGTCAGCTTTGCAACAAGCCCGTGAAGAGGAATCACTGGCCTCGTGGTACAGATGTGGACATTGAGGCTGGGGTCAGTGGCCTTGGGTCACCCAGAGTTCCTGAGTAGGTGGAACCAGGATTTGAACCCTGCTCCCTCTCTCCCTGATAGAGGGATTCTGACTTTGCTGGAGGCCTTAACAAACAGGAAACAGCAGCTGGAGGTGGGGATGGCTCCCACAACCCCCCAAGGTCAGTCAGCTCTGCTCTCTGGCCAGCTGAGCCTGGTTCTCTCCGGCTCTGAGTGGCAGGGAGATTTCCAGGGGATTAAAGCCAGCCCGCCCCGCCTCCCCTCTGGCCTGGAAAGGCCAGCAGGCCCTCCCAGGCCTTCCCAGGCCTGCCTGGAAGATCTCCTTTTGTACGAAAAGTTATTGACTTATCAAGGTTAAAATACATTCAGTGCAGGCCAATAAAACAGGGATACCGCTGCATCCCGGCTGTCATGTGTAGTCTGGTTTTCATGGCAACAGGCCCTCTTCTGCACATTAAACGGTTCAGTTGTGCAAAGTTCAGACGTTACATAAACAGGGAGTTAACAACAGCAGCAGAAATCAATGTCTGGCCAGGCATGGCCTGGGGAGATAGCATTGATTGGGCCCTTCATCATCAATACACTGGGTCCCTGCTTCCTGCCCCAGCCGCCTGCTCAGACCCAGAGATCTCCAGGAAGGTGCCCCTGCCCTTGCATACAAGGCCCTAGCTGGCTGTGATCCAACAGGGAGGGGATCTGCTAAGCTGTCTGCAGCCGTTTTGTAAACCATTATTGCTCAGAGACGCCATCCACTGCCTTAAAATATGGACACACCATTGTTCATGGAAAAAGCATCCTGTTGGCCTCTTAAACCGTCCTTGTGGCAAGGAACAATCCCAGTGCCTTTATGTTTAGCCATAAAAACCATTGATACAACACGATGTGCCTTTCTGGGGTCAAAAAGGAGCAGGATATAAAACCAAACTGGCTGTGTGACCTTGGGTAAGTCACTTCACCTCTCTGAGGCTCAATTTCCTTTTCTCTCAAATGGCAAGAATAACAGCACCAACTTCATGGGGCTGTAGGGAGGAGAAAATGAAGGGACACATGTGCAGCCCCCAGCTTAGGGCCTAACAAAGAATAGCTTGTGTTGGGAAGCTACCCCAACGCATCTCTCTTCTGCAAATTCTGGCAGACACCTGATGGCGCAGAACAGACAAGCGAATGAGGAAGTGAGATTTGAGTTCAAATCCTTCCTCCACCACTAGCTGTGTGACCTTAGGCAAATCACTTCACCACTCTGAACCTTGGCATCCTGTTACATGGGGAAAATGCCCTTCCTTGAAAGACAGAAGGATTAAATGAGCTCAACTGTGAATGTGCTGGGCCCATGGAAGGTGCCCAGTAAAGATTTATTGAATCAGATCCTTCCTCCAGTGTTCCAATGTCAGACACGCCCACCCTTGTGAAATGGAAAATCTTGTGGGCTCTCTCTCAGGAAAGTAAGGGCTCAAGACGAAAGAGTTGTCTGTTCTGTTTACTGGAAGGTTCTTGAGGACAGGGGCCTCATCTTGTTTGTCTCAGTATGGTCAAGACTTGGCATATCATACAAGTATACAATAAGAGCTCGCTTTGTGTTTGTTAACAAAGCTAAACTCCTCTGGAAAGCTGGCTAGGCCCCCTCTGATCTGGCACAGGGTAGCATGGAGATAGGGGGATAGCTGGGATGACTCAGGATGCTTGGGTGGTTGGGTTCCAACTACAATGGTATGGCAGACAGCCACATTGTCACTGAAATCCGTGCCCACTGCCATAGGGTGCAATGGATGCTGGGAAGCAGGGCCCAGCTGGGGACTACATTTCCGGGCATGGCTATGAGAGTAGATTTTGCCAACAGAATATGAGCAAGTGTGACGTGAGAGCGGATGTGCCTTCTCCACCAGCTTTCCCTTCTGCCCTGAGGCAGAGGATTGATGCTTCTAAGGCAGGGCAGGGCCAAAGGACGGATGGAGCCTGGTGCCTCAATCAGCTGCCCACCTGTCGACCAACAATACTCGCCTTCAACTGTTATGTGAGAGATGAACTGTTGTGTTAAGCCACTAAATGCTGGGTCTGTTTGTTACAGCAGCTGGTGTTGTCCTAACCAATTCACAGGGCTTCCCAGAGAGGACTCAGACCCCCTGCATGGCCCTGTCTGAGTCATGACATTTTGCACAACTGGGAGGGTGCCTTTATTTGATAAAACAAGTACAGCATATTATCTACCATTAATATTTGCATTAATGGTAGAAACCAGGTTGTGGGTATTTGCGTGTAAATGTCTTTCATCTTTGCTGTACCTTTGACAATTTTCATAATAAAATGCTTGAAAAAGTGTCTAGTCCTATATTTTCAAGACCTTCCTAGGAACGTTGGGATTTTAGGATGATGTCTCAGGGACCACTAGTTGGTGGCAGAGGTGGGCAGAGGAGGCATCTACACTCCATCCCCTACCCCACCATCTTCAACCAGAGCATCTTAGATTTCATCTCTTTTTCCTATTGGGGTACAACGTGTGCTTTCATTGGAAAAAAGGCATCCACCATTCAAACAATGAAAGTTTGAAAACCACTGAGTTCAGCCCTCTCATGTTGCAGACGGGGGAAACTAAGGCCCCCAGAGGGAAAGATGTTTGCAGTCACACAGTGAATCAGTGGCTGGGGAGGAATTTAAACCCAGGTCTCCTGGCTCCCAGCACAGTTTCTCTCAGTGGCTTTCTGGAGGTTCTGTAGAGGTCTCTACCTTGAGGGGCTGCTGGGAGCAAAGGAGGGTGGATGGGGCACCAGGCCAAGCTCCCCCACCCCTCAAGTCCCGCCAGCCAGAGCCCTCTGCTTCTGGCCTTCTTATATGTTGGGTTCCAAGTTACATGACCAAAGGGCTGTGCGGGACCCTGGGTGAGGAGTGGGTGTTTAGGGAGGGGCTGGAGGTGGGGCACTGGAGAGGAAGAGAGAGACTTCAACGGGGCCAAGAATCCCAGCATCACCCGCTTCTCTCTAGCTCTATGAGAAGATGGATGAGGTGAGGCAGGGATGGGACAGACCACTCCGGATGATGGATTTGGGCCCTGACCAGAAGCCCCCAGGGCATTCGGGGCCACAAACAGAGATGAGAGGTCACCCAGCCAGGGTGAGTGGGTCAGCAAGGGACAGGGATGGGGACAGGGAGTCAGCTCAGGGGTCTGAAAGCTGGTGATGAAGAGGCTGGTATGTACTATAAGCCCAGAGCTAGCTGTGCTATTCATTCATTCATTCATTCATTCATTCCACAACTCCAGTGTGCCAGGCTGGACACTGAAGATTCCAGGATAAATGGGCACCATTCCTGCCCCCGAGGGGCTCACAGTGCAGGCAGACAGGTGGGAAATGAAGAACAGTAGAAATGACGTGGGAGGCAAAGTGCCACCCCACCACACCCCCAGCAAACACCCAGCCATGTGACCTAGGGCAGGTCCCATCACCTCTCTGAGCTTCAATTTCCCCATCTGGAAAATGAGGATAATTACAACTCCAAACTGATCATGTGTGATCCATTTGGCACAGAGCCTGGCATAGAGAAATGGTAGCTCTCTTTCCCAGACTTCCAGCTAGAAGAGAAGGGCCCCCCTTATCCCATCTGGACTGTTTCAGGTAAAAGACAGGGGCACGGGTTTGAATCCTGCTTCACCAACTGCTAGCTATGTGACCTTGGGCCAAATCACTTCACCCTCAGGGCCTGTAAAATGAGGATAATAGTTACTGCCTTGACTGGTGGTTACAAGGTTTCAGTGAATTATTACATGAAAGCCCGTAGAACACTCAGTGAATGTTAGCCTTTGTTATTAGTGCTATGACAAACTCTGAGTGTATAAAAGTATCACAGGTGAATATTGGTCCTTGTGCTAGAGGAGGACTTGGAGACCATCTAAACCCAGTCTGGCGTCTGTGTGCCAAATCTGACCCATCAGGAGGGAATGCCTGGAGCACTAGCTTGGATTGGTTTTGCCATCCCATCAGAGCTCAACGAGACCAGTGCTGAAACCGATTAGTGATGCCTGCCATGGGCAAGGGAGGGGAGAGTGGCAGCAGGCATGCCAGCGATTAGCCGTTCCTGATGCTGGTCCAAGCCCTCTCCTTGTACAGATGGGGAAACTAAAGCTCAGAGGAGGACCAAGACTTGCCCAAGGTCACACAGGCAGTCTGAGGCAGGGCTCCCACGCCTGCCTCCCTGGTTCCTCGCTGGGCCCTGGTCTATGTCATTTAATCCTGTGGAGAAAAGTCATTATTTCCCCATTACATTTCCCAGCCTGTTTTCTGGAAGGGAGTTAATTGATTTAAACTTTTCCTGGATGATTCTCCCTCCTCCTCCTCTCCCCTGGGCCCCCAATCCTATTATCGCTCTGCTCAAGGAAATGAGGAGGTGGCATCTGTGAGGGCGGGCACAGAGGTCTCTTGGCAGGGCCTCAAAAAGGGTATGGTGAGTGTGGACCTTCCTCGGGCCCGGGTCTTCTTGGGACATTCATGTTTCACAACAATAACCCCCATGACTTAAGTGTATGGTATTGATTATCATCACAACAGCTGCCACCTGCTGACCTAATACTATGTGCTGGGTGTGACTAACAGCATTCATTGGCTCTTCACACCCACCCAATTTACAGAAGGGGAAACCGAGGCCCAGAGAAGGGCCCAGAACTGGGATTCAAACCTAAGGCTGTCTGGCCCAGAATTCCTTGTTCTTGACCATTCACTGTCACTGCCTACTCAGCTCTGTCAAAACCATCCTGAATGCCCTTTCAGATTCTCACCATGGACTTGTGACCTTGGCTGAGGGGTGATCCTTTACACCCGTTTGATGGATGGGTAAACTGAGGCCCAGACTGGCTGATTCTAAGCCACTCAGCAAGTCAGGCCAAGGCTCTGTCCTTTGTCTGCTCCTCCGGGGAAGAAGAGGACAAGAGAGGCTCAGAGCAGGGCTGGCCACAGAGCCCTCCTGCCGATTCATCTTCTGAGCTGAAATATTTATTTACGCACCCCATTTAATCAGGATACGCCGTAATTAGCAGCAGATTTGTGCCTCCTGCCCCTCGGATTATTTATTTCGGGTTCCAGGCGGCCACTTCTTGTGCCGAGTGTGCACTGGGCCAGGATTTCAATCAGGCAGGGCCATGGCAGCGCTGTCCCCCGGGACCTCACAGCAGCGATGCCCCCCCTTGGAATGATGAATGAGCCTGCAGACAGCAGAAATGCTGCCCAGCTGCTGTGGGGGGGCTGGTGTGCATGGGGCACAGAGGGGGTCTGGTTCTCACCAATCCCAGGATCCTGTAACTTCCCCTCCCCCAGTGCCAGACAATAGCCTGGCATCGCCCAACCCCAGGAAGGGGCATACAAGAAAGATGGCACCACAGGGCACACTGGGATCCTGCCTTCTAGAATCCTAGGTCGGCAAGGACTTCGAAGGGTCGTCAGTCCCGATTTTGTCTCAGGACAGGTTTATATCTCAGCATCTCTTGGCCTTGACCGTGGGAGACATACTCCTTTGCTCAGCCTGTATGGCTGGGAAGTTCCTTTTGTTGTCTAACTTTAAAAAACCAAACCAAACCAGTTGCCGTCGAGTTGACTCTGACTCATGGTGACCCCACGTGTGCCAGAGTAGAACTGCACTCTGTAGGGTTTTCAATGGCTGTGCTCTTTTGGAAGTAGATCTCCAGGCCTTTCTTCTGAGGTACCTCTGGGTGGGTTCAAAACGTCAACCTTTCGGTTCGAAGTTGTCTTAGGTTATCTATCTAGTGCTGCTGTAACAGAAATACCACAAACAGGTGGCTTTAACAAACAGCAGTTTACTTTCTCACAGTTTAGGAGGCTAGAAGTCCATATTCATTGTGCCGGCTCTAGGGGAAGGCTTTCTCTCTCTGTCGGCTCTGGAGAAAGGTCCTCGTCTCTTTGAGCTTCTGCTCCTAATCGACCTTCACGTGGCTTGGCATCCGCTCTTCCCCCTTCTCTGCTTCTCTCACTTGCTTGTTTAATCTCTTTTATATCTTAAAAGAGATTGATTTAAGATACACCCTACACTAATCCTGTCTCATTAACATAACAAAGACAACCCATTCCCAAATGGGGTTATAACCACAGGCGCTTAACCATTTATGCCACCCAGGGGCTCTTGTCTAACTTTAGTCAAGGTAAAAGAATGTGCAACTCTGTCCACCCCCCCACCCCCAGGTGATCCCACGAGTGACACCTTCTGCCACTCTCTAGAAGGTTCTGGGGGATACAGGACGAGTGGGAAGTGTGGGCAGGGGGTTGGCTTTGTTACTGGAGGGAATGGAACAGAAGTGAAAGCTACCTTTGATTGATGCCTCCTCTGTGCTAAGCCCTTCATAGGTGTTTGGGTGAGTTTCTTAACCTCTCAGTGCCTCTGTTTGCTCATCTGTAAAATGGTGGTAATAGCAAGGCCCAATTTCTAGATGAGGGCCGTCTTCACCTCTCCCTGGGACTCCTCCTTGGGACAGTGGGTGCGTAGGTGCTGACCTCCCAGGGGGCTTTTGGAATCAAGCGAGACCATCTACGAGAGACACAAGTGTGGGCCTGGCACGTAGAGGCGCTTGGTCCTCTATCCACCAGGAGCCGGGTGATGGGGTTGGGGTGAGTAGCTGCCCGCGAGCATTTCACACATTGTGAAATGATCACAGTGAAGCTAGCACAGCTCCCGGGGGTCCACCGCCAATTAGGCCAGACGCCCACATGGGGACTCCATTAGCCCTGCCCTAGTTGGGATGGGGTTTGTGGCTACGCCTTCCCCCAAGGACCTCTGCTTCCAGGCCACCTGGTTTAATGAGGTCAGTGGGATATGGAAGCTGTAACAGGTAGAGGAGGGGCTGGGGGCCCTTATCGAAAGCCGAGACAGCCAGCTGGGTCCCATCTTCTAGTTGAGAAAACTGAGGCTTAGCAGGGCGAAGTGACTCGGCAGAGGGCACAGGCTGTAAACCTTGGAGGTGCTGGGAACACCCCTGGTTAGCAGCTCCCACATGCCCGCACGTACGGATTGGAGGCTGGTCCAAGCCAACTCATCTTTGCAGTGTGGCTTTGGGAGAGTTACTCAACCTCTCTGAGCCTCCCTTGCCTCCGATGCCAAAATGGGCATATCTACCTGGGGTATAGGGAGGCGTGGGGAATGTGAAGACCACGGAATGCTGGACACACTGGCTGCTCAGAGGATTCTGATCTTGAAACAGGACAAAGGAGTGATGGGGGACAGGCGAGCTTTGGCTCTACACTGCGTGCCTTCTCTCCTATGCCCAGGCTGTTCCCTCTGCCTGAAATGCCCTTCCCCACCCGCTTTCCAGGCGAACTTCTACTCATTGTCTGGGTGCCGGCTCAACTGTCACCTCCACCAGGAAGTTCTCCCAGATTCTCCCCTCACAGATGGGTCAAGTTCTGCCCCTGCGCTCCCCTAGCCTCACCCTGACCACCCTGGATTGTGTCACCTGCTTACATGCTATGAGCTCTGTGCCGGCAGGGACGGTGCTGGTCTGGTTCATGCTGCAGCCCTGGCATCCTGCACAGGGCCTGGCACACAGTAGGTGTTAATAGCGTCTGTTCACTGAATGAATGAATGAATGAACAGACAGATGGAATTCACTGGCATGTTCACCTCTCCCACCTCCCGCCCCCATCATAGAGAACCAGGAAGCTAGCAACCTGAGTGGCAGCAGCTAAATTTGAATCCCCCGTAACAGGAGCTGCCCAGATGTAAAGCCAGGTCGTCAGCTCCTGGGAGCTAATTTGCTTTCTCCAGAATGGAGGGTCAGAAGCTGGTTCTGGGCTGCCCACTGTGGCACCTATGGCAGCAGCAGAAAAGGAGGCATCTGGGGTCAGCCAGACCTGGGTTCAAATCCCAGTCCTGCCACATTCTAGCTGGGTGACCACAGGTAAATGCCTTCACCTCCCCGGGCCTTGCCACCATCCTGAAGCTGCTGCCCACATGTTGGGAAGGCCCTTTGATGGGACTAGGGAAATGCAGGCATAGTCCAAGGGCCCAGTTTCCAGTTCCCAATGTGCTGGACCTTGAGGACCCTCACTGTCTGCCAATCCCAACCCTCCTTCCCATTCTGCACAGATGCTGGAAACTTCCACTGTAAGAGGAGACAAAATATCTGCAGTTGTTTACTGAGCACCTAGCATGTGCCAGGCACTGGACACTCCTGCCCTCCCATTTTACAGATGAGGAAAGTGAGGCTCAGAGAGGGGAGGACAGGGGCCCAAAGGCCCGCCTTTGGGAAGTGCTGGACACAGGACTTGAACTCATGTCTCTCTGAATTTCTTTGGGTGATGGCTCGTGGCCCCTGTGACTTCACAGAAAGCATAAACCAAAAACTTACTTCCCAACGTGGGCCCTACAGAAGTGAGCACAGAAGGGGAAGTCATTTTGGGGGTAGTGGGAACCAGGAAAAGAAAAGAAGCCCCCGTAAGACCACCATTAAATACTATTACTGAAGTATGATTAATAGTTATAATAACCCTGATTGTGAGCCTGTACGACATGCCATAAGGAGCACAGTGGTTAAGCACTTGGCTGCTAACCAGAAAGTCTGTGGTTCGAACCCACGGGAGAAAGATGTGGCAGTCTGTTTCCGTAAAGATTACAGCCTTGGAAACCCTATGGGGCAGTTCTACTCTGTCCTACCAGGTTGCTATGAGTTGGAATCGACAGCAACGGGTTTCCACATGCCATGCCCACTGAAGGACTGAATTGTGCTGCCCAACATTATGTATTGAAGTCCTGGCCCCTGTACCTGTGGATGTGGTCCTATTTAGAAACAGTGTTTCTCTTTTGTTCTATTAATGAGATCAGAACAGAGTAGGATCGGTCCTAAACCTAATCACTTCTGAGTTATAAAAAGAGCAGAACAGACACAGAGACACACACAGGGGGAAGACGTCATATGGAAACAGACACATGGCAGATGCATTGAAAAGCTCAGGAACGCCAAGGATTGCCGGAAGCTACTAGAAGCTGAAATACACAAAGAAGGACCTCCTCCTTGAACCATGCCCGAATTTGAACTTCTAACATCCTGAACTGGGAGAAAATAAGTTCTGTTCTTTATAAGCCACCCACTTGTGCTATTATTTGTTACAGTAGTAATAAGTAACTAAGACACCTCGCAACAAAACTTATCCCCATTTTACAGATGAGGAAACTGAAGCTCAGAGAGATGAGGTGACTTGCTAGAAGTTGCCCAACTGGAGAGGGGCAGGGCTGGGATTTGAACCCTAGAAACACTGAAGCGCATGTTCCTTGCTTTGGGGCCTTGCACAGGGATGGCATCAGGAAACCTCTGTTGACTGACTGGCTGAAAGAATGAATGAGTGAAGCAATGATTTAGTGAATGAACGGGCAGTCCTAGGATGTCTGTAGGGGGTGGGGGTGGGTGGAGACCAGCCTCCAAGCCCAACCCAGGGTCCCCAGCCTGCCTCCTAACCTCCCCCAGGGCCTGTGCTCTCCTGGCCCATGGGGGAGGGTGGGGGACTGGTGGCCTCCACCCCCATCCGGTGGGCAGAACCGTGGAAAGGGCTGGACTCCCCCACCACCACCTCTTCTGCCTCCAGTGCTCACACTCTTTCTGACTTATTGTTTAACTTTACAAGCCCCTTGGCTTTTATGAGGGTTATTTATAAAGCTCTGGGCTTTGATCCGCAGCATAAAAAAGCAGACTCCTGCGTCTGGAAATGTCACCGGGGATTAGGGGAGCCTTTGAAGTCCCCTCCCGGCAGGCAGCGCCCGCCCAGCTGCCTCTCCAAAGGGCCTCTGGGACTGGGAGCCCTGGCCAGGGCCTGGGGGCCCTCCCATGGGGTAGAAGTGGCCTCTGTCCAGGTGAGTGGCAGGTGGGGGCCCCTCCCCCTGGGACACTCCTCCCAGCAGGGTAGGGAGAGGAGGGGCACTTCAGGCCCCTGCCTTCCCAGCCGGAACTGGGCTTCCCTGGTCTCCAGATGTTGACAACATCTGTCTCTCCATGTTTATGGACAGCCTGGCAGTAGGGACTGTGGGGGTTTTAAAAAATGGATTATTATTACTGGTTTATTGGGAAGGAGGGAGATAGGGAATGTAAACAGGAAGGTAGAAATAATAGCTCTTTACTGAGGCGAGTGTCTAGGTTTCCGTGACTGCTTACCCCTTCCTCCCAGCCCGGGGGTCTAACCTTCCACCCTGTCTGGAGGGAGGGGCCCCTCATTTTTTCCTCCCTCATAGTCAGTTAGGGGTTTAGGTTAGCTCACCGGGGTGGTGGAGAGATCCACCCAAATGGACAGTCTAGGGAAGCAGCCATGTTCCCTATTCCCCGCCCAATTCCCTGGTGGCGGCGTGAGGCCAGAGGGAGGGACAAAATGACCTCACTCCGCTCCATTCAGATTCTCATGGCCTGAGTGCTTCTAGAACATTATCTTTTGCTTGCTCTCTTGGGATCTTAGGGACCTCCAAGCTTCTCAGTAGCCAACAGCAGGCGAGAAAGTGAAGTCACAGCCTTCCCACCTCCAAGCTGTGTGTCCTTGGGCAAGCCCTGCCCCTCTCTGAGCCGCCCTGGCCCCATTTCCAAAAACAGAGCCTAATGCCACAGGAGGTCATTCCCGGGGGCATGTAGGGTGCTTGGTAGCCCTCAAAGGAGCCAGCTGTTCCTCCTGCCTGTCTCTCCAGGTCGGGCTTCCTTCCTCAGCCCTGGACCAAGGCACAGAAGGAGGCAAACAGGAGGCCCCCACGCTGGGTTTCCAAAACTGCTTACCCCTTCCTCCCAGCCCGGGGGCCTAACCTTCCACCCTGCCTAGTAGGGAGGGGCCCTCTGCCCCTCTGCCTCGCTTTCTCCCAGACCCAAGGCCTGGCCTCGGTCTGGCAGAGGAGGAGGCCGCCATGACCAGTCACTTTGACCTCTACACCTTTAAAAGGCCACTGAGGAGGGATGCAATCCTTCCCCCCACCTGCTGCCCTGGAGTCGATTCCGGCTCACACTGACCCCACTAAGCGTGGCTTTATGGGGAGAAAGAAATAAGGCGTGAGATGAGCAAGTGGCAGTGGGTGTGTGCCAGCGGGTATGTGCGCAGCAGAGGCTGCGTGGGTAGGGGTGGGAGGCAGGACTTCGGCAGCCCGTGGTGGGGAGGGGACGTGGAATTGGGTGAGCAAGTATGTGACTGGGTATGAGAGGGGAAGTGAATAAACAAATTGTGGTCTGTTCCGACTATGCAGTACCACTCAGCAATTTAAAAAAAGACCCCTGGTGGCGGAAAAGGTTAAGTGCTTGGCTGCTAACCTAAAGGCTGGCGGTTTGAACCTACTCAGCGGCTTTGCGGAAGAAAGACCTGGCGATCTGCTCCTGTAAAGACTTCAGCCTAGGAGCCCCTATGGGGCAGTTCTACTCTGTCACACGGGCTTGCTATGAGTTGGAATCAACTTGACGGCACCTAAAAACAACAATAACTGCTAATATGAGGTCCCTAGGTGGAACAGACTCGAAGGCAATTAACGACAGGTGTGCTCGGGACTACTAACCTAAAGGTTGATGGTTCGAACACACCCAGCAGTTCTGCAGAAGAAACACCTGGCAATCTGCTTCTGTAAAGATTACAGCCAAGAAAACCCTGTGGAACAGTTCTGCTCTGTAACACATGGGGTCGCCATGAGTCGGAATCGAGTTTTTTCTTCGTTTTGTTAACTACTGATCCACCCAACACGGATGAAGCTCGGCAGCATTCTGCTGAGTGAAAGAAGCCAGGCTCAAAACACTAGATGCGCACTGTATGGTTTCATTTATACGAAATTCTAGAAAAGGCAAAATGGCAGTGACAGAAAGCAGATGAGTGGTGGCCAGGGGCCAGGCCGTTGGGGTGGGAATTAACTGCAAAGGGGCACTAGGAAAATTTGGGGGGTGATGGAAATGTTCTAGAACTTGATTGTAGTGTTGTTTACACAACTGTATGCAATTGTTAAAACTTGTCAAATTGCACACTTAAACTAAGCGAAGTTTGTTGTATGTAAATTAACCCGTTGCCACGACTCATAGCGACCCTAAAGGACAGAGCAGAGCTGCCCCATAGGGTTTCCAAGGAGCAGCTGGTGGATTCAAACTGCTGACCTTTTGGTTAGCAGCCATAGCTCTCAACCACTATGCCACCAGGGTTTCTGTATGTAAATTACACCTCGATAAAGCTGACCAAAAAATAAAATATAAGTAAACACACACACACACACACACACACACACACAGGTAAATAGAAAACAAGGAGACCTGGTGACGCAATGGTTAAATACTCGGCTGCTAATCGACAGACTGGCAGTTCAAACCCACCCAGGAGCTCTTCGGGAGAAAGACCTGGTGATTTGCTTCCATAAAGATTACCACCTAGGAAACGTTATGGGGAGGTTCTACTCTGTCCATTGGGTCACGATGAGTTGAAATCGACTCGACGGCACCCAATAACAACAACAACAAATAGAAAATAATCGATCATTATGGAAGCATATAAGATAAAAAAGTAAAATTCTCTCCTCACTTCATTTCTACTCCCCAGAAGCAACAATGCATTCATTCATTCATTCATTCAGTTAGTCACTCAGTCACTCAGCTAACATTTATTGAGTATCTACATGTGCGCAGTGCTGTAGCTACTCTTAACCACCGCGTGTATGTGTGTAACTTCCTATAAACATATTCTGGATATAGTAGTTTTTAGACAAATGTAAACCTGCAACAGTGGAGTCTGCACCTTGCTTTTGTTCATTCACCAGCCCAGCCTGGAGAGTTCCACGTGAGCACATTCTCATCTCCCTCCTGCTTTTTAAAGGCTCTACAGGAGTCCATAGAACGGTTGAACCGAATTTATTAAACCTGCTCTCTCGACAGTTAGGCTGGCTCTGCATTTCATTTTCTATCCCATGCAGCGCTGCAGTGAACATCCTCCCATATATGCAGCTTTGTTCATTGGGTGGGCTTAGTCACATGGTAAACTCCTATGGGTCAGAGAGTATATTTCAGATGTTGATAAAATTCGAAATTCAAATCTCTTAAGTCATCCCTCGGCTTGACATTTAGGTGTGTTCCCAGTCCTCTCAGAAGATGGACCCAAATCCCCACCTAGGCTGAGAAGCTGCAAGGTCCTGCCCCTGCTGACTCCTCTGGCTTTATCTCATTCTCTGTGTTCCAGCCACATTGATCTCTCCATCCTACCACAGGGCCTTTGCATCTGCTGTACCATTTGCCCACACAGCTTCCTGTCTCCCCCTCCTCTCCCTGGTTAAACTCCCCCTCACTTTTCAGAGTTCATCTTGCAGGAAGTGCCACTTCCTCCAGGGAGCCTTCCCTGATTGCTATGACTGTGTATGTCCCTTTGTTACCACTTTCATAGACCCTGTTGCTTTTCTTCAGACACTTGATCTCCATTTACAAAGATACACTACCCTCCCCAGCCCCAACAAGGAGCCTGTAAACAATGCCTATATGTCCGCTAGACTCTGAGCTCCATAGGGCAGAGATGGCATCTTTAGTTGGGCCCTGGGTAATGATTTGTGTGATTGTTTAAGAAAGAGCTCCTGTTCCTGCTGAACGTGGGTAAGGGGGAAGCAGGACAGGAGAAGGGAGGAAGCCAAGTAAAGGTGCAATCTGAGGCAAAGTTCCATGGAGGGTAGCTTCAGTCTGATGCCACAGGGGGACCCTGGAGTGTGAGTTACACAGGGAGCTGGATCTTCACCCTCACTGTCAGTCATTCACTAAGAATTGCCCTAGCATGGGGGCACTGTAATAAACCCCCTGGCTCTCAGCAACTGCCAACAAAGTGGCCTGAGTAGAACGAGAATAGTTCTTTGAAGAAGAGACACACATGCAGGCAAATGAAAGACAGGCAAACAGAAGCTGGTGGAAGGACACACAGAAATGGTTAAAGGGACCCTCGGGGATCTGGGTGGGGCACTGACAGTACTCACTACAATGTCTATTTTCCACACTACCCCGAGTGCCTAGCAGAGTGCTTGGCACAGAGCAGGCACTTGCTAAAGATTTGGTGAATGCATGTCTTCGTTTTCTAGGGTTGCCGTCACAAAATACCACAGAGTGGGTGGGTTTTGCAGAAGAAAGTCCTGGCAATCTGCTTCCTTAAAGATTACAGCCTAGAAAACCCTATGGAGCACTTCTAATCTGTAACACATGGGGTCACCATGAGTCATAGTTGACTTGATGGCAATGGGTTTGGTTTTTTTTTTTGTTTGTTTGGGTGGTTTGAAAGAACAGAAATGTATTGTCTCAGTTCTGGTGGCTAGAGGTCCAAATCAGGGTATCAGCCGTGTTGATTCCTTCTGAGGGCTCTGGGAGAGGAACTGTTCCATGCCTCTCTCCTAGCTTTTGGTGGCTCCCGGCAATCCTTGGCATTTCTTGGCTTTTAGATGAATCTCACATGGCATCTTTCTCCTGTATGTGTCTCTGTGTCTGTTCTCCACTTTCATAAAACACTACTCAGAAGGGATTAGTACTTACCCTACTCCAGTATGCCCTCATGTAAACCTGACAATATCTTCAAAGAAAGACTCTATGTCCAAACAAGGTCACGTTTCATAGATGCATGGGTTAGAACTCTTATGGATTAAATTATGTCCCTGCAAAATGTGTGTTGGAATCCTAACCCCTATACCTGTGGATGTAATCCTATTTGAGAATAGGGTTTTGTTATATTAATGAGGTCATGTCAGTATAGGGTGTGTCCTAAACCTAATCACATCTGAGTTATAAAAAGAGCAGATTAGACATAGCAGCAAGCACAAATCTGGGTGGAAGACAGATGCCACATAAAGATCGTCAAGGAACCAAGGAACACCAGGGCTATAGAAGCCAAAAGGGACAAGAATCTTCTCCCAGAGCTACCAGAGAGAAAGCCTACCCCTAGAGCAGTCAGTGCCCTGAGTTTGGACTTCTAGCCACCTGAACTATGACGAAATAAATTTCTGTCCTTTAAAGCCACCCACTAGTGATATTTCTGTTACAGCAGCATTAAGAAACTAAGATAGACTTCAACATTTCTTTTGGGGGACGCAACTCAATCCATAGCAATGAGTGAATGAATAAGGGATGAACATGAGTGTAGAGAGGGTATACCAGCAAAATGAATGGTATATAAGCAAAGGCAAAAAAAAGCAAAAAGCAAAGTGGGACTAAGCAGTGATGCACTGGGGCCAGCTCACACCAGCCCACAAGAGCCACCTGTTAAATTTTTGTTAACACAGCTATTATTAAATTTTAATTATATAAACCTAGACCTAAATAAATCATATTATAAACGAAGGTAATAAATACTCAAAACTAATCATTTCTTAATTACTTTACTACATTTTGCTATCATCTATGCTTTTGATAACAGAAAGTACTCGTTTGTCGGACCGTGGTGGCTTGCGTGTTGCTGTGATGCTGGAAACTATGCCACCGGTATTTCAAATATCAGCAGGGTCACCCATGGTAGACGGGTTTCAGCGGAGCACCCAGAGTAAGACAGACTGGGAAGAAGGGCCTGGCAATCTACTTCAGAAAAGAATTAGCCAGTGAAAACCTTATGAATAGCAGTGGAACATTGTCTGATATGGTGCTGGAAGATGAGCTCCTCAGGTTGGAAGGCACTCAGAAGACAACTGGGGAAGAGCTGCCTTCTCAAAGTAGAGTTGATTTTAATGACGTGGATGGAGCCAAGCTTTTGGGATCTTCAATTTCTGATGTGGCATGACTCAAAATGAGAAGAAACAGCTGCAAACATCCATTAGTAATCGGAACGTGGAATGTACGAAGTACAAATCAAGGAAAATTGGAAGTTGGCAAAAATAAAATGGAATACATGAAGATTGATATCCTAGGCATTAGAGAGCTGAAATGGACTGGTAGTGGCCATTTTGAATTGGACAATCATATGGGCTCCTATGCTGGGAACGACAAATTGAAGAGGAATGGTGTCGCATTCATCATCAAACAGAACACTTCAAGATCTATTCTGAAATACAATGCTATCAGTGATAGGAAAATATCCATACTCCTACAAGGAAGACCAGTTATTATGACTATTATTCAAATTTACACACCAACCACTAAGGCCAAAGATGAAGAAACCAAAGATTTTTTTTTTTTTACCAACTTTCACAGTCTGAAATTGATCAAACATGCAATCAAGATGCATTGATAATTACTGGTGATTGGAATGCAAAAGTTGGAAACAAGGAAGAAGGATCAGTAGTTGGAAAATATGGCTATGGTGATAGAAACAATGCTGGAGATCGCATGACAGAATTTTGCAAGACAAATGACTTATTCACTGCAAATACCTTTTTTCAACACCATAAACAGTGACTATACATGTGGACTTTGCCTGACAGAATACACAAGAATCAAATTAACTCCATCTGTGGAAAGAAAAGATAGAGAAGCTCCATATTATCAGTGAGAACAAGGCCAGGGGTCGACTATGGAACAGATAGTCAATTGCTCGCATGCAAGTTCAAGTTGAAGTTGAAGAAAACTAGAACAAGTCCACGAGAGCCAAAGTATGACCTTGGGTATATCCCACCTGAATTTAGAGACATCTCAAGAATAGATTTGACGCATTGTACACTAATGACCAAAGACCAGACAAGTTGTGGGATGACACCAAGAACATTATACATGAAGAAAGTAAAAGGTCATTAAAAAGACAAAAAAAAAAAGACCGAAACAGATGTCAGAAGAGACTCTGAAACTTGCTCTTGAACACAGAGTAGCTAAAGGGAAAGGAAGAAATGAAGATGTAAAAGAGCTGAACAGAAGATTTCAAAGGGTGGCTCGAGAAGACAGAGTAAGGTATTATAATGAAATATGCAAAGACCTGGAGTTAGAAAATGAAAAGGGAAGAACACGCTTGGCATTTCTCAAGCTGAAAGAACTGAAGAAAAAGATTCAAGCCTCGAGTTGCAATACTAAAGGATTCTATGGGCCAAAAATCGAACGATGCAGGAAGCATCAAAAAAAGATGGAAGGAATACACAGAGTCACTGTACCAAAAAGAACTGGTTGACTTTCAAGCATTTCAGGAGGTAGCATATGATGGAGAACTGATGGTACTGAATAAAGAAGTTCAAACTGCACTGAAGGCATTAGTGAAAAACAAGGCTCCAGGAATTGACGGAATCCCAGTTGAAATATTGCAACAAATAAATGCAATGCTGGAAGCTCTCACTTGTCTAGGCCAAGAAATTTGGAAGACAGTTCCTTGGCCAACTGACTGGAAGAGATCCATATATGTGCCTATTCCAAAGAAAGGTGATTCAATGAAATGTGGAAATTATCAAACAATATCATTAACATCACATGCAAGAAAAATTATGTTGAAGATAATTAAAAAATGGTTGCAGCAGTACATCAGCAGGGAACTGTCAGAAATTCAAGCCAGATTTAGAAGAGAATGGGGAATGAGGGAAACCATTGCTGATGTCAGATGGATTTTGGCTGAACGCAGAGAATACCAGAAAGATGTTTACCTGTGCTTTATCGACTATGCAAAGGCATTCAATTGTGTGGATCATAACAAACTATGGATAACATTTTGAAGAATGGGATTTCCAGAACACTTAATTGTGCTCACAGGGAATCTGTACATAGATCAAGAGGCAGTTGTTCGAACAGAACAAGGCAATACTGCGTTGTTTAAAATCAGGAAAGGTGAGCGTCAGGGTTGTATCCTTTCACCATACTTATTCAATCTGTATGCTGAGCAAATGATCCAAGAAGCTAGACTATATGAAGAACACGGCATCAGGATTGGAGGAAGACTAATAAACATTCTGCGTTATGCAGATGACACAACTTTGCTTGCTGAAAGTGAAGAGGACTTGAAGCACTTACTGATGAAGATCAAGGACCACAGCCTTCAGTATAGATTACACCTCAACATAAGGAAAACAAAAATCCTCACAACTGGACCAATAAGCAACATCATGATAAATGGAGAAAAGACTGAAGTTGTCGAGGATTTCATTTTACTTGGGCAAATCTGCTGCAAAAGACCTCTTTAAAGCATTAAAAAGCAAAGATGTCACTTTGAGGACTAAAGTGTGCCTGACCCAAGCCACGGTATTTTCAATTGCCTCATATGCATGTGAAACCTGGACAATGGATAAGGGAGACCAAAGAAGAACTGATACCTTCAAATTACGGTGCTGGCAAAGAATATTGAATATACCATGGACTGCCACAAGAATGAACACATCTGTCTTGGAAGAAGTACAGCCATAATGCTCCTTAGAAGCAAACATGGCAAGGCTTCGTCTCACATACTTTAAACATGTTATAAAGAGGGGCCAGTCCCTGGAGAAGAACATCATATTTGGTAAAGAAGAGGGTTAGCGGAAAAGAAAAAGACCCTCAACAAGTTGGACTGACACTGTGGCTGCAACAATGGGCTCAAACATAGCAACAATTGCGAGGATGGGGCAGGATCGGACAGTGTTTTGTTCTATTGTACATAGGGTCTCTGTGAGTCAGAACTGACTTGATGGCACCTAACAACAACAATGCTTTTGAGGTTATTTACGTCTATTATATCTACAGGGTGGGAATACTATATAATGGCATTGCATGTCTCTCCCCAATTCTGTATTCAGCGACATCATGTTGGTAGCTTGCAACTGAGTTATTTGCACCATGGAAATTGGCAAGTGCTACAAATCAGGAAGAGCTCCGGTGGTGAAAACAGTTAAGCACTGGGCTACTAACCGAAAGGTTGATGGTTCAAATCCACCCACTGTTTCTGTGGGAGAAATACCAGGCAATCTGCTTCTGTAAAGACTGCAGCCAAGAAAACCCTATGGGGCAGCTCTACTCTGTGACATGGGGTTACTATGAGTCAGAATTGACTTGAAAGCATCCAACAACAACAGTAACAAATCAGGGCTTAATTCATTTTGTTGCTCGTCTAAACTTGGAAAGTAATGGATAAAATGTTAATAGATTAAATTTAAAAGCATTTTGTGCCTGTAGCCATTACAGGTGAATAAGACATATTGAGGAAATGTTGTTAGGTGCTGTCGAGCCGATTTCAACTCATAGCGACCACATTTGACAGAATAAAACAGCCCGTTTCCTAGGCTGTAATCTTTACAGAGGCAGATCGCCAGGTCTTTCTTCCAAGGAGCGGCTGGGTAGGTTCAAACCCACAACCTTTCAGTTAGCAGCCAAGCACCTAATGGTTGTTGCACCACCAGGGCTCCTACTGAGGAAATATTCTCCCAGTATTCAAAAACTATTATGCAGTTCAGCAAAGAAGTTGCTCCTGTCATTGACAAATGAGTGAATATAAAAAATGGCGTTGGGATGTCAGACCTCCTCGTCTAACTTCATGAGTGGAGAGAATCACCATCAGCATCAGCCCGAAGCTGACTCCTATGAGGTGGAGGTCAGACATACCTCCAGTGGTGTCACTAGGGGAGTGTGGAGGGTGTGAACTGCACTGAGTGACACTGTCAGAGGGGGTGACATTGTCAGAGGGGGGGACACTGTCAGAGAAGGTGACGCCAAAATGACTGCCTATAAAATTTTTGTGCAGTGTTTCAGCTGAAATTTATTATTTTTTAAATAAAACTATCTCTGTAGTTAGTTGTAACAACAAAAACATTTTTCTTAAGCCCAGCTTAACAGAAAACCAAACCCACAGCCGTCAAGTCGATTTGGACTCATAGTGACCCTACAAGACACAGTAGAACTGCTCCATAGGGTTTCCAAGGAGTGGCTGGTGGATTCCAACTGCTGACCTTTTGGTTAGCAACCAAACTCTTAACCACTGTACCACCAGGGCTCTGTGTGTCATATACCTACAAGGCTAAAACTCTATGCTAATTTACTTTTTGAACCTTCTAACGTGCTCTGGTCAGAGCTGTCATTATTACCCAGTTACAATGATGCTTCGAATCACATGGTTTCATCTGCACGTGCTAGAAGAACATGCTGTTGTTTTTGTTGCTGCCAGTGTTTTTATAGTCACTGATTTTGTCAAATTTTCTGGTGTTTTAGCTACAGTTTTGTGGTAATTAGTATTTGTGAACTTACAGCAATAACTTCTTTGAGAATGAAGTAGTAATTAAAGGAAAAGAAGGAGTTATGATTTACAAGTAACATTAGTACAAAAAACATTACTAAGGATTCTGTATGGTCTGGTATGGGAGGAGTTCCATAGCAGGGTGGTGACACCATAAGTTACTGCACTGGTGACACCAACCCTAGTGACACTACTGCCTACCTCCACTCTTCAACCTGTTCACCAATTCTGACACCAGCCATCCCTCCCATGGCACTCTCTACTTTTCTGCTAGGTTCAATAATCATTGCAATGGCCACACAGAACTCACAGACCATATTCACAGTTATGGGGTTTAGTAGGAAAGCAACGGGTTACAATTCAGGATCGAATGACTCAGAATATAGTTCTTGAGCCAGGATAGCTTCTCGGCTGTGCCATAGGGAGGCCTCTCTCAGCTCTTTGCCCCTCGGCCCCTCCGCCCGGCCTCTGCCCAGCTCAGGAAAGTATTACAAAGCTCTTTTAACCCTGCTGATAAGTACCCGAAGGCACCCCACTTTGCCAGCAAGCCTCCTGCCCAAAGGCACTCAGCTCTCTCACTCTGTGGGTTAGCACACCCACTGTAGCTGTCTCGCTCTGTGGGCCGGGAAGCCCATCATGTCATCTCATGTCGGTCTCCTGGTTCTGCTGCTGCTGTTTCTCTGCCACTGGATTATGCTGCGCATGCCACCACTTCTTGCTGTCTCCAGTGTTACAGCTCTCTCTGTCTCCTGGGTCTAGGAGGTTCTCAGTGCAGGGACTCTGGGTCCAAAGGATGAACTCCACTCCTGGACTCTTCTTTCTTGAAGGTAGTGAGATCCTCTCTCTGCTCGGGGACTGGCTCTCTTTTAACCTAGTGGGATGGCAAAACTGACCAATCCCCTCATTAGGGTTCCATACACCTTGTTTGCACAGTTCTACACCCACAAGTGTTCCATGCACCTTATTTACATTAGCAGCAAGCTGTCCAATTCCCCTGGTGGGCCACAAGCACCTTATTTGCATAGTCTCACCCAATTATTTTGTAGGAGTCACAAGACCATGCATGACTAGAAGGGCCATATTAATTAATTCACTGCACTGCAGTGAAATTCTGACACACATCTTCATTATTTCAGCTTACCCATTAACACTTAAACAAAAACACCAACCAATCTTCATGCCTGAAGTACACGTGTTCTTCAGTTGCAGCCACAGGTTGGCTACTAACACAACAGTTTGGAAAAATCAATGAAAGCATCTTATGAGAATCAATTGGTTCTATGGAATTTACAATAAAGACTTTCATATATTTTACTATTTGTAAATTGTGTGCTACACATCCTTTATTATCAGTAAAGTTTGTAATAAACTTCTGTACACATACACACACACAATGCATACATTTTTTCCCCCCAGAGAGCTGAGACTAGACACTGGAATTAGCAGTTTGGGTAGAGCAGAAGAGACAAGGTGCCTGAGGTGCTACAACTGGAGACGAGGCCTAGTTCAATCGTGCAGGAGCCGGGCTCGGAGAGGAAGACAACTTGCTCTAAGTCACACAGCCAGGAAGTGGTAGAACTGGGACTCTAACCTCCCTGACTTCATCTGAGGGTGGAGGTAGGGGCCTCCCTTCTCTCCCAGGCCCTCTGCATGCCCCAACCGAGGACTCAGCCCACTTATCTTAGGGGCAAACCTGGGGTTGGCAGGGTGTGGGAAGCTAACCGAGGTCAGCCCCAGAATCCCACCATCAGATTCATGGTCAAGACTCTAAGTGCCAATTAGTGAGACATGAGCCTGATTACTCATTCTGGCATGGCAGATTTGGGGGATTAATCAGGCCAGATGGATGGGTGGTGGTGGCAGAGAGGGGGAGGAAAGAGGGGCATCTGTGCTGAGTGCCAGGAGGACCTGGGAGGTCAGTCCTTACAAGTGGCCATTGAGCCTCCTGGGAAAGATCAGCCATGGCTCCTGGGACAGGCCAGTGGTGGGGAGATATCCCTGGGGGAAGTCGAAGGTAACCAGGGGGTCTGCCCACCCTTCCCTAGAAAGACAGCATGGGTTGTAGATCAGTATGGCTTGGTCCACCACCCATCGGTCAGTTTGTCATACTGTGGCAGCTTGCGTGTTACTGTAATGCTGGAAACCATGCCACTGGTATTTCAAATACCAGCAGGGTCACCCATGATGGACAGGTTTCAACAGAGCTTCCAGACTAAGACAGACTAGGAAAAAAGGCCTGGCAATCAACTTCTGAAAACTAGTCAATGAAAACCCTATGGATCACAAAAGAATATTGTCCTATACAGTGCTGGAAGATGAGCCCCTAGGTTGGAAGGCACTCAGAGCACACAGTGGGCACTGCAATGGACTGGAACATGCCAATGATCGTGAAGATGGCACAGGACTGGCAATGTTTTGTTCTGTTGTAGATGGGGCTGTTATGAGTCAGAGCTGACTCGTTGGCAATTACAACAACTAACAACATGGCTTGGGAAATGACCAGAAGCCCCCAACTTCTCCACAGATGGGAGCCTTGCCTTCCACGCCTGGATTGCAGAGGTTAGACAGGGTGGAAGATGGGCCAGGTAAGATAGAAGGGGGCACTCCAGGGGTAGCCGAGCAGAATGGATGGCGTCACTACCCCTGGCCCTTCTTCTCCTCCTTGGCCCTAGCTGGCCTGGGAGAATGAAAGGAACTGTATCCCATCTACTGGAGCTGGGCTGGCAATTTTAAGCAGGGGTGGGGGTGAGGTGGGAGGGAGGAGGCCCACGGGCCCCACCTGGAAAGTGTCATCTTGGAATATGAGGCAAAGTTCTCAGCTCATGCCAACGTGTTCGCCTTTTAAAATCTGTTTCCACTGAGATTACAGGAGCCAGTCTTAGTTATCTAGTGCTGCTATAACAGAAATACCACAAGTGGGTGGCTTTAACAAACAGAAATTTATTTTCTCACAGTTTAGGAAGCTAGAAGTTTGAATTCAGGGCGCCAGCTCTAGGGGAAGGCTTTCTCTCTGTTGGCGCTGAGGGAAGGTCCTTATTCCTTGGCTCTTTGGTGATCTTCATGTGGTATGGCATCTATCTTCTCCCATCTCTGTTTCTTTAATCTCCTCCTTTTATATTTTGTAGGAGATTGACTCAAAACACAACCTACACTAATCCTGTTGCATTAACATAACAAAGACAGTCCATTCCCAAATGGGATTATAACCACAGGCATAGAGGTTAAGATTTACAACACATATTTTGGGGGACACAATTCAATCCTTAACAGGGCCCATCTCAGGGATTTGTTGGAATTAAAGAAAGGTATCCCTGCTGAGCAGACCAATTAGGAAAAGGCACCCCCCTGTGGAGTAATCACCGAAAGGCTGCCCTTTCTCCAGGCTGTGGAAGCCTCTCATCTCGCAGGCCTCAGCTAGTGGGCTGCGAGCTGGATTTCAGGTGCATTTCACCCCCCTCCACTCCCTCAACCAGGTGCCCCGTGCAGGGTACAACCTAAACCACGGTACCCTGCAGCCCTGTTCCCACCTTCTGACCCTAAAGGACTTCCTAGGTCACCAGTGACACCATGGAAAGAGCATGCACTCCAGAATCAACTCGCTCTGGGTCCAAATCCCAGCACTGCCTCTAGCTCTGTGTGTGCCCTCCCACTCCTCTCTCCAGGCCTCAGTTTCCTCGTCTCTAGAATGGGGATAACAGCTCTTTCATCCCAGGGCTCAGGGATGATTAAAGGAGATCACACATGCAGCCCTGTGTGGCCCATCAGAAGTGCTCAATACATACTCAGTCCTTTGTCTCCTGGCACCAGCCCAGACCCTGGGCTGCACCCTTCTAAGAATGAAGAAGCAAGTCTGCCCGTTCTCCCTCCCTGTGGCAAGTGACTCAAGGACTGGGCCTGGAGTCTGGGGCTGGAGCAGCACAGGCCCAGAAGATCAGACCCATCCTTCAGAGAAGTTGTCCTTGGCCATGGACCTTCATGGACCCCCTTGGGCCTTGGACTCTCTTTCTAGAAAAATGCCTGTGCACACACTGTAATACCCACCCATGGACCCTGAAAGATTCCTACCTTCAAAGTGTCAAGCTCTGCTCCCCTCCAGAGGCCCCATGGGCACTGGATTCTCCAGAGAAGGAAGGGAGGGACGGAGGAAGGGAGGGAAAGAGGGAAGAAGAGAGGAAAGAAAGCAGGAAGGAAGGAAGGGAGAGGGAGGAGGGAGGAATGGAAGAAAGAAGGAAGCTGAGCTTACATATGTTACCTCATCTGAGGCTCTCTGCAATCCTGTGAGGTAGTAACTATTCCCACACTGCAGATAAAGAAACTGAGGCTCAGAGAGGCTAAGAGACACATCCAAGGTCACACAGCTGGCTAATGACAGAGTCATAGTTTGAGGTTTGCTTGTCCGGTGCAGTGGTTAAGAGCTATGGCTGCTAACCAGAAGGTCGGCAGTTCAAATCCACCAGCCGCTCCTTGGAAACCCTATGGGGCAGTACTACTCTGTCCTATAGGGTCACTATGGGTCAGAATCGACTTGACAGCAATGGGTTTGTCTGATTTCAAAGCTCGTTCTACTAGACTACTAGACAGGGCCAAAGCCTTTTCCTGGTGGGCCTGGTTATGCCTTTCCAGGAGGGCAGAAGGAAGTTAAGGGCCTGGTTTGTCTGGTCTGATCCTGAATGCTAGGGAAGAAGCTTCTTTCGCTTAGCCCTATGCCCTGCTCTGTGTCCAACTCCTCCCGTGCCCTCCCGTGGCTCCCGGGGCAGCCAGAGTCCTAGTTGCTGCTGCCTCTGCTGCTACCAGAGGACACATTAGTTATCCGTTCTCCAGATAATCCAGGCTTTGTCCCTGGATCAAGTCAGATCAAATTACCCTTTCCCCAGGAGAATAGTCCACCCAGTGCATCAAACTGCTGAAGCCCTCGGCTGGCGCTGAGGGTTGATATGAGAAAGAATCACGTGTGGACTGCTTCTGTGTGCAAAACTACTATTAAGAAACTGACCCAGAATGTTGTCCAACCAAGGTCATTCTATGTCATATGGAGTCTAGAATGGCCCAGGGGACACATCCCTTCCAGGACACATTCCTCCTAGGACTCTGTACCTGAGCGAAGTCTCCTCTCTGGAAAACCCATAGTTTTAGTTCCCCTAACCTTTACTTTTGGCAGACAATGAGAACTAGGAAAGCGAACTTGTTTACCTCTTTACATGGCTGCTAGGAAGCTTTGGGCCAGGTTTTGACTTTAATTGCTGTCATTTCCCTTAGGCTGGTTTTTCTGGTATAATTTATTTTGTCATATAGATAAAAAAAAGCAAAAAGCACATTCTCCAAAATTGGTGCCTTTTAAACAACTTCTGAAGAAATATATTGACCTGAAAATTGTCTTTCAAGACTGTGAGAAACAGAGAGAGAACAGTCAGAGAATGGATTCTTTTCAGTGCATAGCTCCCATCCAATGGCATCAGCCTGCCCCCCAGCCCACCACCCCCTCTGATGTGAGAGCCTTGCTACCTCTCTGCTCCCAGCCTCCTTTATAGTTGGCTCTTGTATTTTATTTCTAGTTTTAATGGTATCATATTAACTAGGCAGGTTTTTTTTTTTTCTCATGTCAACTACCTCAGTTTTTTAGAAGTAACACAATTGCCTATATAAAACACTTATCTTTAAATGCACACACACACACACACACACACACACACACACACACACGTTCACATATGGGTGCACATAAATGTACATACACATCTGGTTTGAAGACCTCCCAGCTCTTTGCTTCCTGGAACTCTGGCTCATCTACATTCTTCCCTCTCTTGCCTCAGAGCATCCTGGAGCCTGGTGCTGGATTAAAAGTTCTGCAGTGCTGACTCTCCTCCAGGTCCTTGAAGATTTCTGTCATCTGCCCGCTGGCCTAGTGGGGCCCAGCCAAGAAGAAGCACAGCTGATTATGGCCTGTAGACCCAGAGGCATCATGGAAAATCCAGGGAGTAAAGAGACTTACTCTTCTAGCTTCAACACTTTTTCCAACTCGGGGACCTTGTCCAAGTATCTTGACTTCTCTGATCCTCCATTTCTTTTTTTGAAAAATGAGGCTTAATAGATTGGTACTTCCACTGCCTTCTGTCAGTAGTAAACAATTATCTCAAGCCCTAACTCTGGGAGATGTGGGTGACTGACAGGTGAGAGATACTCTCAGTACTTACAAAGGTAACTACCAAAACTAGAAGGCAACATCTATCAACCCATCTACCTATCTGCCGACCCACTCATTCATCCATCCACCTACCGACCCAGCTATCTATCGATCCATCCACCATTCTGTCTATCCATCCACTCATCCATGTATCCATTTATCCATCTACCTATCAACTCTTCTATCTATCCATTCATTCTCCTGCCAACACACCCATGCATCGATTTATCCATTCATCCACTTACCAAACATCCATCCATTTGCTCATTCATCCATCCATCTATCCATCCATGTATCTGTCTACCAACTCATCTATCCATCCACCCACCCACCCATTCATCCATCCACCCATCTGTCCATCCAACCATCCATGCATCCATCCATCTCTCCACCAACCTACCAACCTATCCATCCATCCATTCATTAATCCATCCACTTACCAACTCATCCACCCATCATCTGCCAAGCCATCCATCCATTTATTATCTACTCACCCATCCACCCACACACCCATCCACAAATTCTTCTGTCTGTTCATCTATCTATCCATGTATCCATTTATATAACCATCCACTTACCCATCCATTCATGCATTCATCTTCTTGCTCATCCATCTATCCAATCATCTATCCTTCTACCCATCCAGCTACTTTTCTTTAGCATCTACTCTGGTCCTTGCTCTGTGCCAATTGCTAGAGATAAAGAGGAGAATAAAACATAATCTTTGTTCTTAAGAACTCCTGGTCTCCTGATTAAATGTAGCATTTCTCACGTGTACTCCACCCCATCCCCAGGGCGCCAGGAAAAGAAGTGTGGGAAATGTTGCTTATTCAATCCCCCTCTGGGTAATTCGCTACTCACATTATTAGCACATTAAAAGATATGACAAGTCCTGCAGTCAAGGACTCTTTTCAACCACTATTACCCGAGATGATTTGACCCAGAAGCTATTTTAAGGGGATTGCCTGTTAATACCCCATGGAATGAGATTGTCTCAGAATAGATTTTGGGAAATGCTGTTAAGCCAAGGAAGAAACGACTAGGTGTCATTTAAAAAGCACAGAGTAGTACTGAATTATAACACAAAGCATGAGATAATATTCATGATACTATACTGATATAAATGATTGAATAAATAAATAAAGGGGGGAATAGACAAATCTGCCATGCAGAATTGTTTGAAGTAATTTATGCAGAGTAGACAGCATAACTCTCAACTCCTTAAGTTTGGAATGCACAAGCTAACTTCCTTCTAAACAGCACAAGATGGAAAGGGGAGGGGTGCAGTAAGTGTACAGTGCTGAAACCTGACAGCAAACTACCTCAGCCAGGTGATCAAGATTGAGGTCAACAGTGATAAGTCATGTTGATAGAATATATCCTTGATATGATGTGATGAGGATGGCACTTTACCTCTGTGGTCATCCAAAAAACACATAACCTCAGACTAGTTACCAGAAAAACATCAAATAAATCCCAATTGAGGGACATTTTACAAAATACCTGACCAGGACTCCTCAAAATGGTCAAAGTCATCAAAAAACAAGGGAAGTCTGAGAAACCGTCACAGCCAAGAGAAGCCTAAGGAACATGACTACTAAATGTAATGTGATGTCCTGCATAAAAGCCTGGAACAGAAAAAGGACATTAAATAAAAACTAAGGAAATCTGAATAAGGTATGGACTCTAGTTCATAATAATATATCATTAATTACGACAAATGTACCTTTCTAATTTAACTTGTTAAAAGTAGGAGAAACCAAGTATGGGGAATATGGGAACTCTACTACCATCGGAATTTTAATATAAATCTAAAACTATTCTAAAATAAAAAATATATTTTAAAAAGCAAGTAAATAGCAGTAGTCAGACACTTCCGGTGTTCCCTCTTACAATAAACACCTGAAACAAACAAGTGAATCAATTGCATATGACAATCTAGGAGCCCTGAACATCAAGGACAAAGTCGAGGAATCAGACTGAGTGGCAGGGGAAGGAAGAGACGGTTCAGAAGCGGCGACGAGTTGCCAGACATGAGCTGGTGGGAACCAGCACCCTACAGGCTGGATCGGTGGGCATGCGCAATGAGGCAAGCAGTGGTGCTCGGGACGCGTTTTCCACATTGAGAGAGACCTAACAGTGGAGAGTCTACTTAAGCCTCCAGAACCAGTGAAAAGTGGCACTCAACTGGCAAAAGATAAGTACACGTGTCTAACCTACCGCAGAGATTAGAAAAACACCCCATTTGGGAAGAACCTCTCTCCCATTTACCTGCTCCCTCCCTGCTCTGCACCTTTCCGGGACCAGCTTCAGCAATTGCCACTTCCCCTGGGCCAGAAGTAGGACACATCACGTGCCCTGAGCCATTCTCCTGGCCTTGGAGAGGGAACAAATTAACAAACAGGGAAAAAATAATTTGCCAGCCCCCCTAAGTCAGGAACTCAGCGCAGGCACAGCTCCTTTGCCTAGGCACAGGCATAAGGGGTCCAGGGACTTTGAATGCCTTTCACCCCTGCATAGACCTGTGTGGGCCCATTTCAACAGCATAGGCCCTCATTACCACAGTACAACAGGGTATATTCTTGAAGCCTAACTTCACTGTATCAGCTATACAGTGGAGTGGCAGGTTTGTGACATTTGACGTCACTCTGCCCATGAAGCAGGGTCCTTATCTACCCACATCAGAGGCCTCAGGACTAATGGCTCCACCCACATCACCTAACCATCTGCAACAGGGGTCCAAGAATACGACGTGATGCCTCCCAGTCCTTACAGCCAACAGCACTGGGTGCCAATAGTCCACCTATGCACTCTAGGTAACAGGGATGTGCTTTCCTTCCAGACACTCAGGGGTAGCCATCAGCCCCCTGCCTTGCTCAGCACGTGACCCCCTACTGCAGCCAGACACCTGTCCCTACACCCCTGCCTGTCTAGGACTGCAGGTGAGAGCCTGCACCACACACTTGGTGACTGACTATCTGGACACCTGAGCTGAATCCATACAAGAAAACAAAACGGACTCATGGGCTCACATACCTAGTAACAGATGTAACTACCTGGGGACAGGACGTTAGAGCTTCAAAGGTGCCAATAATCAAACTAGCTCACATGAGCGGCCTACTTGGGCATATTGAAACAAAATAAAATAAGAAGATAGGACACAGTAAGCAAACATAAAGTAAATAAATACAATAACTTATTGATGGCTTGGAGACAACAGTCAATATCAAATCACATAAACAGGCAGACCATGATGGCTTCAGCAAGTTCCCAAAACAAAGAATCAAGAAATCTTCTGGAGGAAGATAATTTCTTGGAATTACCAGCGGTAGAATACAAAAAATTAATATACAGAACTTTTCAAAAGATTAGGAAGGAGATCATACAAAATGCAGAACAAACCAAGGAACACACAGACAAAGCAATAGAGGACCTTAAGAAGATTAGAGAAGAGTATAATGACAAATTTAACAGGCTGCAAGAATTCATAGAGAGACAGCAAACAGAAATCCAGAAGAGTAACAATAAAATCTCAGAACTAGACAACTCAGTAGAAAGTCATAGGAGCAAAATTGAGGCAATGGAAATCAGAATTAGTGAGACTGAAGATAAAGCACTTGACACCAACATATTTGTGGAAAAATCAGATAAAAGAATTTAAAAAAAATGAAGAAACCCTAAGAATTATGTGGGATTCTATCAAGAGGAATAACCCATGAGTGACTGGAGTACCAGAACAAGGGAGGATAACAGAAAATACAGACAGAATTGTTGAAGATTTGTCAGCAGAAAACTTCCCTGAAACCGTGAAAGATAAGAAGATCTCTATCCAAGATGCTCATTGAACCTCACACAAGGTAGATCCCAAAAGAAAGTCACCAAAACATATTATAATCAAACTTGCCAAAACCAAAGAGAAAGAGAGAATTTTAAGAGCGGCTAGGGATACACGAAAAGTCACTTACAAAGGAGAGTCAATAAAACTAAGCTCAGACTACTCAGCAGAAACCATGCAGGCAAGAAGGCAATGGGATGACATATATAAAACCTTGAAGGAAAAAAATTGCCAGTCAAGAATTATATATCCAGCAAAACTGACTCTCAAATATGATGGCAAAATTAGGGCATTTCCAGATAAACAAAAATTTAGGGAATTTGCAAAAACCAAACCAAAATTACAAGAAATACTAAAGGCTGTCCTCCGGTTAGAAAACCAATAATATCAGAAAACAATCCAAGACTAGAACACCGGACAGAGCAACTAGATGGAAACCCAGATAAAGAACTCACAAAAAGAAATCAAAGCTAAAACACTGAAAACAGGGAAACAGACATGTCAATATGTAAAAAATGACAACATTAAAACAAAAAAGAGGGACTGAAAAACATAGTCTTAGATCTTTCATATGGAGAAGAAGTCAAGGCAATATAAAGAAATAAAAGATTGGTTTAAACTTAGAAACATAGGGGTAAATATTAAGGTAACCACAAAGGAAACTAACAATCCTACATATCAAAATAAAAAACAAGAAAAACGTGAAGACTCAGCAAATGCCAAATCAATAACAATGAAAAAGATGAAAAGAAAATACACAAAGAAAAACAACTCAGCACAGAAAATTAAGTGGAACAAAGAAACTGTCAACAACACACACAAAAAAGACATCAAAATGACAGCACTGAACTCATACCTATCAATAATTACACTGAATAGAAATGGACTAAATACACCAATAAAGAGACAGAGAGTGGCAGAATGGATAAAAAAACACAATCTGTCTATATGCTGCCTACAAGAGACACACCTTAGACTTAAAGATACAGACAAACCAAAACTCAAAGGATGGTAAAATATATCAAGCAAACAACACTCAAAAAGAGCAGGAGTAGCAATCTTACTCTCTGACAAAACAGACTTTTAAGTAACATCCACCACAAAAGATAAGGAAGGACACTACATAATGATTAAAGGGTCAATACACCAGGAGGATGTAACCATAATAAATATTTATGCATCCCATGACAGGGCTCCAAAATACGTAAAACAAACTCTGATAGCATTGAAAAGAGAGATAGACAGCTCCACAAAAGTAGCAGGAGACTTCAACACACCACTTTTGGTGAAGGACAGAAACCCAGAAAGAAGCTCAATAAAGGCATGGAAGATCTAAATGCCACCATCAACCAACTTGATCTCATAGACATATACTGGACATTCCACCCAACAACAGCCAAGTATACTTTCTTATCCAACACACATGGAACATTTTCCAGAATAGACTACATATTAGGCCATAAAGCAAGCCTTAACAAAATCCAAAGCATTGAAATATTACAAAGCATCTTTTCTGATCATAAAGCCATAAAAGTAGAAACCAATAACAGAAAAAGCAAGGGAAAAAAATCTAACACATGGAAACTGAACAACATCTTGCTCAAAAACTACTGAGTTATAGAAGAAATTAAGGATGGAATAAAGAAATTCATAGCATCAAACGAGAATGAAAACACATCCTACCAGAACCTTTGGGACACAGCAAAAGCAGTGCTCAGAAGTCA